>NC_090449.1:843041898-843659398 GCF_031143425.1 Pleurodeles waltl
TGCAAGGTCTCAAAGATTACTGATGTCGATGGGGCCGGAGCTGCTAGCGGGATATTCAGCTTGGTTGCCCCTCTCACTAAGACCTCCTGAAATGTGTTGACATCATCTATGGGGGACACTCTTGGGGACGGTGAGTCCGATAAGGTTGGAGAGTAGTCCCGTGTGGACGATGAAGAATGTCCATGATGTGATTCCTGACGACGGTGCCTAGAAGTAGATGTACGCCTCGACGAATATCCAGAACGCCCTGCAGATCGCGTTGGAGTCCTCGGAACAGGCTCTGGAGGAGGCGCCGGAAGAGGAGCCGTAGGTGTTACCGGCGTCTGTGGTAACGGCGACTGCCTTTGCGAGAGCTGTGGCGATGCTGGAAGTAGGATAAGCGAGGCCGAGGATTCCGAGGTTGTATAAACCCTTCTAGGCCTCTTAGATGGTCTTCTCGACGTCGAAGCACTCCTCGACGTCGAACTGCGGTGACGGCGAGTGCCTCTAGACGTCGACTCGTCTCGCCACTGAGAACCTCTCGACGACGACCCTCGACGTCGGTGCAGTGACGGTGAACGCCTCCGACGGCGAACACTCTCTCTCGACGGCGATCTCCCTCGCCGTGTCGACGGCGAGCCCGACTCGGATCTCCTTCGCGTGGACTGTGTTCGCCGTGTCGACGGTGACCCAGATCCTCTCGACGTCGGGTGTCTTCGCCGCCTCGACGTCGAAATAGCTGTCGACGGCGAACGAGGTCTTTTTCTCGCCGGCGAACCACTCCTCGACGGCGAACATGTTGGCGCCGTTCCCTGCTTCGACGTCGACACTCTCGACGTCGTCGGAGATCTATGTCGTTTTTCAGCAGGTCTGGAAGGAGTCATGGAGGAAACAGGTTGAGCCCTGGTAAAAGCCTGACCTTCTCCTCGCTCTGTAGTGGAATGGTCACTTTTTCTCCTGTCCTCTCTCGCCTGAAGTCGGATCTTCTCTCTATCACGAAGGGTTCTTCTAGAGAAGGTTTTACAAATGTCACACGACTCCGGTTTGTGGCTGGATGGAAGACAAATTATACAGACCCTATGTGGATCTGTTTTAGCCTTCTTTCTGCCACAAGAAGGACATTTATCAAAAAGTGAAGGCATTTCTAACTAGAAAAACCTCAAAATTCTGTCAGAATTTAACAGAAATCAGTAGAAAATGATCACTCAAAGGTAAAAACGTCGAGTGAAAATGAAATTCAAAAGATATTTCAATGAATTTCTGTCACAAAAAGCTTTGTGAGGTAGAGCTCAATGCTTCAGGGTCCTGTCAGCAGGAGCCGGAAAAAAGAACTGAGGCAACTGCCTGTTGCTGTGCATGATGGGATACAGGAAGACTTTGCTTTCTTAAAGGCACAGCTCTATTTACATTCTGTATAATGGCAGCCTATGGGCTACACTGCCCTGCATTGTTTTATTCTCATCAGAGGTGTAAATAAAGTATGAGAATGTATTTGTTATTACATTTCTAGAATAAATAGGTGTTTGAACATGAATTTACACTACTATTGATTTTCTTTTCAACAATTTGGCCTGTGTAGCTGTTCACATAGGCTGCACAATGTTATTCTTAAGTGTTTTTTGACAGACCTTTTCTTCAAACGGCTGGTGTTTGCACTTAAGAATATACTTCACATCAGTGCTCCGGGGTCCCCGCAGGCGCGCGGAACTATTCAGTGCTTATGACTATACATGGAAATCCCCTACGAGAGAATGGTTTTTTTTGGGTTGATTGGACTGGGGTAGACTGAACTGGAATAGATTGAGGTGAATGGGGTAGACTGGGGTGGAGTGAGGTGGGTTGGAGTGGAGTGGGGTAGGTAGTAGTAGGTTAGATCAGGGTAGATTGGGTAGAATTGAGTGGGATTCATTGGGGTAGATTGGAGTAAAGTGTGGGATGGGGTAGTTTGGAATAGAGTTGGGTAGACTGGAGTGCAGTAGATTGGGGTGGAGTAGAGTGGTGTGGGGTCAACTGGGATAGGTGGGATAGATTAGAGGCGGGTGGGGTGAGGTAAATTGGGACAGAGTGGGGTATATTAGAGTGAAGTATGCTGGAGTGGTGTAGACTGGGATAGACTGGAGTGGGCGTGGGGCAGATTGAACTGGGGTGGAGTAGATTGGTGTGGGGTATACTAAAGTGAGGGTAAATCGGGTTAGAGTGGAGTGGGATGTATTGGAGTTGACTTGAGTGAGGTAGACTGTGAAAGAGTGTGGTGGATTTGGCTAGATTGGAGTGGAGTGGGGTAATTAATGTGGAATATAGTATGGTAGATTGGAGTGAAAAGGGGTAGATTGGAGTGGAATAGATAGGAGTGGGGTTAGCTGAGGTAGATTGGAGTGGAGTGTGGCTGATTGGGATGGGGTGGGGTGAGATAGATTGGGACGGTGTAGATTGGAATGGGGTGAAGCAGGGTAGATTAGGTCAAAGTGGGGTAGGTTGGTGTAGAGTACACTGGTTTAATTTGGAGTGGGGCGGACTGGGATGGAGTAGATTGGAGTAGGGTAGTTTGGGGTGGAGTGGATTAGACTGGACTGGGGTAGATTTGATTGGTAGATTGGAGTGAAGTGGAGTGGGGTAGATTGGGGTGAAGTGGAGTGGGGTAGATTGGGGCAAAGCGGAGTGGGGCACATTAGGTGGATTAGAGTGGGGTAGATTTGAGTGGAGCTGAATTAATTGGAATGAAGTGGGGATTGGAGTGGATTTAGACAAATCGGGGAAGAGTGGGGTAGATAAGGAGTGGAGTGAAGTGGGTAGATTAGAGTGGAGTGGGGTATATTGGGTGGATTAGAGTAGGGTAGATAAGAATGTAGTGGGGTAGATTGAAGTGGGGTAGAATGGAGTTGGATGAGTGGAGTGCTGTAGTTTGAAGTGAGGTAGGGAGGAGTGGGGTGGACTGGGGTGGGGTAGAGAGGGATGGGGTACATTGGAATGGGGTGGAGTGAAGGGGAGCGGAGTAGATTGGAGTGGAGTTGATAGGGGTAGAGTGAAATCGCGTAGATTCGGGCAGGTAAATTGGGGGTAGATTGGAGAATGGTAGATTTGGGTGAGGTTGGGTAGATTGGAGTGGGGTGGAGTGTGGTGGACTGGAGTGAAGTGGAGTGTGGTATATTTAAGTGAAGTGGAGTGGGGTAGATTTGGATAGAGTGCAGTGTGATGGACTGGAGTGGAGAAGGCAGACTGGGTGGACTGGAGTGTGGTAGATTGGAATAGATTAGACTGTGGTATATTGACGTGGGGTAGATTGTGGTGGAGTGGGGTAGATTGGCGTGGTATAGACTACAGTGGAGAGGAGTTGAAAAGGTTGTAGTGGAGTTTGGAGGAGTGTGGGGGACATTGGAATGGAGAAGGGTGGGGTAAATTAGACTGGGCTACATTGGAGGGGAGTCAGGTAGATTGGAGTAGACAGGAGTGGGGTGGAATAAGACTGGAGCAGAGTGGGGTACATTCGAGTGGAGTGCTGTTGATGGGGGTGGAGTGGGGTAGATTGGACTGGGTTAGACTGAGTGTAGTGGGGGAGACTGAAGTGGGGTAGATTAGACCGGAGTGGGGTAGATTGTAGTGGAGTCAGGCAGATGGGAATGGGGTAGATTAGACTGGAGAGGGGTCGGCTAAAGTGGGGTGGGGTAGATTGGGATGGGGTAGACCGGAGTGAAGTTGGGTAGATTTGGTGGAGTGGGGTAGAATGGAGTAGAGTAGATATAGCAAAGAGAAGTAGGGTAGATTGAGTGGAGTAGGAAAGAATGGAGTAGAGTGGGGTAGATTAGAGCCGATTGGGGTAAGTGCTATGGAGTGGAGGGGCGTAGAGAGGTGTGGCATGCTATGTGGTGGAATGAGTGGCGTGGAGTGGAGTGAAATGGAGTGATGTGGCATACAGCAGCGCAGTGTGTGGTATGCATGGTGTGGTAATGCATTGCCATTATAGACAACACATTTTCAATTGAAATGGCCATTACATTTACACCAAAATACAGTTTTACTGCACTCAAACGATAATGTGTGCAAATGTCAGTACCTAGGGCCAGATGTAGCAAAGTGTTTGCGCCTCGCAAACGGCGAAAATCGCCGTTTGCGAGGCGCAAAAGCCACTTTGCCATTCAGAAATGCATTTTGCGAGTCGGCTCCGACTCGCAAAATGCATTTCAGACTCGCAAATAGGAAGGGGTGTTCCCTTCCTATTTGCGAGTCGCATTGGGATGCAATACCATTTGCGACCGCATATGCAGTCGCAAATGGCATCGCAGTTACCATCCACTTCAAGTGGATGGTAACCCAATCGCAAATTGGAAGGGGTCCCCATGGGATCCCTTCCAGTTCGTGATTGTACCCCAAAAAATTTTTTCAGGGCAGGGAGTGGTCCAAGGGACCACTCCCTGCCCTGAAAAAAAACCGAAACTAAAGGTTTCGGTTTTTTTTGAAGTGCAGCTCGTTTTCCTGTGAGGAAAACGGGCTACACTTCAAAAAAAAAAAAAAAAACTGCTTTATTTAAAAGCAGGTCGCTAACATGGAGGCCTGCTGACGTCAGCAGGCCTCCATGTTAGCGAGTGCCTATACTCGCAATGGGGCCTCAATTTGCGACCCACCTCATGAATATTCATGAGGTGGGTCATTGCGACCCCATTGAGAGTTGCAGTCGGTGTCTGAGACACCGTACTGCATAGCAATTTGCGACTTGCAAATTGCGAGTCGCAGGGACTCGCAATTTGCAAGTCGCAAATTGCCTTTTTCCTACATCTGGCCCCTAGTGTATTAATGTGTTGTGATGGTTTTCAAATATTTGTTTCCATCACACTCAAAATTATAAACAAAGTACTTCATTTGTACTAATTCTGATAGATTCTGAAACATCAACACAGTTGATTTTGTTTTGTTGTGCACTAGAAAAATAAAATCCTAAACCCTCTCCTCTCACATGGGCTTCTCTGCAGGATTGTCACATACATTCTCTCACTTTGAAGACTGAGGCTGCTTACATTTGACTTCTGTCTTTGAAAGCGCAGAAAATGTGACAAGATAAGAACAAGATTTAAAGGCCTATCTATAGAAAGTGAGTTAATGAAAAAATACAGTGAACTAGATTCGGGCAAAGGGAGAGACAAACTGAAGGAGGACAGCCTAAAACAAATAAAGCCAGCAAACAGTAAGCCAGAAAATGTGAGTTACAGACCACAAAGCCAATAGTCAGCAATGGACGGAATACATTCCCAGGGAAACCTTCAGAATGACCACAACAAAGTCATAAGCAAATCATACTGTCTGGTATGCTTTGACCTACAAAAATGACTTCACTGGAATCAACATCCAAAAGTAAGTACCAAGGCCCACATTTCTACCTCACAGATGACAGAGATTTGGATCACCCCACAGCAAAATCTTTTCATTACTGTTATTAGTGCCCTGCAACTTGCAGAAAATGTCTTTACAATAGTAACCTTGCAAGAAACATTATAAGGTGAAAATGTTGAATTTGAGGATTACCTGGTCTATGAAAATAAAGCTCTGAAAAGGGAAATGTGGACGCCTGCCTGGCAGGAGGAATAATGTTAATGGTTTCAGTAAACAAGCACTGGTGAAGCCAATAGGTCTCACCTATATTAGATTTAATTGCTTTGCCTATGTGTTTTAGCCATGTTGTACAGCAGTGTGGCTGCTGTTCAGCATGGCTAATAGGTAGTGGTGGAGAGTAGAGAGGCTTGGAGTGCAGTAGAGTGGAGTAGCATAGAGTGCCATGTATTGGAGTGGCATAGACTGAGGTTGCATAGAGCAGCGTACAGTAGAGTGGCGTAGAGGAGAGTGGACTGGGAAAGAATGCACTGGTGTAGAGTTTTGCAGAGTATAGTGCACTGACACTAGAGTAGAGAGGCATGGAGTGCATTGGTGCAGAGTAGAGTGCAGTGGCATACAATGCAGTGACAGAGTGCTGTGGCGTATAGTGCATTGATTGAGAGTAGAGTGGCGTAGAATAGAGTAGCGCAGAGTGGAGTAGAGTGGCATAGAGTAGAATTTTTCAGAGTGGAGTGGTGTAGAGTAGGGCGCAATGGCGTAGAGCAGAGTGACATAGAGTAATGGCATAAAAAGGTGCACAGTGCAGTGGCATAGGGTGCAGAGTAGATTCCAGTGGTGTACAATGGATTGGCATAGAGTTTTGGGCTGTAGAGTGAAGTGGTACAGAGTGGAGTGCATTGCCATGCTGTGCAGTGGTATAGTGTGCAGGGTGACATAGTGAAATGGCATAGAGTGGAGTTGTGCAGACTAGAGTGGAGTGGCCTGCACTTGAGTGGTGTAGAGTACAGTGGCAAAGACTGCAGTGGAGTGGAGTAGTGCGGCATAGAGTAGAGCGGTGCAAAGTAGGGAAGCACAGAGTGAAGTGCATAGAGTGCAGTGTCGTCGAGTGGAGCGGTGCAGAGGGGAGTAGAGTGCAGAAGCACGGTGTAAAGTGGAGTGCTGAAGAGTAGAGTGGCATGGTGTAGAGTGGAGAATGCATGGTGTGGTAGCACACTGCAATTACAGATAACATATTTTAAATTGAAATGACCATTACATTTGCACAGACATACAGTTTTACTGATTAAACTATACAGCACACAAACAGGAATGTATGGAAAAAGGCATCACCTAGTGCAGTGGTTCCCAAACTTTTTACTTCTCTGGACCCCCACTTTTTCACTACTGAAACCCATGAACCCCGACTCAATCATTATTGGAATCTGGGGACCCCCCCAATGAGTCATTACTGAAAGCTGGGGACCTAATGTGTTAATGTTATTACATTTTCTAAGCAGCCGCAGACCCCCTGAGGAGGCTTCACAGAACCCCAGGGGTCCCCGGCCCACAAGTTGGCAACCACTGACCTAGTGTATTGATTTATTTTTTATCATAGTAACGTATTTGTTTCCAACTTACTACAATAATTAACAAAAATGTGCTTCATTTGTGCTTTTCTAATTCTGAAATACTTGCACAGTTCATTTAAATGTTACTGTATGCTTAAAAATCCCTTTCTTTCCCTAGTATCCAGCAAGATCGTCACATAAATCCTCTCTCTTTGAAGTCAGAGAAATAAAAATAAACATCAAACTCCCTTGGAAGATAGGGTCTGATGTTTGACCTATTGTCTTTGAATGCACAGCAAATGTGACAAGAGAAGAACAAGATTTACAGCCCTGTTTACAGGAAGGAGCACTTGAGGAAGAATATAGGGAGAGGTAGTGTGAAAAGGCTTTGCTCCTTGGGAGGGATGAAATGAACCTGGGCAGCCTAAAACAAATACAACCGGCAATAGAAAGTCGGAAAATGTGAGTTACAAACCACAAAGCCAATGGTAAGCAACAGGCGGAATGCATTTCCAGGGAAGGTTTCAGAATGTCCCCAACATGTCGTAGCAAACCAGACAGCTGTGCTAAACAGAGTTAAAGAGTAAGAGAATTCTAAATAAATTTAAAGAATAACAGTAGCAAATTCAAGATTTAAGGGATGTAACAATAACTTTGCTAAAACCGATTTGAAAGAGCTAATAGTGGTACATTTCTTTCTCACACCAAATCAGCATTAGGATCAACTATTAAAAAGCTTGTACACTTTTCAGAAATTGGAAGTACATTTTCTTCCTTACCACTATCACTTTTGAGGGATTTAAACTCAAAACGTCTTCACCTGAAATAGTTGTTTTTCAATTGGATTTGGAACATGGGTTGGATAGCATGCCTCGAACATTTTATAAATGTAAATCAGAATATGGGGAGAAAAGCTTGATATGGCCCTTAAACAGAAGAAGGATTCGTACGAATAATAATAGTAAGACAGAATCTCTTACTGGTTTTACAGTATTTTCTGTAATGGGTGTTTTTCATTTGTAAGGGATATGGAAGTTGGCAAGAGATCCAGAAGTGATTATAAACCACTTCTGCTCATACTGGATAAGGTTTAACTCATAGAGAAATTTGGCAAAATAGCCAAAAAACGTTCTGTGAAAACAATAGGACTGTTTGGTCGTCACAGCTAAAAAGGCAGTGTAAAACAATCAAAGAGTTTCTGACACTAAATATGGACCAGTCAGCACTAGAAATATTGGAGGGCTATAATAACTTCATACAAAATATAAGAAAAATGAATCTCAAAAGAGCCTTTACTCTGAAAGATAAAGAAAGAACGAAATTGAATATGAATGTAAGATAAGCTTTTAAATTGGATAACACATTAAGAGACCCTCTTATAAAAAAAAAAACATAGGAAACTATGTCAGAAGAAAATTAGGATAGCAAATTGAGTCCAAAAAGTAAAGAAATTGATGAGGTCATATGTGCTCTACGAGAAAGAAGATAAAGTGTTTTGGGATTTAACAGGTTATGTGCCGGAAAGTAAAAAGAAAAGGTGGTCGCGGATCTAATTGAAGAGGACATTAGGGTCAAGAATATCTTGAAGCTGTATTGCAAAACTTGTAATTCAAGCTATTTAAATTTTGAAAGGGATGATTTGTAAAAAAGGCAAACCAACCAAATATCTTACAAGAAGTCCTTACCCTATCAATAAAGGAAGTCCAATACCTAACTA
Source organism: Pleurodeles waltl (assembly GCF_031143425.1). Taxonomy (NCBI): domain Eukaryota; kingdom Metazoa; phylum Chordata; class Amphibia; order Caudata; family Salamandridae; genus Pleurodeles; species Pleurodeles waltl. The sequence continues at coordinate 843,050,464 of NC_090449.1, forward strand.
AGATCATAAGAGTTCAAGGGTGGGATGGTCTACAAATAACTTAAAGGCAAATCCAATTTTATGGAGTCAAGTTCTGACATCATTACATGATGCAGTCATTAGAATACAGGAAATGCCGGACACGTGGAGCAGCTGTATGAGGGTACCATTACATAAAAAAGGACCCAAGAATTGTCAAGTAATTACTGGATGATCCTTACAGATATTCCTGGCCAAAAATGTAATTATGATTCCGGAAGGGTTATGCAACTAATGACAGTTGTTTTTACTAAAACCGCTTACTGAGAAATATGCAGTAAGGAAAGGACAACATTATAATTGCCTATATCGACCTAAAAATAGCATCTGACACTATTAATAGAACAAGACGCTGTAAAAAAATGGCACAATTGAGGATTCCTTCAGGTCTCCTGAAATTGACAAATCAATTGCAATTAGGGCACTTAGGCACAAATCCAACTCAGCAGTACTGGTGCTTTGGCAAGGAATAGTGAAACCGCAAATGGACTGAGGCAAAGCCGTATCCTGGCTTCCGTATTATTCTTGATACATACTGCAGACACTCACTAAATATTCAAGTCTGCACGCTTATTTCCCCCGAAACTGGGTGTAGGATGCATCTCAAATTTATTACATACTTATAAAACTGTTTTAATTTTCTTTACATGGGTAGGTCTGCAGAGATGACTAAACAAATGTGTCAATTACTATCAGGTGAATTAATTGTTAATAAATGTTGCTAAAACAAAAGTCACAGTTTTTGGATTTTACAAAGAAACCAATAAGTGTTAAAAAGCAGAAGATGCCACTCAACACTCAAGAACTGGAGGCTGCGAAAGAGTATACATACCCGAGGGAGGATCATTTTTAAGTACCAACAATTTTAAGAGAAACATTGATGTACTGGAGCAGGGAGCTAAAGCAGTGCCTGCAGACCTGAAATGAATGGATTACATACTGGGTCACAATCGCTGGAGGTAGTTAAGGTATTATATAGCTTGAAAATTGTTAACCTGTTGTTATATGGTAGCGAGATTATAGAGTAAAAAGATATCCAGCAAATCTACATGTTTGAGGTAACACTATAGAAGATCTGGTTAAAGTCTCCGGGGGGGCTCAGCACACTTGCCACTGAGGTTGGAGCAGATTTGCCAAATACAATATTCAAGTACTATCAAAGAACAATTAATTACTGGTATGGTACCACCGGAGCAGTTGAGGACTCAAAGTATACAATACAAATGTATCTTCAGTTTCCAAATAAAGTTGGATAGCATGCACCATAAAAAAAATATTTGCGATGGTTGATCTTTTCGGTTTAGTAAAGCTTGTGAGCTTACAATCTTAACAAGCATTGGCAAAGCCAATGGGTCTCGCCAATACAAGAGCTATTGGCTTTGACAATGTATTTTGCCATGTTGAACATCAGTGTGGCTTCTGTTCAGCATGGCTAAACGTTAGTGGTGTGGAGTGTTGCAGACTGGAGTTAGGTAGATTATCATGGATTGGAGTGGGCCAGATTGTTTTGGTTTGGGGTGGGGCAGATTGTTTTGGATTGGAGTGGGGCAGATTATTTTGGATCGGTGTGGGGCAAATTGGAGTGAGGCAGATTGTTTTAGATTATACTGGGACATCTCCGAGCAGGTGAGATTGTTTTGAATTGTTGTGGGGCACATTGCTTTGGACTGTAGTGGGAAGGATTGTTTTGGATTGGAGTGGAGCACACTTTTGAATTAAAAAGTGGGGCTGATTGTTTTGGATTCAAGTGGGGCAGACTGTTTTGGACTGGAGCGGGGAAGACTGTTTTGGTTTGGAGTGGGGCATATTGTTATATATTGGAGTGAGGTAGATTGATTTGGATTGGGGTGTGGCAAATTGTTTTGGATTTGAGCGGGCAGATTGTTATTTACTGGAGTGGGGCAGATTGTTATTTAGTGGAGTGAGGCAGATTGATTTGAATTGGGGTGTGGCAGATTGTTTTGGATTGGAGCTGGGCAGATTGTTATTTATTTGATTAAGGGAGATTGATTTGGATTGGAGTGTGGCAGATTGTTTTGGATTGGAGTGGGGGCAGAGTGTTATTTACTGGAGTGGGGGCAGATTGTTATTTATTGCAGTGAGGCAGATTGTTTTGGAATGGAGCGGGATTGTTATTTATTTGAGTGGGGCAGATTGTTATTTATTGGAGTGAAGCAGACTGTTTTGGATTGGAGTGGGGCAGATTGCTTTGGAATGGAGTGTGCAGATTGTTATTTATTGGAGTGAGGCAGATTGTTTTGGATTGGGGTGCAGCAGATTGTTTTGGATTGGAGCGGGCAGATTGTTATTTACTGGAGTGGGGCAGATAGTTATTTATTGGAGAGAGGCAGATTGATTTGGATTGGGGTGTGGCAGATTGATTTGGATTGGAGTGGGCAGCTTGTTTTGGATTGGGGTGCGGTAGACTGATTTTGATTGAGTGCAGCAGATATGAGTGGGGCAGATTGTTTTGGTTTGTAGTAGAGCAGATTGCGTTGGTTAGCAGTATGGCAGATTGTTTTTGATTGGAGTGGTGCAGATTGGTTTGATGCAGACTGTTTTGGATTGTAGCAGGGCAGACTAGAGTGGGGTAGATTATCATGGTTTGGCGTGGGACAGATTGTTTTTTATTACAATGGAGCAGATAATTTTAGGCTGGAGTAGGGAAGATTGTTTTGGACTAAAATGGGACAGAATGTTTTGGACTGGAGTGGGACAGATTGAAATGGGGCAGATTGGAGCAGGGCAGAATGGAGTGGGGTTGGGTGAATCAGGTGAGGTGGTCTGGACTGGAGTAGAGTGGGGTGGACTGGATTGGAGAGGGGTGGACTGGATTGGAGTGGGGTGGATTGGATTGGAGACGGGCGAATTTGAGTGGGTAGACTGTTTTAGATTAGAGTGGTGCAGATTGACTTGATTGGAGTGGGGGAGATTGTTCTAAACTGGAGTGGGACTGATTGTTTTGGATTGCAGTAGGGCCGATTGTTTTAGACTGGCGTGGGGCTGGTTGGACTTGGGAAGTTGGTTTCTGATTGGCCTGGGGCAGATTGTTTTGGATTGGAGTGGGGCAGATTGCTGTGGACTGAAATAGGGCAGATTGTTCTGGATTGCTTTAATGGAGTGGGGCATATGGGTGTGGATTGGAGTGGGGCAGATGTTTTGGATTGCAGTATTGGAGTGGGGCATATTGGTTTGGATTGGGGTGTGGCAGATTGATTTGGATTGGAGTGGGCAGCTTGTTTTGGATTGGGGTGTGGTAGACTGATTTTGATTGAGTGCAGCAGATATGAGTGGGGCAGATTGTTTTGGTTTGTAGTGGAGCAGATTGCGTTGGTTAGCAGTATGGCAGATTGTTTTTGATTGGAGTGGTGCAGATTGGTTTGATGCAGACTGTTTTGGATTGTAGCAGGGCAGACTAGAGTGGGGTAGATTATCATGGTTTGGCATGGGACAGATTGTTTTTTATTACAATGGAGCAGATAATTTTAGGCTGGAGTAGGGAAGATTGTTTTCGACTAAAATGGGACAGAATGTTTTGGACTGGAGTAGGGCAGACTGTTTTGGACTGGAGTGGGACAGATTGAAATGGGGCAGATTGGAGCAGGGCAGATTGGAGTGGGGTTGGGTGAATCAGGTGAGGTGGACTGGACTGGAGAGGGGTGGACTGGATTGGAGTGGGGTGGATTAGATTAGAGACGGGCGAATTTGAGTGGGTAGACTGTTTTAGATTAGAGTGGTGCAGATTGACTTGATTGGAGTGGGGGAGATTGTTCTAAACTGGAGTGGGACTGATTGTTTTGGATTGCAGTAGGGCCGATTGTTTTAGACTGGCGTGGGGCAGGTTGGACTTGGGAAGTTTGTTTCTGATTGGCCTGGGGCAGATTGTTTTGGATTGGGGTGGGGCAGATTGCTGTGGACTGAAATAGGGCAGATTGTTCTGGATTGCTTTAATGGAGTGGGGCATATGTTTTGGATTGCAGTATTGGAGTGGGGCATATTGGTTTGGATTGAAGTGGGGAAGTTGGGAGTGGGGTGGGTTCTGAGGACTGGAGTGCGGTGGATTAGAATGGAGTGAGATAGATTAGACTGGAGTGCGAGGATTGGACTGGAGTGGGGCTGACTGGAGTGGGGCAGATTGTTTTGGACTGGAGTGCAGCAGATTATTTTGGATTGGAGGGGGGCAGGTTGCTTTGGTTTGGAGTGGGACAGATTGGTTTGAATTGGAGTGAGGGCAGAAGATTGTTTGGTATTGGAGTGGGGCAGATTGGGAGGATTGGAGTGTGGTGAATTGGAGTGGATTGGGGCTAGTGTTTTGGATTGGAGTGGGGCAGGTTGGATTGGAGTGTGGCAGATTGTTTTGGATTCAAATGGGGCAGATTGTTTCGGATTCGAGTGAAGCAGATTGTTTTGGATTGGAGTGGGGCAGATTGTTTTGGATTGGAGTGGGACAGATTGTTTTTTATTGGAGTGGGGCAGACTGTTTTGGATTGATGTGGGGCAGAATATTTTGGATTCGGTGTGGCAGATTGTTTTAGACTGAGTGGATTGGGGTGTTTTGGATTGGAGTGGGGTGGACTGGATTGGAGTGGGGTTGGACTGGGGTGTACTGCACATTTATGTGTTAAAGCATTATTAAGAAAATTACACATAAGAAAAAAACAATGCTGCTTTGCAATTTTTACAAGATAATAGTCATCTTTTGAGAATAGAGCCCATAAGCAAAAACGGAACATAACATGAGTACAAACTGAGAAAAGAAGACTTGGCAAAAAAACAAAAACAAAAACGGAAAAGTTAACTGTAGAAAATAAAAGCTTGCAATTTTGTTAATCCTGATGAGCAAGTTTTTGCCAGCCATGCGCCTTCTGCGTGTAGGGCATGAGAAATTAAAAATAACAAAATAGCACCTCAATCTTGCTGGGAGCAGCGGATGGGCACTGATTAAGTTGCATCAATGAGTACTTGGTCCCTGCACCACGGACAGGAATGGAAATAATGAAATGCCAGCTGTCACCAATTACAAGGCTGTAAAGAAGAGTTCCACACAATCCAGCAAATTATAAGCAACGGGTGGGCTCCAAGCCCTTTTCTAACTACAACAGTGTCTCGCAGGTGATACGCATGCACTAGCGCATGCTATCGCTGGCTCGATCCTAAAAAGGAAGAGAATGGGTAAGAGTTGGGTAAAATAGACTGCACCTAAAAAGATCTACAGGGATGTGGAAGTGGAACAAAACAGGCTCACCCACTGAATACAGATCATGATGGCAAACTGCAATCATATTTAAAATATAAATAAGAGATACGAATATGAGAAGGAGGATGACAAACAAAATACTGGGGAAAGTTCCAACATTGATTAAATGAAAGATGAATAAAACTAAGAAAATAGATTAGATTGATCTTTCCCTAGTCCGTCCCTTCTGTAACACTGTGCCTATTACATTATTGCACCTGAATGCGCTTTGCAAACATTTTTAAATGCAAGAAGAGAATTATAACTCTGAGTTTTTAGGCAGATATGGGTAGCTGATGTATGGCTTTCATGTATTATGAAATGTGAAATCTGAGATTATATTATAAATTGGGGACATTTGTAAATATTGTAATGAAAACATAAGAGGAGGAGATATTTAAATATAGTTAATTGATTAATGTTATTAGTAAAAGTTCAAAAACAGGAGTGAAGGTGTTTTACTCTACTACTACTATTATATTAATGCACTCTACTGAACTTGGCACAAGAAATAGGGATATATATATAGAGAAATTATCTGGTAGTATGGATTTGATAGATGAAGTTGTTATTAGATTAAATGATTGGGTTTAAGTTTGTTTCTACTAAGAACAGAGGAACAAATGACTTATTTTACTGAAATCTGTGTCAGATAAAGGAAGGTATTCATCGATACAAGTTTCTAGTTATTAGGTTTCCCCTGCACAACGCTTGTGAAATCTATTGTATTTAATATAAATCTTAAAAGGGGCTTAGATCCCGCCCCCTTGCTTTCCTTGCTTTTCATTAGTTCCTGTGCTTGCCACTTACTTTTGCTCCACTTCTATTGGCTGTAGCACTATTGTCTGCATTTACCAGAGCTTGTTCCTCACGTGTTTACTCTTATCAGTATCCGGAGGGCTAAGTTCTGTTCATCTGCTTTGGTTTCTCCTGTTGCTTGTCTTTGATGGGTGGAACTTTTTTGATTTGCTTGTGTTTTATTAGTTTCCCCTGGCTGAACGGATTTAAAACGTGCCTAATGATACCATTTGGCTGCCATTGCCTGTTGACGACTGCACTCGTTTAAAGTGTGCTTTCACATAGTAGTTTGTTTGCTTTGATTCTTCTGTTTGAGCACGTTCCTATTCATTAATGTTTATCTGCTTTCCACTGAAATGCACTCCTGCCCTCCTCCCACTCCCTTTTGATGCGGAGGTGGCTGCTTGGTATGATACGGATCAGTCTAAAACTAACTCTCAGACCATGCCCTATACAGCACTTCCAAAGCTTACTTAATGTGATTCAGCCCACTGCGCTCTCTGTAACGCATGCCTGAATTAATTTGGAAATTATAACATTTTGATTTTATCATCGAAACATCACTGAGCAGCAAAGACAACTACATTATAAATGCTTCTAAAACCATGCAGTACGAGAGCGCTGACGGCAGATATCAGAGAAGCATTTTTGTTTATGCTCAGTAGTCCGACAGTTGCAATGCATTTCATTTCACACCTTGTGAATCCGATGGAAAAACCGACTAGGGCACTTAACATTTGGCTATGTCCGATGTCATCAGCATGTAAGGCCGAGCTTCCGCTTGCCCCTTCTGCTAGGCAATGTAGGGCATTGCCCCAGGCACCAACGTAAACGCAGCATTTATTCTGAGGAAAAAATATAACCCTAACTATTGTGTGTCGATTGTAAATAGAAATGAATACGTACATTCCATGTGACTCCGTATTTCGATTGTTAATATTTTCCACTTCACAGTATTTCATAAAAACCGTTTGTCAAAACAGTTTTGAGACATTTTTGTACTTATTCCCTTTTCATTGTCTTTAAAGGAAATGCTTTTAATTCGTATGTGAAACAAAAAGCTTCTTCCCACAGTTTCTGCACACTCATAAATGACTTCGGTCACCCTCCGCCGTTCCCTACTTTCACTAAAAGATATGGTACTTTTGACACATTATACCATTTCACTATGCACCACAAAAGACCCCTAAAAACAACAGAAAATTATTTATTTGCTCATAACTAACACGTTTTTCCGTGACTGGCTTGTAGATATTTTCCCGACTGTATAATATTTCCACGTTTCTGAGACAGTGATGATTTTACTGAGACGGAGCAAGGTGCCCTCTAGTGGTTTCGATACAACAAAACAGGCATAAACTCAAGCAGAGGCAGTCAAATATAATAATCCGGAAGCCCATGGCGTCTTCGCAAAAAATTGACTATTTCCCGCGAAGTAATATTCTATTGTAATAGATAGTTGGATGGTTGGACTGACGGACTGCTTGTTTTTGATTTATGAACTAAAGACATAGATTTTATGGTGTGTCTGTATTTTAGTAATTATGAAACATATTTTATGACATTGCATCTCTAATCATAAATATTATTGGCCGAATTTATCATTATTTCATGCAAAGCAGCAAGACACCTTGCTGAGCTGCATTGAAGGGAGAGGGCAGGAATGAGCCTTATCGATCAAGATACGGTGCATTCCTGCTCTCTGCCTGCACTGGCGCACAAACTGCTAACAAGCCACCACAGGCACCCTTGCACAATGGCCCTCAGTATAAGGCTACCTTAGTGAAATGCAATTTAAACAAATCATCATATCATCACCACATTATAGTGCTGCAGATGACATCCAGGCAGGCTACCCCCAGCAGCAGAATCTGAGCAGGATGGGCAAGGCTAAATAAAGACAAAATTCTTTCTGTCAACACCACTTACTGCTGCCACCTTAATCAAAGATGCACACGGTTAAATTACATTTACGTGTGCATGCAAAGACAAACACACACACATCTAGCTTCTAGCTTGTTGCATTGTTATAGTTGATGCAGAGATTTGTTTCCGTTTCTCCATGGCGGTGATATTTATGTATGTATTCATCAAACATGGTGTTTTGTTCCATACCAATTAGTGGCAGATCCCACTGAGACTTATTTAGAAAAATGTACCTGTCCCTAGGGCTTTACTTTGGTTTGGCTCATAACTGGTGTAGAGAAATATACTGGATTAAACTGTAAACCGCAGCATAAGAAGACTTCAATTGAATGATGCTTTTGTTATCCATCTTGCTTCATCTTGGGTGCACTTTTTAACTCACATAAGATGGCTAGCACTCCTTTGGAACGCATGATGAATATGCACTCTCCTCATGCGTTCCCATAATCTTCCCCTGCATGCTTGTTGGCTGCATTTCTTTTGCCTTTCTGACACTTTTTATTTAATTTCCTCGTATCAGCATGCATTTCAAGTGTGCTTGTCACCTGCATGTTTTTTTGTCCTCTGCCCTTTACCTAATTTCCCTGCTTTATACTATCACCAGTTACTGCACAAAACATTGTCTTTCTCAAAAAACAAGTCATAACACTTTTACAAAGTTTTTACAACTGCTCAACAAGCTACAACTTAAAACCAAAAGCAGCTTATTATTAATCACACAGGTGTAACCTAATGCATTTCCCAATTCTTGTTCTTTGTACATCCTAAGGCACTTTATTCCATTTCGCACAAGAATTTTAGTTGCAGATGGACGAACATTTGCTGTATATTATCAATATGCTGTATACTGTACAGAATTGATTTAAGATGAATAGGGAATTATGCTTTTTAGAGTGACTTATTTTAAAACGGATGAAAGTATTCTTTTGTTTTGAAAGTTTTAATGTTGTTTACCTTACTGACAATATATCAAACATAAATAGACTATTAGTGAAGTTTTGTTCACTGGTCTTTCTTTAAAGGGCTTGCCTGTCACACGCAAGGTCCAGTAAAGAATTGCAATCACCTCAGCTAAAGGACAGTGCTGGTGCGCCCTTCAAATGCATTATTTTGAGGAGGTTATAATTCTGGTGACTACGAGCCTGTGAATGCCAGTCTGCATCAAAGGTTTTTACGTTTTAGAATTTGTTGACACTGAAAATGATCTCAAAGTGGAAAGGGGGCATTGGTGTGGAAGGGATTGTTTTTTGCCAGTCTTCAACTTTCAGAATGGTCTCAAAATCACAGTAGTCCTTGCCTGCAAGCAATAAGACCACATGCTTTAGGCTGCTATGCATACATCGCAATATCGCAAATTAAGCTGGAGGTTCCCACCTTCCTCCATGTTAGACCCGGTGTTCAAAGATGACAAATATGGTGCTAACTTATGGGTGCTCCAGTGTGGCGGCAGCTCCCCTGCTCCCTGGTGTGGAAAGGATCACTTTAAACAATGGTTTTGTCTGGAGAGCAGACTGAGTAGGACAGTTGAAGGAGAACCACTCGGAACTTGTTCTGAAGTTTGAGACATTAAACTCACAACTTGAGCCGTCACACTTTCTTTCAATTCCAATGACTTCATATCCATGCAACTAAGTGCTAAGAAGAGTACTCAAAGCACTGCTTGTAGGAAGGTAGCCTCTTTCTAGCCTTGTTACCCCCACTTTTGGCCTGTTTGTGAGTATATGTCAGGGTGTTTTTACTGTCTCACTGGGATCCTGCAAGCCAGGACCCAGTGCTCATAGTGAAAACCCTATGTTGTCAGTGTGTTTGACATGTGTCACTGGGATCCTGCCAGACAGGACCCCAGTGCTCATAATGTATGCCCTGTATGTGTTCCCTGTGTGGTGCCTAACTGTATCACTGAGGCTCTGCTAACCAGAACCTCAGTGTTTATGCTCTCTCTGCTTTCTAAAATTGCCACTGCAGGCTAGTGACTAATTTTACCAATTCTCATTGGCACACTAGAACACCCATATAATTCCCTTGTATATGGTGCCTAGGTACCCAGGGTATTGGGGTTTCAGGAGATCCCTATGGGCTGCAGCATTTCTTTTGCCACTCATAGGGAGCTCTGCCAATTCTTACACAGGACTGCGTCCATGTTATTTCACAGCACATAAGTAACTTATAAGTCACCTATATGTCTAACCCTCACTTGGTGAAGGTTAAGTGCCAAGTCACTTAGTGTGTGGGCACCCTGGCACTAGCCAAGGTGCCCCTACATTGTTCAGGGCAAATTTGTCGAACTTTGTGAGTGCGGGGACACCATTACACGCATGCACTACACATAGGTCACTACCTATGTGTAGCGTCACAATAGTAACTCCGAACATGGCCATGTAACATGTCTAAGATCATGGAATTGTCAATTCCATGGGGCCAATTCCATGATCCCCCGGGTCTCTAGCACAGAACCCGGGTACTGCCAAACTGCCTTTCCAGGGTTTCCACTGCAATTGCTGCTACTGCCAACCCCTCAGACAGGTTTCTGGCCTCCTGGGGTCTGGGCAGCCCAGCCCCAGGAAGGCAGAACAAAGGATTTCCTCCGTGAGAGGGTGTTACATCTGCTCCCCTTGGAAATAGGTGTGAAGGGCTGGGGAGGAGTAGCCTCCCCCAGCCTCTGGAAATGCTTCCATTTCTTCATAAGCCAGTCTACACCGGTTCAGGGATCCCCCAGTCCTGCTCTGGCGTGAAACTGGACAAAGGAAAGGGGAGTGATCACTCCCCTGACCTGCACCTCCCTGGGGAGGTGCCCAGAGCTCCTCCAGTGTGTCCCAGACCTCTGCCATCTTGGATTCAGAGGTGTTGGGGCACAATGGACTGCTGTGAGTGGCCAGTGCCAGCAGGTGACGTCAGAGACCTCTCCTGATAGGTGCTTACCTCTCTTGGTAGCCAAACCTCTTTTTCTGGCTATTTAGGGTCTCTCCTCCGGGCTGTTCCTCAGATAACAAATGCAAGAGCTCACCAGAGTTCCTCTGCATTTCCCTCTTCAACTTCTGCCAAGGATCGACCGCTGACTGCTCTAGGACGTCTGCAAAACAACAACAAAGTAGCAAGACGACTACCAGCAACTTTGTAGCGCCTCATCCTGCCAGCTTTCTCAACTGTTTCCTGGTGGTGCATCCTCTGAGGGCTGTCTGCCTTCACCCTGCACTGGAAGCCAAGAAGAAATCTCCCCTGGGTCGACAGAATCTTACCCCTGCTAACGCAGGCACCAAAAGACTGCAGCACCAGTCCACTGGGTCCCCTCCCATCCTGACGAGCGTGGTCCCTGGAACACAGGAGCTGGGTCCAAGTGTCTCCCACAGTCCAGTGGCCCTTCTGTCCAAATTTGGTGGAGGTAAGTCCTTGCCTCCCCACGCCAGACAGCAAACCTGTGTACTGCGTGATTTGCACCGGCTTCTGTGCACTTCTCCAAGGATTCCTTTGTGCACAGCCTAGCCTGGGTCCCCAGCACTCCGTCCTGCAGTGCTCAACCCGCTGAGTTGGACTCCAACGTCGTGGGACCCTCCTTTTGTGACTCTGAGTACACAGAACTACCAAGTGCCTGCTCTGGTACTTCTGCAGGTGCTGCCTGCTTCTGCAGGGGCTCTCTGAGTTGCTGAGCACCCCCTCTGTCTCCTCCTCCAGGGGGCGACATCCTGGTCCTTCCTGGTCCCCAGCAGCAGCCAAAAACCTCTACCGCGACCCTTGCAGCTAGCAAGGCTTGTTTGTGGTATTTCTGCGTGGAAACACTTCTGCAACATCCAGCACGCCGTGGGACATCTTCCATCCAAAGGAGAAGTTCCTAGCCCTTTTCGTTGTTGCAGAATCTTCAGCTTCTTCCACCTGGGGGCAGCCCTTTTACACCTTCATCTGGGGTTTACTGGGCTCCTGACCTATGTTTGCCTTTTGCATCCTATTGTGATTCTACATTGTTGGCACTACTTTTCTTATTGTTACTTACCTGTTTTGGGTTTGTGTACATATAAATTGTGTATATTACTTGCCTCCTAAGTGAGGGTATCCTCTGAGATACTTTTGGCATATTGTCACTAAAATAAAGTACCTTTATTTTTAGTAACTCTGAGTATTGTGTTTTCTTATGATATTGTGCTATATGATATAAGAGGTATAGTAGGAGGTTTGACGTCTCCTAGTTCAGCCTAAGCTGCTTTGCCATAGCTACCTTCTATCAGCCTAAGCTGCTAGAAACACCTCTAATCTACTAATAAAGGATAACTGGACCTGGCACAGGGTGTAAGTACCACAAGGTACCCACTATAAGCCAGGCCAGCCTTCTACACTGCTCTGTGACCAGAGCTGGCAGCCAGTCTCGCAGCCAGTCTCCCAGCCAGAAGGGGACACCACATCAAGTCAGTAATTTCTGCTGGAGCAGCTGAGGTTCTGCCTAATGTAAAGAAGCCTGTCTGCTTGCTGAAAGAAGAAAAAAATCTGAATGGCCCTGCAGGAGGAGAGATTGCCAGCATGTTCATAGTCAAAGGGGGAACCAGAGCAAGGAGATGGTTGGAGAGCAAAGCCATAATGAACTGTACTGTGCTGTGCAGGCAGAGTCCCTGTTACTGCCCATGGCCAGGTCAGTCACCCCTTTTGGTAGGCATAGGACAGGGTGCACTGTTTCATGAGTAAGAGCATATAAGCAGAAGCACATATGCCACCCCATGCTGGCATTTAAACTGCAATGCTGGCCCAAGTAACTGGCGGTCCGTTGGATAACATGCGCTGGCATCTGATCACTGCTCAGATGTCCAGCTCTGCAATAGCCTGGCTTAATCTTGTCATGTTGGGATTAGACACTGATTTTTAACCCTGAAAATGATGCCGATGTTTAAGATTAAAAGGAAGATGCCCACGTGGCACCCTTAGAGGGTACCCACCAAGTTACCAAGTCCTGTAATATTTTGGCGGGCTCTCCTAAGCAGCTGCAACCACAGACAAGAGTCTGACCACCTGCCAGTGGCGCTAGCACCTTGGCAGGACATAAGAGAAAGGGCCTAGGCAGGAAGGAGGTCACACCGCCTCCCTCCCAAGCTGGCTAGTGAGATTAGCATCAGGGGGGTGAGCCTCAAAGGCTTTCCCTGCCTTTGATGTGCCAAGAGCTGTCCCCCAGCAAAGGATAAAGACCTTGTTGCCAGCCCGGCCGGGCAGGTTGGAAATTAGCTATGCAGGAGGCATACCCCTCTCTCAAACTAGCTACACCTTTGAGGTGGGCTAGGAGGTCCGCACAGCCAAGGAAGGGTTTTTTCATCTTGGCAGACCCTAAGGGTAGTGGGTTCTGGGTAAAACAGTGATGTACTCCCACAGGAAGTTGTCACTGCAGGGGAGGACTAGCCGCATGGACAGTATCCTATTGGTCACTGTCCCTCACAATCTTAAACGTCCCCTAAACCAGGATTTAGGGGGCTCCCCTGCACCAGAACTTAGATCTTAACTGGACAAGAAGAAATAAGCACAAAGAGATGCCTGCACCAACAACAGGACCTGGACTCCTGCCCCAGCGCAAAGAGGAGGACCAGTACTGGAATCGAGTGCCCAACGTGTGCTAGAGGTTTAAAACTTGCTGGTCCCGACCAGAGGGCTCTGAGTGCCTGAGTCCAAAGAAACTCAGTGTCAGCATCTAATGAGTGGGAGTGAGGCCCGTACCAAGTTTCAAGGCTCTACTCCACACCTAATTACCTCCAGCTGCCAGAAAGCCCTTGGACCACCCTTGCAGCTACCAAGGCTTGTCTGTCGCCTGCACAGAACCCAACGGCCACACAACGTTCCCCCCCCCCCCATCCCCCCCCCCCCTCCTGGCACCACCCCAGCATAGAGTCCGACATCGCCAGCGACCCCTCTCCTGTGGGACTGCAACCTGAAAGACCTGACTTCAACTGGAGAAGCCTAGCAGAACAGCTTTGGCACAACCAGCCTGGTGATTGACAGCCAGGAGCTACCTCTGCCCCCGGAGCCATTGACGAAGTGGAGAAGACCCAAACATCGATTCCTGGTCCCCCAAAGACCTCTACATCGGAAGGGTAGAACGTGAGTCCACTGCCAAGTCCAGTTTTGCAACAGAGTGCAAAACGCACACACCACTGCAGACCGTTCAGCACCAAGGACAGCCAAGTCACATCTGCAACCAGACTCCCTGGGCAAGGTAACAGAAGTCTGACTGTTGAATCTTGGACTAGGTCCCTGCAGAACCTTAAGTTCCAGAGAGTTCGTTGGAACTCACCCTACAAGCTTCAGAGTGAACACTGCTATTTTCCCAGATGACTTCAAGGGAGGCCCTTTAACTCTGCAAAGTACTGTATTTTCTAAAGACTTTAAAAAAAAATCACAACTCTGGTTGTACAGAATCTACAAAGTTTGTTTTGGTGTCTAAATTAAGATTAAAATAAAATATATTTTTCAATACTGGTATCGGATTTCTGTTGAGGTGTGTTATTTACTTATCATCCATGTTGGTAATGTGAAATGCTTTACACATGTTCCTCTAAGTAGCCTCTCTACTCTTTGCCACACTACGAGGACTGAGCTAGGGTTTGCTGAGAATGAATCTGAGGTCCACTACTGGGTATTGTGTCAGTATTCCATGCCATATAATACCTTCACCTTGCTACAGTACTCGTGTCAGTCCATTTGGGCTGCCTCAGCTTACTCTAGGATGAAGCTGCCACTGCGCGGCTGGCAGTTGTACAATAATTCCGATCACTGTGGGACAATGGATCAATACAGGCTGCTGTGAGTAAGGCAGGGGCTGGCCACAGCTGACCTCACAGTGACTGTAACAGAGCACCACAAGCATCTCCCTATAACAGAATCAAGCTGCCAAGGAAGTGCTAGTCAAGTGTGAAGGACAAAAAAAAAAATTGAACTGCTACCAGCTACACCACCAGAGGGAAGAACTTGAATGCATTAGCCATTGAATTAAATTGTGCGGGCCCTTAAGGCGTAAAAAAGCCTACATTAAATATTTAGTTAATTTTCGTGGAAGAATGTACATGACTAAACTGAATAGCAGGATAATGGGAACAGCAATTGAGGAACAAAAAATATACAAACCTAGACTATTCTGTCCACCGACAGCAAATATTTTGTCTTTTACGAACACCAACCCATGGTTCTTTCTTGCATCGTTCATCATGCTCAGTTCAGTCCATCTGGGGAAAAAAAAAAAAGAGACCATGTTATATGTATTCATTTTAATTGGCTTCAGATTACAAAACTACTTCAGGTTCTAACCAAGCACTACTAGCTAGTAAAGACACTGGAAAAGTGTGCACATTTACTGTGATTATCATGCATTCAAGGGAAAGAAGGATAACGTGATAGATATAGGAAAACAGGCACAGATTCTCACTCCATGCATAAACATAAGCCCACCACCCATATGTAGGTACAAAAGGCACTCTGGAATGACATTCTATTTCATCAGTTTGTTTTTCTAGTCAGGAGAGGAGCAGGTGCCGAGGAGAGTAAGGGATAACAGACTTCTGCACTCAAATCCCCTCAGAAACAAACAAAGGTATATGCAGGGACTGAAATAGCTATTCAAGGGGCACAAACTGAATTTATGGTCAAGGAGCTACCTGCCATGACCAAAGAGCAAATGATCCAATGAAGGTGAAATTCTTGCTATGCAAAAGTGAAAAAAAACATAGTTCCCTCTGAAGTGTCTAAATTCAGCACTAAACACATAGTTCAAACCTCCTAAAAATATTTCTCATCCATACAGCTCAAAAATGCAGTCTGTATTCTAGTAATATTTACATATCACTTTCCATACCGCTTGCTAGGAGGCCTAAAACACTTTTTGGGTGGCCCAACTGCATTATGTATAGAGCTTCACAAATGTGCTAAGGTCAGAAAGCGATCCAGTTTGCATAAGGTCCTTAGATGCCCTTTAGAGTGCATGGTTGTAAGGATGTTGTTTGTATTTTGGACTTAGTGGGACATGGTAGGTGAGGTGTGTCACGTTTCCAACAGAATGGTGTAAGCAACAATGCACCCAATACTGCTGCACATAAGTATGGGGTGCAGAGGAGAGTTGGAGAATAGTTGCTGTCTTGCAAGCAGGTACTACTAACTTTACTGTGGACAGTAACAGCTGTAGGTCCTGAACTAGATTTGGGTATACTAGGGTATATGGAGTCCACTCTAGCATCAGCAATCTCCTTGGCTACAAAAGTTTCCCATGACCTTAGCAGTTACCCCTGTACTGTAGATCATTCCTTTTAAGGCTTTCATATCCTCTCCTCCACAGAGCAGATCCATTTGGGTCACGAGGTTAAGGGTATTACCTTCACCTGGGCTCTGTTTTTTCCCCACTCCTTTGTATTCAGCAGATATTTCTCTCACTAACCAGCATAGCCTCCACTATTACCCACAAAGCCTTTACCAGAATGTTACTTACCCTGCAACCATCTTGTCCGTAGTGTCTAGTGCTGCATATCTTCTTGCTCTGTATATTCCTATTTTTTACTGTCCATCTACTGTTCGGAGCATATGTTTGCAAGTTATGTTTTTTAGATGTTGTTTTTCAGACACCAGGTCTGTTGTGCTTTAACCCTTAGCCCATAATACACCAGGACTAGGACTTCAACACAGATTGTTGTTTGATCAGCAAGAGAGTAGCTGAAGTGGAGTGCAGTGTCAAGGATAAAGTGGCAGATGCTGTGCGCTGTGGAACATAATAGTGAAAATATCTGTGGGCGTTACTCATTAACGGAGAGGAGGGTGGATGCATTTTAATCCACCTCACTACAGGCACCAAACCGATGGCTATAGATAAGTTATATGTTTCATTTGTAGCACCTGTGGCTGCAGGTACAAGTGGTCTGCATAAAGCACTCCCCCCCCGCGGTGGCTACAACGTGGACAACACAGATGTTTGAAACAATGTTCTTAGCACTGTTTCACCAACTAAAGAATGCTGGCGGGCCTCAATGTCAAACCAGTAATGTTCAGTGAATGTGTGTTCTGTTGACCATGCAGTAGCCTTCATATTTTAGCTAAAGGAATGTTTTTTTAAGAAAGCCATAGTGCCTAAATTTTTGCATGTGAAATTCATCTTTGGCAGGACACATATTGTGTGCTTGGCGCTTAACATTGCAAGTCTAAATGTACTTAACCATCCCATCTAGCAAAGCCTGTCTTCAGAATGGGATTCCCCATGTAGGGTTTTGCAAAGGCAACTAAGTCATTCACTCCAATGATAATTATCAATAAAGGAATATATTAGAAAATTATTTAATACATTTTCTCATGTATATACAAAGCTAAAAACCACTATTAAAAAACATAGTCAACCGTGCAGGAAACTGCTGCAAGAAGGTTAATCATTGGAGTGATTGAGTGTTTGAAATAGTGTATTGAGTGGTGGATAGTCTTTAGTTTCCCCAGGGGAGTGCTTTAAATACCTAAAGGTGCAGATTTTCTAATCAAGGAGAAAGGGTGGGCCTCAGGCCTTCACTCTATAGGGCTTATGGAGCTATTATCTGGGACCAAAAACTGTACGATTACCCAGATTTATAAGGAACTATGGGGGTCATTCTGACCCTGGCGGCCGGTGGCCGCCAGGGCCACCGACCACGGGAGCACCGCCAACAGGCTGGCGGTGCTCCCACGAGCATTCTGACCGCAGCGGTTCAGCCGCGGTCAGAAGCGGAAAGTCGGCGGTCTCCTGCCGACTTTCCGCTGCTCGGGGGAATCCTCCATGGCTGCGGAGCGCGCTCCGCAGCCATGGGGATTCTGACACCCCCTACTGCCATCCTGTTGGGGGTGCCGCGGGGATCCTGGGGGCCCCTGCAGTGCCCATGCTCATGGCATGGGCACTGCAGGGGCCCCCGTAAGAGGGCCCCGCAAAGTATTTCAGTGTCTGCCATGCAGACACTGAAATACGCGACGGGTGCAAACTGCACCCGTCGCACCCCTGCAACTACGCCGGCTCAATTCTGAGCCGGCGTCCTCGTTGCAGGGGCATTTCCTCTGGGCCGGCGGGCGCTCTTTTGGAGAGCGCCCGCCGGCCCAGAGGAAATGTTAGAATGGCCGCCGCGGTCTTGTGACCGCGGTGCGGTCATTTGGCGGCGGAACCTTGGCGGACGGCCTCCGCCGTCCGCCAAGGTTAAAATCAGGCCCTAAATAAGTTAACCCCTGATGATTTATAACAGCAAGCTGTCAAGTGGGCAAATAGGCTGGGGCCAGAGCAGGAAGGGCATCTCTTTCTGGAATCTCTGGATTTCGCAAATTCAATGTTATTATCAGCTAATCTGCAAGCCATGCGTTTTGAAGCAGTATTTTGGCCTCTATTACACGCTGCACATAATTTGCTAAATTGGGTGGCTCAGTGGGCACTACCTGCCCACGATGCAATTCCGGTGAGGCTGATTTAGTCCATATGTTCAGCAATTGCCCTTCTTTAACCACCCCTTGGAGGGAGATCTCTAAGCTTATCGATATGTGTGTGGGTAAAAGGGTGGTGTTGACTAATAAGCTTATTTTCCTGGGGGTGCAAGTAGACAGAGTTCCTAGACAAGTTCAAAGATTTATCTTTGTAGCTCTGGCTATAGCTCGGCTTTGTATTGCTTCCTGCTGGCTGGATAAGACACCCTGACTTTTCAACAATGGCTTACGTACCTTCTGGCAGCTTTTAACCTGGAAATGACTTTGTATGCCAAAAGAGGGAAAAAGTTTAGGCGTACAGGTGAAAGCATACAGGAATCATTAAAAGACTGGTGAAATCAGCTACACCTTGAGCAAGGAACTGTGCCAGGAGGGGTGTGTGAGCCCGGAGAGTGTGCAGCACCGAATTATTCTTACACAAGACTTAGTTTGTCCCCTTTCACTGCACTTTCCACTCTCTATTTGTTGTTGAGAGGGGTGTGGTTTTACCACTTCACCAAAGTGTGTGCATGTGAACATAATTTGTCAATGAACAATGCTTGTCCATAGTATTCTAGAGTGTTTATGTTTCAATTTCTTATCTTTCCAGCTCATCACCATCAGGGGGTAACTTCTCTGCAATGTATTAGTCAGACATTATTTTTTGACTTTAGCTTTTTTACCTTCTTAGTGAGGACTAGTTTTTTTTTTTAGGTCCTAAAGAATCACCACAGATCCGTAGGGATTAATAGGGCGAGAAACGTGTTGACCGTTAATCCTGTAGTGTAGATTATATGTGTCAGACAGGTTTAGATTCCTCCGCTTTAAGAGTTACTAGTCGGGCAATCCTCAGGTTTTTTTTTTTTCCACTTCATAGAGGACAATCTGGACATTATACCATATATTTTCCTCCATTGTTTTAATCTTGACATAGGTTCCTAGTAGTTTGTTCTTAATAAAATAGTTAACTTCTGAATTTATAGTCAATTTTAATTGCAATCTTTCTGGTCGTCTTCATTCTACACACATTCCGGCAATCCTAATCGAAAGATCTCCGGCAAAGAGCCCCTCTGGGGCCCGTCAGGCACTGCAGCGCCGGCTTGATGTGGAGCATTGCCCAATGATTAAGCATGTCACCACTTGGTGAGTGAAGCCATTTGCTTTGGAATCTCTGTGATGTCTGATGACCTGTGGACAGCCCCCTAATCGGCTATGGGGTGTCATTCTTCTTTTAGAAACTGTGTACCTTGCATTGTTTTCTGTTGAAGCTCCAGTGAGGGTTTACAAAGGACTTTCAATTCCTCCCTATCCCTTTTGTTGGTTTTCTCTTCTCTCCCACGATTGTGAATGGCCAAATGCCAGGAATTTTGGCATTTAGCTGAGGAGAGTGTTCTGGATGTGGTACCCGCCAGTCATGTAGTTGATCTTTACTGGGACTGTATTATCTTGAATAAGGGTGGGAAGTGCTCTGAGTGCCAAATGAACAGCCATCAGTTCCAGGGAATTGATGCGACGTTCCTGCTGTTCTCGTGCACACGCTGGACAGTCATGTGGTGGAGATGTGCTCCCAACCCCATGAGTACAGAGTCTATTTGAATGGATACCCATAGTACAGGACCCAGTTGAATGGTGGCGCCAGGCCGGTCTTTGTACTTAATCATGGAGCTACCTTATGCCCTGCAGGCTGCTCCTCGAGGTCAGACCCCTTGGTCTGTGCCATCTGTGTACTGAACAGTCCTTCGCCGTTACAATAGGTTTCTTCAGCATAGAGCGCAGCAGGTATATCAGGTGTGTCTCAACGCTGCATCTTGTATTGTGCCCAGCAATGTTTTCTATGATGTCTTATCATTTTATTCTTGAACATTTTGGCAAGCTGAACAGGCAGGTTCCTTATGTTATGGAGAAAAGCAGAGGTTGCAAACCAATAGTGATCCAACTAAGGGCATTTGTCATACTTGGCTATAATTGAAAAGGTTTTTTCTCCAAACTTCCTGTGTCCCCCACTAGGCATGCATAATAGGACTTGAGTCCTGGAAAGGAACTTCTCGGATGCATTTTGAAACCTAAATAACAACGTGTAGGAAGTTGGCTCTGTATGTGCTATTTCAAAGTAAGGAATAGCATGCACAGAGTCCAAGGGTTCCCCTTAGAGGTAAAATAGTGGTAAAAATAGATAATACTAATGCTCTATTTTGTGGTAGTGTGGTCGAGCAGTAGGCTTATCCAAGGAGTAGTGTTAAGCATTTGTTGTACATACACATAGACAATAAATGAGGTACACACACTCAGAGACAAATCCAGCCAATAGGTTTTTATATAGAAAAATATCTTTTCTTAGTTTATTTTAAGAACCACAGGTTCAAATTCTACATGTAATATCTCATTCGAAAGGTATTGCAGGTAAGTACTTTAGGAACTTCAAATCATCAAAATTGCATGTATACTTTTCAAGTTATTGACAAATAGCTGGTTTAAAAGTGGACACTTAGTGCAATTTTCACAGTTCCTGGGGGAGGTAAGTTTTTGTTAGTTTTACCAGGTAAGTAGGACACTTACAGGGTTCAGTTCTTGGTCCAAGGTAGCCCACCGTTGGGGGTTCAGAGCAACCCCAAAGTCACCACACCAGCAGCTCAGGGCCGGTCAGGTGCAGAGTTCAAAGTGGTGCCCAAAACACATAGGCTAGAATGGAGAGAAGGGGGTGCCCCGGTTCCGGTCTGCTTGCAGGTAAGTACCCGCGTCTTCGGAGGGCAGACCAGGGGGGTTTTGTAGGGCACCGGGGGGGACACAAGTCCACACAGAAATTTCACCCTCAGCGGCGCGGGGGCGGCCGGGTGCAGTGTAGAAACAAGCGTCGGGTTCGCAATGTTAGTCTATGAGAGATCTCGGGATCTCTTCAGCGCTGCAGGCAGGCAAGGGGGGGGTTCCTCGGGGAAACCTCCACTTGGGCAAGGGAGAGGGACTCCTGGGGGTCACTTCTCCAGTGAAAGTCCGGTCCTTCAGGTCCTGGGGGCTGCGGGTGCAGGGTCTCTCCCAGGCGTCGGGACTTTAGGTTCAAAGAGTCGCGGTCAGGGGAAGCCTCGGGATTCCCTCTGCAGGCGGCGCTGTGGGGGCTCAGGGGGGACAGGTTTTTGTACTCACAGTCTTAGAGTAGTCCTGGGGTCCCTCCTGAGGTGTTGGATCGCCACCAGCCGAGTCGGGGTCGCCGGGTGCAGTGTTGCAAGTCTCACGCTTCTTGCGGGGAGCTTGCAGGGATCTTTAAAGTTGCTGTAAACAAAGTTGCAGCTTTTCTTGGAGCAGGTCCGCTGTCCTCGGGAGTTTCTTGTCTTTTCGAAGCAGGGGCAGTCCTCAGAGGATGTCGAGGTCGCTGGTCCCTTCGGAAGGCGTCGCTGGAGCAGGATCTTTGGAAGGCAGGAGACAGGCCGGTGAGTTTCTGGAGCCAAGGCAGTTGTCGTCTTCTGGTCTTCCGCTGCAGGGGTTTTCAGCTGGGCAGTCCTTCTTCTTGTAGTTGCAGGAATCTAATTTTCTAGGGTTCAGGGTAGCCCTTAAATACTAAATTTAAGGGCGTGTTTAGGTCTGGGGGGTTAGTAGCCAATGGCTACTAGCCCTGAGGGTGGGTACACCCTCTTTGTGCCTCCTCCCAAGGGGAGGGGGTCACAATCCTAACCCTATTGGGGGAATCCTCCATCTGCAAGATGGAGGATTTCTAAAAGTTAGAGTCACCTCAGCTCAGGACACCTTAGGGGCTGTCCTGACTGGCCAGTGACTCCTCCTTGTTATTCTCATTATTTTCTCCGGCCTTGCCGCCAAAAGTGGGGCCTGGCCGGAGGGGGCGGGCAACTCCACTAGCTGGAGTGTCCTGCTGGGCTGGCACAAAGGAGGTGAGCCTTTGAGGCTCACCGCCAGGTGTGACAATTCCTGCCTGGGAGAGGTGTTAGCATCTCCACCCAGTGCAGGCTTTGTTACTGGCCTCAGAGTGACAAAGGCACTCTCCCCATGGGGCCAGCAACATGTCTCGGTTTGTGGCAGGCTGCTAAAACTAGTCAGCCTACACAGATAGTCGGTTAAGTTTCAGGGGGCGCCTCTAAGGTGCCCTCTGGGGTGTATTTTACAATAAAATGTACACTGGCATCAGTGTGCATTTATTGTGCTGAGAAGTTTGATACCAAACTTCCCAGTTTTCAGTGTAGCCATTATGGTGCTGTGGAGTTCGTGTTTGACAGACTCCCAGACCATATACTCTTATGGCTACCCTGCACTTACAATGTCTAAGGTTTTGTTTAGACACTGTAGGGGTACCATGCTCATGCACTGGTACCCTCACCTATGGTATAGTGCACCCTGCCTTAGGGCTGTAAGGCCTGCTAGAGGGGTGTCTTACCTATACTGCATAGGCAGTGAGAGGCTGGCATGGCACCCTGAGGGGAGTGCCATGTCGACTTACTCGTTTTGTCCTCACTAGCACACACAAGCTGGTAAGCAGTGTGTCTGTGCTGAGTGAGAGGTCTCCAGGGTGGCATAAGACATGCTGCAGCCCTTAGAGACCTTCCTTGGCATCAGGGCCCTTGGTACTAGAAGTACCAGTTACAAGGGACTTATCTGGATGCCAGGGTCTGCCAATTGTGGATACAAAAGTACAGGTTAGGGAAAGAACACTGGTGCTGGGGCCTGGTTAGCAGGCCTCAGCACACTTTCAATTGTAAACATAGCATCAGCAAAGGCAAAAAGTCAGGGGGCAACCATGCCAAGGAGGCATTTCCTTACACAACGTTACTGATATGCTATTCAATTGATCTCATGATGATGGATCAGGATTCTCGATGACTGAAATAGAACAAATTGAAGAAGTTGTCAAAAGTCCTGAACCTTGAGGTGGAATGTCCAAACTCGATGACGGGGAAAAAAAGACAGTCTCTCAAGACTGAAGACTTCTACAAAGAAAACCAACATACGAACATCTGTATCCAAAACTAAATGGCAGGAGTATGCAGAGCATGTTTACTGAAGCAGCATGTGCTACAAAAAATGCTTTAACTGTGAGGTTTGCAGATTCCAGGGTGGCCCAAGGTTCACAAACTCAGAACAAGGGTTTACAAACAGACCTTGGCAAGGGTCTTGGACCCTTGCTGGAACTCTTGTTCTGGGATTCCAGATCCGGAAAAGCGTCTGCAAACCCATGAAAAAACACAGAAAAAGGGGTGTAGCCAACCACCCTGGGACAACGCCCAGTGAGGGTTGGTAGCCCGTGGTGGATTGGTTGCAGTGTCTTGACAATGGCAAGACCCCACAGCCCAACCTCACTGAGCATGGGTGAAGGCAGTTTGGAGCAGGGCTCTGCTGTCTGTATTGGCTTGAGTGCTGGGCCTGGCCTTTGACCAGACCCTGCAGCCAACCTCCACTATGCACAAAAAAAAAAGAAGAAAATGGTGCACAGCCTGGAAAATTCCAGGTCCTGCAACCAATCCCAGCTGCCCAATTCCTCAAGGCAGGTTGGGTGCAATGATTGACCAAAGGGGACTAGCCATAAACAAACTGTGCCTTGCTGAGTGTCAGGAGTGGATCCTGCTTGTGTACCTGTTCAATGGAACCTGTATGTGAGGAACTATGCTCGAGTTATGTGTGTTGTACGTAGACATTTCCTGGCCCTCTGCATGGGTGTTCATCTAAGTCTAAGAAGCCACTTAGACCCTCATTACGACTTTGGCGGTCTTTCTCAAAGACTGCTGAAGCTGCGGACGCCACTATACTGCCAGTGCTAGCGGTATATGTGTCTCCCTATTATGACTTTTCCGCTGGGTCAGTGGACGGAAACAGCAGAAAAGTCATATCAACATTGCAGCCGGCTCATAATAGAGCCAGCGGCAATGTTGATGTGCAGCGGGTGCAGCAGCACCCGTTGTGCATTTCAGTGCCCGAAATTCGGGCAGTGAAATGCGCAATGGGAATGTGCCTGGGGGCCCCTGCACTGCCCATGCCAAGTGCATGAGCAGTGCAGGGGACCCCAGGGGCACCCCAAGTCCCTCTTACCACCAGCCTTTTCATGGCAGTGTCTACCGCCATAGACAGGGTGGTGGTTGGGGATTATGACCGCCAGACGGAAGCCTGGCCGTATGTTGGAGGGGCCGGCGGTATGGCAGTGGCTTATGCGCCACGGTCATTATACGCTGGCGGTGCACTGCCAGCCTGTTGGCGGTGTTACCACCAGCTTACCTCCGGCAGCCAGGGTCTTTATGAGGCCCTTAGTGTTTAGTGAGGCTGAGTCTCTGGCGTTTAAGGGAAGAAGTTTGCAATCAGAGATAGCCTTAGGACATGAAGCAACAGAGCCACTGTAAAGATAACTTTGCCATATTCCTACTTTCTTGAGTGCTTCAACTATGGGTAGGCTCCACCTCACCTCACTCGTTTCGAAAGTGAACATAACCTTGGGAAGAAGCATCAAAAGTGTTTTATCTGCACAATGCATTTGGGCTAACCTTTGTAGTCACATGCACATTTCTCTCATGGGTATATACTTAGAAAATGACACAAAGCTGCCTTATCCCTAATGCAGTATTCTTGGACACCAGATGGTGGGTTGGTACGATGAAAAATATAGAAACAGGAAATGCAAGATTTGTCTGTAGAATTCAGTGCCCAGTTTCAATCACAGTTAAAACTAAATACCTGCTAATTGTCAAAAATGTGCAGCTCAGTCAAGGAGGCATGCACACATGCATGTTTAAATTTTTTTTTTTAAAAAACAACAGGAAGAAAGAGCTACTCATTCAATTGGAGCCTAGTCACAACCTGATGATGATAATGAAGTAGTTCTATAGAGCGCATCGTTATACTTACAAAGGGTGTACTAGTGCTGTAAAACTGATGCCACAACCAGATTAATGAAACAGGCATTTCTGTAAACCTTTATGAAAATTTAAATAATTGCACTCACTCCTTAGCTGAAGGGAGACGGAATGAATGGATGAAGGATAATCTTGAGATAGGTCTATAGTTCGGTAATTGGAGCAGGTCTGCTCAAGGTTTCTTTAGAAATGAAAGAAATTGAGAGTTCTTCCACCACTGAGGACAGACTGCTGATCAATTAAATAGACATATTGCACAAATCAGAAATGACTGGTGCCAGATCATCCACAGCCAACATATATTAGGAGGTGGGGCTTATAGCTCCACCAGAGAACCCAGTTTGGTTGTTAGCATTGAAGCTGTCACTGCCTTGACCTCTAATGGTTCCGAACCTGATAATATGTGGCATAACATGAGGGTCGACAGGTGCCTCTATCCCTGTACTCTCACAAGTTAAGTAATCCCTAAAGTTGTTTATCTTTTCGTAAAAGAACATTGCAAAACATTCACTGCGCTTTGTAGAAGCATCAAATCTCCACTTTAGAGAAGGAGGGAAGACATTAATCTTTTACTACTCTGAAAACATTTCGGTCTGAGTTTTCCACTCCTAGAATTTTGTTAGAATAGTATACGTTTTCCAGTCTAAAAGATTTTTTATAGGATTTCAGTTCAGAATTGTAAGCCACACTATCTTCCTCTGCATATGACGCTCACTAAATGTGTTCAAATTTCTTACAACACCTTTTTACATTCAACAGTTCCTAGAGCACTAAGGAGTAAAAGGGTGCTTCCTTTTACTGAATTTTACATTCACTAGAGTCTAGAGCCTTTAAAATCTATTCAACTTTAATCAGAAACTGGTTTATCTCTTCAGTATGCTGCCTACTTAGAATTGGGAGATCCCACAGATTGTAATTTGCCGTTTAATTAAAAAGGTATCCTATAGTGATCAGATCATAACAGATTGATGGTGTTCCAACTACCATGAAGTTGCTTGCAGTGAAAATGAGGTTGATTAAGTGACCTTTTTTCGTGTCTCGGTGAGGGAACACGTTGCTCAAGGTTCAATGCTTTCATATCATGGTACAAATCATTAGTATTGCAATTATTCGCTATATCACACCATATATAAAATCCCCATCACACAAAATCTGGAGAACTTTAACAGGTGTGAGGTAATAGCATCCGCTAAACTCACTCCAAAACTGGCACAACAGGTGGGAGGCAGATACAATGAGATTCTCGGATTCTAAAAAGAATGCAATCTGATTGGCACGCTTATTTAGACAATTAAGCAACACACACTTAACTTTTGGGTGTGGGGATTCTTTATGGCCCGCAAATTCCTGTTGAATTACATTAATTCCCTCCTTCAGGCCACTACTCTGGCTCTCAAAACACATTTTAGAACCCTGTTTTCATTTAAGTAATTTGTCTCAAGTGTACTTAATATGGTGCCACAAATGGGCAGCATGTCAGGCACTTCCGGGACGAAGATGGGCTGAGATGGGCTTGCCTTTGGCATGCTCGCTGTTTGCAGATGCACAGCTGAAGCTCCCTAAATATCACAGTGGTGGCAGCACATGAAACACTGGACTGTCGAAGGCCTCTTTCTTCCATTAAGTTCCAAAAAAGAGCCCAAAAACAAGACGTAGAGGGCAAATACCTTGAGAACAAATGAGAATTGAGGCCTCAAGACCATTTGTTTCTCGATGGATGGGAGTAAGGCTCAGAAGTTTGTATGTTATTAGGCTGAAAAAGAAACATGGTCAAAATTATTGGGAATAGGAAGGATGTCTAACAAAATAGGAGCTTCCAGTTAAAGGAGGTCACTGGAAGTGTGTGCATCAATCTGGCAGAATACGTCTGAGCCTGCGGGGTGCCTAACAGGAGAGATGCCTTTTGATGGCATTATTGATGGTAGAGAAGGATCCCCCGGCCAGTCTACTTTGAGGCGGATTTGGGTAAATGTCAGAAAAAGGACCTTACACTCCACCAAACAAGTGAGCTGCTTCATACTCTTTGGCAATGCCATACAGCATTTTGTAGCCAAATGATACTGTAGTGTGACCTGGTGTAAGCCTGCCTGGAAGTTCCTAGGATCTTTATGGCCTCAGAGGAGAGGAGAGGAGACAATGAGTAACTGCTAGCTCCTCATGCACCAGGCACTCAAGCTGAACAATGGTATGAGAGGAACCCTTGCCCATATTGGATGAACTTGGCCAGAAGAGGATGGAAAAAGGTGTAGGAGATTCATGAAAGACAGCAGGTGAGGTCAAGCTGCATGCACCCTAATGATGAAGTACCCAGGGCTTTTTCTGATCGCCACCAGAATCATAGTGGTTAAAGGAAGTAAATAAATAAACAATCAATCATAAAGTTGTTCCCCAAGGATCCTGCCACTTTGCCTATCAAGATGGTGAACTGTTTGCACCTGGAGCTCTTGTGGGAGTGAAAGGCATCTCTGGCCACCGCCAGGTCTAAAAAAAAAAAAGAGCTGTGGACCGGTCATGTTTTAAACATCACTTTAGACCACTGGACTATAGTCTTTTAGATCCATGAAAGCATCTTTGACTCTATACGAAAAAGTAACTAGGATCTTTCTAGTGGATACTCTGTACACCTGCAGACTCTACACAGACCGCCCGCCTCCCCGTTTCATGAATCAGTTACCGGGAAAGTTAATAAGATCTCAATTTAGCTTTTGGTACTGCATCACTCTGTCTATGCCAGTCCATCCGCTTGCTTTGAAAAAATTGATTGAAAGTGACATTACTGCCCCAGGGTGGGCGCCATTGGGCTCGTCATCAGACATGACTGACTTATGGTGTTGACCAAAGTCAG
The DNA here is from genome assembly GCF_031143425.1 of Pleurodeles waltl. Lineage (NCBI taxonomy): Eukaryota > Metazoa > Chordata > Amphibia > Caudata > Salamandridae > Pleurodeles > Pleurodeles waltl. The sequence continues at coordinate 843,078,530 of NC_090449.1, forward strand.
CGCCACCCCTACAGGCAATGTGAGAACTATGAAGTTTCTGGATCTAGTCTGACACAGGTAAGTAACTTCTTCTGGTGGATGCTTTGACCTCTAGATTTCTCAACTGTAGAATGGATTTCAGAACAACATCCTACCCCTGGAGGAGGGTTGATAGATGGTTAGATGAGGAAATCCTGCAGAACGGACCTGGTAAAGTATTTGCCCATATGCACCTCAGAATCCAAGTAGCAATGCTTGGGGAATGTGTGCAGGGATGCGCACATTGCCACCTTGCAGATCTCTAAAATGGGGACCTTCTGACCATAGCGTAAATTGCAGACTTGTCTCTGGTAGAATTACCCCTTTTGCCTTCTACAGGGTTTTTCATGGCAAAAGCATAGCAGGTTTTGATGCAAAGAATGATCCATCTAGAGAGAGTACTTCTCTGCACAGCTTTAACCTTGGCACTGCAGTATCTGATGAGATTCATGATGACCCCCCCCCCCCCATCTTCCAAGGCTATCAATCAATCAAAAACAATTATAGAGTGCACTAATCACCCGTGAGGGTCTCAAGGTGCTTGGGGGAGTGGGTGGGGGATCAAAGGGGGAGGCGGCAGGGAAGGTCACTGTTCGAACAACCATGTCTTGAGGTTCTTTCTGAAGAGCAGGAGGTCTTTGGTTTTGCGGAGGTTGGTGGGGAGGGAGTTCCAGGTTTTGGGGGCGAGGTAGGAGAAGGACCTGCCTCCTGTGGTGGTGCGTTGGATGCGGGGGACTGTGGCTAGGGCGAGGTCGGCTGATCGGAGGTTACGGGTGGGAGTGTGGAAGTTCACTCTGTCATTGAGGTAGGTTAGGCCGGTGTTGTGGAGGGATTTGTGTGCGTGGATGAGGATCGTGAATGTGATTCTCTTGTCTATGGGGAGCCAGTGAAGGGATTTGAGGTGTGGTGAGATTCGTTCGCGGCGGGGAGGCCAAGGACAGGCGTGCGGCTGTGTTCTGGATTCTCTGGAGTTTGCGTTTGAGTGTGGTGCCGGCATAGAGTGCACCACACGCCGTAGTAGTCTAGTCTGCTGCTGATGAGTGCATGGGTGACTGTCTTCCTGGTCTCTGGGGGAATCTATTTGAAGGATTTTTTTTTAGAGTGCGGATTGTGTGGAAGCAGGAGGAGGTTAGAGCATTGATTTGCTGTGTCATGGCGAGGGAGGGGTCCAGGATGATGCTGAGGTTGCGTGCGTGGTTTGCTGGGGTGGGTGCGGGGCCTTGGGCAGTGGGCCACCAGGAGTCGTCCCATATGGTTTTGTTGGGGCAGAAGATGATGATCTGGTTTTGTTGGAGTTAAGCTTGAGGTGGTTAGTTGCCATCCAGTTGGCGGTGTCGAGGAGAGCAGCGTGTAGGTTGGTTTTGGCGGTGGTGGGGTTGCGGGTGAGGGAGAGGATAAGTTGGGTGTCATCTGCGTAGGAGGCTATGGCCATGAAGAGCTTAGGCTTGTGCTTCTTGATGGCCTTCGCGGTTATACTGAGTAGCGGTGAGAATTGTGGTCAGAATTCAAGCAGCAAAGGCAAATAGTATGGGGGATCAGAGATGGATATCTGTCCCTCGCAGCCCCTACAGGCCTGAAGCCAGAATGCTTGGCTGGAGACATGGAACTACAAAGAAAAACTTTTTGTGTGAGGAAAAAGTCATAAATCTCAGGAGAAAAAGCCCTGGATCCGTGTTAAAGGCACAGAAAAAAAGGAAACTAATGTAATCGCCCTGAGGTGGGTTCTATGTGGCTTTAGGGCCATCATCTGAAGTCACCACCAGCGTCGACTGAAGACAGCGCCCTGTACCAGTGTAGTGAAAGCTTTGAAGTTTTCAGATTCAGTCTGATGCCTAGATTTGTTTTAGAGGTGAGGAATCTGCAGGTAGAAGTATCCATCAGAAAAGTGGTTCAAAATCTTTTGATTTCTGTACCCACACTTAATTACTGGATTCCAGGGGCCCCATTGATTCATTATAGAAATCCATGGGCTATGGTCTAAACAATGATGACTTGAAATGCAAAACAATATAGAGAAATACAGAAAGAGGCATTCATCAAATAAATACACAAATGAGTAAATATTTTACTTAATTCACAAACAAATATAAAAAAATGAATCAAAATTTTAATAGGAAGGCTGGAGCTTTTCTAAAAACGTGAACAAAATAGACCTGTACTTCCTAAGAGTCAAAAGAGCATTAGCAAAAATCAAATCCCCATAAAGCAGATTTTCCTGCTGCTATCAATACAATCATACAAGGTGGGTACTGCACCTCCAAAATGTATAGGATGCCCTCCCAAAACCATTCTAAGGTCATTACCAAACCACAGACAAAATGAGAACATATAATGACTGACAGGCCAACCTCAGATAGTGCGCCTATTCCCAGGGCTAAAATACAAACAAGGTAGATTCTGCCCATCTCATAGCACATACTGGACTCCATCATGCTAGGTTTAGTAGATACGGATCTATGTTGGAGCTGTAAAACAGAACCTTATACAAAGGATGTTTGGAAGGAAATCTGCCTATATATAACTAAGGGGCTGATTTTTACTTCGGCAGGCAGAGGGCACCCCGTCGACATGACAGAGGACATTGCCCCTGCCATCTCGAGGTACCTCAGTCTGCCAAATCTAGAGTTCTTTGCCAGCCCAAATGACAACTCTAAACATCAACAGGAGCACTTGTGATGGCAGTTCCTGTCAATGTTATAAAAGTCTGACGGATGGCTTCATCAACCACGATGGCCACCCATCAAATTTTGATAAAGTTTTTCATTTTTAAAAAACAAAGTGGGAGCATGTTTTTGAAAACTGAAAAACGAATGACCGCCACACCATAGTTTTTTCCTCCCATGAAATAGAGATCATTTTTTGGGCAGTTGCTTATTACCATGGCAGGAAAAATAAATCACATAAAGCCTTCCACTTTAAATAGGGCCTGTACTCCGATGGTCCACAAGAGGAGTATGTCAGCAATAGAGCAACAGTAGGCTCCACCATCGGCATACTTAAGGTCCACCTGCCTTGAAATTAGGCAGACATGAAGTTTGGGGGTGAGGTTACCTTGTCACCATTGTGACAGACTCTGCATCAGGCCAGAAGAGAGAGACTCAACACAAATATAATCCATGATAAACCTCAATCACTATTGGAGCCTTCCCATCCTATGTTTACAGATCTCCATGGGAAAAAAACAACATTGCTCTACTAGATCTTGTGAAAACAAGGGGCGTCAAACCCTGTGAATAAATAGGATGTTTTATTAGGTGTGGTTGTGTGACCTCACTGTGTAATACACTACCAACCTCTTTAGGCCCAGTCGGGTTTCATTTGATAAACCTTAGCTCAACCCTGGGCAGCTGTAGCTCTGGGCAGTAAGGCTTTCCTAACGGAACATGGGTAAAGCATTTAACCAGCGCCAGAACAATTGAAGAAGAAATCCAACACCAATTTATAAACATAGATTATATTTTTGTGAATTTAAAGACACCAAAATGAAAACGATTCACAGGAGGGTTCAGGATATATAGATTAAAAAAAAAAAAAAAAATCAGGACATTTCATTTAACTACGAACTAGCATTGGCAAATTCAGCAAATCTGACAAAAACATTTTCAAGAAAATCGTTTACAAGTTGGAATGCAAATACTTTTAGTTTCTTTGGGTGACCAACTCTAGCAGGGAGCCAGTCAATGGACCAGCAATGTCCAAAGACTCTCCTGGATCCAGCAGACTCAGGTGCAACTTCTGAACATTGAGCTCTCATCTCTGGAATTGTATTGCAGCAAAGAGCAGTGATCAAGGCCACCAACCGCCCCAGCAGGCTTGTTCAGCTTTTGTGTTCCTGCGTTGCGAACAGGAAGTCAGCCAACTGAACCTTGGAGCCTCTGCTTGTGGGTGGCTTAGGGGATGGATTTTCCATGAGCAGGAGACAACAGACACAGTCCTTTTCTTTGCTAGTCCAAGGAGCAGCAGGTGCTGTCCAACTTTGGTGCAACCTCTTTTTCACCAGTTTTAGGGTGAGCATGGCAGTTGTTCTTCAGTCCTCTTCTCCAGCTAAGGGAGGTCTGAGCTCTGGGTGCCAGTGGTGGCCCTTTTATGCCTAGTAAGTGCCCTCAGGGGAGGTCGTAGTCACTAGCCAATGGACTACTAGGTTCTCTTCTGCCTTATGACAACTTCCTGTGAAGTGTAGCTATCCTTGTGTGCTCTAGTCAGCCCACTTCCAATACACTGGAACCCCTCCCTTTGGTGTGTGGAGCTCGGCAGCCTGCCAGAGAGGTGTGGCTACTTGGAGGCTACATGTCCATAGAAAAAAACGGTTTGGCCAGTGTTTCCCACTCTTTGTTCAAATAGCCAACCTGTAAACCCAAACAAAAGAACAGCCCCTCTCTAGTGGGTTCACCATTTTCCCTGTATTGGCGGTTTCCCCTTTGAAGCTTGTCTTTTGTGCCAACACCCCGTGTGACTTCCTGCCAGTAGGAGGTAACATCTCATCCAGCGGCAGGCCTCTACTGTTAATTGTCCTGGTGTCTCTGACACGTCTCTAAAGTTGGCAGAAGGCTGTCTCTTGGCCAGTCTCAGCAAATGTCAGCTGGAAATCTGGGCAACAGAGTGGCAACTTTCTGAATTCATTTAAACTTGGGTGACATATTGGGCTTAATGTAACACACATTTTGATATCCTGAAGTATCAACTTTGGGGGTCCCATTCAGAAGTTCACACAGCTGAGGTTTTCAGCCTGTGACTGTACTCACCGATGGGGCTATCAGTCTCTTTCCTAGTAACAACCACAACAGCAAAAATATACTACCAGAACATGTTAAATACATGCCCTACTTTTCTAACATGCTGCACCCTGCCATAGGACTCGATACAGCAGCTGGAAGGGTGACTTACATACACTTTAGGAAGGGAGCTTGTGCTTTGCCATTTATTAAGCCGGTAAATTCGAGATAGCAGTTTTAAAGTGCCCTTCTAGGCTGCAGTGGCAGACTGGAGCCATGTTTTGCCCTGTCTCACTCATTGTGGCACAATAAGCGCTGCAGTCCCTGTGGAGACAAGCTAGCTTAAAAGCCTCTGGCACCCTATTCAAGAGATGTTGAGATAAGTTAGCTTGTGTTATGTGGGTGTAAGCCAATCAAACATACAAGCTTTAGATTCAGGGATCTGGCACTGAAGTCTGGTTTGCAGGCCTTAGTGCACTCTCAAGATAGAAAAATCAGGAGCATCTGTCCAAAAGTTAGGGGGTGACCATACAAAAAGAGGCATTTCCTTACAATCCCATCAATTCAGAATGGAAGGACTTTAATTAACTCTCTTTCCACAAATGGTGGGCCTGGGCTCAGTCTGCCAAGGGTGCTGATAACTCTTTAAACTGACACCTAAATAAACGGAATTCAAGTAAAAACATGTGGAACAAACTATCCAAGTTTGTTAACTCTCCGAAACCAACACATATCACTTAGATCTACAATCACATAATAATGGCTGATGTTGTCCCCAAATTCACAATCTATCTTCAAGATGATGATCCAAACGATCGATGAATATTATGTCCAGACCCACCTTTCCACCACCTGTCTTTATCTCTTAACTCAATGTCTACCTCCTTTCTCTTTCACCTACTTTTTACTCTCATTACTCAACAATCAGATCATTACGGGATCTTATTTGAACAAATTAATTACAATTCAGCTACTATATTTAGCTGACTGGCTTGAACCGACATGTCTGGTTTTCTCTCCTTTGCTAAACCTGACAATGTTATCTAAATATGCTATTGACACTGCTATACTACTTTCTTGATTTGTAAACCATACATACATAAGAGCCTTGTGTGCATTCTCAACTGTTTTGTTTCTGATTATAAAATCTAATAAATATTATGAAATACAAACCGGGCCTTGCAATCACCTGATCTCCTCCTTTGTCCAGGTTATTGCAATATCCCTTCCAAACTACTAGGGGATGTGTGGACGCCTTTTCCACTGTCAGACACAAACTATTCTCTGGCCACATTCATCTCTATTCTGGGATTACCATGGGACTCAGTTCTTTGCAGTAAACCTCCTAGTCTCCTCTGGCATAGTCCCGTAACAGAACACATTTGAACCTCTTGTTCTACCCTTTTGAGGTTCTGTCAGTTTCAGACTCCTTGTAAGCTCATCTTGGCCTTAGGGCAAAAAGGTTATATAAGAATGGAGTTGAGGGAATGTAGCAGCCAGATGTGCAAGTCCGAAACAAAACAGCTTTAAAAAAAAGTAAGATCTATCTTAAAATTGCCAAAGGTTAGGTACTGGCTGTAAGCTTACCTCTATGAAGGTAAACAGGACACATAATGACATGGAGAAAGCATGTTGGAGAAGATCATTGAGTGAGCTTGTTGCTGAGGGTTGGCGCTGATAGGCATCTATTAACACCTGTCCTTACACTCACCCTCAATTACAGCAATGATCCATTTAGCCCCCTTACTACACAGCAATAAGCCGACACATCGAGAAATACAAGCTACTTACCTTCGGTAATGCTCTTTCTGGAAGAGGTCGTATCTAGCTGCAGATTCCTCATGTTTTGAATATTCCCCAGGTTTCAGACTAGATCTGCAAACTTTTTTTCTCAGTACCTCAGCGTGGAAGAAGGTTGCACCATGAGGCTCTGCATTGGTGTCATTCTGCTCTGGAAAATATGAAGGCACCACTCCTGTGTCCTAATGTCAGTTACTTTCAAGACTGTCAGTGCCTCCAGACGTGGAGCTACAAAAGCAAATTGGAAGACCACTGTGCAGATTCCTACAATGGGGATCTTATTGATGGATAGAGTCCAATCACAGGAAGGGGAGGATGGGAGGAATGGTGAGGAATCTTCGGCTAGATATAGTCTATACCAGAAAGATTGTTACCGAAGATAAATATCTTATTCTCCTGACAGAGGCTTCTAGCTGCGGATCCCTCACCTTTAGAATAGATACCAGAGCAGTGTCTAAGGGAGGAGAGCTTGTGGATGGACTCAAACACGAACGTCTTGCCGGACTGAGTGGACAAACAATAGACAACAGTGCTTTGTGAACATATAGCAGGATGCCCATGTAACAGACTGGCACATGTCTTAGACAAGGACGCACATGCTAATGCAGTGGTAGCAGCTTTGGTCCTAGTGTGATGGGCACATAGTCCTTCCTGGGGCTGCTTCTTCACCAGTGCGTAACAGATCTTGGCAAAGAGCATGATACAGCAAGGGATGCCTTTTTGCACTCCAGCAAACACCAGAAAGAGCTGATCATCCACCTGGTGGTCTTTTGTGTGACTGATATAGAAGCTGACAGCTCTCCTAGGATCTAGGAGATGGAGCCTCTCTTCCTCCTAAGAGGGGTGAGGTGGAGAATAGAGCACCAGCAGAGGGATGGATTGACTAAAGTGGAAGGGTGTAACAATGTTCTGGAGAAAGATGCCCTAGGACACAGAACCAAGTTGCAGAGGAAAAAGCTGGTGTATGGAGAATGAACACACAAGAATTGAGGCTAACCCATGCTGTGTCGAAGTCATGGTGAGTAGGGACAGAGGCCCTCATTTTGACTTTGGCGATCAATTTCCCTGACTGCCAAAGCCAAACCCGCCACTAGACCGCAATACTAAGAGTGCTGACAGCCGTCCGGCACATTTGTGGTGGAAAGACAACAGCACTCGTGCTGGCGGTCGGCAGTTCAGAGACGGCAGCAGGCGTGGTGGTGCTGGCGATGCAAGACTACCAGGACCCATCCATTCCCGGACGTCATCCTCGATGGAGAAGGTAAGTGGGTGTTCAAAAGGGGGAGGGCTCCTGTGTGTGTGGGTGCATGTGTGCATGTCTGCGGAGGGGGGTGGTGAATGTGTGTACGCGTGTATGGGGTGTCTGTGTGGATGAATGTGAGTGAGTGGGGGTGCCTGTATTGATGAATGTGAGTAGGAGTGTCTGTGTTGATGAAAGTGAGTGAGTGGGGGTGTCTGAGTGAATGTAAGTGCGTATGCTGAATGGGTGTGTAAGTGCATGTATGCATGCATTAAGGGGTGGGTGTGTTTTTGAAAGTGTGGACGGGTGGGGAGGATGTGTGCATGTGTGTGCTGGAGACAGGAATGTAGATTCCTGTTGCTGGGTGCGTGACTGCCAAGGTTTTCAGGGCAGGGTGACTGCCACGGAAAGCCTGGCGGTTTTCAGCCTTATAATCAGGACGGCAGGCTGAGGCCTGCCACCGGTTTGGATGTGCTCACCACCGGCCACGGTGGTGCGACTGGACCAGCGGGCCAGGTGCGTCTGCCAAGCCTCACCACTCTTAATGTGCGCTCCTTACCGCCAGCTCCGCAGTGGTAGGACCGCCACGGCGAGGCTAGTGGGCTCATGACCGCTAGCCCCGTAATGAAGGCCACAGTATTTATAGTGGGAAGCCGAGAGAGAGAACTGGAGTGGCTCAAATGGAGTACACATCAGATTAGTAAGGACAGCACAAACAATAAAACATCAGACAGTTTGGCCTGGTGGGGGGTCAATGTGGAAAGTGTCTCACAAAATCACAAATTTGTCCCAACGACAGACGTATATCTTTTTGGTCAAGGGACGCCTGGCTGCCAGGATGACATTAACCACCTCCAGAGAAAGGTCAAAGATGTCAGGCTGTCGCAGCTCAATCTCCACGTATGAAATTGGAGATTGCAAAGGCTGGGATAGAGAAGCCGACTGTTCTGCTATGACAGCAGATCCTCCTGGACGGGAAAACTGCTGATCAGAGGACAGAGGCTCAAGCCCAGGATGTCTGGTTACCATACTTTCTGTACCGTGTCTGGAGCCACTAGGATGACTTGAGCCCCGTCTGTCCTGATCTTCCGGAGACCTTGGGCAGAGGAGGTATGGACAGAAAGGCATACAAGAGTCCTGTGTTCCACTCGAGGCAGAACACGGCTCTAAGCAACAGACACCTTGGTAACTCCAATGTGTAGAAGTGCTGACACTGCGTGTTCTCGTTGGTGGCAAACGGACTGAGCCAAGGTTCTCCCCACTCTCGAAAGGGACCTTGCGCCACATCTGTTTGTAACTGCCACTTGTGGTCCGCTCAACAACGATAGATGAGTTTGCTGCCCTGATGTTCAATGAGCCCGCCAGGTGGCTCATGGTCCAGTCATTTCCAGAGGCGCATGGTCTCCTGGAACAAGGTATGTGAACTTATCGCTCTGTTTGTTGCAGTACTACATGGAAGTGGTGTTGTCCATGAGCACTTGTATCAGTCTCTTATTGACGGATGGCAAGAAGACTGTCACAGCAAAATGGATGGCACTCAGCCCTAGAAGGTTGATAAGGAGCCAGGACCCAGCCAGCCACAGACCACAGGCTTCTAATCTCCACCTCTCCCAGATGGCCGCCCAAACCCAGAAGCAATGGATCGGTCACCACTATTAGTTCTTGGTGGTAAAGGGAGAGGGTCTGCCAGACCCAATTGTAGTTCAGTAGCCACCACCGCAGAACTTTGCGGTCTCCTCTGAGATCTGGACGTGGTCAGAAAGGTCTCCTTGATGTTGGGTTCATTGGGCATTCAGATCCCACTGCAGCGGCTGCATATGCCAACTGGCGTGCTGGACCAGCAGGATACAGGAGGTCTTCAGTGCCAGCAGTCTTAGAATCAACCTCATTAAAATCCAGACCAAGGCTGAAAGATTGGGATCATGTCCTGAATGTCCTGAACTCCCTTTCCTGAAAGAAGGCATGAAATCAATCCGTGTTCAGAATGGTTCAGATGAAGAGTAGCATCTGGGAAGGAGTCAGGAGTGACTTTGGCCCATTGGTAGAGAACACCAAAGATGAAAGGCAGCCTGGAAGTGGCTGATGACTGCCTGGGGTGAGTCCGCCTTCAAAAGCCAGTCGTCAAGGTAGGGGGAAAACTGCCAATCTGATCTCCAAAACTGCACTGCTACCACCACCGGCACTTTTGTGAACACTTGAGAGGCACTGGTGAGACAAAAGGGAACACAGTGAACTGAATATGCTCATCTTCCATCACAAACCACAGGTAGCTCTGATGGGCCAACAGGATGGGAATATGGAAATAGGTATCCTGCAGATCTAACGCCACCATCCAGCTTCCAGAGTCGAGGGCAGACAAGATCTGGGCCAGGGTGAGCATTCCGGACTTCTCCTTTCCAGGAAGGAGACGGAGGGCACAGATCCAAGACAGACCAAAAACCTGTCTTTCTTGGGCACCAGAAAATAGTGGACGTAACAACCACATCTTACTCCTGGCGCTGGCACACTCTTGACAGACCCTTTGGCCAAATGTGCTCGCACCTCTTGCGGTTAAATGGAGACATGCCCCTCCACCAGTTGTTAGGCAGATGATGGAATGTGCGGTGGGGACGAAAGGAAAGCCTTTACAAACAATCTGGTGGACCCACCTGTCCAATGTGATTGCCTGCCTCTCTGGATAGAATTGGTGGACTGTGCCTCCCACCGAGTGGCTGTGACCCTGTAAGTGTGTAGTTAAGAGGCATTACAGCTAGAGCTGTTAGTGGCAGGGAGGCTGGTCTGGGCAGAGGGGGAGTTTTGGGGTGCCAGACCCAGAGGCACGCTGACCTTAGCTGCAGGGGTAACGACGACCTTACTCGCGAAACTGCTGGGTTCCCGGGTGGGGTGGGATAGGCTGGTGGTAGAGAATGCCTCTGCCAAAGTCACGAAAGGAGAGTTTGATGTTTGGCTAGCAAGGCTGAGTGGAAATGCCCAGGAAGAAAGTGGTAGTCCTACTCTTTCTGAAGCGTTCAAGGGTCGAATCAGCCTGGTCCCCAACAAGCGAGTCCCAGCGAACAGCATGTCCATTTGAGAGGGCTAGGTGTCTTGTGAGAACCCAGTGGATCTCAGCCATGCATGGCACCATTTGTACCCAGGGCCCACCCATAGGAGTAAGTGGTCTCCAAGCTACAATGAATCATGAAATTGGCAGCATCATGACCATCCTAGATGACCTGTGAGAGAATAGGGAAAAGGTCTTCCGAACACTGGGGAGTACGGGTGCCACCGAATCCCACCGGGCATGAGTTCAGTGACCCAGTAAACAGGCCTTGATGGACTGCAGAGCCAAACTAGTGGAGGAGAACAAGGGTATTCCAAAAGTCTCCACTCTCATAGATTCCCTTTCAGGAGGAGTGGTAGGGAAATTGTTAGGGTTGATCTGGCTAGTGGAAGCTTGCACAACCAGACTCTATGGAGAGGGGTGCTGAGAGAGACAGGCCGGGCCACCTAGGTTGTCGGTGCCTGGCAATTTGCCAGTTAACCGGAGGGTCGATACATGGGGTCCAGGCCCCTATAAGGGTATCCGTAAAGACCTCATTGAAAGGGGAGGAGAGGCTCAAAAGTAGTCTGGCCAGGCTTAAGGACTTTGGTCAGGATGCTCGTTGCGACCTCCACAGTATTGAGTTGAATGTCAAGGACTTTAGCCACCCTAAGGAGGACCATGGCAAAGGAGGCAGATTTTTCCGTGGCTGGACCAGGAGGGAAGAGAAAAGGGCAGACTTTGGGGGGGTGTACAGCCCACTGGCATCTTCAAAGTTTTCAAACCAATTGCCACCGACATAGGGCTGACTGAACTTATCATCCTGATCAGGACTGTCAAACAGCCAAAAAGAGAGTAAAATGAGTAATGCCTGATGGTAAGGTGAGAAAAGAAACCTTCGTCGAATTCGGTTGTGGTGTCCATTGAATTTGGACAGCTGTCAAGTCGGCATCATAAAGGACAATCGGAGCCACCTCTTTGGGTGGCGTAGTCAGTGTTGATGTGCCAGGATCTGGATTAGGAAAGACACTGAGGACGGTCATGGTACTGGATCTGAGAGCAGAATTGGCAAAGAGGGTCCAGCTGGAGCGGAGGGTGAACTCATCAGCGGTAATGCCAGCAATAGGCCTCTTAGCTCTGTGGGGCCCAAAGGTGCACCAGAGGGAGTCGGTAAAGAAATGAAGAGTCAGATCATAGATAAGCGAAACCCTTCGATTTGGTGGAGGGAGCTTAAAAGCTCCGGAAACTCAAGTTCTGCTGAAACCAGCTGCAGAGTCAGCTCTGAAGTCAGCTGACTTCAGAAGTGGGAACGGTGCCACTCACACTTCTTCAGGAGAGTGGAAATCATGCGAAGGATCGGGACTCCGCTTCGACTTCTTATGTTTCCTGGGCTTACTTGAGTATTTGAAGTGTGACGACAACCGGCCTTGAGAGCAGCTCAGTTGAATCTGAGAACAGGACTGAGAACAAGCCTTCGACCTGGTGCGGTCCTGGTGCGGCATCTTCCTGTGCTTGGTAACATAAGGTTTCACCTTGCGTTACCTGATGGCCTTCGGGTTCATCAACACGTAGTCCCCGCAGACACTACATCCATACCTGTTGGGGATATGTTACAGTCATCTGTTTGCGACATCCTTTCAGAGCTTAATACCTGTCATCTTAAGGGGTAGCAAACCTTGCACACTGTGGAAAATTTAGAAAATTATTTGACAAAAGTGGTATCTGAGAGACAAGAGGAGCTCCAGACCGGTGTTTAGAGGTGCAAAAAGGAAGAAACTGACATCAGCAAGTGAGAGTGGCACCTGTATAGGCCCTGTACATCACACCACTGAGGTCTGAAATTTGGGTGAAAATGAAAGGAGCTGCCTTGATGCTAATCGGGTTTGTTTCCCGTTTTCCTGGGTAGCCACTTCCCATGCTCCTAGATGTGTGGATTGTGTAGGTGCACCGACTACAGACAATTGTAGCTTTGGACCTTTGCTGGGACCTAAGCCAGAGTCCGCATCTTCAAGCTCTGCAACAAGAGGCTCTGGTTGGCATGGTAATGATCTACTGACAAGATCTTGCTAAAAGAACAAACCTGCCCATTGTACCCAATACTTTCAAACTGTGACAAGTAACTTTTTGTAGAGCCTACGGGAAATGTTTCCACCAGATAGGAGACTAGTGCCAAGGTGCACATTTTTTCAGCTGGGAGACATGAGGGATTCTTCTGTTCTCCTCCAAAGGTACATACATCAAATTTCACCATGAAACTGTCACACCACGGACACTCCCAAAGGTCACAGCAAAGAATGTATACGAGTTTCATCTTAACCTGGAAGAGTCCTTTCAAATATTTTTCTTAAGTTAACAATGTTAAAGACTTAAAAAGTAGCCCATAAGCAAAATCTAAAAAAACATCAAGAGGCATCCACTTAAGGAACCAACAGAAACTGCATATTCTGGTCTAAAGTTCAGCTATTTCTTGGCCTTGGATAGTTGCACTAGGAGTAGTGGGTCGCTAAGGCCATCACTGTCTGATGGTGCAGAGAATGCATCAAGGGGAATTTGCAACTGCCCGAGAGAATGGCTATCCACAACACATGAGGGAGAGAAATTACAGGATCTTTTACAGTCAGCAGAATGCTGAAGATACTGTAAGGCGGCTATCTGGAAATCATTCTGCGGGCACTGTTATCTGGGTGATGTCAAGAAGGCAGTTGCTGTGTGGGAGAAACATGCTAAAGAACCTATTCATACGATGCTGCAACTCTTCGAATTGAAAAGCATGTGAATCTACAAAAAGTCAAATGGTGGAGAATAGAAAGCCCTTCATATTTAAAATCAGTTCTCAAACATTGGTATCTGTAAAAGAACCACAAGAGACCAGTCCAGTCTCTACAATGAGTTGCTTCAATTTATTATTTTAGGGAGGCACATTTATATGAGAGGTGCTGAGAACCTTAATAAGTGAGGGATGGATAAAAGTGATCTCAACAAAAAACATAGCTCCTTCACTGGGTTTTGCTTAAAGACAAAAAATGTTCAGCGATTTCCATCACAGGATTCACAGTGTGAAGAGAGGGAATATTCATATAGCAAGCAAATCCACATAAGAAACACAGCTCGTGAACCTAGCATTTTTAGTGTGTCTGGGCTGATAGTCATAATAGGTGAGGGAAGTCCTTGGGTAAACTGCCACACGTTCAAAGGATGATTGGCTGCTTAGTACTGTGATTGGTTAACAAGCGTATTTGCTCACCTGGCTCCTCATTCTCTTAATTAAACCAACTTCACCTGTAGGATAAAGGAACTCATAGATTTAATTCACACCATCAGATCATGAAGAAGAGACTTTGTGCCAGTGGTAGCATAACAGCACAGGCTTGCTATCGAACAGGACAGAAAGGCATGTATGTCACATTACTGGCACAAGAAGTACCTAACTTAAAGTCGGAGTGTTGGAGCATACATTGGCCCATATTAAGGAAGAGGAGACAAGAGACAAAGAGAAGTAGCAAAAACTGCAAAGAATACATAAGATTGGGGCTCCTCAAAAGAAGTTGCTGAGTCCGAAAGTAAAGGATCCACACCACAATCATGGGTGGAAAATAGAGAACTAGTGATGGTGTCTACCTGTGCTGTAGGGAAACATTTGTGGTCATGTAAGATGCATCAATGTGAATATGGAGCAGACACACAAAGCTCTGTTAACCAGCTACAGAACCACGTCCAACCACAAGGTGGAATAGTATCACAGATTTAGATAGAATATCATATTGAACCCACACTAGTACAGAAACCATTCGGATTGGCAGATTATCTACCTACTGCTCAAAATTGAGACCAGGAACCCTATTTTCAGGTTCTATGCTAGGCGGGTCAATAGTTCAGCTAAACACCACTTAGAATATACAGTTGTGCTGTGCCTTTTCTAGAATCAAAACTCACTAACAAGACAGCTCCACCTAGTGGGATTCAAGAGAACTAGTCTACATCTATGTTCTCCCATAGGTTTCTAGGGAAAACAAAGGGGATATCTAATCTTGAAACACTTACTTTTCTGACTTATCTCCTAAAAGGATAAGAACAATTTATGTACCTTTGTGGCTGATGCTCCAGTCTGTAAGGTTGAAATTATAAACCTCCTATGGAATCCTATCACAGGTTCCATTTTTCAAAATCTGGCCTTCAAATGTCAAGAATGTGCCACAAAATGGCTGCGAGAGCAAACGCATAAGGCAGGGCTCCGACTGAAGGCCCGAAGATCCTGTGAATATCCAGCATACAATCAACCAATGAGGGACAAGCTAGAGAGCAATGATGAACTGAGAGCAGAACCCGTGGCGGAGAAGGCAAGACCGAGACACCAGCCTGAAATCCGGCATAACTCCAAGGCTGGCTAAAAACAGAGAATGGCCGCTGTGTTGCTAGGCCGCTGCTGGGGAGGTTGATTACTGAGACTGCCAGCACGGGTGAGGAGATTCAGGGGCGACTGACCTGAGATAGCAGGGGGCGACTGACCTGAGATAGCAGGAGGCGGCTGCTAAAGACATGTCATTCATCCTAAAGCCACAGCAGACTGGTGGGCCGAGCTAAGGCCAGAACATAGAAGGGGAGACTGGAGTGAGTCTGCGATCTTCCGCAAGGACGGAGGGCCATCCGCTGCCCAGCCCGAGGCTGCAGAGGAGTGGCGAGCCGGGAACCAAAACCTTGAAGGCGCAGCCCCGGGGGCGCTGCAGCCCCCCCGCATAGCCACTAGCGCAGCCAAGAGCAAAAACATCAGCTGCGGGGCTGGGCTATGGCCAGTGGGGGCGAATAGCGGTCTGTGCAGAGACCTGCAGGGGAGCTTGGAAAACAGAGGACTGTCGGCCGTCGCTGACCTGAAAAGCAGAGGTCTGGTGGAGCTACACTGGAGAGAAGGTGGCCAGCAGTGCTTATCGGGTTGAGAAGTTAATAGGAGAGACTCAGCACAAAGGATGGCCCCCTGCCACCCACGAATCACACAAGGTAAGCTGTGGCCTTCAGTGATGGGGAGACGGAGGTGGATGGGTGTACAAGAGACGGGGCCCACACGACCCGGCCTAGTGGTGAGGAGGAGGCCACTGAAGCTCTCAGGGTAGGTGAGAGAGAAGACTCCCAAAATCAAATATACTCCAGATGGTGATGGAGAGCATTACACCTGCTGTTAAAGTGGGTCCGGGGAACCCCAAGAAGCACTTGGACACCCACCCCCAGGAGAGCCAAGAAACACCACGCAGAGCCCACCACCGGCCTTCCTCATCATAACCGGCACTAGAAGAAGAGGCCTCTAGCTAACAAGAGGTGCATGTGGTGGCAAACCAAGGACAGTCCTATCGCGTAACAAATATGGTAAAGAGAGCCCAGCCCTAAACCACCCAGGGGAAGTAACTGGGCGGGGCAAAAGGGGACAGGCAAGGACAACTAATGCACAGATACTCCTCCAGGATGAAAGAGGAATGTCTCCCCCCACCCCCCGGAAAGAATGGCAGAGATGCGAAAGGTGTACGTAGATGTAGTCTGGCGGCTAGAAGATGCCAAAAAACGGGTGTGGATAAATAACCTATGATTTATGGGATTTCCAGAAGGCACAGAAGGGCAGAATATGCAATGCTTCTTAGGGGATTGGTTAAAGCTAACATTCTCACAAGACAGATTCCCACTCTGCTTCATCGTCGAGTGAGCCTACAGAGTGCTGAGTAGCAAGCCGCCACCTGGGGTCCCACCACGACCAGTTATAGATAGATTCTTAGACTACCAAAACAGTGATTTCATCCTTGTAGAAGTCAGGAAAATGAAACGGGTCCGACATGACAACTTCCTAATACAAATTTTCCCAGACTACACTTGTGAAGTCCAGCACCAAGAAGCCATTAAACCAAAATTGCGCACCCTCCAGCAGCAATATATGCTGCTATCCCCAGCCAAACTGAAGATTTTGTTTCAAGGCAAGGCACACTTTTTCTAAACACCAGTGGGAGCCTGGGAGTGGTTGGAGGAAAGGGAACATCAGCTCCAGGGGGTAGAAAAAAAGAGAGGAGGGAACACAATCCCACCAAAAGTTCTCCTGTCCGGAAGATAAACAAAGGTCCATGAGAAAGGATGGCATCTCCACAGTACCGAAAGGTAGTAAGGGGAAGCTTCTGACCTGGCAGACTAGGGGACACACCACGTCAACATCAGAGTCGGAAGGAGACCCACCACCACGAAACGCAGCAAACTACTAAAACTCTATCACCCTCCAAAGAAGTTTCAGACTCAGGCCAAGATGCCATCCCAGACTCCATACACCCCTTGGCACAGGTTATAAACCTAATGGAGCGACAGCCCCTGAGATTGGGGGACTTACCACCAACAGACAATGCATCAAACTCAATAGTGACACTATAGAACTCTGAACTAAACTAAGTATCAAAGGGGCTTGATGGAACAGATACGACATACTGAGAGCCCTTACCTCTTGGGACTGACCTAGTAGGAAGTTGATCAGCTCAGAACCCTGAGCGTTGCACTCAGGAGGAGCTCCAGTCTAACTTGTTGATCTAAATCACAAGTTATAAACGTTTGGGGTGGAGGGGTGGGTCTACAGACCTCTCTAATCTCTCTATTGAGTAATTGTTAGTTTGGGGATATATACACTAACTGTGGGGAAGAGGGGAGTTGTGGAAGTTTGGCGTGAGGAATTGCATTCTGTTGATAGGGAAGCTTGGCATGAATCAGGAAAGATCAAAATATTTGTGGAAATTTGGGCAGGGAGTACATGCAGATCCAGAAGGTGCAGACCCACACAGGAGACATGCACATTTGCGGGAAGGGGGACAAGGGTCGATTCACTGCATTATCTTGGAATGTCAATGGTTTAGGACGCAAGGTAAGGCAGGAACTGGTGGCAGCCTACATAAAGAGGCACAAACCACATATCATCATGCTCAAGGAAACCCACCTAAGAGGCTCACAATGCTCATGCTTGGGTAGAGGGGCATACACAATGCTGGCACACATGGGCTTCACCACGGGCTCATGAGGGATGGCAGTGCTGGTGAGAAAGTCACCCCCATTTACACCGGAGAAAATGTAGAGGAACCCCAACGGAACATATGTAGTGATTCAAGGAAGTTGGGGAAGGAGGGAGGTGACCATAGGGAGTGTATACGCTCCACCCCATCTCCAACAATGGCAATACAATAGCCTGGCAGCGATACTTATAGAATCATATACGTCCCTTCACCTATTAGGTGGAGACTTTAATGATATGATACACCTTGACATAGACTGATCAGGTACTCCACAGGCACATCCGCAGGAAACCCCAGAGCAGGATTTGTGAGGGCCATGGGGTTGACAGACCTCTAGAGATGCCAAAACCCAAACACCAGACAATATTCTCGGGGTGCATAGGGTTTTCTGCCACCTAGATTATATCCTGGCCCCGGGCAGGCGAAGAGGGGGCAGATAGAAGAGGCAGAATATCACACAATGGGGCTGTCGGACCACTACCGCTTCTGGGTAGTAGTAGGAACTGGAACCAGGTAGAAGCGGGGAGACTGGAGATTGAATGCATGAGAACTGAAGGACAAGAAAGTAGCACAGGAGATTGAGGTATTGACCGAATTAGACTTTAAGGAGAATAAAGACTGTGATTACCCTCTGGGAGGCGTATAAGTCAGTGCTCAGAGACAGGGCCCAGAACATAATTGCCTATAAGAAGAAAAAAGAGCAACAGGGAATTAAATCCCAAGAAACTCAAATGCTGGAACTAGAAGGGAGGCTGATGCGGAAAAACGAACCCTCTATCAAGCGCAAACTCACAATTCTGCGTATGGAGTAAAAAGCATTAGCAAATGAAGACGTGAAAGCTCAGGCACTAGCAACAAAACACCACCACTACGAGGCGGGTGATATGACAGGCAGTCTATTAGCGTGGTTAAGCAACTGCAAGAGGGAAGGACACTGGGTGTGCAAGATTCAGGGGGCTGACAGGGAACGCCACAGTATGGACCAAGGAATAGATGATGAGTTTGCGAGATTCGATAGGGAGCTATACAGAGAACGTAAGCTCAGAAGATATCTATTGGGAGTGAAAATCCCATGCCTGTCCCCCGGAGATTGGGACTGCCTTCAAAGAGAATTGGACCTAACAGAGGTCGGGGAAGCCATGGGCAGCCTGAGGACAGGCAGAACACCTGGGCCCAATGCATCCCTGCGGAGTTCCTCAAGAAAAATGCTGACATTCTCTGTCCATATCTACTTAACGTGTTCAATGAGGACAGCATGCAGGGTGCTCTCCCATGGGACCTAAGGAGGGCTAAGTTGGTGGTGATCCCAAAAGTAGGGAAACCACCACCTGAATGTGGTTCCTATCATCAGATTTCACTTCTTAACATCAAGACAAAGATATTGGCAATCATGCACTACCTGGCATGCAAAACTCACACGTGAAACCCCCTTGTGGGTTGGCAGTCGACTAAGGGAGATACAAAAGTCTTAGGATTTCGGAATCTGGAACACAATGAGAATTTCCCAGTTAGGTGACTTGATAAAGGAAGGGTAACTTAAGTCATTCAACAGCCTACAAGCAGAATACCAAATGCCCCCAACACAGCGCTACAAATATCTCCAGTTGGCACTTGCATGGCCGGGAGAGAAACTAGATTTGACAGACCTCCCTGAATACGCTCCATTAGAAGGAAGGCTACTGCTAGGGCAATGGGATCAGAAAGCAGTTTCATGGCCTTAGAGATCAATCAATAACAATATGCCAAACACGCTCATTCACCTAAGAGAGAAATGGGACCAGGAATTGGGGACCATGGAAGACATTGATTGGGAGGCTCTCCTGATCCACCCACGTGAAGTGGCAATCAGAATCCGCCTGTGATTAATAAAATTTAAGATACTACCCAGGATGTACTACGATAGGGCCACGCTTCATAGTTATGAGAGGGCAGAGTCATCTGACTGTCTGAGATGCAGGACCCACAGGGGGACATATCATCACTTACTCTGGGACTGTCCCTTTATTCAGGCATATTGGTCCAAGATCCTGGGAGAACTGGGGCAGCTACTGGAGTTGGAGGTCCACGTGGATCCCATGTATGAGCTTTTGGGGATACCCACGGAAGCAGACATCCTGCGATCTAAACTCCTCTTCGCTAACCTGAGGTTACTAGTGGCAAAGAGGGACGTGGCACGACACTGGGGAGCACTGATACCACCTACACTGGGGGAATGGAGGTGCGGGATGGATATGTAAATGATGGGAGAAAAAGTAACATACAAGGGCAGCGGGTGCCTGAGGAAGTTCCTAAAGATTTTGGGACCATGGAGACAGTACTACGATAATCCAAAGGGGGACACAAGGGGTAGTTTCACCACCTCCAATGGGTAAGAAAACTGCAGCAGGGGGAGCCCCAAACACAGAGCACTACCGGGAAGGACGGACTACTTCTTCACTGCAATTTCTGCCACTGTATCACCGAGACCCACAGGACTACAAGTTATCTATGGCGTGGTTGTGTGCCATTATTGAACCCACTTGGGTATGTTATGTTTGGAAATTTAAAAAAAGTCAATAAATTCTTTTAAAAGAACTAAAAGAAATGTGCCTTAACAGCAGAAACAAGGACAGTTAATTTGCTCAAATGTAAATTATGAGACACCAAAAAGCCATTTGCAAAACTATCTGTAACAGCTCATGTCATCTGTTTCAAAGGATTCATTTTTCCAGGACTGGTTATACTGATGAAGGGCCAAGGGATAGGCTCTTTTAGAACCTTTATGCTTTTCTGGAGGTCTTGCACTCCCAGCTTTAACTGAACCGCTTATGGTTTTGAGTTTTAAATCATGGCTTCCAACATCATTATACAGTTCTTTACAATCAGCCAATTTGAGAGGCTAATGATCTATTGGTGTAAAGAGGAAAATCTTATCAGACTATCTCCATTTTATTTTACTGGGAAAAGCAAGTAGCTCTTGTGCTTAGACAACTTACAAATTTCCACAGACTGCCAGAAGAGTCAGGAGATGAGTATTACAATTCTATAATAAAGCCAGACTGTAACAAATATGCTCAAGCAAAAACTATTGCTGGAATTCAGTCATCTCATTGCTGGAAAAGCATATGAGTGGGATGCATGGACGTGTATGTCCTGGGTGTATATTCATGGTGATCTTGGGCTTCATTTGTAGAAAACTGGACTTCGGTGCACATTCATTCTGGGGGTGATGCGGTCGCGCAGCAGACGCGCCGATGGCGCACCTAAGGGGCAAGCCCATCTGTGCCTGACCAGGACCAGGGGCCGGAAGCTATGCCCCTTTTCAGCCACTATTAGCCCGTCTTTCTTACTCTTCTCATGCCCTCCTCTCATTAGCAGGAAGACAGTGGTGTTCAGATTGCCCCAGATAATTTAGAAGGGTGGAGCTGTGAATATTGCAATTGGTCACCTGAGAACCGTCCTGCACCCCTCTCCCTCACACTCCATTGCAGGATGTGCTCGAAAGCTGCAAAAATGAAGAGGTTGTTACCACTAATTTCATGACCTGTGCCCTGATTAATGCACGCTCCCTGGTCAAACATAAGACCGAAATAGCAGGCTTTTTGTCTACCAAAATTTTGACTGCCTTTCATCACTGAAACCTGGGCTAAAGAAGACTCAGGCCCCGACTTTACAGCAGCATCTCCACCCAGATATTAATTTCTTAGACTTGATAGAATTACAGGT
The DNA here is from genome assembly GCF_031143425.1 of Pleurodeles waltl. Classification (NCBI taxonomy): domain Eukaryota; kingdom Metazoa; phylum Chordata; class Amphibia; order Caudata; family Salamandridae; genus Pleurodeles; species Pleurodeles waltl. Next base: position 843,100,043 of record NC_090449.1, read on the forward strand.
AGAGGAGGTGGTCTGGCTATCGTTTATAAGTCCATTTTCTGCTGTCATTGGGAAGCCATAAACGTTCCATTAGAGATTTGTGAGGGTGTCTTTTTTAAGATTCGTCAGAAAAACAATGTGCTTCTTGAGGGTCTGTTGGTCTACTGGCCTCTGGGACCTGACTCTACTTTCCTGCACATTGGCCAGCCTAATGGAGTCATAATGGAGCCTATAACTATGTTTTCTAAGTGTACTGTACTGAGGGAATTTAGCATTCACTTTTATGATACTCAGGACCTTCAACCTCATGGCGAACTTTGACTGGAAGTTAAGTCACGACAGCCACTCATTGGGCGGGTGATTTGCTGGACAGGATATTTGCCAGTCATGATAATTGTGTCCTATTGGAGAATAGGGTCCTTGATTGGACAGACCACAACCTCCTCATCTTTAGATTGACAATCTCCTCTGTATCCCGGCCCCTCCCGTTACATACTGGAACAGCATTAAGAATCAGCAATTAAGACCGGCACTGGTTTTAGGCTGAGAAGCAGCAAAGAAACTCCCTTTGCCGGCTAATGACAGATTCAATCTTGGGGTCCAAATAGCAATTGATAAGTGGCCCCTCTTAGAACTCCTCACTTTTTGGTCGAGAAAAAAGTTAGCTGTCCCTGGTTCACCAATGATCTTAAAAGCCTGCAGGAAAATACCGCCAACAAGAATGGAGGTGGAAACTAGACCTGAATCCCAAGGAAAAAGGAAAGCTTAGAGTCACGCTTAGCGCCTATAAAGAAAGCTAAAACCGATCAAATTAAGGAAGCATTAAACGCCCCTAGAGAACTCTTTAGAGTGGTACGCTTCCTCACGGCTCCCTCTACACCTCCAGAGCTGGAGAATTCTCAAGAATTCTGCAAAAAGGTTGCCACCTGTTTCAAAAGCAAAGTTATGCAAATTCAAGCCAGCTTCGCCCAATCATTAGGGGTACCAGACCCCCTATGAGTACTTAAACAGTTCTATAAGCGCTGACTTTCCAATGCTGACTAATTTCCAGCCTTTACGGCTGGAGAGAATCAAAGAGCTCATGATGGGAATTAAGTCAGGTTCCCCCAGGAATCCCTGCTCTCCTCATATACTGCAGCTCGCCCCCGAGTTAGTATCCTCTGCCCTTGCTCCAGTATTCCAGGAGATTCTGATTACGAGAGATTTCCCTCCATCATGGAAGGAAGCAGCAGTGGTTCCTCTGAAAAAGAAACCAGATGGAGTGGCAAATGATCTAAAGAATCTTCAGCCTATCGCCCTGCTGCCTTTCCAGATTAAAATCTTAGAAAAACACATTAACGCAGAACAAGCCAAATTTCTTCAAGACTATGGCGGCCTAGATCCCTCTCAGCACGGCTTCAGGAAAGCCCTTAGCACGGAATCTGCCCTTATTACCACATCAGACACTATCCGCAGACTAGCTGACTAGGGGCATGGAGCCATCTTAGTGCTATTAGATCTATCTGCCACTTTTGACACCATCTCAAAACACATCATGGCACTCCGTCTCCATCAAGCGGGTGCCAGAGGAACAGCTCTGAATATTTTGACGTCTTTTCTAGGTAAAAGATCCACTACGGTAAGCTGTGATTTCAGGGCACCTGCATATCAATTCCCGTGTGGTGTCCCTCAAGACTCCTCTCTTAGTCCCACATTGTTTAATCTGAACGTAACCCCATTGGCCAGACTCATTCTATCATTTGGCTTTTTGGCCACCTCTTATGCGGACGATACTCAGCTAATTATTCCCGTCCATAAGAACTGGGAGGAAGTTGATGATCGATTTCACTGCTGCATAAGTGAGATTAATAGATGGATGGGTTTGAACTGGCTTAAGATGAATGGTGACAAAACAGAGATTTTGCTCTTTGGCTCTAGTAGAGAACTGTGGAGCTCACACTGGTGGCCTCTATTGTGCAGTGATCTGCGTGCCCCCATAACTTCCAACAAAAATGTGGGGGTCATGTTTGACAATTGTCTGTCTTTTAAGTCTCAAGCTAACTCTACCACTAAAGCTTGTTTTTGGACTCTCAAAATCTTGACCTTTTTTTTCCATATTTACAAAAGGAGCTCAGAATCAAGGTGTCCCTGGCTCTGGTGATCTCCAAACTGGACTAATGTAATGCCTTGATGCTATGCGTTGATAAAGACTTGCTAGGTAAACAAGAATTAATCCAGAATACCGCCACTCGTTTAATAATAGATCTTCCCTGCTACACCTCTGCTAGCGGAAGTCTTAAACAGTTACATTGGTTACCTGTCGGAAAGCGCATCATTTTTAAGACTCTGTGTCTGGCACAAAAGTCCCTGCATCCGCTTGGATCTGAATACCTTTCCTCCATGTTAGGCTGATAACAGATGGGGCGACAAAGCATTTGTAGTGGCTGCCACCAAAGACTGGAATATGCTCCCTCTGACGATTAGGAAAGAGCATAACGTTTTGGCCTTTAGGAAGCAGCTGAAAACCTGGCTCTTTCCTCTGTAGTTCTGCTTCTCTTCTTCTTGCTATGTTTTCTGTCACTCTACTTACTGTTACTCAACTCTTCGATGCTACGACCGGAATGCGCTCTATAAATACATACATACATAGATACATACATGTCACCACACTTTTTTCTCCCTTTAGAACTAATAGATGCTGTTTTTCGACTAAGACAGTGCACTGAGGCCTGCTAATTAGAACTCAGTGCAAGTGCTCTTTCTTTAAAACAAGGTGATGCCTCATTGCTTTCAAAATGGCATAGGACTTTAGCACCCCTACAAGTCCCTAGAAAATGGTACCCCTGGTACCTAGGGCATGGGTACTAAAGAGGGTTCCTAAGGGCTGCAGCATATCCCATGTCACCCTAAGGGCACACACACAAACTTACATAGTCTGCCATCGCAGACTGCATGTCAAGGCGCATGCCCTATGTGAAAACATGATGTGCCACACGCATTGTGTTCCATGCCAAAGTCATAGCATGTATTATATGTAAGGCATCCCTACAGCAGGCCTTAAGAGCCCTAAGACATGGTACATTATAATACATGTGAGGGCATGTCTGCATGAGCAGCTATACCCCTGTGATTTCTAGTTCTATCCCTAGATGTTGCAAGTGACCGGGCAGCCATTTTAGACCATGTACTGGACATTGATCATCACGTGTGTCCCAGCTTCATGATGGCTGCGTGGACAATAATGGTGTTTGATATCAATCAACTCATCTTAAAAACCCACACTAATGCCAGTGCTGGATTTATTATTACATACACCCTGAAGGCACCTTAGGGGTTCCCCCTGAAACCTAATTATCCTCTAGTGCAGTGTTGTCCGACCTTTTTATTGCCGCGGACCGGTAAATGTTTGATAAGCGGGCCACGGAAAAATTATCAAACATTTACTGCCCGGCACAGTGGGGCGGCCCGGTGCCGATTGATTCACGGACCGGCACCGGTCCGCGGCCCGGGGGTTGGGGAACACTGCTCTAGTGTGCTGGCTGACTAGTCTCAACCAGCCTGCCACCACAGACGAGTTTCTGGCCCCCTGGAGGTGAGAACCCGCTGTCAGAGGCCAGAAACAATGTCTCCTCTGCCAAGAGGTGTTATCACCTCCGCTAGCAGGATGGCTAGTAAATCTGCATACCGAGGCCAGGGACTGCAAAGCTCCTGCCACCTTTGACATGCAACCCCAGCTCCCCTAGAATGGGAGAGGCAACCCCCTGCCCTGAGGGCCATTTGGCACCAAGACAGGTAGGAAATTAAGATAGTCAAAAGGCGTGTTCCATTTGCAGGATGTACACACCCCTGAAGGGGGCATCCTGAAGTGAACACGAAAAGGAGAATTCTACCATCTTGTGTGTATTGGAATTAGGAACTCTAGGACAGGGTGATGCCCACTCCCACAGAAAGTGGTCACCCAGGGGTTGTAGTGACCTCAAGGCTAAGTACCCCATTGGCTACTGCCCTTCACTCCCCTCAAATGCCTCGAAATTGAGTATTTAGGGTACCCCTTGATCCCAGGAAAACAGATCAAGTCAAGACTCGACTACTGGGAACCGAGGAAGAAAGAAGAAGGACCGAAGAGAGCAAAAACTGAAGACCTTTACCAAGAGTGCCACAAAACCCTGCCCGGCTGCTTGCACTTCAGCAATTGCTGGACCGACTTCACAAAGAGCTGGATATCCCCCCCAAAACCTTTGGAGGACCGCCTAGCCCCTCAACCAGGAAAGTTCTCCCTTGGGGTAGAGGAGCTACTCCTCTGCATCCGCATGCATCACAAGAAGCTGTTCGGCCCCTTGTGTTGCTGACCATCAGGTCCACAGAGGAAGCAAGCTACCAGGAAGTGGTCACTGAGGCTCTAGGAGGTCAGCCCAGTCTCCCCAGCGAGATTTGAGACGCTGACCCCTCCAGAAGCCCCACAGCATCAATACCATGGGCACTGGAGCATTTGCAGCAACCACGGCTTGTTGTGTCTAATCCAGGCATCAACGCCAAGGAAAACTAACCTGCACATTGAGGGGGTTGAGGGACAGCGAGATTCACATTGGGAGTGGCCCAGCTGTCCTGTTTGCCCCTCTTTTGCGGAACCAAGATACAGAGTGAGTCTCTGACAGCCGTGACCCAAAGTCTCAAAGCAACCCTGCACCTAAGCCCAGCTGCCCGAGTCCGAGGGAGACGACGGTGCCAACAAGGTTCTGAGACCCTCAGAAGCTGAGCCCACCCTTGGGTTTGGCCAGACTGATTCACCAGTCACCTCCTGCAGCCTCTTTCTGCAGAAACCAAGAATTGCAAGGATCTTCAGCAGCGCTTCCTGATGTACCAAAGCACCACTGCACAGGAGTCCCACAGCCTGATTTTGAGTGGACTGACAGTGTCCCTGTGTGCCTAAGACCATCAAGACCTGAGCCGCACTTTGGGTCCAGCTGGACTGGTCACCCAGTCCCCACTTGCAGTCTCTTTTCCCCAGGACCATTTCCCATTAAAGTGAATGTGACACCGGACGCTGTAACACACCTCTGCACCAGGACGCCCCAGTGGCTCCTGAAGTGACCTGTTGGTGTCACCTTGGACCGTGCCCCACACTCACCTTAACTCCTGAAGACTGGTCCTGTAAAACGTCGCGAAGTGCCAGAATGCAGTATGTGTTTATTAGCCATACTGTTTAAAGCCACAGTGTAAGTATGTTTTATTGTGACTTAAAAATTGCTAACTCCGCAAGTACAAACCTGATTATGGTGATCTTGGTGTCTAAATTACTATAAATATCTGGTCTTCTTATAAATTTGTGTCAGATTTTTTTATTGAGACTTTGTCTCGCATACTGACTCTGTGCAATAAATGCTTAACATGGTCTTCTGATAAGCCTAACTGCTAGCCCACCCTACCACAAAAGAGAGCTTTAGAGCTTTTATTTTAACCCCTGTCAGCAAATAAGGGGCACACTGGACTATCTGCATAGTGTTCACTTAAACTGGTACACAACATAGAGACCCAGCTTCCTACATCATGCCCAACAGTACTGGACAACAGAGATTGCAACACTGATGTACAACATGTATGTAAACAAACTATTGAGTATTCCTAGTGATGTTATCCAGGAGGACAATGGGTAGGTGATATGTCATTTGTGATGTCACTTATAATATCATGTGTGAGGTCACGAGCAATGCACTGAAGCTTGTTATAGTTAACCATGACTATCGAACTAGAGTATTTTTCAGTCAGCATTATAATTTATTTTCCAGTGAATTTCTGTTATCTTAAACAAATGTTGAACAATTACAGGGTAAAGAACATTACAGCACACATTGTAGGAAGAAGGTAAATTACATCAGCTACATACGTTTCTGTTGCTGGGTCGTAAACTTCACAGGAATTCAGCACTCTCCCTGAGACGTTGTTTCCCAAGCTGCCTCCGCAAACATAGATAAGTCCATTTGCTTCAACCATCCCATGACTGCAGCGTTGAGTCAGCATGCTTGGCTTTGAGTGCCAACTTTCTGTTCTGGTATCATAACATTCAAAGAGGTACAAAGCTGAATTTCCTATAAAAATATAAAACAGACAGAAATTTAAGGATACAAGTAGATTGTCACATTTATTTATTTATTTATTCATACATGAGCACTCTGCCTATCTCCATCATTTGGTTATGTTTAACCACCCTTTATTCAGTAACAACCAAGCACATCCATAATCACTGGTTTTAGTTTTCAGACCTCGTTTCCTCTTCCAACACTTATTTCTGTTCACTTCCAGTCTATGGATTCAAAATTGGCACAAGATGGTAGAGACCAACAATCAATATTCAACAGCTATTTTGGTTAACAATGGGAAATGTGCATAGAACCTAACGCCGATGAGGACGGGATGTTCAGAGCATATGCTTCACAGTATGACAGATGGATACACATTGGCTCTGGTGAACAACATCAGAAAGTCAAAAGCAAACTTCACAGTATTTTGAGGCATGCTGGTTTTCAAGACTGTCAAGCACAGCTGGAAATTCAAAATCGAAGACTACAAACTTAAATCAAATGTCACAAAGTAAAATCTAATGGGCAAAAATATAGCTATTTACTAGCAACTGGTGCTTCTAGATATCAACATGTCGCTCAAACATCTATGAGGTTACAAACCTATGTTAAAACAAATTTCACAAAAATTAAATATGTGGTCTTAATCCCTCAAATTGCTTAGTGACATATGCCTTACTTGAACCTTAAGGACCTTAAATAGGCACATGTACCCTGTGTCCCTTTAAGGATCTGATGTGCAAGGTGTACACATAAAGGCTGGTCCCGTGGTGAAGGCAGAAGCTAGACATGTGAGAGAACAAGGCTGGACACAAGAGACCCAACCCAGAAAACGCCACAAACAAAGCAATGTGATACTCAGTGAAAATATGGTATGCTTAGAGTGCCAGTGTACAAACTCACAATATCTAATGCTAACCAGTTAGGGCATACAGCTCCATTCCGACCAATAAAGGCTATGTCAGCTGTCAGAAACATTCACTGAAAGAGTGCTTATTTAGCTCCGTCTAAAAGGCAAGGTGGCCGAGATTTGTCTTACAGCTGCTTTTGCAGTGCTCCTTAACACTCAAGGAAAGGGCACCATAAAAATATCTCATTCAGTGTGGTGTTAGTGGGCTCGAAACAGTTCCAGATCTGAGAATGCAAGCTGGCCTATAAATCTTCAAGAGCCTTGTCTCTGACATCTGTCAATAACCAGTGCAATAATGCACTCTGCAAAGAACTGGTTCCAAGTTTCCAATCCTCAGATCTTCCGCAGTGCATGATTCTAGATCAGAGTTCTACACAAGTAGCTCTGTAGCTACTGGTAGCTCTCCAGTTACTTGTATGTAGGTCCCCTTTGTGCATCCCAACATAGTAGACAAAAAGGTTTTGTTTGATTTTAAGAATGCTTTCACAATTGAAAGGCATGCATTTTAGACTAAATTATATATTTTTAGTCTCCAAACATCAACTTGGCAGTTCTGAAAAAACACATATTTGAAACTCATAGATGAATGATAATAAACCATCTGTGTTAGCTAAATGTGTTGATCACATGATTTCCTGTGGTGAGTAGCAGTCCATATATAGAGGTTATGACACGTAGAAGAAATGAAAGTTGAGAAAGCATTTACTGCTGGTAACCTTTACACGTTTTCCTGAACTTGTTTCATCATGCATAGATCATGGTTGAGTCTGACAGATACTGTGGTGTGATGGCCAAACAAACAAGACCCAGTGATGCTGGTCAGTGAAATGGAAGAGGGGTTGGAATCTAAAGTCCACTAAGGGTACTTCCATTTTGGTTCCACCAAAGGACGTTCTGCTATACTGCATTCAAATTCAAATATTCTGCAGTTTTTGATTTGACATATCTTTATTTCCTACTCGGACCACTAACTGGGTTTTACTGGCGAAGATCTATAGCTTACATGACACCTCAAAAGACAGTAAAGGTAAATATTAAAAAGGGAGGGGAAGAGCTATGAGCCCCAACCTGCGCAACAAAAGGCGATGGATAACTAGCATCCCAAGAAGACACTGACTAACATATAATCGCCCAGGGCTGTGCAAAACCAAAGCTTCACTCACCTTTCCAGGCCACCCTAGCACTCCAGTCTTTCCAATAGCATGGAATAGTAAATTGCATTGAGAGCAGTCTCATTTAATTAGGGGTGCCAGTCAGCCTGCATTTTTAGCACATGAGAACTCACCATTGTGTTTCAAAAAGGTGAAGTCATAATAAGTATCATGACCACAGAGGAAACCAAAAATTATTGCTCTCAATATAAGGCCCTTCCAAGTACTCCTACAGCTGCTCCAGATCATGGCCGACATGATTTTACTAATCAATGGAATGTTTGATATGGGATGGTATTTAGCAAGGGCCACCATTTGAACTGTGGCTTTCTTCACTAAATCCATCACACCAGCCTCCTTTCACATTATAGGTACTTTTCCCTGTGACCAGGATTCAATGTATAACTATGGTAAGTACTCCTTAGCAGGGGCAGTCCTGATACCCCTTGTGATTGGGCCATGACACCCCGTGGCTTACCCTTGGTGGCACTATGACCCTCAATGTATTGTTAAAAAAATTATACTAGCATCTTTGGCAGTTTGGGCAATGCAGATGACAATGCCTGCAGACATCTCAGGAATGTGAACTGTCCTAATATTTTAAACAGAGCATCGTAGTTTCCCCCATCCTCCTGCATTTGACTAATGATGAAGTGTTACTTACCCAGTAAGCATCTGTTTGTGGCATGTAGTGCTGTAGATTGACATGCTCTGCATACGCCTGCCATCTAGTGTTGGGTTCGAAGCGTTGCAAGATGTTTATCTTCTAATAAGCATTTTCGAGTCACAGGATCGAGTGACTCCTACTTCTCGGTGATACTGCGCATGGGCATCGACTCCTTTGTTAGATTGTTTTGCCACAGGCAGGTGAGAAAAGGAGAGTAGACGAAGTATAGAAAAAGAGATGTCCATGCAAATGCAAATACATATGTACAACTATATACAAGTATAAAGTAACTTGAATAGACACATACATCCGGGGAGGAGGGAGGGCGCATGTGAATCTGCAGCACTACATGCAATGAACAGTTGCTTACTGGGAAAGTAATATTTTCCGTTCGAAGACGTGTGGTTGTAGATGCAAATGCTCTACATAGGCTGTAAAGCAGTCCCCTCATGAAAGCAGTGGCTAGCCTGTGGGAGGTGCAATTAACTGGAAATGTTTTCTTAGTAGTGCTTGGCGTATATTGGCTTGCTGGTGTGCAAGTACATCCACACAATAGTGTTTTGTGAATGTATGTGGTGTAGACCATGTAGCTACCTTACAAATGTCCGCTATAGGTATATTTTAAAGGAAAGCCATAGTAGCGCCTTTCTTCCTTGTACAGTGTGATCTGGGAGTGACAGGAAGTTGTCTTTTTGCTTTAGCATAACAGGTCTGAATACATTTTACTAACCACCTAGCTTTGCTGCTTTTGGATATTGGATTGTCTTTATGAGGTAGTGAGAAAGCTACAAAGAGCTGTTTAGTCTTTCTAAACTCTTTAGTTCTATAAATGTAGAACATCAATGCAAGATAAACATCCAAAGAGTGAAGGGCTCTTTTGGCAACTGAGTCAAGCTGTGGTAAGGAGACTGGTAACTCAATGGAATGATTAATGTGGAACTGATTTGATCACTGTAATTCTTAACAGGGATGTATGTAGTCTGTTTTGAAAATATGCAGCTATAGCTGTGAGATGTAAGCGAAACGAGGTGTAAGCTAAATTAATTTTTTGTAGTTGAAGCTAGTAGCAGACATTGTCTTTGACAGAAGCTTTAATGGGATTAATGTATTTGGGTTGACAGAAGAAAACAAAGTGTTTCCACTTTGCAGCATAACATGCTCTGGTAGTGAGTTTACAAACTTCTCTGAGAATGTCCATATATTCTGCAGGCAAATCTAATAAACCAAACTCTATGACCTCAGGAGCCGTATTGCAAGTTAAAAAATTTGAGGTCTGGGTGTCTGACCTGACCTTGGTATTGAGTAAGAAGTTACGGCCTGCTGGGAAGCTTTTCATGGGTGGACTAGTGAGAGGTCCAATAGTGTGGTGAACCAGGGCTACGACACCCATGTGGGAGCTACAAGGATCTTGCTGAGAGATGTCTGCCTGATCTGTCGAACTAGAAATGGAATCAGAGGTAAATATCCCTGACCAGGTCATCCACAGAGCATTGCCCTTGGATAGAGGAGGTGGGTCCCTGAAGGCAAAGTCTTGTCATTTTGTGTTTGTTTTCTGGTGTGGCGAAAAGATCTATTTGAGGTCTTCCACACTCCCAGAAGTATTTCTGAAGAACTTTTGGGTGGAGTTCCCATTCATGGACGTGTTTCTGCATCCTTTTGAGCAGGTATGTAAAGTTGTTGTCCATTCCTGGGAGATACTCTGCCACCAGGTGAATGTGATGGTGGACAGTCCATTTCCATATTGTCTGAGACAGTTGTGACAATTGGAGTGACCGTCTCCCCCCCCCCTCTTGTTTCTGAAGGTAATACATTGCTGTAATGTTGTCTGTGCAGACTAACTTCGTGAGAAAGGTGATGAAGAATTTTTTTCACGGCTAGAAATACTGCCCTTAGCTCAAATATGTTGATGTGCAGGGATTGATGATGGGGATCCCAGTGGCCCTGCACTGACAATTCCCAGCCTGTGTGTGATGGTTTATTGTCAGAATGATCTGCGGCACATAAAAGGCCGCAATTTCAACAGGTTGGTGGTATTCCACCATTGCAGACAGTGGTGAGTATGGCGGTCTAACAAAACTAGATCTTCCCAGTGACCCTGTGATTGAGCCCACTGATGAGACAGACAGTGCTGTATGAGATGCATGTGGAGTCTGGCGTGGGGAACGATGGCAATGCAGGAGGCCATCGTCCCTAACAGGCGCATCACAGTCCTGACTGTGTATCATGAATTCTCTTCAAACTGTGGGAGTAGAGACCAACAGTGGTGAACACAAGCCAGATTGGGGTATGCTAGCCCCAATTCTGCACTGAGAATAGCTCTTCGACAGGGCTGTATCTAAAGAGGTTGAAGGTGGGATTTGAGAAAGTTGAGTGTGAAACCTCACTTGCAGAATGTCCGCTGTCATCAGAGTGCGACTTTGGCATTGTGATAACGTGCTGGCTTTGATGACTCAGTCACCTAGGTAGGGAAATATGTCCATGTTTTGTCTTCTGAGATGTGCTACTACTATTGCTAAGCATTTTGGGCCAGATGTATGACATTTTTTTGCACTCGCAAACGGTGCGAATCGCAAAAAACGGCCGTTTGCGAGTGCAAAAAAGTGGTCTGCGATGCATGAAAGGCATTCGCAGACCACAAATAAGAAATCACAAAAATTGCGATTTCTTGTGTTGCGACCTGGTTTTGCGAGTCGCAATTTGCGATTCGCAAAATCCACATCGCAAGGAGATGCAGCAAAAAAATCGCAAATTGCGATTTTCCGCAGAATGGCATTTGGCACATGCAAAATACCAGGAAAAGAAACCAGGTGGTAACCTGGTGCAAAATGTAAAAATGCATTAAATTGTACATGTGAAGCACACATGCCCTTTTGGCATGTGTGCACCTCACATGTCCCCAAAAAAAGTTTTGGGTGCAGCCGAGGGGGCCCTAGGCCCCCAGCACCCTGGGGTTTTGCATTTCCAAAATTGCGATTTCTGGTTCAGAAATCACAATTTTGGAAGTGCTAAAAATTCGCAGATATGGGCCAACAGGCCCATAGCTGCGAATGGGGCCGGCATCGCAATTGGCGATTCGGTAATCGCTATTACCGAATCGCAAATGTGATACATGGCACTTTGTGAGTCGGAAATAGCGATTTCTTAAAAATCGCTATTTCCGAATCGCAAAGGGCTGTGATGATACATTTGGCCCTTTGTGAAGACCGTGGGAGCTGTGGTGACTCAGAAAGGAATAACCTTTTATTGGTAGTGCTTGCCTGCACTTATGAATCTGAGATATTTCCAGTGTGGAGGGTGGATGGGGATATGGAAGTAGGGGTCCTTTAGGACTAGGGCGTTATAAAGTTGCCCTGTTGTAAGAGGGAGATAACGTCTTGAAGAGTAACCATGTGAAAGTGTTCTGATAGAATGCAGTGGTTTAAAGGCCTTAGGTCGAGGGATGGGCCTGAGAGAGCTGTCTTTTTTTGGGAATGAGGAAGTATAAGGAGTATACTCCTGTTCCTTGGTGTTGTAGCGGAACTGGCTTGATGACCCCTTTGAGAAGACGGGATCGTACCTCTTGTTTGAGAAGAAGGTGCTCTTAAGAGAGCTTGTGAGAGCAAGGGGAAGGTTTAAGGATGTGGTAATGAGCTCCAGACAGTAACCATGTTGGATAATGGAAAGGACCAATTGGTCCCAAGTGAGGTTAGCCCATTGTGTATGGAAATTTTGAAGTCGTCCCCAGACAGGCGTGGAGGGGGGGTTGGAAGACACAGTCACTGTTTAGATGCTGATGTAGCGGTGCGGATGGTGGCACTCTTGCCTCTACCTCTGGTGTTATTACCTAAGTATGCTGCCCTGTAGAAGCCCTGTCAATATGAACTAAAAGGCTTTCTGGCCTGAGAGGTGGAGGCTTTTTGGTTTGTAACCACCTCTGAATGTGGGGTGACAAAAAGTACCTCTCTGGGAGGGGGGACTGTAAAGCACCCATGGCTTTTGAAGTGTTTAGTGTCTTTTTCCAGTTTTTTAAAGGTGGAGTCCACTTGACTGCCGAAAAGCTGCTCCTTGTCAAAGGGCATATTGAGTACTGCTTGCTGTACCTCTGGCTTAAAACCTGAGCACAGAAGCCAGGCATGTTTCCTTACTAGGATGCTGGTGCCGATACTGCATGCAGTCGTATTCGTGGTATGTAGGACACATCTGATGGAGTTATTACTGTCTACCCTTCTGTGACAATCGATTGTACCCTTTTCGGTGATCATCTGGTAGATGCTGGAGGAGCTCCTCCATCTCATCCCAGTGAGCCCGATCATATATCGCAAGTAAAGCTTGTGAGTTTGTGATGTGCCAATGACTGGCTGCTTGTGCAGCCCCTCATTTACCAGTGGCGTCAATCTCTTAGCTCTCCTTGTCTGAGGAAGGGGAGTCCCTTGCGGCCTGACTATTGGCCCGTTTGTATGCAGTGGTAGCCACAACAGAATCTGGTGGGATCTATGATCTTATGTAAGGTGGATCGGGGGGGCAGCTTTGTAGTTTCTGGTTCCTTAAAAATGTTGTCTGCAAGTGGAAGCGTGCCAGCGAGAATGGGGAGGTACTGCATGTCCCTATGTAGGGACATCAAGGTATCAAAAAGAAAGTCCTGCTCAATGGGGTCTTTGTGCAGCTAAAAAATGTGGAAAGCAGCTACTCGAGCTATTACCTGCTGGTAGGATGTGGAGTCCTCTGGCGGTGAGGGCTGTACAGGGTATACACCCAGATCTGTGGAAATCATGGGAACAGTGTCATATGTGTCCCATAGATCTGGGTCCTGCTGTATCCCTCCCAAATCTCCCCTAGTGAATGAAGGAGAAACCTGAGGTTTTAGATCTCCTGTAGTAGGAGTGTCAGGTGAATTAAGAGGGGTGGGGTGGAGGAGAAGCAGGGGGTGGAAGTGGCGGAGGTGTTTGAGGAAGAGGCAAAGGCTTGTTAACAGTCGTGGTAGCTTTGTTCTTAGTTTTCTTTGGAGGTGGTGAAGAATACAGAGCCTCCGGAAAGGTTGGTTTCCTCTTAAAGGTGATGAGGAAAGCAATAATGTTGTACCCTACTGGATGTGGAGGCGGTGCTGACGAGGGTTCACTGGGAGATGGTGTGGCCAAGAATGACTAGAATCTGTCAGCTCCGAAGACAGTTGGTGTCCTTTTGTCAAAGCCAAAGCAGAGATGGAGCTTGTTCGGCTTGGTGCTGAAGTTCAGATGGGAATAGCAACAATATCTTGGACCAAAGATGTTGAGGTCAATGCTGAAGCCCATGTCTTGGCAATTTTTGGTGCCGGGCGGGGCATACAAGCCTGTTTTATGGACCTCTGTAAGGTTTTTTTTGGCAGTCTTACAGGAGGCAGGAGGGGCCATGGTACTCATGGGTTGTGCCAACGTCACCTCGTGGCTTTTGCTATATGACTGGACATCGGAGTCCTGGATGGAGAAGCTCTCCTCCTGTTTCGGCTCCTCCTCTGCATGCTCCTCCCTGAAGACGTCCGAAGTGTCTTCCGAAGTCTTGTGCGCCATCACAAGTCGACAAGCTCTTCTGTCCTCAAGGGTCTTTTTTCTATCTGAAGGATCTGCAGGGGTCGCTGGTGGTTTCTTGATGGTCGGGTGAGAGGCACAGGCCACACACCAGATGTTGGTCGGTGTGCAGGAATTCTGCATGGCACTGAGGACAGAAGCGAAACAGCATCTGTTCCATCAGCACAGCATACTGGTTGGTGCCACAGGACCAAACGGGCAAGGGCGCCACAGAGGGCGTGCAGCCAGTTTTCGGACCAACAGAGTGAGACGATCGCAAAAATGTGAGAAAAACGTGATCGAGAACAATACCATCAATGCAGCAAAAGATGGAAAGAAAGGTTTAGAAACTGGAGCAAGGGTAAGATGGAGTGAAATCAATCTAACAAAGGAGTCGATGTCTATGCACGGTATCACCGAGAAGGAAGAGTCACTTGATCCTGTGATTCAAAAATGCCTCTTTGAAGAAAAACAACTTGCAACACTCCGAACCCAACACCAGATGACAGGAGTATGCACAGCATGTGTATCTACAGCCACACATGGCAACAAACACATTTTTATCCCTAAAACCTTGATTTTCAAGGGCTCTTTTGCACAATCCCGCAGGTGTTGACTTCATGTCTCTTATCTCCATGCATCCATACCCCTTGATTACCTCTCTAAGCTCCTCCAAAGATCACATGACTATTTTTTAACAAAACAAAAGGTCTCTCTTTGCACTGTAAGTGGTGCCAACTTATGACATTTGGCAACTAAGGAGAGATTTAAGAGAGAAAGTTTGACATCTGGAGAGGCTTAATCACATCTTGTGTTAACAGGAGGTACCTAGACTTGTGCAAACAGTTCTAAGCAGGCCTTAATCCAGTTCCTGTCTAGTTCCATTCCTTTAGACTGTGAATGCAACCTCAGTGGTCCCAAACAACAGCCTATTTTAACAGTCAAATGAAGGAGTGCGCAGACCAAGAAAGAAAGTATGTTTTAGCTCACCCACAACCACCCCGTTAGAACACTAACTGTGAATCTGATGACATGTAGACTGGTCAATGCCATTAACATCCTGGCTTTAATTCAGATCATCGATCACCTTGCCAACTCTCCCACACATGGCTCTCACAGCTTGATCTCATCACACAGTAAAATCACCAATGAACACCATTCTGGATAAATGTATTCTGCAGGCCTTCCAGCAATCTGCTCAATTTTTCGTAAAAGTCAAGGCACAACAAATACAAGGCAACTAACAAAACTACTACCAAGTATTCAAAGGTATTAATGGCACACCTTTCTCTGTGGAGTAGCTTCAGATCTCCGATAATTATGAGTGCCCGTGCCCCTGTATTTTCTGATGTTTGTTTTTGCAACACACCCAAAGACTGGAAGGAGCCATGCAATCTAAGAAACCCCCGTTCCCCTTGTTAAATCAGGGTTGGTAAAACTGTGGCAGTGAAGATAAGTGAAAAGACCTTCAATACAATGTGCTGAATCCCTTGCCAAGGGCACACTGATATATCCTTTTACACCCTGCATATAAGGCTCTCTAAACCAAAAAGCACCTTTTGTGACCTAACTACCCCCAAGATTTCTTACTAGATCATGTTTTAAAAGAACTCCCATCTTTCTTGTAGGGGATACAGTAGCTGAACTTCATTAACTATGGAGTTCCTCACAAACTAGGCACAAGAGGAGTCACTGGACAATGTTACCCCTCCTGTCCACAATACAGCTGCCTTCACCCTCATCTGATGCTGGTCTCACCTTCCACCTCAAATCTGATATCCTTGCTTACCTTATGCATGGATTCCACAAGAGACAATATAGCCAGCACACAGAATCTAATCCTAATGGAGTGACATGCAGATATTATATTACCAATCCAAATATACTCTAGCTCCATAGGTGATAGAAAAAAACAGTCCTCACCTGCACCCCATTCCAAGGGCCCACTGAGTCCTCCTGCTTTGTAGAGTCCATAAAGTGTCAACTTTCCTCAGTCCCAGTGGCTAAGGGCTACATGAGGAATTGGATATAAATGGATGTGCTGGACAGGCATGATGCACCATTTCTGATGGTGGGCTAGGGTTAGGAAGTGAAGGAAGACATTCAACTAATCAAATATCAAGAGGCTGTCCGGTTTAAAATGTTTTAATGCCCCTCACAAAATCGTGTAACTAAAAACAATAATCCCATTCCCAGGAGTTCCAGAGTAAACAGAGCCTTCCTAAGGCCCAGAGACCAAACAACCTCACCCTTGACTGCCCTTCACAAACAAACAATGGTACAGACCCCAAGAAGCGCTTACAGACTTGCCACCAATTTTCACCTCATGAACAACAGGAATGGAGCATTGCTGAGGGTTAAACAGGCGTGCTGTAAAGTAGAGGAAAGCAAGACAAGCTTTTATTTTGGCGCATAAACAACCCACAAGAAGCACTTATATCCTCACACTATGGGAAGAGTGTGCGCTTTCAGACATATGTGGGCTCAATTTAAAACCATGAAAAATCTATTTTTCTCAGCAATTGACATGCTGGACGAGCATCCCAAGAGTGCTAAAAAGGAGGATTAGTTGTTAGGTACACCCCACTGCCCAGGTCCAGGGCCATGCTGCCCTAAATATCACTCTTTCAGATTTGCAGGCAGTGCAGACTTGAAATAAGGGAGGAGGGCCTGCTAAGTTAATTAAAACATGAATGAAAGAAGTTCTAAAGCACTCTGTTACCCAGAAAAAGGGTGTCCTGATGATACTAGGAAGAGACAACACCAGCACAATAGTTTGCGAGTGATGCAACCTGATTTTCCCAAAAATCTACTAGATTTACTGGTAGTGTGCATTTTTCAAATGTGGAACATAACAAAGAGACTTGGAAGGGGCCCTAGATTGGAAGATAGGTCTAGCCAGAGATGTTTCTAGGACTTAGGGCAGGATGTCAATAGTAATGAAAATGTCACTTACCCAGTGTACATCTGTTCGTGGCATCAGTCGCAGTAGATTCGCATGTTTTGCAATAGCTCGCCATCTGGTGTTGGGCCGGAGTGTTACAAGTTGTTTTTCTTCGAAGAAGTCTTTCGAGTCACGGGACCGAGTGACTCCTCCTTTTGTCTCCATTGCGCATGGGCGTCGACTCCATCTTCGATTGTTTTTCCCCGCAGAGGGTGAGGTAGGAGTTGAATTGTAGTAATAGTGCCCATGCAATGGAGTGACTAAGTATGCACCTATTTAAAGTTGAGATGATACATATATAAATAGTTGAAGGTAACTTCCAAACTGCTACAGGCTCCCGGGGAGGCGGGTGGGCACATGCGAATCTACTGCGACTGATGCCACGAACAGATGTACACTGGGTAAGTGACATTTTCAGTTCGATGGCATCTGTCGCTGTAGATACGCATGTTTTGCATAGACTAGTAAGCAGTTATCTCCCCAAAAGCGGTGGATCAGCCTGTAGGAGTGGAAGTAGTCTGAAATAATGTTCTTAATACGGCTTGACCTACTGTGGCTTGTTGTGCGGATAACACGTCTACACAGTAGTGCTTGGTGAATGTGTGAGGCGTAGACCATGTGGCTGCCTTACATATTTCTTGCATTGGGATGTTTCCTAGAAAGGCCATGGTAGCACCTTTCTTTCTGGTTGAGTGTGCCCTTGGTGTAATGGGCAGCTGTCGTTTAGCTTTAAGGTAGCAGATTTGGATGCATTTAACTATCCATCTGGCTATACCTTGTTTTGATATTGGGTTTCCTACATGAGGTTTTTGAAATGCAATAAATAGTTGTTTAGTCTTTCTGATGTTTTTTGTTCTGTCAATGTAATACATCAATGCTCTTTTGACATCTAATGTATGTAGTGCCCTTTCAGCTACGGTATCTGGCTGTGGAAAGAACACTGGAAGTTCCACTGTTTGATTTAGATGGAACAGTGAAATAACCTTTGGCAAAAACTTAGGATTGGTCCTTAGGACGACCTTATTCTTGTGTAGTTGTATAAAAGGTTCCTGTATTGTAAACGCCTGAATCTCGCTTACTCTTCTTAGGGAAGTAATGGCGATGAGAAATGCCACCTTCCAGGTTAGGAACTGTATTTCGCAGGAGTGCATGGGTTCAAAAGGGGGACCCATAAGTCTAGTTAGGACAACATTTAGGTTCCATGAAGGAACAGGTGGTGTTCTTGGTGGTATAATTCTCCTAAGGCCCTCCATGAATGCTTTAATGACTGGTATCTTATATAGGGAAGTTGAATAGGTAGTCTGCAGGTATGCAGATATTGCTGCAAGGTGTATTTTAATGGAAGAGAAAGCCAGGTTAGATTTTTGTAAGTGAAGCAAGTAACCCACTACATGTTCTGGAGTTGTGTGTAATGGTTGTATTTGATTAATATGGCAGTAGCAAACAAACCTCTTCCATTTACTTGCATAGCAGTGCCTGGTGGATGGCCTTCTGGCTTGTTTTATGACTTCCATACATTCTTGGGTAAGTTGTAAGTGCCCGAATTCTAGGATTTCAGGAGCCAGATTGCTAGATTCAGCGATACTGGATCTGGGTGTCTGATCTTTTGGTTGTGTTGTGTCAACAGATCTGGCCTGTTGGGCAATTTGATGCAGGGTACTACTGATAGGTCTAGCAGCGTTGTGTACCAGGGTTGCCTTGCCCAAGTTGGTGCTATTAATATGAGTTTGAGTTTGTTTTGACTGAGTTTGTTTACCAGGTAAGGAAGGAGAGGGAGAGGAGGAAAAGCGTAAGCAAATATCCCTGACCAGTTCATCCATAGGGCATTGCCTTGGGACTGTTTGTGTGGGTATCTGGATGCAAAGTTTTGGCATTTTGCGTTCTCCTTTGTCGCAAACAAGTCTATCTGAGGTGTTCCCCAGAGTTTGAAATAAGTGTTCAGAATTTGGGGGTGAATTTCCCATTCGTGGACCTGTTGGTGATCTCGAGAGAGATTGTCTGCGAGTTGATTTTGGATCCCTGGTATAA
Source organism: Pleurodeles waltl (assembly GCF_031143425.1). Taxonomy (NCBI): domain Eukaryota; kingdom Metazoa; phylum Chordata; class Amphibia; order Caudata; family Salamandridae; genus Pleurodeles; species Pleurodeles waltl. The sequence continues at coordinate 843,119,297 of NC_090449.1, forward strand.
ATTGTGCTATTAGGCGAATTTGGTTGTGAATTGCCCAACGCCAAATCTTTTGTGCTAGCAGGCTTAACTGCGTGGAGTGCGTCCCCCCTTGCTTGTTTAGATAATACATTGTTGTCGTGTTGTCTGTTTTGACGAGAATGTATTTGTGAACTATTATTGGTTGGAAAGCTTTTAGTGCTTGAAAAACTGCTAGAAGTTCAAGGTGAGTTATATGCAGTTTTGTTTGATGTACGTTCCATTGTCCTTGTATGCTGTGTTGATCGAGGTGTGCTCCCCACCCTGTCATGGAAGCATCTGTTGTTATTACGTATTGTGCCACTGGGTCTTGGAAAGGCCGCCCTTTGTTTAAATTTATGTTGTTCCACCACAGAAGTGAGAGGTAAGTTTGGCGGTCTATTAACACCAGATCTAGAAGGTGACCCTGTGCTTGTGACCACTGTGATGCTAGGCACTGTTGTAAGGGCCTCATGTGCAGTCTTGCGTTTGGGACAATGGCTATGCATGAAGACATCATGCCTAGGAGTTGTAGTACCATCTTTGCTTGTATCCTTTGTGTTGGATACATGCGTTGTATGATGGTGTTGAAATTTTGAATTCTTTGTGGACTTGGAGTGGCTACTCCTTTTGATGTGTCTATTATGGCTCCCAGGTATTGTTGTACCTTGCGCGGCAGAATTTTGGATTTTGTGAAATTGACGGTGAACCCTAGTTTGAAGAGGGTTTGTATGATATGATTTGTGTGATTTGAGCACTCTATTAACGAATGGGCCTTGATTAGCCAGTCGTCTAGATATGGGAACACATGTATTTGCTGCCTTCTTATGTGTGCAGCGACTACCGCTAGACATTTGGTAAAGACTCTTGGTGCGGTTGTTAATCCGAAAGGCAGTACCTTGAATTGGTAATGTATTCCCTTGAATACAAACCTTAGGTATTTCCTGTGCGATGGGTGTATTGGTATATGGAAATAAGCATCCTTGAGGTCCAAAGTTGCCATGTAGTCGTGTAGTTTTAGCAATGGCAATACTTCTTGTAGTGTGACCATGTGAAAGTGATCTGATTTGATGAAAGTGTTCACTACTCTGAGGTCTAGGATTGGTCTCAGCGTTTTGTCCTTCTTTGGTATCAGAAAGTACAGTGAGTAAACTCCTGTGTTTATTTGTGTGTTTGGCACTAATTCGATTGCATTCTTTTGCAATAGTGCCTGCACTTCTATCTCCAGGAGATTGGAATGGTGTGTTGTCAAATTTTGTGCTTTTGCTGGTATGTTTGGAGGGAATTGTAGAAATTCTATGCAATAACCATGTTGGATAATTGCTAGAACCCAAGTGTCTGTAGTGATTTCCTCCCATGCTTTGTAATAATGACTTATTCTTCCCCCCACTGGTGTTGTGTGGAGGGGGTGAGTGACATGTGAGTCACTGTTTAGTAGTAGGGGTTTTGGGGCTCTGAAATCTTCCTCTATTCCTAGGGAATTGCCCTCCTCTATATTGTCCCCGAAAACCTCCTCTATACTGTCCCTGGTAACTGGACGTTGTTGCTTGTGAGGTGCTGGCTTGTGTGCTCTGACCCCGAAACCCCCCTCGAAAGGGTGTTTTACGGAATGTGCTGTAATTCCCTCTGCTCTGCGGGGAGTAGAGTGCGCCCATGGCTTTGGCAGTGTCCGTATCTTTTTTGAGTTTCTCAATCGCTGTGTCCACTTCTGGACCGAACAGTTCTTTTTCGTTAAAAGGCATATTGAGAACTGCTTGTTGAATCTCTGGTTTAAATCCAGACGTTCGGAGCCATGCATGCCTTCTGATAGTTACAGATGTATTAATTGTCCGTGCAGCTGTATCTGCAGCGTCCATGGAGGAGCGGATCTGGTTGTTGGAAATGGTCTGTCCCTCCTCAACCACTTGTTTTGCCCTATTTTGTAAGTCTTTGGGCAGGTGTTCAATGAGATGTTGCATCTCGTCCCAGTGGGCTCTGTCATAGCGCGCAAATAGTGCCTGGGAGTTTGCGATGCGCCACTGGTTTGCAGCTTGTGCTGCGACTCTCTTACCAGCTGCATCGAACTTGCGGCTTTCTTTATCTGGGGGTGGTGCATCTCCAGATGTGTGGGAGTTGGCCCTTTTCCTAGCTGCTCCTACAACGACAGAGTCTGGTGGCAGCTGTGTAGTGATGAAAACCGGGTCTGTAGGAGGCGCCTTATACTTTTTTTCCACCCTTGGTGTGATTGCCCTACTTTTGACCGGCTCCTTAAAGATTTCTTTTGCGTGCCGGAGCATACCAGGGAGCATAGGCAGGCTTTGGTACGAGCTGTGGGTGGAGGAGAGTGTGTTGAATAAAAAATCATCCTCGACCTGTTCTGAGTGGAGGCTTACGTTGTGAAATTGTGCTGCTCTAGCCACCACTTGAGAATACGCGGTGCTGTCCTCTGGTGGAGATGGCTTCGTAGGGTATGCCTCCGGACTGTTATCTGACACTGGGGCGTCGTATAGGTCCCATGCGTCTTGATCTTGGTCACCCTGGCTTATGGTGGTGTGAGCTGGGGAGTGTGATGGAGTTTGTGCTGGTGAGACGTTAATCACGGGCGGAGGAGAGGGTGGTGGGGTAACTCTTTTCACCACTTTTGGTTGTGGTGTCTGTTCAGTTTGGAACTCCAACCTTCTCTTTCTTCTAATGGGGGGAAGGGTGCTTATTTTTCCTGTCCCCTGCTGTATGAAAATACGCTTTTGCGTATGGTCCACATCAGTTGATTGTAGCTCTTCCTCAAACCTATGCTTTTGCATTTGGGAGGTTAGCGAGTGCTCTTCTGTATAAGAGCCTGAAGCTGGGTCGCTTGCAGTTTGTTTCGGGACCGAAACCCTGTCTGCGTGTTTTTTCGGCTCCGAGGTGACTTTTTTCTTTTTCGGGGCCGAAACCTCTCGGCGTCGATCTTCTTCGGTGCCGCTGTCTCGGCGTCGAGCCGTGTCCACACCGGCATCTCGGTGTCGAGGCTTGTCTCCAGCACTTTCTCGGTCCCGAGAAGGCTGCGTGCCGGTGTCTCGACCGGAGTCGGACGATCTCGGCACTGTTTGGGCCTTTTTCGGTGCCGACGGTCGGTCACCGAATTTATGGGTGGAGCCATGGCCTGATGGCAGTGGCGTCCCCTGGGCCTTGTAAATCTTCCTCTGTGTGGTTTTCGACGTCTTACTCACGGTTTGTGTATCGTCGAATCCTTCGGAGTCCGATTCTTGGATCGAAAAGGATCCCTCCTCTTCTTGTTCCTCGAACTCCCGGTGGGCTGTCGGCGCGGACGCCATCTGAAGTCTTCTGGCTCGACGGTCTCGGAGAGTTTTTCGGGACCGGAACGCACGACAGGCCTCGCAGGTGTCTTCACTGTGCTCAGGTGACAGGCACAGGTTACAGACCAAGTGTTGGTCTGTAAAGGGGTATTTATTGTGGCATTTGGGGCAGAAACGGAACGGGGTCCGTTCCATCGGCGTTCTTCAGCACGCGGTCGGGCCGACCAGGCCCCGACGGGGGATCGAAAAACTACCCCGAAGGGCACCGGAGCTCTTCGATCTTCGATGCGGTGTTGAATCTAACTACGCCGATCCCGAATGCAACAATACCGACGAAAATCTTCCGAAATTAGCTATCTTTCCGTTCCGAAACTCGGAGCGACAGGAACACGTCCGAACCCGATGGCGGAAAAAAAACAATCGAAGATGGAGTCAACGCCCATGCGCAATGGAGACAAAAGGAGGAGTCACTCGGTCCCGTGACTCGAAAGACTTCTTCGAAGAAAAACAACTTGTAACACTCCGGCCCAACACCAGATGGCGAGCTATTGCAAAACATGCGTATCTACAGCGACAGATGCCATCGAACTTAAAATTACTCTATATGCTCTTGCACTGCCAGAAGCTATACTGGTCCATTCTTAGATTGTTGGTCAGCAAATAAATAAATCACCTAGTAGACTCCACATGGCCAACATGAAAACTTGTTCAGGCACCTTTTATTAGGGTCCTGAAGAAGTCCACTAAGCATGTCTAACTTATGTTCTTGACTATCACCGAATGGATAAGTACTAGGAATGTATTCTGGGTTTAACCATCCTACAATTTAGTATGCTGGTATAGCTAAGCAGACTGGTTACATGTCTGCTTGCTTAGGTGAAGCTCTACATTGATGATGTTGGTGCACACAAGAAACAATGGCCCTGAATAAATTACCTACAGGCTAAGACGACTGCATTGTGCTCTAAGATGTTGATGAACAGCATCATGTCAACCTTTACCACACGCTCCATAATTAGAACACATCTGCAGTGGAACCTGAAGAGTTTGTAGAAATTAAGGTGTACAAATCTGTACCCATGAGATGTTGCACAATACACTATTTCACATCTGATAAAAAAAAATCCAGCTAGGGATATAGGTTACAGGCCTGTTATTCAGATTTAAACCTACCATAGCATAGGAATTAAAAAATCATTTCCTTTCTTTCAGCCTACTGAGATATACTTCTTACCAATATTATGCCTCCTATATGCAGGTACAGGAATTACAACTACAGAGAATCTTAGCTGTGCTGTATATCACACAATAAAAGCTACACAGTACATTCGGCAACAGTGTCCACAAACAAACCTTGAAACCTCATGAAGTTTGCAGTGTCTACAGGCAAACTTCACAAAGTGAGTGGAAGTGATGTCCTACAACTCTGCACAACCCTGATGCCAACTATATTGCCCTGGTGTCAACTAAATTATCTTTTACAGATTGTTTTCCTGCAATTTCTGCAATCTCTAGTGCTCTGAGTGTTGCCAGATACTGCTGAATGGCTCTATTCTGAAGAAGATTTTAAGGTGATATTGATGTTCCAATGAACAAACACTTTGGCAGCAACTGTAAAGTCCTTCAATAGCTTCAAACACTGCAAGACCATCCTGGCATTAATGGGCTATGCCGGTGTCTTCCAAGATAATTTACCTCTGCTTATTGTGGTGGACTTAGTTTGTATATCAAGAAAAAGAGGCTCCTGTGTTAGAAATAACAATAGACTTATCATAAATAGCTGTTGTACTGTGAAAAATAAACATATGAATGTGGATGCATAAATGGGCTTGTATGCTTCATTCCATAACAGAAACACGATAATAAGTGGTGCACACAGTAAATAGATATGGGTAGGGGTACAGAAAAACAAGAAAGCTCCAATAGGGCCACAGTATAGGACATTCAAGGGAATCATTGATCCGAGGAAAGGGTTTTTACATTAAATGTCTTCAGTTCCATGGTTTCTAATTACGCTAAAGGGAGTGGCAAGAGGTAGGAATCTAAATGCATGGTCTGAATCCAGTTAGAAGGGAGGTCAGGGGAACTAAAACACTTAGGTAGCTACACATCAACAGCTAGCCTTAAATGACCAGTTATTTTGACAGGCTCACACCTGTGGTGGATTAATCCTTGCCCTGCACAATAAAATGAGACTGTGGAGCACGATTTGCCTGCAAGGCTGCAAGAGAACGGAGTTATTTAGTTGTTGCTTGTGTATCGTTATGTACTGTTGTAGCAGTTTAGGAAATATGGTGTGTGTTCTACAAGAGCCTCAGACGGCCAATGAAGGGTTACTGCAGATACATTTTTGCCCCGTGAAATACACTCAGCTTCAGTTAAGGAGGAGCTTGTCGGTACTGTGTCATCCAGCTTTGAAGGACGACGCTGACATGGTAAAAGACACTTGTTTGACAGCTTGAAATAAGACCTGAAGAAGTGCACTTCCGGGGCTGAGCTTTCTAAATCTAATCTAAGAAGGTCCTCAAGTAAGGGATGGACGTACTAAGAGGTAAATATCTCAAATTCAGTCAGTCAGTAAAGATTTATGGACTATAGAATGTAAGAAACTGTAGTAACCTGCGGTGGAGAAAAACAGTATGACAAAGCAATTACTACTGATTTTGCATCTGAAACACTTCAGTGTACACGGTTTACCTGCCATTGTCAATTTAACATCAAAGTTGTTCAAATTATATACAAATATTTTAACAATATCTTACCTACTTCAGAACCACCTGATGTGTAAATCTTGCCCTCTGCAGCACAGGCGGCTAGACTATCTCGAGGAGTTGGAGGTCCCAATTTAGAATACCAGCTGTCCTTCACTACATTGTAACAATCCATTCGTTTTATTGGGAAGAGCTGGGAACCTCCTAATATATAGACAACATTGTCCCAGAAAACACAAGCAGCATCTCTGCGCTTTTCAAAGGGGCATCGGATATCTGTCCAGCTGTAATCCTGAAATAAAAATGTAAACCAATAAAGAGTCAATTTTACAAGGGATCCAATTTAAATGGGATTTGACAATTTGCATTTGTCTAACTGCAGGTAGAAGGATCTAAGACAAAAAGGTAGATGTGCATTGTCATGAGACTAAGGTTAAAGTCAGTGGAGCATTTATTTTAGCTTCTCTACCATAACTTTGACCACTGCTAACACTATGTTTTGATTTTAAGATGTCGGTCACTACTAACAAAGCCCACTCACAATGAGGCACTTATGGACCTCACCTTACATAACAGGGATAGTTTTAGAAGCACCATGACAGAAAGAGACTTGGGATTAATGGGCCAGAACAAATTAGGTGCAGCAGAAGGATCAGCAGATACTGTGGCTAAAGTTACAGAAATGCAGGAAAGTTGACTTTGCCAAGGTGAAGGATCTTGTTAATGAGATCATGTCAGGAAGGAGACAGAGATGCTAAGGAAGAAGTATACCTGAAAAGAACGGCAGGTACCTTAAAAGCTTTATAAACTTTGTGCTATGGAGCTAATTGCAAGTTAGAACCAAAATCTCTCCATGGCACTGCTTCCTAAACCTTTAAGAAAAACAACTTTTTTGACTAACCTTGCTTTGAAGGACATGAGGTAGGGGATTTATTTTGATCTAATTAAAGCATTGTGCGGTAGTGCACTGTCATTTACAGACAGCACATTTTCCATTAAAATGGCCACTAAATTTGCATCAACATTCCGTTTTACTGATAAAAGTTAATTTATTGTTATTTGCATTTTGTTGTTTTACAAAAAAAATGAGATCCTACTACCTACTTTCCCTGTACCCCAGCAAGATTGTTACATAATTCACTTTACTTTCTCTGACTGCAAAGTGAGAGGAGTTTGTAAAAACCAATCACCATGTTAAAAAATAAGCAGCAATTTGTCAGAAGACAGACACAGCCTGCCATTTGACTCTGTCTCTAAAGCGCAGCAAATGTGACATGATAAATACAAAACGTAAAGGCATCTTAATTTATTTCTTGGACTTTCACATCCCACCTAAAATTGGCTTGTGATTGGACCCACGGTTTGGGAAACACTGCTCTATGGTATTCAAAAAACAACAGAAACAGAAAAGCCAAAGAGCTAGGAGGATCACTTGGATCACAATAGGGAACATAGAAAAGCAGATTTGAAAAAACATAGAAGCGGGGCAGCAAGGTGAAAACAAAGAAATATAGAAAAACCTTCAAGGGTTCAAAGCTACTTAAAATATGTCAGAGAAAGGAGTTAATCAAGGCAACAGTGTACTAATGAAGTAATACTTTTCTTTCAGCATTAAAAGAAAGCAACACTGACTGGTACAAGTAGCCTACTGGAGAACAGAGAAGACGCTGCTGCCAGTTTGTTTACAAAATATTTGTTTTAAAGCAATCAGGGTTTAAGATGACCAATAATGTTGGGCCTGTGGATACCGTTACTTATACACTAAAGCAGTTGGACGAACAGGTGGGAGTACCCCCAATCACTTCATTTAATCACTTGTTCAAGGCAACAAAAAAAAAGACACAAGAACCAGGTGCGATAAGTAAGGCAGGTCCTAGGTTCCAGTGCTCCAGATATGTTTTGGACAAATAATGGAAAGGAAGGACTATACCAATGATTTTAATAAAATGGATTACACTATAATGGTATCCAAATGGAATGTCATGCCGGAAAACTCTGAGACTTTAGACTGGCAAAAAACAAAAATATTAAGGCATATCAGGAAATGTGACGAATTTACCCCCCTGCCCTGAAATGTGTTCTTACCATCGCTGCTGTAATGCTTTTAAGTTTGATCTACCTGCTTTTCTGATCTGAAAGCTGCAATTTATTCAAAACTATGCTGGTGCATGGCTTGCATCAGTTGACCCTTATTACACCTGTTTTAGTTTCCCATACACATACTGTTGGTTAAAAAACGTTTCCTTTTTAAATGGCTTTGGTTGCTACAAGAAACTGTGTACACTCCAGATAAACCACCTTTAAGCTCTAGATTTAAATGACACATTTGTGCCTATCTGAGAAGATTTGTGAACCAATTCTGGTTAGTGGTTTACAAATTTCGATTCAAAGAGGAAGCCATGGAGATCAGTTTTCACTCTGTCCCTAGTACTTGTAACTTGGCAGTTAAGGTATGTCAATTTGCAGAGCACAGAATAATATCTTATATGGCTGACACATAAGAGAATTACAATCTGATGCGTGAACTAGAACTTGGCAACAAGCCTATGATCTGGCAGCTTATGTTCAAAGTAACTAAATGCTAAGTAATTCACTTACTGCACAGAGGTCATGCTGAGTAATATAGGACACAAAATGGCATTCAATTTCAATGAGAGGAAAACTCAGTACTACAAGTACCTGCAGCCTACTACTGCTGCCACAACATGTGGTATGTTCATCCTTAAGGAATTGGGATAGGTCATGTGTTGTGCACTTAAAAAAGGAGATCTGAAAGGCTCACCCTTAGGGTTTTGTGGTGACCTCTCAACTTAAGCACATTTTTAGCTATGCAGATAGAACATGAGCTGTTCTGAGAACAAGAAGATAGACATTCCACTTGGTAATATATAAAAAAGTCTGGTATAGAGAAAGAGATATCCATGCAAATGAAACTACATATGTACAACTATATACAAACAGAAAGTAACTGAAATGGCCACAGGCGTCCGGGGAGGAGGGAGAGCGCATGCGAGTCTACAACACTGCGTGCTACAAACAGATGCTTACTGGGTAAATAACATTTTCCGTTCAATGGCATGTGTGGATGTAGATACACATGCTCTGCATAAACTGTAAAGCAGTCCCTCCATAAACGCGGTGGCTAGCCTGTGGGAGTTGCAGTTGACTGGAAAAGTGTTCATAGCATAGCTTGACCTACAATGGTTTCCCGACGAGCTAATACTTCCACACAGTAATGCTTTGTAAATGTATGTGGTGTAGACCATGTAGCTGCCTTACAATGTCAACAAATATTTCCAAAGAAAGCCATAGTGGCTCCTTTTTCCTAGAAGAATGTGCTGTAGGAGTAACAGGTAACTGTCTCTTTGTTCTACTATCCATCTAGCTATGCTGTTTTAGGATACTGGACTGCCTTTGTGAGGTTATGAAAAAGCTACAAAGAGCTTTTTGGTTTTCCTAAATTCTGTCAATGTAAAACATAAGTGCTTGTTTAACATCTAGAGTGTAAAGAGCTCTTCCTGCAACTGAGCCGGGCTGCAGAAAGAAGACTGTTAGTTCAATGGATTGGTTGATATGGAATTGGGAAACTACTTTAGGAAGGAATCTCGGTTTGTGCGAAGGTCCACCTTGTCTTTATGGATCTGGAAGAAAGGTTCTTCCAAGGTTAGGGTCTGGAGCTCACTAACACATTAGAGTGATGTGATTGTGACTAAGAAAGCCACTTTGCAAGAAAGATACTGAACATGGCATGAATTAAGTGACTCAAAAGGAGGGCCCATGAGCCTGGTAAGCACAATATTGAGGTTCCAGGGTGGTGCAGGAGGTCCTCTGGGTGGAATAACTCATTTAAGACCTTCCATGAAAGCTTTAATGACTGGGATTCTGAACAAGGAAGTATAATGTCTGTTCTGTAGATATACTAATTATTATTGGGAGACATACACACAGGACCAGGAGTTACTCTTTTTTTTCTCCGAATCTCCCACTCTGCCCCTCCTTTTTGAATTTGATGTTCTGTAGATATGCAGCTATAGTTGTGAGATGTAAACAAATGGAAGCGTAAGCTGAATTTGCTTTCTGTAAGTGTAGCAAATAAACAATGTCCTGGATAATAGCTTTAATGAGATTATAACGTTTGGTTTAGCAGTAGCATGCAAAACGTCATTTTGCAGCAAAACATGCTCCGGTTGTGGGTTTATGAACCTCCCTAAGAATGTCCACACATTCTGCAGGAAATCCTAAATAACTAAACTCTATGACTTCAGGAGCCACATGGATCAGTGACTTGGGGTCTGGATGTCTGATCTGCCCTTGGTTTTGAGTGAGAAGGTCCAGCCTGTTGTGGAGCTTCTCATAGGGAACTACTGAGGTCCCGAAGTGTGGTGAACTATGGTTGTCGGGTCCAAGTGGGAGCTACCAGGATCATGGCGAGAGAGGTCCGTCTGATCTTCCAAACCAGAAATGGAATGAGTGGGATAGGTGGAAAGCGCAAGCAAATTTCTTGGACCAGTTCATCTATACAGCATTGCCCTTGAATAGACGGTGTGGATACGTGGAGGCGATGCTTGAGCATTTTGGGTTTTCTGCTGTGACAAAAAGGTCTATCTGAGGAGTTCCCCAAATTATGAAGTATTTTGGAAGGACTTGCGGTTGGTGCCATCCGTGGACTTGTTGCTGCATCCTGCTGAGCAGGTCTGCAAAGTTGTTGTCTGTTCCTGAGTGTTACTCTGCCACCAAGTGAGTGTGGTGGTGGACAGCCCACTTCCATATTGTCTGAGAGAGCTGTGACAAGTGGGACGACTGTGTCCCTCCCTGTTTCTGTAAATAATATATGGATGTCATATTGTCGGACTAAGAAAACCTTGTGAGACAGGTGGTGAAGAAAAGCTTTCAGGGCAAGACGAACTGCCTGAAGCACAAGGTAACTGATATGTAGGGATTGGTGACTGAGATCCCAGAGGCCCTGTATTGTGAGGTCATGAAGGTGAGCACCCCCACCCATCAGTGATGCGTATGTGGTCAGAATGACCTGAAGCACAGGGTCCAGAAAATGCTGTACTTTCAACAGGCTGGTGGTGTTCCACCACTGCAGAGAGCGGTGAGTATGGCAGTCTCACAACACTAGATCCTGCAGGTGACCCTGTGACTGAGACCACTAACGTGACAGACATTGCTGTAGGGGATGCATATGGAGTCAAAGTTGATTGTGAATCCTAGTGTGTGAAGCAGGTCCACTGTCATCTGAGTGCCATATTGGCACTGTGACAGTGTGCTGGCTTTGATGAGCCAGTCGTCTAGATAAGGGAACACATGTATGTTTTGTCTTTTGAGATGTGTGGCGACTCCTGCTAAGCACTTTGTGAAAACTCTGGGAGCAGTTGTGACTCAGAAAGGCAGGACTTTGAACTGGTGATGTTTACCTGCAACCATAAATCTTAGGTATTTTTGGTGTGCAGGGTGGATGGAGATATGTAAGAAGGTGTACTTTAGATCTAGAACCGTCATAAAATTGCCTTGTTGTAAAAGCGGAATAATGTCTGGAAGAGTAACCATGTGAAAGTGTTCTGAGAGATAGTAGTGGTTTAATTGCCTAAGGTGAAGAATAGACCTGAGAGTGTTGTCTTTATTGGGAATGAGAAAGTATAGGGAATATTCTCCTTATCGATGTTGTATGAGGATAGGCTCAATGGCCCCTTTGAGAAGAAGGGACTGAACTTCATTGTTGAGAAGTGTGAGATGCTCTGGGGATAATCTGAGAGTGCAAGAGGGAATGTTTGGAGGAGTGGTAATTAGCTCCAGACAATAACCATATTGGATAATGGAGAGGACCCCAATGGTCCGTGGTAATGTTGACCCATTATGGATGAAAATGTTGAAGTTGTCCCACAACAGGTGTGGAGTGGGTGGGGGAGAAGGGGATGGGGGACAAGGAGGTAGTCACTGATTTGCAGTGTAGGTAGAGCCTCAGGTGGAGGTGCTCTTACCACTGCCTTCATTGTTATTGCCTCTATAGACTCCCTTGAAAAAAGCCCTAGAATATGAGGCTGAAGGCTGTCAAGGCTGAGATGCAGACGCCTCCGAGGTTGTGGATTTGAATGCGGGGTGAAGAAAAGTGCCCCCGTGTGAGGGGGACTGAAGAGCACTTAAAGCTTTTGCGGTGTCAGTATCTTTTTTCTGCTTCTCCTGGGTCGAGTCCACTTGAGGGCTGAAAAGTTGCTCCTTGTTGAAGGGCATTTTGAGCACCGCCTGCTGGACCTCTGGTTGGAACCCAGATCATTGAAGCCATGCGTGTCTCCTTGTATCTGCTGCATCTGGGGAACAACTAACATAATTATTTGTGATTGTTTGCCCCTCTGCAACTATCTGCAGTCCTCTTTTACAGTGCTCATTTGGGGGAAATTGGAGGAACTCCTCTGTCTCATCCCAGTGAGCCCAGTCATATTGGACTAGCAAGGCCTGTGAATTGGTGATACACCAATGACTGGCTGCCTGGGCAGCCACCCTGTTGCTGGCTGCATCCAGGTTTTTACTCTCCTTATCTGGGGAAGGAGAGTCACCTGTTCCCCGACTATTGGCCCTTTCCCGTGCAGTGGTGGCCACTATGGAGGTAGCAGGGTCGTGGGACCTGCTATATAGCTGGTCAGTGGGAACAGACTTGTATTTCTTATCTACTCCAGGGATGATAACCCTAGAGCGGACAGGTTCTTTAAAAAGTTTGTCTGCGTAACAAAGTATGCCAGGGAGCATAAGGAGAAACTGTATATCCCTGTGTGTGGTTGTAAGGGTACTGAACAGGAAGTCCTGTTCAATTAGGTCTCTAAGCAGCTCAACATTATGGAAGGTGGCTGCATGAACTAATACCTGTTGATAGGATGTGCTATCCTCTAGTGGGGAGGGTCTTGGGTTGTTGGCCAACATGGGATCAGGGTCCTGCTGTGTCCCACCCAAATCTTCCCCAAAGTATACAGTGGATCCCTGAGGTGTAAAATCTCCTGCAGTAGGTGAGTCAGGTGAAGGAGGAGGGGAGGGAGGTGGAGGAGGTGTAGAAGGTGGAAGAGTTGGAAAAGGCTTGGGAGGCATGGAGAAAGCTTTGTCCTTAGTGACCTTCTATGGAGGTGGAGAAGTGTCCAAGGCCTCTTGGATGGATCATTTCTTCTTGAAAAGTACCGGGGGGAGCAATAATGTGCCCTCTACCCTCCTGGATATGGAGGAAGTTCTATCCAGCGTTCATGGTCTCCAAAATGGGTTCCACAGGTGAAGGTGCAGTTTGCTTGGCACCGAGGTGGAGGTGGTAGTTGGTTGTTATTGAAGCTCAGACCAGAGTGTCTCAGACCGAGGTGCTGGAGGTCGAAGCAGAAGACGGTGTTTGTCCAGACTCTTGTGAGCCATCTCCAACTGATGAGCTCTTTGGTCCCGAAGGGTCTTCTTCGACCGGAAGGATATGTAGATGTCGCAGGTAGCTTCTTGGTGATCGGGGAGAAGCACAGGTTACACCACAGATGTTGGTCGGTGTGGGGGAATTTTGAGTGGCATCAAGGACACGAAACAGCATTATCTTTGGTGCCATATGGTGAGGTAGGCCCAAAATGGGCAAGGCTGCCCCTGAAGGTTTTGTGGTCGGTGCCCGGACCGGCGAGAGGAGACAAACATGAAGATGGGAATATGCGATCAAGAAACAATTCTGGAGATAAGAAGAAGACGGAAGGAAAGATTTTGTACCGGAGCAAGACGAAAGACGGAGAGAAGACACACACACGTTCAAACCGGACAGCAGATGGAAAACAATCTAACAAAGGAGTCAGTGCACAGTACGATGAGGAGGACTCACTCAATCCTGTGACTCGAAAATGCTTCTTCGAAGAAAAACAACTTACAACACTCCAGGTCTAACACTACATGGCAGGAGTATGCAGAGCAAGAGTATCTACAGCCACACATGCCATCGAGCATACTACTTTTAGCACTAGTCACGACAATATGAGAAAAATGGGCCTGAGAAGTACTAATGCACAGAAAGGTCTACCAACAAAGTACTGGAAGAAACAAATGGATTTCCTCAGCCTGGAACAGAAACATGGGAATTCCACTTAAAAGGCACATGCATCGTTGTAAATCATGTATGGTGTGGCAGGTAGAAAGAGATACACTTAGTGGGCCAAATTATACAATTTGCATAGAAAGTGCAGTTAATGAATTTAAAGGTAAAAAAACAAAATTACAGAGTTTTGTGCTGCCTTAATTACATTCAATCTTATACAAGCACTGGTAAAGCCAATAGGTTGGAATGCAATGTAGTACTGCACAAACACTTGCATGCACACGTTAACATTTAGTGAAACACAAATACAGGGAAACAATGTTGACCAGCACAATATAGGGCTACACACATTTAACACTATGGGGGTCATTCTGACCCTGGCTGTCGTGGACCGCCAGGGCCAACGACCGCGGGAGCACCGCCAACAGGCTGGCGGTGCTCCCATGGGTATTCTGACCGCGGCGGTACAGCCGCGGTCAGAAACGGGAAACCGGCGGTGTCCCGCCGGTTTTCCGCTACCCAAGGGAATCCTCCATGGCGGCGCTGCAATCAGCGCCGCCATGGGGATTCCGACCCCCTTACCGCCAGCCTGGCTCTGGCGGTTTTGACCGCCAGAACCTGGCTAGCGGTAACGGGTGTCGTGGGGCCCCTGGGGGCCCCTGCAGTGCCCATGCCAATGGGCATGGGCACTGCAGGGGCCCCCTAACAGGGCCCCACCAAGATTTTGAGTGTCTGCCAAGCAGACACTGAAAATCGCGACGGGTGCAACTGCACCCGTCGCACCCCTTCCACTCCGCCGGCTCCATTCGGAGCCGGCATCCTCATGGAAGGGGGTTTCCCACTGGGCTGGCGGGCGGCCTTCTGGCGGTCGCCCGCCAGCCCAGCGGGAAACTCAGAATAACTGCGGCGGTCTTTTGACCGCGCAGCGGTATTCTGGCGGTTCCCGCCGCCCGCCAAGCTCAGAATGACCCCCAATGTGCTTCAATAGCATAAGTTCAAGGGTACTTTAAACTTTATTTCATTGTTTCGGGGGCCTCCAGATATTGAACATCAAAACTGATACAAGTGTACCCTTGCAATTTTGTGTTAATCTTTCTTTCAAGTCTGAATTCTGATCATGGTTATTTCACTTAATCTTTTAAATAGGATAATTCACCTAAGACAACAAGTGTTTCACAAAATAAATAAATTCTTCAGAGCTTGTTGAATGGCACAGACAATATCTTAGATCGAGCTTCCACTATCAAAAATAACTTTCGAATTTTGTGTTGTGGTAAGCTGGCATCACTCTGTCATGTCTTCAATATGAATACGAAAACCGATATAAATCTTGAAACCAAGAAGCTCATAAACAAATAGAGACAAACTTCATTTAGAGGTTCCTCAATTCAAGGATTTGTGTCACCAAAAAGGTAAAACACTAAAAACCTACATTAGGGTCAGTGGAGCCAACCTATTGTGCAGATACCTCCTAATAAAATGCCAGTCTGTATAATAGTTATAGATATGCCAAATACCATCAGGCACGTTTCAAATCCTATATGACTCCTGGGAACTTTGAAACATGAAAAGTATAGACTTTTCAATATATAAGCGGGCAAAGAACAACGTAACAGAAGTGATATTCTGAAATCAAGATCTACACAATAGGTTTGAGTAGGTGGCCCTAATTTATGTATGTTATCTTAACTTTCAGGCTACACAACTAAGAAAGAAAATGAGAATAACAGCAGGTATTAGAAGAGATTTACAAATGCCTAACTATTGATGCACATCAAAATAAAAAGGAGGATAAAACGTCTGCGAAAAAATAGAAGGTTGAATAAATAATAACGGGAAGACAATTCACACTGAGAAGTGTTTCATTTAACATGATGTTTTAGATAAACAGAAAAACTTCGACAAGAGCAGTGCTCTGAGACTCAAGGTAAACTGTGTCACTGTGTACAATTCAATGTTAGGTAGATCCAAGACTAGTGTACATTAGAATATTCCCCAGGCGGTAGACTGGATCCTAAAGTTTTTCAAGCAGTACCCCTGCACCACCTCCAGATGGAGACGTCATTCTTGATCCGCTAGACATCATTGTTGAGTTCATCGGCCCTGGTATTCAAATAGCCCGCCAGGAATTGAACTGCCAGGGAAATGCCCCGAAGTTCCAGCCATGTGCAGAAATGCAGAGCCTCTTGATAAAGGGTCCACAACCCCAACCCACCCTTGTCCTTGAACACCTGTACCAGCCTTCCTCTGACTGAAGGAAATAATGTTTTCAATGTCAAGTGGATCTCCTGAAGCTCCAACAGGCAGATGTGAAGCCTGGACTTTGCCAGACAGTAGATTCTTCTGATCTCTACCTCTCCCAAATGTCTGCACCATCCAAATAGAAACACATCTGTCACTACAGTTAGCGCTGGTTGGAGAAGGGGCCTGCCTAATCGCAGTTTATTAGCTACCACTGCAGATCCTTTGCAGTTCCCTCCAAGATCTGGACCATATCAAATAGACTCCCCTGATTCTGTTCCAAGTCGGACTTCAGGTTCCACTGCAGAGCCCTCATATGCCAACGGGCATGTGTTACAAGTAGGATGCAGGAGGCCATGAGGCCCAACAACCTCAAGGTCATTTTCACCGAAATCCAGGATAGAGGCTGAAACATCAGTATCATAGTCGGAACATACTGAACTCGTCACTTGGAAGGATAGACCCAAAACTGCACTGCGTCCAGAACAGCTCAGATGTAACAAAGAGTCTCAGAGGGAGTCACAGGCACATTGATAGTGAACCCCAGCAAGGGCAGGAGGTTTGCTGTAGTCTGGAGATGCAAGATGACTGGCTATGGCGAGCCCACCTTCAACAGCCAGTTGTCTGGGGAAGACTGGAACCCCTGACCTCCGCAGATAAGCTGCATCCATCGCCATCACCTTGGTGAACACCTGGGCCACCCAAATATGATGTGCATAGCCTCAGAAAATTCTTTCAGCTGGGTGCGGGTTGCTCTGTCTCTCGGAAAGTCAGGGAATCACGGAGTGGGCCCCAACTCAGGCTCTGCTGAAGCACGAGGCCTGGAGTGCCGACTCTCATGAGCCTCGTCAGAAGACTTTGACGGGAGTAGCGAAGCCGAAGACCTCTTTAACGTCTTGAATTTCTTGTTGTGGTGTGACTTACCAGACGACTTTGAGGCAACAACCTCGGATGCAGCTCTGCGAACGGTCCCGGGACCTCTATGAGACCAGGATCTTGAGTGTCACTTGGGTATTAGATGGTGGAGGGCTTGAGGGGGCGATCTCTTAGCACATTTGGGTGCATGGCACAGCAGTCCTTGCAAGTCTTGGAGTCATGGCCCCTCTCCAAACACCACAGACAACCAAGAGAGGGTCTGTCACAGACATCGGTCTGTGACAGGCACCACATGGTTTGAAACCAGCAAGTTTCTTTGCGGACAACCTGTCACACCAAAAGAGATAATCTCTTGAAAAAGGATTGAAAAAAACAATCAAAAAGCAGCAGGGTACCTCTTTAGGGATCAGCGCAATCTAGCACAGGAAGAACGATGTCAGTGTGGCACCTATATAGGTACTGCAAAAGTCATTTCCAGCGTGGCCAACGCAGAGCCGAACGACACTACCTACCAGACGACTACCAGCACACAGGGGTAATGTTCAAAAACATACAGATCCAGTCTGATGTCAGGGGAATATTCTAAGCTAAAAAAAACAGTGGCTAGATGTCTCTTTTAGATTAATGTTTTTATAGGGTGTGGAATGTACGGCACACAAAGGAAGGTGAATGTGTGGTATGTCTACAAAAGCTCCTTTGTCCTAACTAAATATAGCTGTAACACAAAAGTCATAGGGAGGTGTTGTTTGCACTGTCAAAGAAAAGAAGGTGTTGGATTGGACTAAACTTTTATTACGGACTGTAAGTGAAAGGACACATCAGCAATTTTTGGCTTAAGGTCCAATGAGTCCTTCTTTTCATACTAGTAAGAAGATGTTTTCAACCCATATGTATGTATGGAAATGGTAAGATTGGATAACTATCTACCACAGATGTCTGTGGGGCAGGGCGTTTCAAGAAATAAATATCTTGACCGAGGTCTGCCTGCAATCAGCCTTCTAAGAGTAAACTAACCTTGGGGGTAGCTGAAGTTGTTTTGGTCCAGTGCAGTACATTTATACCCTGATACTCCATACTGGAACCATCACCTTGCAGACCTCCTTGATAGAAGATACCCTGGGAGATTAGGGTATCCCTAGTAGCCTATTTTATGCATGAGGAAGTGCAAGCTGAGGATGCTTGATACACC
This sequence comes from Pleurodeles waltl, assembly GCF_031143425.1. Taxonomy (NCBI): domain Eukaryota; kingdom Metazoa; phylum Chordata; class Amphibia; order Caudata; family Salamandridae; genus Pleurodeles; species Pleurodeles waltl. The sequence goes on from NC_090449.1 coordinate 843,137,621, forward strand.
CAATCTTGTGGCAGTACCAGGACAGTAGAAAATCTTTCTTTGAAACTGTACAGCTGTAACAGATCTTTTTACTTTTGCATCAGAAACTTAAAATACATTCTACCCACTAAACAACAAAGCAAATGAAAATAAAACATTGGTAAGATTACAATGATAAAACAGAGTAGTTAAAATGCGCACAGTAGGACAAACTACCTTTGGATTAAAGTAACGACAAGACTGAGGCTGTGACCCTCCAAACAAGGCAATGCGATAATCGTGCTTTTTTCTCCTTGGCCGTGTGCCATCTAGAAGCTCTTCCCTGTCCTCTGGAGAAAGCAGATGATATCGCATTCCACCTGCAACAAAAACAAGTTAGAGTTTATTAGTAAACACAAAGACAAATGAAACACATTGGGGTTTATCAATATGGATCTCAAAGACGAAACTGCACACCTTCGCACAAGCATCTCAGTAAATCAATTTCTGACAAAGCTCAATCAAAGCTCCGTAGTCTTTATCCATAGTGATTCAATCATCCACCACTCTCCACATGGTGAACTTTGTAGCTTTAAGAGTACAATATGGGATTCCAATAAATGCAAACAAGTACTAAATAAACAAGACTCTCATAAGGGATGTCCGCAGGTTAGACTTCTCATGGAAGTAAGTAAGATGAATACCACAGAATGGGGTACTCTGACAGATGCTCCAACTGCAAACACAAAGGAGAAGCAGTATTAGGGAATGCCCTGAAAAAGTGGAAAATGGGCCACACTCTGGATGGGAGGTGTCCTGTCCCTCTCACACTATACTCTTGCAGAGATAAAACCTTAAATGGGTACATAAGCTATGTAAAGAAAGTCCAATAAGCATTGGAACAGACAGTTGGTCTTGTAGGTCTAAGGTAGGCTCAAGGCAGCTCCATGGGCAGGGTGCAGGGTATTTAAAAAGAAGGACCCGTACTGCTGTGTTTTACATGTCCTGATTGTGAAACGCTGCTAAATTTGTTTTTGACTATTGCAAGGCCTATCTCTCTCTTAGGATAACTTGGGGGTTGCCTTGAAATAACGTTCAAGTGTTATTTCCAATTGAGAGCAGATAGAGATATGTTGTTTGGGGTCTCTGAACTCACAATTAAAAAATACATCTTTTAGGTGAAGTTGGTTTTTAAATTGTAAGTTTGAAAATGCCACTTTTAGAAAGTGGACATTTTCTTGTTTAACCATTCTGTACCTCTGCCTGTCTCTGGAATACACATCTGGGCCAGGATGACAGTTAGAATGTTTGTGAATTCACTTTAGACAGTCACACAAAGGGAGCCCGGGTGTGCCCTATATATCCTGATGGCCAATCACCAGGCTAATGGGTATCCCTGAGCTAGAGTGGTGGGAGGAGCTGACACTTTCACCTGAATAAGTTTGTGCCTGTCCTTATACAAAGCAGTCTCCAAACCCCTGGAGTGTTTTTGGGGCCAAGGCAGGAAACACAGGGTCTCATGCACTACACAGACTTCTCTTTGAAGTTTGCCTACTTCAAAGACAGGAAGGGGTATAATTACTGAATCTCTAACTCTACAATGTTAGAATCATTCTAGAGTGATGACATTCTGCCAGGAAGAAGAGCTGGATGCTGTAGGAGGAACTGCCACTCTGCATGTTGCTTTGCTATGTTGGCCTATTGCTTGCTGCTTCTGTTATGGGAGTGAAAGAAGTAGACTTTGCCTTCTACATCCTGCTTCCAAAGGTTCTCCAAGGGCTTTGACTGAGCTCGCCTCATGCTAAGAAGTCTCAGAAACATCAAAAACTTCATCTGCCAGCACCCAGCTTTGCTTGCTGAGAGTCCTGACTTGACAAATGATGCCAAATCCAGTTCATGGGCCCTTATGGGGAGGGGGGGGGGGGGACTTCTGATGTAACTAAGAAGAAACCAAGCATATCAACCCCAGAGTGACTTCGGAACCTGCGCTGCTGTCCAAATCCACATCAATTCCTGCACCGAAGCCATAGTCCCTGCAGAGAGCAAAGACTGTGACTGATGCCGCAGGACTGACATGAGCCTCCTATTTGGACAGGATGCAAACAAATGGCAACTAGAAACCCAATTTCTAACAAAGTACAAAGTAATACCACTGTATAAAGATAGTGTGCATATGTTTCACAAAAAGTGTGTTTGCAAAAAAAAAAAAAAAAAATTACTGAAATTGATGCAGCACGGAAAATTAATTGAAAAATTAAATGGAAGGAGAAATGAAAACCGAGAATGTCTTACTAGTGTTGCACTGAAGTGTACTACACTTTAGCTAGATGTGCACAAGTACAATGGCATTACTCACTATGCAATACAGCCAATGGCTAAAGTGGACTGACTCAATACTCACTGCTGGGATGGGTAGAAGTAAAATGTTAAAGACACTTGAACAGTCTAATCAACAAAGAGATCACTGAAATGACTTGTGTGTGTGTGTGTGTATATATGTATATATATATATATGCATTTTTATTATGAACTTTATGGAAAACATGAGGCTGGTGAGACAGCTCAAAGCTCTAGGCCAGACCTAACAATACTGCAGAGAGAAAGAAATAGTCTAAAGGTCTTCACACTCTGTTTAAGTAAAATATACAATTGTTGTAAAAGAAATACATGAAAAAAGGCAACATCGGTTAAGGTGATCAATTATTAAAGGAAAATTGCCAATCACAAGTGTCCACTGGAAGGATGCAGTGCACCCAGAAAGGTAAATCGTGAAGCCCAATCCCAGGATGCTTCTCAGAGGACTGAAGGGTTTAGTAATGAAAATGTCACTTACCCAGTGTACATCTGTTCGTGGCATCAGTCGCAGTAGATTTGCATGTTCTGCAATAGCTCGACATCTGGTGTTGGGCCGGAGTGTTACAAGTTGTTTTTCTTCGAAGAAGTCTTTCGAGTCACGGGACCGAGTGACTCCTCCTTTTGTCTCCATTGCGCATGGGCATCGACTCCATCTTCGATTGTTTTTCCCCCGCAGAGGGTGAGGTAGGAGTTGAATTGTAGTAATAGTGCCCATGCAATGGAGTGACTAAGTATGCACCTATTTAAGGTTGAGATGATACATATATAAATAATTGAAGGTAACTTCCAAACTGCTACAGGCTCCCGGGGAGGCGGGTGGGCACATGCGAATCTACTGCGACTGATGCCACGAACAGATGTACACTGGGTAAGTGACATTTTCAGTTCGATGGCATCTGTCGCTGTAGATACGCATGTTCTGCATAGACTAGTAAGCAGTTATTTCCCCAAAAGCGGTGGATCAGCCTGTAGGAGTGGAAGTAGTCTGAAATAATGTCCTTAATACGGCTTGACCTACTGTGGCTTGTTGTGCGGATAACACGTCTACACAGTAGTGCTTGGTGAATGTGTGAGGCGTAGACCATGTGGCTGCCTTACATATTTCTTGCATTGGGATGTTTCCTAGAAAGGCCATGGTAGCACCTTTCTTTCTGGTTGAGTGTGCCCTTGGTGTAATGGGCAGCTGTCGTTTAGCTTTAAGGTAGCAGATTTGGATGCATTTAACTATCCATCTGGCTATACCTTGTTTTGAAATTGGGTTTCCTGCGTGAGGTTTTTGAAATGCAATAAAGAGTTGTTTAGTCTTTCTGATGTTTTTTGTTCTGTCAATGTAATACATTAATGCTCTTTTGACATCTAATGTATGTAGTGCCCTTTCAGCTACGGTATCTGGCTGTGGAAAGAACACTGGAAGTTCCACTGTTTGATTTAGATGGAACGGTGAAATAACCTTTGGCAAAAATTTAGGATTGGTCCTTAGGACGACTTTATTTTTGTGTAGTTGTATAAAAGGTTCCTGTATAGTAAACGCCTGAATCTCGCTTACCCTTCTTAGGGAAGTAATGGCGATGAGAAATGCCACCTTCCAGGTTAGGAACTGTATGTCGCAGGAGTGCATGGGTTCAAAAGGTGGACCCATAAGTCTAGTTAGGACAACATTTAGGTTCCATGAAGGAACAGGTAGTGTTCTTGGTGGTATAATTCTCCTAAGGCCCTCCATGAATGCTTTAATGACTGGTATTTTATATAGGGAAGTTGAATAGGTAGTTTGCAGGTATGCAGATATTGCTGCAAGGTGAATCTTAATGGAAGAGAAAGCTAGGTTAGATTTTTGTAAGTGAAGCAAGTAACCCACTACATGTTCTGGAGTTGTGTGTAATGGTTGTATTTGATTAATATGGCAGTAGCAAACAAACCTCTTCCATTTACTTGCATAGCAGTGCCTGGTGGATGGCCTTCTTGCTTGTTTTATGACTTCCATACATTCTTGGGTAAGTTGTAAGTGCCCGAATTCTAGGATTTCAGGAGCCAGATTGCTAGATTCAGCGATGCTGGATCTGGGTGTCTGATCTTTTGGTTGTGCTGTGTCAACAGATCTGGCCTGTTGGGCAATTTGATGCAGGGTACCACTGATAGGTCTAGCAGCGTTGTGTACCAGGGTTGCCTTGCCCAAGTTGGTGCTATCAATATGAGTTTGAGTTTGCTTTGACTGAGTTTGTTTACCAGGTAAGGAAGGAGAGGGAGAGGAGGAAAAGCGTAAGCAAATATCCCTGACCAGTTCATCCATAGGGCATTGCCTTGGGATTGTTTGTGTGGGTATCTGGATGCGAAGTTTTGGCATTTTGCGTTCTCCCTTGTCGCAAACAAGTCTATCTGAGGTGTTCCCCAGAGTTTCAAATAAGTGTTCAGAATTTGGGGGTGAATTTCCCATTCGTGGACCTGTTGGTGATCTCGAGAGAGATTGTCTGCGAGTTGATTTTGTATCCCTGGTATAAACTGTGCAATTAGGCGAATTTGGTTGTGAATTGCCCAATGCCAAATTTTTTGTGCTAGCAGGCTTAACTGCGTGGAGTGCGTCCCCCCCTGCTTGTTTAGATAATACATTGTTGTCATGTTGTCTGTTTTGACGAGAATGTATTTGTGAACTATTATTGGTTGGAAAGCTTTTAGTGCTTGAAAAACTGCTAGAAGTTCTAGGTGATTGATATGCAGTTTTGTTTGATGTACGTTCCATTGTCCTTGTATGCTGTGTTGATCGAGGTGTGCTCCCCACCCTGTCATGGAAGCATCTGTTGTTATTACGTATTGTGGCACTGGGTCTTGGAAAGGCCGCCCCTTGTTTAAATTTATGTTGTTCCACCACAGAAGCGAGAGGTAAGTTTGGCGGTCTATTAACACCAGATCTAGAAGGTGACCCTGTGCTTGAGACCACTGTGACGCTAGGCATTGTTGTAAGGGCCTCATGTGCAGTCTTGCGTTTGGGACAATGGCTATGCATGATGACATCATGCCTAGGAGTTGTAATACCATCTTTGCTTGTATCTTTTGTGTTGGATACATGCGTTGTATGATGGTGTTGAAATTTTGAATTCTTTGTGGACTTGGAGTGGCTACTCCTTTTGATGTGTCTATTATGGCTCCCAGGTATTGTTGTACCTTGCGTGGCAGAATTTTGGATTTTGTGAAATTGACGGTGAACCCTAGTTTGAAGAGGGTTTGTATGATATGATTTGTGTGATTTGAGCACTCTATTAACGAATGGGCCTTGATTAGCCAGTCGTCTAGATATGGGAACACATGTATCTGCTGCCTTCTTATGTGTGCTGCGACTACCGCTAGACATTTGGTAAAGACTCTTGGTGCGGTTGTTAATCCGAAAGGCAGTACCTTGAATTGGTAATGTATTCCTTTGAATACAAACCTTAGGTATTTCCTGTGCGATGGGTGTATTGGTATATGGAAATAAGCATCCTTGAGGTCTAAAGTTGCCATGTAGTCGTGCAGTTTTAGCAATGGCAATACTTCTTGTAGTGTGACCATGTGGAAGTGGTCTGATTTGATGAAAGTGTTCACTACTCTGAGGTCTAGGATTGGTCTCAGTGTTTTGTCCTTCTTTGGTATCAGAAAGTACAGTGAGTAAACTCCTGTGTTTATTTGTGTGTTTGGCACTAATTCGATTGCATTCTTTTGCAATAGTGCCTGCACTTCTATCTCCAGGAGATTGGAATGGTGTGTTGTTAAATTTTGTGCTTTTGGTGGTATGTTTGGAGGGAATTGTAGAAATTCTATGCAATAACCATGTTGGATAATTGCTAGAACCCAAGTGTCTGTAGTGATTTCCTCCCATGCTTTGTAATAATGACCTATTCTTCCCCCCACTGGTGTTGTGTGGAGGGGGTGAGTGACCTGTGAGTCACTGTTTAGTAGTAGGGGCTTTGGGGCTTTGAAATCTTCCTCTATTTCTAGGGAATTGCCCTCCTCTATATTGTCCCCGAAAACCTCCTCTATACTGTCCCTGGTAACTGGACGGTGTGGCTTGTGAGGTGCTGGCTTGTGTGCTCTGACCCCGAAACCCCCCTCGAAAGGGTGTTTTACGGAATGTGCTGTAATTCCCTCTGCTCTGCGGGGAGTAGAGTGCGCCCATGGCTTTGGCAGTGTCCGTATCTTTTTTGAGTTTCTCAATCGCTGTGTCCACTTCTGGACCGAACAGTTGTTTTTCATTAAAAGGCATATTGAGAACTGCTTGTTGAATCTCTGGTTTAAATCCAGACGTTCGGAGCCATGCATGCCTTCTGATAGTTACAGACGTATTAATTGTCCGTGCAGCTGTATCTGCAGCGTCCATGGAGGAGCGGATCTGGTTGTTGGAAATGGTCTGTCCTTCCTCGACCACTTGCTTTGCCCTATTTTGTAAGTCCTTGGGCAGATGTTCAATGAGATGTTGCATCTCGTCCCAGTGGGCTCTGTCATAGCGCGCAAGTAGTGCCTGGGAGTTCGCGATGCGCCACTGGTTTGCAGCTTGTGCTGCGACTCTCTTACCAGCTGCATCAAACTTGCGGCTTTCTTTATCTGGGGGTGGTGCATCTCCAGATGTGTGGGAGTTGGCCCTTTTCCTAGCTGCTCCTACAACAACAGAGTCTGGTGGCAGCTGTGTAGTGATGAAAACCGGGTCCGTAGGAGGCGGCTTATACTTTTTTTCCACCCTTGGTGTGATTGCCCTACTTTTGACCGGCTCCTTAAATAGGTCTTTTGCGTGCCGGAGCATACCAGGGAGCATAGGCAGGCTTTGGTATGAGCTGTGGGTGGAGGAGAGTGTGTTGAACAAGAAATCATCCTCGACCTGTTCTGAGTGGAGGCTTACATTGTGATATTGTGCTGCTCTAGCCACCACCTGAGAGTACGCGGTGCTGTCTTCTGGTGGAGATGGCTTTGTAGGGTATGCCTCCGGGCTGTTATCTGACACTGGGGCGTCGTATAGGTCCCATGCGTCCTGATCTTGGTCACCCTGGCTCATGGTGGTGTGAGCTGGGGAGTGTGATGGAGTTTGTGCTGGTGAAACGTCAATCACGGGCGGAGGAGAGGGTGGTGGTGTAACTCTTTTCACCACTTTTGGTTGTGGTGTTTGTTCCGTCTGGAACTCCAACCTCCTCTTTCTCCTAATGGGGGGAAGGGTGCTTATTTTTCCTGTCCCCTGCTGAATGAAGATACGCTTTTGCGTATGGTCCACATCAGTTGCTTGTAGCTCTTCCTCAAACCTATGCTTCTGCATTTGGGAGGTTAGCGAGTGCTCTTCTGTATAAGAGCCTGAAGCTGGGTCGCTTGCAGTTTGTTTCGGCATCGAAACTTTGTCTGCGTGTTTTTTCGGCTCCGAGGTGACTTTTTTCCTTTTCGGGGCCGAAACCTCTCGGCGTCGATCTGTTTCGGTGCCGCTGTCTCGGCGTCGAGCCGTGTCCACACCGGCATCTCGGTGTCGAGGCTTGTCTCTAGCACTTTCTCGGTCCCGAGAAGGCTGCGTGCCGGTGTCTCGACCGGAGTCGGACGATCTCGGCACTGTTTGGGCCTTTTTCGGTGCCGACGGTCGGTCACCGAATTTATGGGTCGAGCCATGGCCTGGTGGCAGTGGCGTCCCCTGGGCCTTGTAAATGTTTCTCTGTGTGGTTTTCGACGTCTTACTCACGGTTTGTGTATCGTCGAATCCTTCGGAGTCTGAGTCTTGGATCGAGAAGGTACCTTCCTCTTCCTGTTCCTCGAACTCCCGTTGGGCTGTCGGTGCGGACGCCATCTGAAGTCTTCTGGCTCGACGGTCTCGGAGTGTTTTTCGGGACCGGAACGCACGACAGGCCTCGCAGGTGTCTTCGCTGTGCTCAGGTGACAGGCACAGGTTGCAGACCAAGTGTTGGTCTGTGTAGGGGTATTTATTGTGGCATTTGGGGCAGAAACGAAACGGGGTCCGTTCCATCGGCGTTCTTCAGCACGCGGTCGGGCCGACCAGGCCCCGACGGAGGATCGAAAAACTACCCCGAAGGGCACCGGAGCTCTTCGATCTTCGATGCGGTGTTGAATGTAAGTACGCCGATCCCGAACGCAACAATACCGACGAAAATCTTCCGAAATTAGCTAATTTTCCGTTCCGAAACTCGGAGCGACAGGAACACGTCCGAACCCGATGGCGGAAAAAAAACAATCGAAGATGGAGTCGACGCCCATGCGCAATGGAGACAAAAGGAGGAGTCACTCGGTCCCGTGACTCGAAAGACTTCTTCGAAGAAAAACAACTTGTAACACTCCGGCCCAACACCAGATGGCGAGCTATTGCAGAACATGCGTATCTACAGCGACAGATGCCATCGAACAGACAGTTATCAGACACAACTGGTTACTCATTCATGGGAATTTTGCTGATGTTGGCAAACTCTTCCTCCAGAAATGCTTATAGTTCTCCACCCTTTGTAATGACAAGTAACGTCTAGACATATGAAAAATGTATACCGTTTAAAAACATAAGAGGGACGATCTCCATGTCTGTTGTAAATATTTCCACATTTCTTCCAGCAGCAAACCAGCGATCTGACGTTCTCTAGACTAATTTGCAAGCACTTTTGGACCTGTTCCTCATGCCAATCACTGACAAGTCACTACAGCTTCTTTAAGTGCAAAGGTCCCTCATCAGTGGCTCTTGTCCCCAGAACCTTATCTGACCCTGAAAGACTAGCAGGGAAGTGATTCTGTTGAGAGGCTTACTGGAACGGGCATTGCTTAGTCATACAGAAGTGAAGTCAGCCATTTCTATCAGGCTCTAGTCCATTTCCAAGAGTGAAGTCTTAGAGCTTTTATTCTCTAAATACTCATTAAAACGCAACTGAGGCGCTCATTGTGTTAGTTTTGGCAAAGCGCAGGGTGCCTATTTAGTTTATGTCCCTGGGGGCCCCTATATTACATATGTGGGCCAGAGATACTACTTAGTGGCAGCTGGCAGAGGAAAGGTGTATGCGGAAGGTCAGGACAGATAAAAAAAAAATGTATAGAGGAGGATTACCGGGCATGGGTCACAATGATACAGGAGCTGGTCACACCAACAGATGAGGGGACCGCATTGACCTCATTGGCTGAGCCTACACAAACACTAGGGGTGTCCCTGGGAGGGACCAAAGTGAGTTTGAAGGAGCATCTGAGACTGACAATATTACGGGAGTCAAGGCTGGCCTGACTGAGCTTCCAGCCAACCTACTGTCCTTGCCCCCAATAATGAAATGCAGGTATGAGTGTCTCTTGTTCTGTAACACAGCTGATAGTAATATATGTCTGTTCTGATTATTACTAGTATTTGTATCATGATAGTTGGTTGTATCTAAAAAAATGAAAATAAACATATTTAAAAAAATGCCACCGAAGTGTACTCTAGTCAAATATTAAACCAATGGGATTACTGACAGAATATCGAAAACACAAATATTGTGTGAACAGAATATCATGTCAAAAATATAGAGGATTAAAATATTGAGAAGGTAAGGGCAAAGAGGTAAGTAAACATTTACTATTCTTTACTCCACATCTATGTACCCTGAAGATATGTATATTGTAAGGGTACATTTATGTGGAATGATATATAGTAAACCTTTACTTACCTATAGAAACTTACCTTCATAATATTTTTGTCCTCAATATTTCTGAGATTATATTTTGAACCACGATATTTGTGTTTTTGTTGTTCTGTCTAAATACCAACCCAGTGCCTTTGGTCAATCCCACCACCCACCACTTAATTATTATGTAGATCCTGTCAGAGACTAGATCTTTAATCAGAGTAATTTGTAAGGGCTTAATCAAATATGGATGAATCTTTATATATGGATAAGATGTTTGTTTTCTAAGAACCACACACCTTGCATGCCAGCTCAGCTAATTCCAAACACATTCTGAACCAATCTGGGGTGTCTCCCACCGAGGCAACATAGGGGCAAGTTGTTAGATTCAATGCTACTCTTAGCCAAGGGACTTTGGATATTATTGCCTGAATACACATCTATTATTCATGGCAAAAATGGTAAGGGACGGGGATTTCTGCACTTCCTATCAACATGTAACATGCGTACAGCCACTTAATGAGACTTAGGAAAGCATTATTTACATTTAATGCACAACAAAAGGAATTAAGGCAAACTTCCTTTGGTTATCATCCTGCCTCCCTCCCTTTCAACTGCTACCAAATTCTCAACAGTGAAAATGAAAACAAGTTACTTACCTGTATCTACAGTTATCCAGTATTGGTATCTTTCATAAATTCACATGCTTGAATCATCCCCGAAGTGGGAGTCCCACAGTACATAAAATAGCAATAATTAACAAATAAAACTTTTTTGCCATAGGCTATAATGGAAACAGTAATTGCTCATATAGCCTATCCATGTCCTTTGGTGAAAAGGACCCAAACCTGCCTGCTGACCAATCAGGCACCAGCACCCTCTAGAACATTCTCCAGAGAAGCTCCTTCTCTCAGATTTTCCAGCACGAGAGTGAAAGATTATAACCTGAGAGGAAATGCGAGCGTCAAAGGGGAGGAGGGTGGGTCGCATGTGAATTTATGAAAGATACCAATACTGGATAACTGTAGTTACAGGTAAGTAACTTGTTTTCTTATCCAGTATTGGATCTTTCATAAATTCACATGCTTGAATATGAGCAGTACTGTTGATAAACATTATACCCGCAGTGGATGGAGGGTGAGAGCAAGAAAATCCTTTATACCCAATATAAAATGGTTAGCTCATAAATCTTGCATTATGAACTTCAGAGAAATATAGATGCTTCTAAGCACATGTACACATATACTGAACGTTTGTGTTATAAATACATATATTCATATAAACTAAATATATATACTTATATAGAAGCATATCAGAGTACATATAATGGAAATCACGGTTATTTCCATATCAAACCATTTCTATATAAAACACAAGGAAAGGTCTCGCTTTAATGAAAGAGATGGCATAGAACAGCTTGTCCTACTAGAGAGTCGGTTCTCTGTGATGACTCCAAACAATAGTGCTGCGTAAAGGAGTGCGTAGTTTTCCATGTCGCAGCTTGACATATATCTTATCCAGGGCAATACCCTGAAACAAAGCAGCCGATGTGGAGACTGCTCTTGTGGAGTGGGCTCTCGGGCGCCTAGTCAACGGTCTTCCTGCCTTGGTGTGACAGAATTGGATTGTCGAGGAAATCCACCAGGCTATAGTGGCCTTGGTGACTCCTGCTCCCTGTCATCCAATAGAATAAGATACCAAGAGTTGATCAGATTTTCTGATTTGTTTGGTACTTTGAAGATAAAATTTGAGGCATCGTTTGATGTATAAAGAGTGTAGATTTTTTTCTGCGGTTGTAGTTGGGTTTGGAAAAAAGGTTCGTAGTATCACGGGCTCATTGAGATGGAATGAAGATGGCACCTTGGGAATGTATTTGGGGTTGGTTCTGAGCATAACAAAGTCATCAGAAAAAAACAAAAAGGGTTCTTTAGTAGTGAACGCCTGTATACCACTGACTCTCCTGGTAGAAGTGAGAGCAAGCAGGGTTGCCACTTTCCATGTGATGTACTTGAGTTCCGCCCTGTGAATGGGTTTGAAAGGAGCTTTCACGAGCTGAGACAGGACTATATTAAGGTGCCACTCTGGAGGAGGTAACCGCACCGAAGGGAAAGTGCGGAAAAGTCCTTTCATAAACTGCTTAATGATTCAGGATGAGCCGATTGAGGGCATCTCAGCCGATCGCCTATAGGAGGCTATAGCTGCTAGGTGAATCTTGACTGATGCATGGCAAAGACCAGCCTTGGAGAGTGAGAGAAGGTAAGAAAGAATTTGTTCAGGGTTAATTTGTAATGGGTGGAAGTTGTTCTAAGAGCACCAAACACAAAATCTCTTCCACTTAAGTTTGTACGTCTTATTTGTGCTCTCTGCTCGTGCCCTAGATAATATCAGTCTACATTTCTGATACATATTCATATCGTGAAACTCTGTACTCAGGAGCCAAGCATGCAATTGCAGCGAAGCTGGGTCGGGATGAAGGATGAGACCCTGATTCTTTGTGAGAAGGTTGTGGTTGCGATGAAGGCGGACTGGATTGGCCACGGACCGGAGTAGGAGCTCGGTGTACCAGTACTGTCTGGGCCATCTGGGGGCTATGAGAATGATCCTGCAGCATTCGGACTTCATTTTCCTGAGGAGCCTGGGAATCAGAGGGATTGGGGGGGGGGCGGGGAGGGGGGAAGCTTAGGCAAAGATCCCGGACCATCTCATCAAAATCCAGGGAGTGGGTATCGACTGGCGTAGAACTGGCATTTGGCGTTCAGGTTGGTGGCAAACAAGTCTAGGATCCGCTGACCCCATCGTTGGAAGATGCCGTTGAATATGTTCTGGTTGAGTTTCCACTCGTGGCAGTTGTCGTCTGTCCTGCTGAGAGAGTCCGCGAGGGCCTTGTTGACCCCTGGCAGGTGCCCCACACTGAGGCGAACATTGTGCAGTGTGAGCCAGTCCCAAAGAGACTGAGCTTCCCTTGAGAGGGAGAGGGCTCTTGTTCCTCCCTGCTTGTTGATGTAAAAGATACTTGTTGTGCTGTCTGTCCTGACCAACACTGAGGATCCTGCGATGCGTGGAAGAAAAGCTTTGAGCGTGAGATGGATCACCTTCAGTTCTAGCAGGTTTATGTGCATTCCTTTCTGGAGATTGGACCATCTGCCCTGAATGGCATGTCTTGCAAATGGCCTACCCAGCCTTCCAAGGAAGCGTCTGTGGTGATGACAAAGTCTGTTATTGGTGCTAGAAACGTAAGACCTTGGGAGAGGTGGTTGGTCTGAGACCACCACTTCAACGCCTGCTGAATTTTTGGTGTGATAGTTATTAAGTCATCGAAGGACCCTTGCGACTGGGTCCATTGGAGTTGTAGTTCTTCTTGCAATGGTCTCATTCTCAGCCTTTCTAGTCGAACTAGGACGATGGCCGAGGAAATCATGCCCAGAAGCGACTTGAGCAGTCGTACTGAAACAAACTCTTTTGTGGAGATTCCGACAGCTAAGTGGGTTAGCTTCTGCTGCCTTGCTGGAGTGAGATATGCTTTGTTCTGGATAGTGTCTAATGCTGCACCCAGGAAAACTCTTCTGCATGAGGGAAGTGTGACCGACTTCTGTAGATTCACTGTTAGCCCCAAACTGTGGTATAATTTTAAGCAAGCGTTTGTTGGTTTGGAGGCTAGTAGCGTAGACGGAGCTTTTATGAGCCAGTCGTCAAGGTATTGAAACACCTGGAAACCCTTGCTGCGGAGGAAACCTGCGACGGGGCAAGGCATTTTGTGAAGATTCTTGGAGCTGATCTCAGCCCGAATGGTAGGACTTTGAACTGATAATGGGCACCGGCTAAAGTAAAGCAGAGATATTTGCGATGTTTCTGATGTATCGGTATGTGGAAATAGGCATCCTGGAGATCCAAAGTTGACATAAAATCTCCAGGATTGAGGAGGTGCAGGATATCTAACAGTGTGATCATCCGAAAAGATTGCTTCCGAGTTTCCTGAGATCTAGTATCGGACGCCATTCCCCGGACTTCTTCTTTATTAGGAAGAAACGGAAGTAGAATCCGAGACCTCGTTGCTGAACTGGAACTGTCCCTATAGCTCCCTTGGCAAGCATAATGAATACCTCCCGTTGAAGCAGACGAAGATGGAGAGGTCTGCCTGTTCTTGGTGGATGATGCAGTGGTTTTTGTATGAATTCCAGGGTATGACCTCTTGTCACTATATCCAGCACCCATTTGTCTGATGTTATTTTCTTCCACTCCTGGATGTAGTTGGAAATGTTGGCTCCTATTTGTTGATGGTGTGAACATTGGGGAAGCATAGCTGGTGCCTGGAGAAGATAATTGCTTTCTGGGTTGATCTCTGCTTTGTGAACCCTGTCTTCTCTTTCCTCCCTGTCTGGCGTAGGAAGCCTTAGATGGTTGCCTGTACTGTTGTTGGTATGAAGGCCTATATTGGGGTTGTTGGTACTGCCTGTGAAAGGAACCTCGAAATGAGGTAAAACCTCTTCCTCTAGCACCCGAAAGGGCTGTTTCAGGTACTGCAGGGTACCTAGCGACTTGGCAGTGTCTGTGTCGGTCTTGATGGCTTGGAGCGCGTCATCTACGTGCTTGCCAAAGAGAAATTCGCCATCATAGGGCATGTCGAGGATACGGGACTGCACTTCTGGCCTGAAAGATGTGGCTGCGAGCCAACCTTGGCGGCGTATGACAGCAGCACCAGCTAGCTGACGAAAACCAGTAGAAGCTATATCAAGAGCGCAGTCGATTATTTCTTCCGACGTACGCTCACCCTCTTGGAGGATCTTTCGTACCTCTGCTTGCTTGCTTTCAGGGATGAGGTGCTGACATGGAGGAGAATCTTTTGCCCACATTATCCAATCTCCTTCCTTCTCTGTTTGGAGGAGGAACGTACTTCATGGGACAGCATAAGCCACTGGCCGGACGTCAAATTTATTGAAATAATCCTGAACCGCACGGGGTGACCTAGTCCCATGAATTACGTTCCTCAAATTGGGAGGGGCGACATGTAGGATAAGTACATTCAAATTACACCAGATAATGTGTAAGTGACTAGAGACATTATAACTGACAGGTGCAAGTTATAGGAGTCTTTTCAGTATTATTATTTGTGATAGGAGAAGTATATGTTATTTTGGTCCTGAAGAAGCGTCATGGGATCCGGCTGGACCATAGAGACGCAAAACATGTAGACCCTTTTCTTTCAGGGAAGGTTTGGTCATTCCTCGCCTCCTCTGCCTCAATAAGTGTGATTGAGAGTACCTGACCATTATTTCAGGTGCACTCTCCCTACTGATTTTAATCTTGCCCATTACCCTACATGGACTAATAAATTTGTTACCCTTATTTAAGGTCGTAAGTCAATTTTATCATATTATTTCTCTCCCTTCTTCCCTTTTGTCCTCCAAACCCACTCTTGGGGTCTTGGCATCATCGAGAAAAGATCTCCGGCAAGAGCCCCCCCCTTGGGGGGTGCCCGTCAGACATTGCAGCGCCGGTCTGACGAGGAGCAACTCCGATGATGAAGCACGACACCCATTTGGGTGTGTGAGGTTTCTGCTCCTAAATATTAGGACTCCTTTGTACTTTTCCTCCTGTCCCTTTCTTTTTGGAACAGTGTACCGAGATTTTTTTCATTGTATTAACTGAGGAAGATTATACACTGGACCATTATTTCTCCCTATCCCCCCAATTTTTTTCTAGTCATAGATGGTGTCAGAGTTGAAGATGACGTGGATGGTAATGTGGCCAGTGATGATTTTTCCATCGACGATGGTCTCGTCGACGATGGTGTAGTCGACGGTGGTTTCGCCGACGACGGCTTCTTCAACGGTGTCCTCGTCAACGGTGAGACAGCCGATGACGCTGTTGTCGTTGATATTATAGTCGACGGGGCTGTCGCCGACGGTGTTATAAGTGACGATGTTGTCGTCTTCAATTATGTCAATGACGCACTCCGTTCTGGAATGCTCGTAGACGGAGGTTTGATTGAGGGGATAGGAGCCCTTACTGTTGATGTCAAAGTAGTCGTCGCTGACGATGGTCTCGTCGACGATGCAGTGGAGACGGTATCTGTTAGTACCGTCATCGTCGACGGTGGTGTCGTCGTCAATTTGATTTTAATAGTCACCTTTCTAGAGGTAGAAGGCTCTGAGGAAGGAGAAAGACGGTAGGACTCCTTCTTTTGAAGAGGAGAGGATGGCTCAGAGGAAATTGAAGTCTGTAAGCCCTTTCCATGGTGTAATTTCTGCCTCTTTCTGGAGTTTTCTGTCTGGCCCAGGTCCTCATATTTGGACCTTTTATGTGGCCTTTCTGACCCACTCTCCTCACCTGAAGTACAGGATTTAGCCTGTAACCATGTCAGGAGTCTACCCTCACGGTCTCGGAGGGTTTTTGTGGAGAAAGTACAACATATCTTGCAGTCTTTTACCTGATGTTGTGGGTAGAGACAATACAAGCAGTCTTTATGTGGATCATCCACATGAAGCCTTTTCTTTCCACAGGTCTTGCAAGGGCGGAAAAGGCCTTTTCTGGAAGAATCCGACATATTTTTAATTCTTTGAGAGAAAAAAGCTTCTGAAGAAGTAGAAAACTGAGCAGAGCTCAGGGAGACTCCGTTCACATGACGTGCGGTAGAAAATCTGAGGGAAGGAGCTTCTCTGGAGAGTGTTCTAGAGGGTGCTGGTGCCTGATTGGTCAGCAGGCAGGTTTGGGTCCTTTTCACAAAAGGACATGGATAGGCTAAATGAGCAATTACTGTTTCCATTATAGCCTATGGCAAAAAAGTTTTATTTGTTAATTATTGCTATTTTATGTACCGTGGGACTCCAACTTTGACGACGGGGATGATTCAAGCATGTGAATTTATGAAAGATCCAATACTGGATAAGGCATATTCCTAGATGTTTACTGAAAAGCTGGGTTCAGTATAAAAATGCCACAATGCAGAGCTGTCTTTCTGCATCAATTTAATCTCCAGCTCGCTGGAACGCTTTTTCTTACAGACCCAAGGGATCAGCTATTAACTGTACTTAACTTGTGGCAGCCTAGTGCCAGTCCATGAAACAGACATCCCTGACATAACAGGCACCATATTAGGTAGAAGAAAGTATACAGCATTTAAACGGAGTATATAGGGCTGAGCTCGACCAGCATGATGCAGCCCAACATCCAAGAGGTACAAGCTAAAGGGTAACATGCACAGCATGTGAATTTTCTATGAATGCAGACATTATGAAATTTGTTGGATTCTCAATCTGGACACTAAGGTACAGAGGAAATCTGCTTACAGGAGGCAAAGCTACATAAGTCATGCAGGGCTTTAACAGCAGATGCAATAAGGAGCGAATACTGTTTCCTGAAATCCAAAAGCCAATCTCATTGTGAAGGAATACAAAGACGAACGGGTTAGGACACAAGAGAAAAATTGTCAAACAAATACTAAAGCAGAATAAAAAGGCATGTAGCAGAGGAGTGCAGTCTAGAACAAGGATTAACAAGGGACTTGGAACATTTTGCAGTTTACAACAAAGGATACTATGAATCACTTTATCTTTACAGTCTGCATACAAACAAAAGGGACTTCAGCCTTCATGCACATGCGTACTTCTATCCCCCCATTTAAGTGAAACAGAAACCCATCAATTTGTTCTAATAATTTTGTAGTACCTAAACACAAAACTGCTATTAGGGTGACCTGTAGACAGCATTCAAATGCAGTGAAGTTTAGAAAAATATGAGTAGAAGTAGCCCGTATCATGTAGTTGTTTATCATGTATCTTCCATATATAGTATTGATAATAAGAAAAATTGTAGTTACCTGAAACTGTAAATGTCCATAAATTAAATACACAAAGAAGGAGGAACATAATCTCATCCCATGTCAGAAAAGCAGAAAAGATACGTATTAGGCCATTTGACATCACATAGAGTTAACAGACAAGCTTCTTTCAGGACTGAATGATTCCTGGGCCAGTACTCTCTGCAGGACATCTAAAGAATGCTATGAGTGGGAGTTAAATCAAACTCAATTGAACAGAATCTTTAATCGCTGGGGTACAAAAAATCTGAACCCATTAGCAACCAACCAAAACCTAAACAGTCAATAGTACACCAGC
Source organism: Pleurodeles waltl (assembly GCF_031143425.1). Lineage (NCBI taxonomy): Eukaryota > Metazoa > Chordata > Amphibia > Caudata > Salamandridae > Pleurodeles > Pleurodeles waltl. The sequence continues at coordinate 843,155,631 of NC_090449.1, forward strand.
AGGTTTGCTTTTCTGTGTTGGTGGGTAGAATGTGTTTTCAAAACAATGTACAAAAACCTTTGCCTACACATTCCCCCTGTTACTTTAATACTAAGGGTAATGAACAAAATCAATGGAACCAGTGCCGCCTAACACTCATTGCCCCAAGTTGACAGAGGCAACATTGGTTCACAGAGCCACTTCACCGCTCAGAATAGCATCCAATTCAGCTTTTACCTCTACCAAACTTAATATTTTGCAATGAAGGTCAGATCTTGCTCCCCAAAGAGACACACAGTTTGTGGCTTCTGAATTTAATGAATTCCAAATCTTACATATACCTGATGACTGTAGACCAATGTTATCCAAAGTTAGGAAAATTGATCCTAATAAAACTTATGGAGCAAAATGAAAGCAGTATGTGGTAAAGTTAGTACAGTCTACTTCCATTTTCTTCTGTGTTCCATCAAGTCATACCTTATTCACTAGACCTATCAAGGCCTTAGCCATGCATCTGTTAAATGGAGATATTCTCATTTTAGAAAGACAGCAGATGAACCATCCATCTGGACCAGGATACTCACACAAAAAAATCCTTAAACAACTTATTATGGCCTTTTCGCCACTGTTGAATCCAGAGTCTCCATGGTAACTCAATATAGTACTTCCCCAACTTATGTGAACTCTCATTGAACCATTACACAAGACAGAATTAAAATACCTCTCTTGGAAAGTTGCTTTATATTTAGATTAACTTCTGCAAGAGAGTGGGTGAAATTGAAGCAGATACAATTAAGCAACTTTGCAACAATAGTATTTTTAGATCAAATCCTTATTTTATTCCCAAAGTGCCATTAGACTCATCTAAATGAACCAGTTGTTACATCATTTTTCTAGAAACCTGGTAAAACAGCTGAAAGAGCACTTCATTCTCTGAATGATGTGAGAAGATGTCTGAGATTCTACCTAGAGAGGACAAAGCACTTCAGAAAGTCTGATCAGCCGATTGCAGCTAATGGTCCTCTCTGAAAAGGACAATCTCCATCAACACAAAGTAGAGCTCACAGGGTGTCTGCAGCGATAGGTTATTGTCATACCAAGTAGCTATCCTTTATAATGCAATCTAACTAATTCTAAAAGAAGTGTATCTGCATTTACTGCCCGTTCACTGGAGTGCCTCTTATAGACAGCAACCTTAAAGAACTAGCAAAGGGTTACTCAACAGTACTGCCTGTGCCTAACAGTGCAGAGGGATGCTGCAGTGGCATAGGTGATCTTACCCCATCTCTTTCACTGAGGTGAGTCCTTTTTAAGGAAGAAGCCTACCAGGCAGATCAGCTGTCTGATTGCAAAAAGACTTCTTGGGGACATTCTGAAAGCTTCCCTGGGAATACAATCGGCTCAATGCTATGTGATTGAGATTCATTGTGCTTGTTTTCTATTTGCTGGCTTTATTTGTTTTAGGCTGTGTAGGATGTATTTGTCCCTCCAGTGGAACGTAGCCTGTTTACCACTGCTCCTTGCTTTCTGTAAACAGGCCTTCAAAAGTTGTTCTTATCTTGTCTTATTTACTGTGCATTTGAAGACAGAGGTCAAATGTCTGGCTCTGTCTTCAGAGGGAGCTTGGTGTTTCATTTTCTCTCGCGGACTTCAAAATGAGAGTATTTATGTGACAATCTTAATCTTGTTAGGTCCGAGGCGGGGTAAGTGGGGGTGGTGGGGGGGGGGGGGTATGAAAGGTTTTTGTTTCTAGCACACAACAAAATAATATAATATGTAAAATTTAAATAAACTGAGAAATATCTCCGAATTTATCACTTAGGAAAGCACAAATGAAGCTCCAAGTGTGCCCTCCTTGCTACAGAGCATGGATACACACACACACAAACTCTTCCTAACCCCCCCACCCCTTCCCCGATGCAGATGTCAGCAAGTCAATGGAAGTGAATGACAAAAAGGCAGTGGGAGGTCATGCTCAAGAGGATAAGTGAGATACCCACTTCTGGCATGTTAAACATTATAGTTCAACAATATTGTGCTGCAAAGAAATGTTGACTTTAGAACAAGTTCCATAAGACCTTTCACGTACTTGGTAGGAAAAACACAGGGGGTGGGAAGTAAAGATGGAGTTTTCCTTTAGAATTCTTGCAAAAAGGCCTTGATTTTCTGCTACTGCTCAACATCAGTTCTATAAGCCAGCTTTTTCTATGAAGATCCATTTCTATGGTGGTTGTGCAGCTCACCTGAGGTAGCCTCTTGCAGGATAGTCTTTGTTGGAGTAGAGTGAAAAATATATGGGTGACCAGCAATTAAAACAATAATGCAACATCTGCTTTTCACAAGAGCTACAAAATGCCGATGTATATTATTTAATTTCAGTTACTGGCCAAGAACAAAGGGAAAGGAGCTCTGGTTATGAACAAATGCTCAGGACTATGTCCTATGGAAGCCGTCTGCTGTTCTCACCTTGTGCTCTTTTCAAGTCTTTGCAAATGTAGTGCACCTATGCCAAATGCAAGCACATTAAAAGAAACTGTACAAGCTTCAGGCATGCACCTCTTTGCTCTAAGTTTAATCCCGACAATTATCAGTATGTAGTGGAACCACTAATGCTGCCTCCCAATCTCCCAGTACAGCCAGTTTTCTTCATTATTTCCAAGTGGAGTAATATGCGCGAGGGAGAAACATGCCTGCTCCACTATACTTACACCTAATAGGTTTTGATTGACAGTCACTTTCCATTGCTTAGAATTACACAGTAATAAACCACTTTAAGACAGACATCTCTAGAACCGGTAAGTGTTATGAAGCAGCAGCATAATGGTCTCTGTTTATGGCAAACACATGAAGCTTAAGCAAACAGTGCAATATTGTTTTGCTCCAACGAGGAACATTTCGTTGAAACTCTCCTCTTTAGAATGGAGTAAACCGTAGCATTAATTGATGGTATGCCCTTATTTTTCATTTTTTGAAAAGACAGATGTTGTTCTACGTCTCTTCATGTATGTGGAACAAAATCAGTGCATATTACAATTCATAACTTGCACAGAGAACTACATGTAAGAAGAGCAATCTCGAAATTACATTCTGATGTCTCTACACAGGACGCCAGAGACCGACTGTCTTTCCATTTACTTACTTTGCTACCAAAGTATGAATGTCTGCAATCTAAACACACATTCAACTCCCAGACAAAAATCTGTTCACAGAATATAAGACCCTATTAAAACTATACTTACTAATCACCATTTTCAGGCATTCGGGGTTGTCTTGAATGAGAGGTTCAGCCTGCACCGTTTTACTGAGGAAATTCTTGGATATTAGAGGAAATCTGACTTTGGCAAGAATGTCAACCATAAATGACTGTCGGTTTGGCTCATCATATTTCAACCATCGAACTGCTGCATCATAAACCTGATTTTAAACAAAAAGAATAAATGCAACAATTTTCAGATGTAATGTACTGCAGCTGGTATGCACAAATTATAGTCTGAAACAATATATATTCTTAGAGAGCTAGGATGAACTGGCAAGGCTTTTCCATCTAAACTGAATGACGGCAAACCACCCACTACTTTTTGGCAGCAGAAAGATACTTAGGAAGGAGTGCAAACTGGGACAACAATAAATATTGTTCAATATCATCCACAGCCCAAACACGTTTAAGTCATGTATTTTTGTTGCACATCACTATGTAGTCTGTGATTACCACCCTCAGATTTAGTACCTTGAGCTTTTTGTGGCCTTTCAAACCCAACACCATGCAGACAGATGGAAGACTGCCTCTTCATGGATCTGGATGACCACCTAAAAGGTGCAGTCAACCTCTTGTCATACTCCAAGCCATCTTTCATTAACATGACAGCCCTCACGGCAGTCCTGTTTGATACAAAGAGATGGATAATAAGAACCTCAAGCAGTTTATTTTTTATACATGGTCTAGCAGACAGAAGATGCACAAGTATAATACTACACAATTAACTCATGACAACCTAACTAGCGACTGAATGCCATTCGCACATTCAGAATCAAGCTGGCTGTCAGTGCAGGTCCTACATAGGTCACCTGTAAAAAAGAAATCGAGATTTTCTTTAAAAAAAAAAAAAAAGGCTCTATTAGAATTTGTTGCAACAGATGGAATAAAAACAGAAAAAAACAAATATTATAAATGACAAGAGTTACAAAGAGATACAAAATAAAACTACAAAAAAAAAACAAGCATTTGCAATGCAATAGGGTCTCGCATATCTCTGAGTTAAAGCTATAAGCAGTTGTAAACTCCTAACCAGACTTTTCTTGCCATAGTAAATGGAAAAAAACAGCACGATCGCACTGCTACAGTTCACTTGTACGGACAGTTGAAGACAGCATGCAGATAGAAAAAAACTAATTTTAAAAAAGAGCGCGATCGCGCTGCTGCAGTTCACTCGTAGTAAAACCTATCGGCAAAAGTGCAATTATGTACGTAACTGGCAAAAGTGCAATTAACTATGTAACAGGGTCGATGTCATGCAAAGCGCTGGACTTCTGCCAAGCGAGATCGCGCTGCGAAAAAAAGATAAAAAGTAGTCCACAAACCGGACAGGAAACTGCGAGCCTCGCATGTTTTCAGTACTTGGTCGCTGCGCTTGAGGAGGGCTAACCACCGGAAAAGGCATGACGTATGCGTGCCTTCCACTAATGAAAGCAAGCAGATTTTGAAAAGCAAGCCCACAAACCAATGAAAGACACTGACTTAACATGCAAGGGGCTCCGAGCCCTTTTCTATCTACTAAAGCGTCTCGCAAGCAAAGCGCAAGCACTTGCGACGCAGGCTCGACCCAAAAAAGGCTTAAAGGGAGTATACATAGGAACGCGAGAAAAAGAAAAGGACATTTGTTAACATAATGTTGCATTCATCGTGAATTAGGGCCTCCAAGTTTGGGTCTGCGATCTTAAGCATGTTGTTTTTTGCTTTTTTGATTTTAGCAATGCCCCTAGATCATTCCCTAACTTTGGCTGGAAAGCAGATGCCATTAAACTGAGCAGTTCATCCCCACAAGCTTTCTCTTGTAGTCAATGTTAACACCCTCTCCGGCTGGCAAAGTATATTTCAATGATGTAGCGCTTTCCCCAGCCTGGGTACCTGCCAATGACTACGCCACACACACAGAGAGCAGGGATTACATGTCTTTATTCGTCTGCTTGTAACCACAAACTCAACAGTCTAAACCTACATTCACTTCACCACTCTCTAACATGTATATCACAGTACTACTGAGTCCATCAGGAGCCAAAAGGGTTCCGTCATTTATAACTCAAGTGACACTTCATGTCCCCCTCTGTTAAATTAAAAATTACAATTTTTGTTGTTGTTGTTTTTTTACAAATATATACACAATCATAGTTCTTTTATGAGCCTTCTTGGTGCTTTGATTACTCGTCCTGATCATGTCTTCGGAAACTGGCAATAGAAGTGTTTATGTAGTGCGCTGGCAATGCAGGAGCAACAGCAGTCAGGGGTTTTCAACTGTCTTTTCAGAAACAGTCTGTAAGTTGACATCGGTATCTGACGAGTGGAGAGCTAATTGTCAGTAATGCAAGAAATCTTGTTCAAAGGACTTCAAAGGACTTCCCAGCACTTGGGCATTCACCATGTGTCTTTTGCTGGTTACGACATGGAATGGCTCAGCATCAAATGGCGCATCAGACATAATTCTTCTCGACTGACAGACAAGCACTCATTCCCGTCTACTAAAAACCATGTACTTTGCATGTCACCGCTTGCCTGCATAGGCCTTCATTTTCCTTTTATAATCCAAGTCTTTGGTACAGGTTTCTTCCTCAGTACCTGATCTTCTGTTGGTCAATTGAGGTAGCTTGGTCATCATGGCTCTCCTGAACATCAAAGTTGCAGGGCTTTCACCTGTGGTTGAGTGAGGAGGCGAACGGTAAGCTTGCAGGGTAGAAATCAAGACAGTTGTAAGGTTAAGGTTTTCCAATACAGCACGCTGAACAGCTTTCTTTAATGTACTCGTATAACGTTCAACAAGGCCATTGACTTATGGCCAAAGAGGCGTGCTCTTCTGATGCTTCACGCTAAGGTGACTGAGAAAATATCTGAATTCTTGACTGACTGAACGGATAGAATACACAAAGTTGCAAAGATAGGACAGATGAGAGATCTTCTATCAGTGGAAAACAGGAGTATTCATCAACAATCACCATCAGGTGATGTTCATTGTCAAGAGGACCGAAAAAGTCAACAGGAATTCTTTCCCATACATGCTTTGGCAACTTTGACATGCTTGAATGGTGTTGAGTGGCTTTCAATTACAGGCAGTTGTATAGATGACAGGCCTTCAACTCTCTTTCAACTCTCTCAGCAAGATGAGGAAACCAGACTCAGTCTCGGAGAGCTCGTTTTGTGGTAACAATTCCACAATGTACTTCATGGGCCACTTCAATTATCTGTTGTCGCAGATTCACTGGAATAACAATTCTCAAACCCCTCTGGATAATGCCTTCTTGAGTCATGGCCAGTTCATATTTGACATTTTTTAAATTCTGGCATTCACTGTAACTGGCAAGAGGTCGAGTGTGCTGGTTCCAAGACTGGTGTGTAATATCTTTCAGTTTTAACATGCTACTATCTTGACTTCTGGTAGTGATAACTTGCTCCAATGAAATGTCAGCTGGTGTGTTTGATTTCACAATTAAGTTTATATAGGCTTCAGCCATCTTGGAATGGTTAACATGACACTTTGAAAAGCTTTGCTCGCATTTATGAGACCAATAAAATGAAATGAAACATTCTTTTTTGTCAGAAAGCACTCATTGTGGTAAAGCCTCGCATGTATCTGGAACATTAAAAGGCCACGCCAAGGAATGAACATAACATGGAACGTAAAAGAGGAACCTCGATTAACCTACCTAACCTGGGTTATAACGCAAAATTGCAAGAACAGTTGTCTGAAGGTAGGGATTAATTACATACAAAAATTATTTTTAAACACAGTGCTCAATACTGTCTTTGGCTCCTGTTTTTCTTCACACGTGGCCAGTCCAACATATGCACATTTTTCTAAGGTAAATATTAAATTTGAGCAACCATCCTCTTCACTTTCATTTAATATTGATACTAAAAACTTTTTGACAATGATATACATGATGATTAACTTTGCTTGGCATCAATTTGTCTCAACTGGTATTGTGGATTGGCCTTGTGTGCGTGCGTCGAACATAGATTCTCAACAATGCGGGTGGCCATTTTCTCGTTTTGCCATGAGGCACATACTTTTTCCTTCACCTTGCAATCCGTTACAAAATGGCTCTCCTTCCCTGAACCTTTGCAACTCTGTCCCATGGTGGGACATTTACCTTTGTGTGGAAATTACAATCCACACATGAACCACAACTTATTTTTTGTGGAGACATCACTTTCTATACTTTAGCCTTGTGCCTCTGCTTGCTTTTCATGTCCATGACTGACTAACTTTGGGCACCTCCAGCCTCCATTTCAGCAGCTTGTCAATCGGCAAGCTCCTCAGCTCTAGCAGCCTTGAGAACTCTCTCCAGACTAAGCATTTTTTGTCAGAAACAATCTGACAGGCAACCATCAATAAGTCTGAGATGTATTGCTTCCTCATCATTAAACTCATTGAACTTACAGTGTTTGATGAGCGTATCCAGTCTCTCAACAAATTCATCTATGGATTCACCAATTCTCTGTCGTTCTTGACTGAAAATATACCTTTCATAACCTACATTCACCACTGAATTTAACTTGAGATTCAAGGCTTCTTTAATTTTACAGTTTTCAGCTCTGGGCATTTTCTTTATGACTTCTTTTACACCCTCATCAGCAAGACTATTAAGGTATTAGATAATCTCCTTGTTATTTGTTTATTTTAGTTCTTCCATGAAATCATCAAATGTCCCTATCCAAGGAGTCCATCTGATGGCAAAATTCTGCTTTTTGGTGGTATCGAATGGTGGTGGTGGTTCAGGAAGGCAGCGGCATTATAACTGTTTGTGTCACTCACTGATAGGGAGGGATAGTATTTTCTCTGATGCAGCTTGGTGGTCTCGGTGAACTTGTTTATGCAAATCATCTGAGGCCTTGCGACGTGCTGGTCTTTTACTATTCTGATCACCGCTCTCGGCCTTTCAGTCTTCGATGACCAATGCATGGGGTTGTTCTGAGCCCCACTCAGCAGCCTTAGTGGTGTGACACTTCGAGTGTGGACAGCTTCATGAGCACTTTTTCTTGGGCCTCTTACTCAGTTCTGTGATATGATGACTCTCTTTAATTGGTTCTGGTAAGCAGATGACTGTTTCTTTTATCTGAATTGCTTTGTTTTCAGGTATCCTTTTGTGCTTTCTTGAAACCTGGTTGAGCTCTGCCTTGCAATGCTTCTGATTGCAGTGTTATCTTGCAATCTGCAATTGCTATCTGCTCCACTTTCACAACCTGGGTGTATCCACCTTCAGCATTATCGTTCCGTGTAATATATAGCTTTATGTTGCGTAGTAGTGCAATAACTCTTTTACAGCCTTGCCAGCAGGTTCTTGGCCAATGATGTGTAGACTTCTCAGTGAAGTTTCATTATTTTCAAGTGTTTCACACCATCTGGAGTTGCGCTTTGACTCCACATATGCCAAACGTCGATTCCACACTTCGATGGAGGCACACATGGCATGCACGAGCAATTTCCTTGGACCATGGCAAACTCTCTAATAGATCACTGTTGATCTTTGGGTTACTTATCAGCTATCTCATAGCCAGCTGTAGTGTCTTCCCCAGCCTGGGTACCCGCCAATGACTACACCACACAAGGAGCTGGGCATTACTAGTCTTTAGCCGTCTTCATGTAACCACAAACTCAACAGTCTAAACCTGCATTCACTTCACCACACTCTAACACTTATGTCACAATTCTATGGAGTCTATCAGGAGCCATAAGGGTTCTGCCATTAATAACTCACACTGCACTACTAATGGCTTTGTGGATTTGGAGGTTCTTGACATAAAAGGTGATGTGCATGTTTTCTCCAGTGGGCTCAAACTGCAAAATAGGAATAAGATGAGATCTGCAACAAGTATTACATAAGAGTAATGGGGACTTTTTGGAAACACTATCACCAAGTCTCTAAATGTTTTTTTCTTTCTCAACCTTTCTTCCTGTATTAAAATAGTTTGGACTGTACTGTTTCTTACTCCTTTCTTGATCGTGGGAGAAATTAACTTAGAAAAGAGCCCAGTGATTTGCTCTCTCCACGCAGGGCTTCTGGAGACCCATTTTTTCTTTTTAAGGCTCTGCCTAAGTCTACCAACTTCTTGTGTGTAGGTAAACCAAGTTAGATAAGGGACAGGAAGACTTCTATAAAGTAGGTACACTCATTAAAATCCAAAATAGGGATAATTGTCTACTTTCAGTGGACAATACAGATTTCAATTAGTGTGTTCTGGACAAATGATATGTAGTTGATTCTAAACTCCATAGAAGGCTTGCCTGTACCTTGGGGAATGTTGTGAAGTGCTGAGCACCATTACTAGGGTGACAAGCTTACACTTGGTGGCAGTGGTGGGATACTTGGGTTCACTCAGCACAGGACAATTAAGCAAAGATTCAATGGAGTGAAACCACAAAAGGGAGAGTGAATAGTAGAGTAGACACCATGACTCAAGGAGACCTTCAGAGACTGACAGTGGTACACACAGGAGGAAATTCTCTCTGAATTCACCAACAGGGCAGAGGGAGCTCAAGGAGAAGTTCTTTGTCTCAATAAAGCAGACTACTCCCATGAAGTGGAATAACAACAGACTCAGGAGAAGGGCTCTGGGCACCTTAATCTTGGCAGCGGACAGGTAGCCAAAGTCCAGAGAGCCCAGAAAAAGCTATCGGCCTGGAGGACTTGAGCAAAGTTAGAAAGGGGAGACAAAGGAGAGATGGTGACAGAATCACTAGACCATAAAGTCCTACCCTGGGCTCTGTGTGGACTGGACTGGTTCCCTACACCCTACTCACCTCTTTTGAGAAGGGAGACAGATTCAACAATAATGAGACACCCTCAGACTGGAGCAGTAAGCACTCAATGTTATGTATTCACCTATACATGAAGGGTGCTCTGGGAGAACCCAACGTGACCTAGCTTTCAGCATATGGCTCCTAATGTATCTGGTCTAGCCTACTAAGGATGGGAAGTCCCAGGGGAGGTGCCCCATGGTAATCCTGTCTCCATTCCAGGGCTCTCCTGACACTTGGAAACACCGTAAGGGCACTTTATCAATCGGTCTTACAGACAATAAGGCACCAGAGGAGGACCAATATGGCACTATACGTAGACCTTGGAGCCTGAACCACTGTATACGCGAGGGTATCTTATACAAAAAAGGAGGGGATGGTTTGGCTTGGCCCAATTCTCTGTCACTCAAAGAAGTATGATTTCTCGCCTCTGAGCATTAGGTCCAGTGATCCCACAGACATCTTCACAGCACCAGCAACAGTCTTCCTTATTATCATGCATTAGTTCCTGGCAGAGCAGTACATGTTGGCTCAGGGACACATAATTCCCTCAAACTCTGCAGCTGGTGTGGGGCAAGTAAAGATGGAAGAGCAGAGCCAAGTTTAATGGAAAACGCTGTGACCATTCTGTTACCTTTATGCCAAAGTAGCACCGACTGCTGCATAATTGTATTTATTTACTTTCTTACAGAGGACAAGACAAACTCCACCAACTATATCTCAAATCGACCTATCTCAGTAATATTAATGAAGAAGGTTGCAAACGACGCCTCATTAAGAAACACAAAAATCACAGGGATGGGAGCCTGCTGGGGTCAGTAACTGTGATTGCTTTTAAATAAAGCAATATATATTTTCTATTGCAGCCTGTTTTCCTTAAAGAACGAGATGCATTTAAAAAAGAAAAATGTTTTTTTTTTCTTTTTATTTTTCAAGAGTAGGCAGCGGTCCATGGGACACCTTCCTGATCTTAAACATTTTTGCATGCATTCACAAAGAGGAACGAATCCTTTGTGCACCCCTTCTTGTCTGCCACTGGGTTACCACCTACTTGAAGTAAGGTGGCAAAATGCGAATGTTTTGCAACTGCATTTTGGTTAGAAAATGTTCTTACATACTGCGGCGATTCACATTAGGAAGGGTCGCCCTAAACACGCCCCTTTCTAATACCGATTAGGTGTGTATTCGCAATTCCAAACTGTGATTTAGTAACTTGTTACCGAATCGCAAACTGGAATTAATACATACCAAAATGCATTTTTTGGGCTGTTTGCGACTGCAAAAATGCATGATACCTATGGCCTAAAGTTTTTAATACAAACATAGTGATTTAACAAATTCCAGGGTGTGGTATTAAAGTGTTGCTTTTAATACATGAATCCCTTCATTAGTCATGAAGGCCCTTATACAGTCTTGTGAGTGGGGCACAGACAGCTTAAAATAATTTATGGGATGTTTTGCACTGCAGCGAAAGTCACTCGGGAATTGAGGTCTATGACTCTGTTCGATCTAGTCAACAACATGACGTTGTAATGGGGTGTGACTTTGTGCACCAGAAACTTACATTTCAGGGAGGTGACCAAAGTGGAGTGTGATCATACAACTGCCTGGCTAGGTGCCATTCAAGAGACTGACTTGCTGTTGGGTAGACAGAAGGTCATTTACCTTTCATGATCTCTGTGATGTAATCTCAAGGGAGGAGGCAGAAGCACACTGTTGTGGTTATGTTCTGGGGTCTGTTTAGGCTAGAGGGTAAGATACAAGGTCGATTAATGGAGGAAAGAACTGGGCAACTCTGAAAATGAAAAGAAGAAGGGAACCAGAGGGCTGGGCCCGTAGAGGGAGAAATGTAAACAATAAAACTTCTCTGTGTTCTTCTCAAACAGCACCTGAAAACCACCACAGATCACTGTAACTAGCAGGTTAAGCTGCAATCAGCCCTGGATAATTCAGTGGGATCCCAACCCATGGGTAAGGGGAACATCCAAAGGTTTAGCATGGGCTCATCAACAACAGTGGCTTCTATGGCCAGTAGGGTAATAAGGAGGTGAATGTGCCTTTGGTAGGGTGGTCAGTAAAAGAGGTCAGGTCCTCAGAGTGTGTTGTAATCTACATCATAGGTATCTTCACTGAAGTCATAAACAACCCACCCTCCTCCCCAGCTACTATTGTTGGGCACTGGAAGATGAATAACGGCTTCAAAGTTACTATCTCACTATAAAAAATAGCTGGCACTGTGAGACAAATTTCCAGTAAGGTGCATTGTGGTTCGAGACATCTCATGGATTCTTAAAGGACTAGGGGCCAGATGTAGCAACTTGGCAATTTGCGACTTGCAAATTGCGAGTCCCTGAGACTCGCAATTTGCAAGTCGCAAATTGCTATGCAGTACGGTGTCTCAGACACCGACTGCGACTCGCAATGGGGTCGCAATGACCCACCTCATCAATATTCATGAGGTGGGTCGCAAATTGCGGCCCCATTGCGAGTATAGGCACTCGCTAACATGGAGGCCTGCTGACGTCAGCAGACCTCCATGTTCGTGACTGCTTTTTAAATAAAGCAGTTTTTTTTTTTTAAGTGTAGCCCATTTTCCTTTAAGGAAAACGAGCTGCACTTAAAAAAAAACCGAAACCTTTAGATTCAGTATTTTTTCAGGGCAGGGAGTGGTCCCTTGGACCACTCCTTGCCCTGAAAAAATATTTTTGGGTCCATTCACAAAGTGTAAGGGGTCCCATGGGGACCCCTTCCAATTTGCGAGTGGGTTACCATCCACTTGAAGTGGATGGTAACTGCGACTCCATTTGCGACCGCGTATGCGGTCGCAAATGGAATTGCATCCCACTGCGAGTCGCAAATAGGAAGGGAACACCCCTTCCTATTTGCGAGTTGGAAATGCATTTTGCGAGTCGGAGCCGACTCGCAAAATGCATTTCTGAATAGCAAAGTGGCTTTTGCGCCTCGCAAACGGCGATTTTCGCCGTTTGCGAGGCGCAAACACTTTGCTACATCTGGCCCCAGTACCCTTTTTCCTGCGTTTACAATGAAACCCTATCAGACTGCATTTCCTTTTTCTTTTTTTCATATATTTTCACTTTTCTGCACAAGTAATGTTGCAATGCAGATTGGTATTTTCAGTCCTTCTAAAAACATTTTTGACAACTGGTATTTTGAAAAAAGATATTTTATTTGCAGACTTTTTGTATCCCATGATTGATTTTAGTGAAGAAACTGGAAGCTTAGATTGCGCTAAGTGGAAAAAATAAAGGACAATCATGTCTTCCTAATATGTGATCTGAGAAACATTTCCACTAAAAAAGCACAACGTCCTTATTTAGGAACGTTTTGCTCCCTTTAGGATTTTCACACAGGCTGATGGCAGATTCAGGTATCCATGTTGTCTGATCTCAGCAGCTATGCAGCCAAATTCAATAATGGAAGGTTCTGGTGATGTATTTGACCCTGGAATCACGTTAGCAGGTCTGGTCTGTATGGCAGCCTCTTGTGTGGTTTTATAGAAATTTTTAACAGGTCCGGGTACAACTACTGCCTTGGCAAACCTAGAGCTATCAGCATTTTCTTTGATGTAAAACTTTCAAAGTTTCAGAATTAAAGATGGTAGTAATGAGATCAGAGAAAAAGCAGAGTAATGGGCTCAACCATCTGATCAAAAGGGCATTCCTCAGCGATCCCTGCTCTGGAAGTTTGGATAGAAAGTCTACATTTTTATCTTCTTTTGTTGCTGGGGGTCTATTGAAGCAGTTCCCAATTAGTGGGAATTATCCTTTAGAAACTCCTTGTCCTCTACGCATTTGCTATACTTTTCATAGTATCTGTAAATGTGTGTGATGCTGATTTTTGGCAGAAAGGAAGTCCTGTGTTTGAAAATGCTTACTTCTTACTTAAGAGTTGAAAACATGTTCTGTTGGGGGCGAGAAATAATGAGTCCAGTAGGTCTACTGTGCTTATCTATTCTTTCTACCTCAGATGTGGATATATCTGATGAAAAGCTAACATCCAGAATTTTTCTTTTCTGACAAATGTGTTTGTGTATCTAAGATCTAATGTAGGTCTGAATTATCTTTTCAGTATGAGAAAACATTGGGAGTATACTCCTAGACCTTTGTAGCACAATGGAACAGGATTCAATCACTCTGTTTTTTAAAGGACAGACATATTACCTTCTCGAGTACAGATAGTTGGTGCTTTGCAGTTGGTGTTGGTGGATTGAAGGAGGAATGTTTTTGAAAAGTAGAAACTATCCACGAGCTCATATATTTAGCATGATTTGTATCTTGTATGTAAAGGCCACTCTGCCATATGCAAGGATACCGTTGCCCCCACCTGAGATGGTGGTGGGGGGGTGTTCACAAGATAGCCACTGCCTTATACCAGATGACTGTCTTCCTCTAAAAAATGGGGATTTCGTCTGGGTTGTTTTAGGTGTACATGATTAGTGCTGGTATCAGTATCTCTGAATCTGAGGATACTGTTGTTGCTGACTAAACAACCAGCAAAGAGCTTGTAATCTACACTGGTAGAATCTCTGATATCTTGTTCTGTATTGTAGTTGGAAGAATTTCTTCCATTCCTCAAGACCAACTGCTTTCCATGCCTCTGTTGCATTTTTAATTTTTGAACTTCTTCCTCTGTGTACTGTCTGAACAGAGATTAACCAGAAAAAAAAGAGGTTCACAATTTTCAATTGCGCTTTTTGTTTTAGAGTTGTTAGGCATAGCTTTGAAGTTCATCTTATGATTGTGTCATGGCAATATCCACTTGCTGCCAGTTCAGTCAAATCGACCACAAAAGTAATCATTTGCAGGCCACCAATGAGTTTTTGTTGCTTATTTCAATGTAATCCTGCTAATGGCGTTTATGTAATGAAAGACAGCATTCCTTCACATATTTTACATTGTGAACGACCAAGAAGGGCAGTAGCATTTGCATTTTTAAGAAGGAAGGCAGCAGTTCAGCATGCTTTCCATCCTACAGCTACTTTCAAGCTCTTGAGGAGCTGTTGTTTCTGGAGCTGATGCAGGCCTTATAAATTCAGGGTTATGATGTAATTGTAATTGTAATCGTATTTATACAGCGCTTACTACCCCTGACGAGGCGTCGAAGCGCTTTTCGATGAGTAGCACGCTACTCCGGTACCCAACAAGAATTAGTGATGGATTAGTATAATTTAATAAGGAGTACAGTTTTAGTATTATTATGAGTTAATTTGAGTTGCTGATATGAGAGTTTGTTAGTTAGATTGACTGGAGTAAAGGAGGGGTGGAGGAGGAAAGAAATCCAGAAGTGTTAATTGGGAGTTTATCCTTCATTTACTCAATCCAAAGGCTTGAGATGAATAAAAGGGGAGCGGAGGGGAAAGAGGATGTGGAAGGGTTAGGGAGAGCATAGTAGCAGGGTGAGATGAATGCAGGAAAATTTAGTAGGGTTGTGTGGGAGGTCACAGAGGTAGAGTGAGGTTTGGTGAGTTAGATGTGGAGGTGGAGGGAAGAGCTTAGGCAGAGATATTTAGGAGATGAAAGTGGTCGAAGGGATTTGGGATGAGTCCGAGTGAGAATGGAGGATAGTTTGATAGAGACATGACATAAGAGTGATGAGTAGATAAGTGTGATAAAAAGAGAGCAGAAATTCATAGATATCTAGTATAACAACCCAAAAAAAACCAGGAGCCATGCAATGATCCACAAACGTGCCAGGCACAGAAACAACATATACACATACATACACATATATATATATATTTATACACACACATGAATACACACACATATGCACATACAATACATAATTAGAATCATGGGTAAAAAATACTTAGTCAGACAGGTTTAAAAGAGTGTGTGTGTATTTTATTGTTATTGGTTTAGTTTCTGTAAAATGAGCATCGTGGCCTACCCAACCGGAGTATTTTCTACGAGTATGTCAGTAAGCGTTACCTAGCATGTTTTATACGCCCCGTTTATATTGTACACTAAGGGTACGTGATGGGCCACGGGGTAAACGTCTCCAGCAACCTTGTGTGCCTTTGGCAATGTGATTGTTACTAGTGCGTCTTTGTGGAGATGTCCTTGTGCTTCTGAGCATCAACAACGCACCACCGGAATCGGCGGTAAACGCATTGGGTTCGTTTTGGAAAGCTGTCCATCATTCTGGTAAAAGGCGGGAATTCCTTTACCTACTTCGAGGGTGGACGGGGCGTGGCTCAGCGGGCGGAGCTTACAGGTGCTTTATAAAGGGAGAACCTTCTACTCTGTGTCTCCAGCAGAGGAAGATAGAACCCGCGCGTCTCAGTCAGATACAGATTACGCTCCAGTACATCATCAGTTCACCTCCAGGATGGATTCTAGATCTTTTTCTGCTATGGGATCTCTGAGCGCACAGCCTTGCTTTATCTTTGCCAAGCCCAAGAGTTAGGGTGGCTTGTCCTTTCCAGAAGCTGAGCTTCAACTGCGGCACCTGCTATGTTTATATTTCTAAGTGCTTCCTTTGAGATTTAGTTTCTGTAAAATGAGCATCGTGGTCTACCCAACCGGAGTATTTTCTACGAGTATGTCAGTAGGCGTTACCTAGCATGTTTTATATGCCCCGTTTATATTGTACACTAAGGGTACGTGATGGGCCACGGGGTAAAACGTCTCCAGCAACCTTGTGTGCCTTTGGCAATGTGATTGTTACTAGTGCGTCTTTGTGGAGATGTCCTCGTGCTTCTGCGCATCAACAACGCACCACCTGAATCTGCGGTAAACGCAGTGGGGTCGTTTTGGAAAGCTGTCCATCATCCTGGTAAAAGGCGGGAATTCCTTTACCTACTTCGAGGGTGGACGGGGCGTGGCTCAGCGGGCGGAGCTTACAGGTGCTTTATAAAGGGAGAACCTTCTACTCTGTGTCTCCAGCAGAGGAAGATAGAACCCGCGCGTCACAGTCAGATACAGATTACGCTCCAGTACATCATCAGTTCACCTCCAGGATGGAATTCTAGATCTTTTTCTGCTATGGGATCTCTGAGCGCACAGCCTTGCTTTATCTTTGCCAAGCCCTTGAGTTAGGGTGGCTTGTCCTTTCCAAAAGCTGAGCTTCAACTGCGGCACCTGCTACGATTATATTTGTAAGTGCTTCCTTTGAGGTTTAGTTTCTGTAAAATGAGCATCGTGGCCTACCCAACCGGAGTATTTTCTACGAGTATGTCAGTAAGCGGAACCTAGCATGTTTTATACGCCCCGTTTATATTGTACACTAAGGGTACGTGATGGGCCACGGGGTAAACGTCTCCAGCAACCTTGTGTTCCTTTGGCAATATGATTGTTACTAGTGCGTCTTTGTGGAGATGTCCTCGTGCTTCTGCGCATCAACAACGCACCACCTGAATCGGCGGTAAACGCAGTGGGGTCGTTTTGGAAAGCTGTCCATCATCCTGGTAAAAGGCGGGAATTCCTTTACCTACTTCGAGGGTGGACGGGGCGTGGCTCAGCGGGCGGAGCTTACAGGTGCTTTGTGAAGGGAGAACCTTCTACTCTGTGTCTCCAGGAGAGGAAGATAGAACCCGCGCGTCACAGTCAGATACAGATTACGCGCCAGTACATCATTAGTTCACCTCCAGGAAGGATTCTAGATCTTTTCTGCTATGGGATCTCTGAGCGCACAGCCGTGCTTTATCTATGCCAAGCCCAAGAGTTAGGGTGGCTTGTCCTTTCCAGAAGCTGAGCTTCAACTGCGGCACCTGCTACGTTTATATTGTACACTAGGGGTACGTGATGGGCCACGGGGTAAACGTCTCCAGCAACCTTGTGTGCCTTTGGCAATGTTATTGTTACTAGTGCGTTTTTGTGGAGATGTCCTCGTGCTTCTGCGCATCAACAACGCACCACGTGAATCGGCGGTAAACGCAGTGGGGTCGTTTTGGAAAGCTGTCCATCATCGTGGTAAAAGGCGGAAATTCCTTTACGTACTTCGAGGGTGGACGGGCGTGGCTCAGCGGGCGGAGCTTACAGGTGCTTTATAAAGGGCGAACCTTCTACTCTGTGTCTCCAGCAGAGGAAGATAGAACCTGCGCGTCACAGTCAGATACAGATTACGCTCCAGTACATCATCAGTTCACCTCCAGGAAGGATTCTAGATCTTTTTCTGCTATGGGATCTCTGAGCGCACAGCCTTGCTTTAGTTTCCAAAGAAACTATAAATAAATAGAAATATACATATAATCTGAAAAAAATAATTATCCACATAGGCATATGCAGTTCATAGTTGTTTGAAAAAGGTGGTTATGAAGGAAAGAGCCAACTCTTGAGTAGTTTCCTGAAAACAAGAAAGTTATCTGTGGCTCTTATAGTTGGGGGTAATGAATTCCATAGTTTGGCTGCTTGGACGGAGAAGGATGTACCACCTACAGTCTTTTTCTTGTATGGTGGTGTTCTAAGGCAGGGTGCCAGTCTTGAGCGGAGGGTTCTTTGTTGGCTGTATTTGGTAATTTTCTTTCTGATGAAAAGCGGTCCTGTTCCATGTATAGCTTTGTGGGTGATACAAAGCAGCTTGAAAGTGCATCTTCTGGCAACGGGTAACCAGTGTAGTGCTCTCAAGGCAGGGGAGATGTGGGCTTGCGGCTTTATATGTAATAGTAGCCTGGCTGCGGAATTCTGGATACGTTGTAGTTTTTTCATAACAGATAGAGATGATCCATGGTAGAGGCTATTGGTATAATCCAGTTCGGATAATACAAGTGAGATAGTAGCTTGCACCTTGTGTGGAAATCCGAGGTGAGGGAAAATGCGTTGTAAGGTCTTTAAGGTGATGAAGCTTGTGCGTGCTAATTTGTCTACTTGGGCATTCATAGTTAACTTGGAATCCATGGTGATTCCTAGGTTTTTCACTTCCTTGGATAATTGAGGAGGTGGTCAGAGATCGTCAGGCCAGACGCACAGAGGGTCATAATGTTTCCAGTCTCCACATATGAGTATTTCAGTTTTGGAGGTATTTAGTTTGAGATGGCTCCAGGTCATCCACTGATCAACGGCTCTGAGGCAACTGAAGATTTGAGAGTTTTCAATGTTTTTGGGGTCTTCTAATTGAAGTAGTATTTGTGTGTCATCTGCATAGTTGTAGCATGTGAGATGGAAATCATTGATCAGTTCTGGTAAAGATATCATGTAGATGTTAAAAAGCAAAGGTGAGATGATTGACCCTTGGGGGACCCCTGTTTTTGTGAGGTAGGGTTCCGATGAGAAGGGGGGTGAGTGGATGATATTTGCTCTTTTTTGGAGATAGGAAGTAATCCAGTCGAGCGCAATCCCTTGTATGCCGGCTTCGTGGAGTCTTTGAGTTAGGGTGTCATGGTCAACCGTATCAAAGGCAGCTGAGAGGTCCAAGAGAAGTAGTGCAGCAACTCCATTTCGGTCAACTGTGTTTTTAAGATCGTCCCAGATTGCCATGAGTGCCGATTCAGTGCTTCTTCCTGGGCGGAATCCAGTTTGGAAGTCTGAAAGTATAGAATTGTCTTCAGTGAATTGTGACATCTGGGCGAATGCTGCTCTTTCTATCAATTTGCCCAGGAAAGGTCCATTTGTGATAGGTCTGTAGTTGTTGGGGTCTTGCGGGTCTAGATTTGTTTTCTTTAATAATGGTCGTATGTATGCCTTTTTCAGGTCTGTAGGAAAAGTTCCTGAAGTTAAAGAGTTGTTGATGATTCTTCTTACAGGTGTGGCAGCGGAAGTAGATAGCAGGATGTTCTTGAAGATCTGTGGTGGGCAAGGGTCAGAAGGGCAACCAGAAGGTCTGCTTGCTTTGACCAAATCCATAAATTCATCCTGGGATATTTGTTTGAAGGACTGTAGAGGTTGGGATGGTTTATTCTTAAAGGGTATTTTAGTAAAGGGGTTGGTGCTGATGGTTTTCTTCTGTTTTAAATAGGAGTCCAATGTGTCTGCCTTGGTTGTGTAGTGAGTTGCCAATTTGTTTGTGAAATCTTGAGTGGTGGGATGACTTCCTTCCATGCATGTGGGTTTTCGAAATTCATTGAGAATTTTGTAAAATTCCTTGGTTGTAGATTGAGCATTTAGAATTCTGTCTGAGTAGTATCTTTTTTTTAGCTTTTTTGATTGATGATTTGTATATCCTGTTAAGTTTGTGTAGATGCAGTTTGTCTTGACTGTTGTTTGTTTTGAGCCAGGTCCGCTGCAACTTTCTGATTTGTTTCTTTATCTTTTTAAGTTCTGTGTTTCTCCAAGGTGTTGGTTTTCTTTTGTCATGTTTAGTTTTTCTGAGTGGTATTAGGACATCAAAAGCTTCCTGTAGCCACTCATAAAGTTTAGGTACAGAATTGATTGTATCTAGATCTGTGTTTGCTGTTAGTTGTGTTTCTAAGTGATCCAAATTGAGTTTTCTCCATGGTCGATAGGTGTATGTATGTAAGTGGTTGTGGGGTGTGTTGATTTGTGGAGTTGTCTGTCGGAAAGTTATCAGATGGTGGTCTGACCAGGTGGTTGGTGTGATGCTATGAATAGTAACAAGTTCAGGCTTAGCAAAAATTACATCTAGGATGTGACCAGCGATGTGTGTGGGATTGTGTACAATCTGATGTAGATTCAATGCGAGTAGGCCAGTGGTGATAGCTTTTGGATGGGGCATATTGGGTTTGTCAAACCAAGAATGCATAGATTGGAGTATAGTGTAATAAGGTTTGAGACTATGTCAAGAAAGGCATCTGGGAAAGTGGAGTTGTTAGGTGGAGGTCTGTAAAGGAGGAGAAAGTTACAGGTGGAAGTTGGAGTAGGGTGGCATCTGGTAAGGAGGGCTTCACAACCTTGTATGGAGATGTTGTCTGTTTTACTGAGGTTTATTGCCTGTTTGAATATAATAGCTAGTCCACCTCCTCTCTTGCCTATACGGTTTTGTGTGATGGTTTGATAGCCTGGAGGAAGGGCTTCGTGCAATACTGGTGCCATGTCATCTCCCAACCAGGTTTCCGTAATGAATAGTAAGTCAGGTTGTGTGTCTGTGAGAAGGTCGTACATGTGGTGCTTGTTTTTTGAGAGTGATCGAGCATTTATGAGCTGGCAGTTTAGATAGGGTGTGTTAGTGGTAGTGTTGTTTTGTTTAGTAGAAGGGTAAGTAGTATAATGTGAGCTTGAAGCAGGAGTGTTGCTAGTTGTGTTAACTGTTTGAGGCTCACAATAGTCTTGCTTTTCAACATAGTGTTCCTCTTCCAGCAGGTTAAGGAGGCATTTTGTTGGGTCTGTGTGTGTGGGTGGTGAACTTGGTGGCTGAGAGAGCCATGAGGAGTGTAGTGTTTTTTGTAGGGTAGTTTTATTATGAAACAAACAAGGGGATGCGAGGTTGCTATGAGTGGCATGTTTTTTATTTTGTTTGCGTTTGTTTAGTGTGGATGGAGTATGGGTTAGGGGTGGTGGAGGAGCATGTGGATCATGATGTAAGGCTCTAAATTGTGCAATGGAGGAGAGGCGACTGAATGAAGGTTGCTGGGATGGGGTGCTTGTGGTAGGTGTTTGTGAAGAGTGGGGGGGTAGGGGTGGAGATAGGTTGGAATTTGTATCCTTGTATTATATGGATGTGTTGGTCTGTACTTCTTATGCAATCATGGTGTTGTCACTTTAACTGTGGCAGAGATTAAAAATGTATCTTGTACTATTTCTAGTTGATTCGGAACTAAGGGTAAAAGAGTTGCTCAATTTTGTAAGGTTTTAAGTATGATCGATACAGTAGTCTGAGGAGCATCCAGAGGGATATTAAACTTACTATCCCCTCTAACCAAGACCTCCTGGAAGGTACTGATATCTACTGGAGAGGATCTAGATTGTGAAGCTGCTGGTGAATTTGGAGAACATTGTGTCATCTGCTGTCGCTGACAGTGTTATCGATCTTGGTGGAGATCTGTATCTTTTTCTTGTATTTGGAGGTTGTCTTGAAGAGAGAGAAGGAGATGGTCTCTTTTTCCTTATTGGAGAAATTTATGTTTGTCTTGATATCATTGTTGGTGTAGGAAGCTGGCTCTTTATAAAGTATACCAAAAAGAGGTATACTGTACAACGAGTCCAGGCATTCCCTTATAAGTGGATAGGGGTTTGCTCTAGCAATCCCCAGGTGCTCTCCTAGGAGGTATTGTGGTTGGGTTGCCTTAAGTTTATCAGAGAGGAGTGTTAGACAATTACTGCTGGCACAGAGTCAATAAATGACACACATGACTCAATGAGATCTACACCAATTTATAAAAATAACACTTATCTTTATATAGCTTTACGCACCAAGATCATCATGATCAGGTTAAGTATGTTTCAAGTTATGAATTTTTGCAGGTTTGAAAAATCAACACTTAGTGCAATTCCTGAAGCGGTAATGTAATCCTATGAAGGAAAGGCATATCCTGCATACAGGTACTTGACAGTGACTTACAGGACCATTCTTCCAGACTTAAGGTGAGTATGGGGCTGGGTCCAAGGCAGCACCAACAGTTCACCTTAGGAGACACTGGGCATCCGGGTGCAGCGGTGCTTTCCTGCGTCGGGTGCCCGAATGCTATCTTATGGGAAAAGGAACATATACTGCATTCGGGCACTTAGCACTGACTTACAGGACTGTTCTTGTCGAGTTAATGTAAGTATAGGGCAAGGCCCAAGGCAGCACAAACATGTAATTTCTGGAGGCACTGGGGCGTCCGGGTGGAGAGGTGCTTTTCAGCATTGGTGCCCTAATGTTATTATCCTATGGGGAACAGTCTGTTTAGGAAGATACTGCAAGCTGGGACTGGGAGACCAGTCCGGCTGAACCAACAAGGGAGCTCAGGTCTCACGATGCTCGGGTATGAAGGGACACCTTTGGTCCTCTTCTCCACTGGCCAGGACGGCCGGGTGCAGCAGTGTCCTGTGGCATCTGTTTTTTGTCACCGGGTCACTCACTGTTAAGTTGGGCCTGCACAAAGAGGCTGCAGGAGGTGTAAGGAAGTCCACAGTTGGCAAGCCCAAGGTGGTCTTCGTCTCTGGAGGGATGGGGGACCACACTGGCACAGTTGGCCCACCTCAACTCTCCGACTACTAATCTTCCCGCCTGTCCAGATTCCAAATGGGCCCAGAGTCGGGGGGGTCGGCATCTCCTCACCTGTGAGAGAAGCCAGAATTGCATAACCAAGGTGGTGGGCTCTTTGAAGCCCCCTGCCTTGGAATACTAATTCACAGGTCATCATGTTGGAAGGGGTATGTAACATCCCTGCCAACAACCGGCTGTGCTGTGGACCGCCAGAGAGCAGAAGCTCTTCCCCCGAGGGTCAGAAACTTGTCTCTTAGTGGCAGGCTGGTTAAGACCAGTCAGCCAGCACTAGGGGCCAGATGTAGGAAACTTTTGCGAGTCGCAAATGGCCCGAATCGCAATTTGCGACCCCACAAAATCGGAAATGGGATGCAAAAAAAACATTTCCGACTCGCAAAATGCGACGCGAGCCATTACCGACTCGCAAAATTTGCGACCACATTTTGCGACCCGCAAATAGGAAATCGCAATTTGTGAGTCGCAAACCATATGCAATAGCAACTCGCAAATTGCGACTAGTCGCAAAAATCCCATTTTGCACTTCCAATTTACCACTAACTCAGAGCAGGTGGTAACCATTACCAAAGTATAAAAGGAGACCCAGAAGGCATCTAGGTTACCCAAGATGGCGGAGATATATGTGATAGGAATGAGGAGGAGAGCCCACGCCGCACAGCAGAGGAGGAGGAGGAGGAGCCAGAGACAGGAGAAGATATACAGAACCAGGCAGACACTTTTCCAACAAACAGAGGAGGAGATTTATAACAAATATAGACTCAGCAGTGCAGCTATTCTAGATTTAATAGAATTACTCAAACCACAGCTACAACGCCAGACTGTGCGCGGCTGCGCCATCCCTACGCATGTGCAAGTGCTATGCTCACTGCACCTATTGGTCTCGGTTAGCTATCAGGGGGTCATTGCTGTGGCAGGTGGGGTATCCCAAAGTTCACTCTCACGGTTCTTTAGGGCATTCCTAGACGCCTTACTCACACACATGTCCAGATACATATACCTACCCAGGAATGAGGCAGAAATCAACAGCACCAAGTTGGAATTCTACAGGATTGCCAACTTCCCTCATGTCATAGGGTGTGTAGACGGGACACATATACAAATATGCCCTCCTGCAAACCTGGAATATCTGTTCCGCAATCGGAAGTGTACCCACTCACTCAACATCCAGGTGGTATGTGACGCCCATTATGTCATCACTGACATGGTTGCCAAATTTCCAGGGAGTACTCATGACTCCTACATTTTTAGGCACAGTGGGATACACCAACGCCTAGAACGTGGGAAGTTTGGAGACGGATACCTCCTAGGTATAGCTGAATACACCTTGCAGACATACACACAGGTCAATGTGGAAACCATCCATGCCCAGCTAACATTGTAAATTTTTTGCCAAACAGGTGACAGTGCATATGCACTCCGACCATGGATACGTACCCCATACTTAACACCCAGCAATGAGACAGAGAGGCGATACAACAGTGCACATAAGAGGACCAGGAATATCATCGAACGGACCTTTGGACTGCTGAAAGCAAGATTCAGATGCCTCCACAGAAGTGGAGGTGCCCTCCAGTATACCCCAATAAAAGCTTTCAAGATTGTTGTCGCATGCGCTATACTGCACAACATTGCCACCAGACGTGGGCCACCTCTCACCCCTGAAGACCCTGATTCTGAGGATGAAGAGCAAGACCTACCACATTGCCATCATGGGGATAGAAGCATAGCAAATCAAGGCAGACTGAGACAGGAACACATTGCAAACCAATACTTTGGAAGGTACGTGCTAACTGTTAGCATACTTACTAATGTCACACACAAAGAGTCCATGTGTTAAGTGGAAAGGACAAGTGATTTAATTAGTGCAAACAAAAAAACTATATACATTTTGAACAGGTCGGGGGCTGTAAAAGTCCACCTGGCATGGGACACATTGACTTCATGTGCCCCAACCCCAGGACTGTGTGGAGCTCAAACCCTACGCCGGCCTCGGCCAGCATGGCTGGTACTTGGGGGGTCAGCAGTGCCCTGCCTTGCGCTTCCACTGCGCAGCACCCTGGTGTCACCGGCAAAGACACTGCTGACGGTGGAGCCCTCCTCGCTATCTTGCGGCGTGTCGCCTGTGCCCCTGGCCACCTCCTGTGCCTCCATTAAATCAACAGCGTGGCTGGGACGGCCCAGTCCACCTGCCACGTCACTGGCAAAGTGGCCCATGTCCACTTGGAGGCTGACCGTGCGCCTAGAAAGAAAAGTAGTGTTCACGGCCAGCCTTACAACTGATGCTGACATTCTGTCCAGGAGGTTCAGTAGCTGCCTGTCCCGACGCCGTGCACTCTCTGTCTGCGTTAGCAGTCAAGCCACAAGTTGACACATGGACAGTGCAAGGTCGCCCATGTGTGTATTTATTTGTTGCAACTCTGTATGTACAAGCTGCATGCTGTTGCCTTGATTGCGCTCCATGCGCCGCAATGCCCCCGTAATCCTCCTAATCTCTTGTGTCTGCAGGCGCTGACCCCATAGGAGTGCGGCCTCAGTACGTGACATGGAGGCATCACCCCGACTCTGCCTGCCGCTGTGATGATGAATTTCCACGTCGCCTGCGACGCGGTGGAGGCTCTGTGACGTCTACTGTGGCACTTTGGCTGGGACCTGGTGCAGGCTCACACACCAATATGCCAACTGGTGTCTCGTAGGGGAACAGGGTGTTGGTGGTGCAGGTCGCAGTGGTGGCTGGTCCTGATCCCTCTGTTGGCTGCTGGCTGACCAGTGGCCCCTGGCTGCTTTGGCTGGTGGGGGTGTCTTGTGGGAGACCTGTGGGACATAGGGAACACACTGTCAGTATTACTATCTGTTGTCAACTTCCTAATAAACTGTTGCCTATAAACTGCCTACTTGACTACATTGCCCATAATGCACCATACTGGTGATTGCTACTCTGAAATGGAGCTATTTTGGTTGTGCATGCTCCTGTGTACAAGGTGGGTGGGGGTATGGCATTAATGAGGGTACATGCATGTCTCATGGTACTCATCGGTTGATGGTCCTGGCTCAGATGTGTCCAGCTCTCCCATCCCGCATACTGCCTCAGGCTCAAGGGTCTCCTCTACCCTTTCCTCCAGGGGTGTGGGTGGTGGTAATGTTGACGGTCCCCCTCCGGTGCCCCTCATCTCCCGGAGCTGCTCTGCCACCCTCTCCTTGGTCCGGGAGCGCAGGTCGTACCACCTTTTCTTGAGTTCATCGATGCTCCGGTGGCTGACACCCAGGGAGTTCAATTTTTCCTGGATGTCCATCCATAGTCTCCTTTTCTCCAACTCTGGCACGGTGAGGGCTGACAACACTCCTCTGTCAACACCTCCAACTCTTTCTCTGTAAACCTGAGTTTCCGCTTCCTTGGTGTCTCTGCCATGGTAGCTGCTGTTCTGTCTGTTTGCAGTTCTGCTGTTTAAATGGGTGTGGTCCTCCCTCCTCCCAGGTGTATTTGTAAACTTCCTGGCTGTGATGTCATCATCATGTGCCAGGAAGTGTTTTCCAGAGTGTTCTGCAGCACCTGCATTCAATTAGCGGCACAGTCGCAATTTGCGACACCCACTCGCAAATTGCGTGTCCGTTTTTTGCGCGGTCGCAAAAAGCGACCTCGCAAACAGCGGACTCGCTATCTGCGGTGCAACTGCATTTGCGAGTCGCAAATTGTCGTCGCGTTTTCTTCTTGCATTACATTTAGCGAGTCGGAAATTGCGAGTCACAACGACTAATTTTTCCCTACCTACATCTGGCCCTAAGTTGTCTAAGGTGTCCCTGGGTGCATGTATTAATAAATCCATCACTGGAATCAGTGAAGGTTTATTATTACGAGATGTTTGATAACAAACATCCCAATTTTCAGTGAAGCCATCATGTGGCTGGGGAACTCGTACTGACCAGATTCCAGCACTCGTATTTAGAATGGCTTTCCTGATCACTTAATATGTCTAAGAATCAAAAAAGACATAGCAGGGGGCATATATGTTCTTGCTGAAATGTCCACACATGTAATGCAATGCATGCTGCCTTAGGGCTGGAAGGCCTGCGATAGGGCTGACTTAAATATATCGCCTGCAGTGTTAGTGGGCGTGGCACACAGGCTGTGTGCCATGTTGTCTTCTCACTTTTATCTGCACCAAGACACACAGCCTGCATGAGCTAGGTGAATGGTCCCTTAAGGTGGCACAATATGTGCTGCAGTCCTTAAGGACCTTCTTTTGTACCCGTGCCTTATGTACCTGGGATACCCTTTGCTAGAGACATACAGGGGTGCCAAATGTATTGCCAATTGGGGACCAATTGTGCAGTTTTGGGCAAAGAACAGTGGCAGTGGGGACATGGTTAGCAGGACCCCAGTGCACTTCAGTCAAAGCTGCATCAGATACCAGCAAAACTTAGGGAGATACTGCAACAAAAGCCCAGCCTCATACACAACATCCCACCCCCTCCAGCCAACAGGCCAGAATAATCTGCCATAACCTGGTAGAGTCTTCCTAGTCTGCCAGGCAAGGAGGCAGGCTAGATTGTTGCAGGGTCTACTCTGCCTTACCTCCTCCTGTCCAGGTCACTTCCTTTGGAGAGCTGACCTACTTCAACAGTGTAAGAACCCAATGTAAAATTCACTTTGGTTGCTGTTTTAGTTCCCTCGCCCATTCTTTCTTCTTTGGGGTTAGAGGTGTCTACCTCTGCTAATCCTATCATAGCTAGGGCCACCCCCAACTAACCCAAATAATTCACCCACAACTTGTGTAACCCCACCATAACCAACAGGGTCAGGGGGGCTAGCTTGCTATTGGACATGGGGGGGTCAGATCACCATGTCAATGATAGTGCAGCCATAAAGGCTAACACCCAGCAGAGACCACTGACAGCTGTCAGAGCCAAGAACCACACCTTTAGCTCTTCACTGACAGATAAAGGTGCTACCTTACAGGCTACTTTCAGTTCATGGTGCTGGCCTGCTGTTTTTTAGTTGTAATTTACCACATCCTGTAGCAAACACCCTCCTTCCACTCTCTCTTCTGTTAGCTGAGGAACCACCATCTCAGGTATCAAAGCTGCCTGACTAGTCAGGACTTTTTATGTATCAGGTAAAGCTACACCAGGGCAAACTTTACAGTTCTCCCCTACTAGGGCTGGCTCTCCCTGGCTCCCTGGCTTTGGTTAAAAGTTGCTTACATTTTCTACTCTTCTATTTCTTCTTCTGGGGCCTACCTGTGCTAAATGCAGGTTCAGCACCTCCAGCATCTTTGGGAGAGGGTTGGCACTAGACCAGTAGCTCTTATGGGCTCAGACCAACGTCTGGGAGGTCATTTCCAAGGAGACAATCAAGGGGGAGATCTGGAATGACTACCACCCAGCTCCATCTAAGCGACCCAGCTATTTCTAGGGGAAGACACAGGCCTAACAGTCACCTCCTCTGTGATAGCCCTCAAACTTTTAGTCTCTCCTGAAAACTTTTAGTCTCAAAGAAAACTTGTCGTGCCCTTGAGAAGGCCTGGCGCAAGGACCACACCGCTGACAACATGACCGCCCTCAAGAACGCTACACGCGAACACCACCACCTGATCCGCACTGCCAAAAGGAACTTTTTCACCGACAGACTAGACAAAAACAGCCACAACAGCAGAGAACTCTTCAGCATCGTCAAAGAGTTCTCCAACCCCAGCGCCAGCGCCAACGCCGTCACGCCCTCACAGGATTTGTGCGAATCCCTCGCCACTTTCTTCCATCGCAAGATCAGCGACCTCCACGACAGCTTCGGACACCAGACCCAACCATACACCACTGAACCCGCTTCCCCGGACATCACCCTCAACAACTGGACCCACATCAACACGGAAGAAACCAAATCCATCATGAACTCTATCCACTCCGGCGCCCCTTCGGACCCCTGCCCGCACTTCATCTTTAACAAAGCCGACGACATCATCGCCCCGCACCTCCAGACCGTCATCAACTCTTCTTTTTCTTCTGCTACCTTCCCCGAATGCTGGAAGCACGCTGAAGTCAACGCCCTACTAAAGAAACCTACGGCTGACCCAAGCGACCTGAAAAACTTCCGCCCCATCTCTCTTCTACCTTTCCCAGCCAAGGTAATAGAAAAGACCGTCAACAAACAGCTGACCACCTTCCTGGAAGACAACAACCTGCTCGACCCTTCACAAACCGGTTTCCGAACCAACCACAGCACGGAAACCGCCCTCATCTCAGTCACAGACGACATCAGAACCCTGATGGACAACGGTGAAACAGTCGCCCTCATTCTCCTCGACCTCTCGGCTGCCTTTGACACCGTCTGTCACCGCACCCTAATCACCCGCCTACGCTCCACCGGGATCCAAGGCCAGGCCCTGGACTGGATCGCCTCCTTCCTCGCTAACCGCTCCCAAAGAGTTTACCTCCCTCCGTTTCGCTCAGAACCCACCAAGATCATCTGCGGCGTACCTCAAGGCTCATCGCTCAGCCCGACACTCTTCAATGTCTACATGAGCCCCCTCGCCGACATCGTACGCAAGCACGACATCATCATCACCTCCTACGCCGACGACACCCAACTTGTACTCTCCCTCACCAAGGACCCCGCCAGCGCCAAGACCAACCTACAAGAGGGTATGAAGGACGTCGCAGATTGGATGAGGCTCAGCCGCCTAAAGCTGAACTCTGAAAAAACGGAAGTCCTCATCCTCGGCAACACCCCGTCCGCCTGGGACGACTCCTGGTGGCCCACGGCCCTCGGCACCGCACCGACCCCCGCAGACCACGCCCGCAACCTCGGCTTCATCTTGGACCCTCTTCTCACCATGACCAAGCAAGTCAACGCCGTGTCCTCCGCCTGCTTCCTCACTCTCCGCATGCTCCGCAAGATCTTCCGCTGGATCCCCGCCGACACCAGAAAAACCGTGACCCACGCCCTTGTCACGAGTCGCCTGGACTACGGCAACACCCTCTACGCCGGGACCACCGCCAAACTCCAAAACCGCCTGCAACGCATCCGAAACGCCTCGGCCCGCCTCATCCTCGACGTACCCCGCAACAGCCACATCTCCGCACACCTGAGACACCTGCATTGGCTCCCAGTCAGCAAAAGGATCACCTTCCGTCTTCTCACCCACGCACACAAAGCCCTCCACAACAAGGGACCGGAATACCTCAACAGACGCCTCAGCTTCTACGTCCCCACCCGCCCCCTCCGCTCCGCTGGCCTCGCACTTGCTGCCGTCCCTCGCACCCGCCGCTCCACGGCGGGTGGGAGATCTTTCTCCTTCCTGGCGGCCAAGACCTGGAACTCCCTCCCCACCAGCCTCAGGACCACCCAGGACCACTCCGCTTTCCGGAGACTCCTAAAGACTTGGCTGTTCGAGCAGCGATAACCCCCCCTTTCCCCCCTAGCGCCTTGAGACCCGCACGGGTGAGTAGCGCGCTTTATAAATGTTAATGATTTGATTTGATTTGATCCTGGCCTGGAATTATTAACCTGTCATGCACCAAGGTGTGACTGGCACAGGTATCTCTCAAATCAGTGACTGCGTTTCCATTCACCAGTCGGTGGTTGAAGTGACTGCTTCCCTCTGGAACCACCAGCTCACCTTCTGGCCCCACTTCCCAGTTGAAAGCTGCAAGGATGTCCTCTTCTGAGGATCCATCCTATAAGGCTACACTGGCAACCCCTGGAGGCTGACTAGTGGGTGTATTGATAGGACAGGTAGTGTTCTTGCTTCTGTGCCCTGTCTGTTAACAGTCAGAGCACCAAGCTTTTTTGGAAACCCCCTTTTTTTGCCCTGGTTCCCAACCTTGGATTGTGAAGTGTCCCTGGGCCCTGGACAGGTTTTTTGGGGCCTACAGAAGAATCTTTACCTTTTTCGTTAGACGGTTCACCGCCTTTCCCTTGGGTGGGCTTGGCAACCCCTCACTGGCTCTTTTTGAACACTCTAGTCTTGATCCGATAGTCAGCCTTCCTCCCCAACTCCTGGGGGAACACCAAATCCACGCCCACTAGGTATTGATGCAACATTTCAGAAGTACAGTCACTAAACAGATTTTCTTTCATAATCAAGTTATAAAGCCCAACATAATCTTTCCTCTGACTTCCCTTCAACCAACCACCTAGTGCTTTCACTGAAAAGTCTACAAAATCTACTCAGGAATGATCTGAGGTTTTCTGAGTCTCCCTGAACCAGATCCTGTACTCCTCAGTGGTGAGTCCAAAGCCCTCAATCAGGGTATCCTTAATGAGGTCATAGAACTCAGCATCTCATTCAGTGTCAAGGGCCTACCCCAGCACTTTCCTGAAAACAGCTCCCAGAGTATAGAGCACCAATACCTTTGGCCGAGTTTCCTCATTTAGCAAGCCCTCTCAAAGGCTGTAAACCACCTGGTGATATCAACACATTCTGTATATTTGGGGACAACCCATTTGGTGATTTTAGGGTCAAAGGCTCCTTCTTTCTCCATGATGCCACCAGAGATGGGTCAAGGTCCATCTCACTTCTTTCTCCTTCTATAGCTAAACATTTAGCCTCTAGACCTATCCTCTTTGCTGGCTTTTGAAGATCAGCATCTTCACGATCTACATCATATGGGGTACTGTCAGAAGTGCTCCCAGTGGTGTTACTGTCAGTAGGATTGCTGATGGAATCATCATCATCCTCGGAGGCTCTTCCTCTTTCTCATTGAGGGCTCATTTCCGTGCCATGGCTCTATCATTTCCTGCAAGCAACTCTTGCAGATGGGCTTTAGGATGTTTATATCACGTGACAAAATTCCATGCTTGGCAGAGGGCCTTAAGTTGGACCAACTTAGGTTTTTTGTAGCAGCCCAGGTTGAGCTCCTGGGATGGACTTGCTGCCTCAGTCATGGTTTTAAAGCATTTGGGACCTTATTAGAAAACTAGAAAAAAATCAAAGTACACTTCTAAAAGGGCCTTACTAGCATAAGTATTTTTAGATTCTAACCAGTTTGGACTGGGGGACATTAACACAAGGCCCTAACAGTTAACTGTAAACAATTTAGATAAATAGAAATCAAGAAAAAATATTTCTAAAAAAAATATTTCTAGCTAAGGACAATTTTGGATTCCTTTGTGGAATCACCTATTAATTGAATGGTACAGCAACTGTAATGTTTTGCATCCAATCACTTCACCACCACTATATAGGATAAAAAGTCTACTATCTTTTTAGATGTAGTCATGAGTGAAGAGGAAAACCATAGCATATTCACATTCTGTTGTGGAGTCGATAACTGCAGTGAATTTAACAAAGGTGAAGTTGCAGTAAAGATGGGTATACACATGAGGACATGTTTGGTCAGATTTGTAACTTCCTTGGTGTCGTTGGAGAAGGAGCTTGACGTCCACAGCATTTTTTTCCTTCGACTTCAAAAATAATCAATGATGAAGAATGAGATGTCTTCAACATTGTAGGTGGATGCTTTCTTATTGCTGAGTCAGACAATGACGTTGAATAATGTGTATGCGTCAACACTGTTCAATGGGCATTTCCTCAACGGCGATCTTATCTCCTTCTCACAACGCCATTTGTGTGTCAGATAGCCCTTCTTTCAGGGCACACAATTTTGGTTGCTGCCCTTGACTATGAGCCAGAATGACGCCGTGACTTAAGTTGTCGATGTCTTGATGATGAAGATTTTTCTTTAGATCTCCCTCTGTGGGAGTCCAGGATCACTGCCTATTTTTCAGAGGGGGTTGAGAAGAAGATCTCTTGAGTGCTCTTTGTTTCTTCCACTCCTCCACTGCTATAATATTTTTTGTGAGATCCCTCGGCCTGCTGCATTCTCTATCCTTGAGAGTATGTTTAGAGATCTTTTTACAGATGATACAGTCTTTCTCTGTGTGGTCATTTGGCAGACACACTACAAAAGTCTTACTTTGCTTTTTTTCTGCCACAAGAAGGGCATTTTTTTTTTAAAAAGAGGACATTGTTGTGTAAAAACCTCTCAGGAATCAGCATATTTGGATGTTACTGGTCAGGAAAGGTCTACAAATGTTGAGTGAAGATTAAAAAACTATAATACTTTTTGATATTTATGAAAGAACAGTTGTTCTAAACCTCACATGTACTCTGAAGATTTTGCTGGCATGAGCCGGAAAAAGTAAACAGGTACTCCGAGACTCAGAAAAAAAGGCCATCATACGGTGCATCTGATCAAGGAATTAAATGGCCATTAACACCCTAGAGAATTTTAAATGATATAGTAATACAAAGAATGTTCTGGGAGCCACGCAAGCAACACAGAATTATTCTAGTGTTTGTGATAATCAACAACGATCCTACGATGCAGGAGTGCTTTATCCTGGTGGCTGCTGATTATACCATGAAGAACTTTGAGGCTTGTGGCTTATCAATCACCTCCAAGTCAGTGGAAGAGGATTTGACACCAGTGTTCTCCAGGTAGAGTTACTGGCATGCTCAGATGATGAGCACTGTCATGCATGTATGCAAGACCTGTGGCACCTGTGGCACATCAGTCACATAACCCACAACTCAAGCATTTATAATGTTCTTACCCTGGATTTCAATGGTATGTTAGGATCACCCTAGACTTTTCAGTTTTGTTTACACATTGGCTACTTCACTGACATGTATAGTGGTCTCCGATCTACAAGCTTGCGTAAACTGAAAAGGGTGGCAAACTAGGCAGGCAGTTTTATTCCGGAACTGGAATGATCTGAGCACATCACATATACATTGATGTTACCACTCTGGCTACCAGTTAAATGAAGATGAAGAATCTAGTTCAAAGTAATTTCCCTGTGCACAAAGAACTATAGCTTCTAAATCCCTGGATCCAAAACTCGTGTTCTTCTGCAAAGAACAGACAATTCTTTATACAGTACAAAATGAATCATCTGGACAGAGATCATTCCACATTCAATGCTCAAGTTCTAGAAAATTCCATGTCTTTATTCGCCTCCTTGAGGCAAATTTTACAAGTACTGGATGTGTCTGAAACCTCCTCTCTTCAATTCGGCAGGCTAAGTACTAGCCTGTACATAATATCTGTGGTGCCTTAGTTCTCATCTTTGTTAACCAGCTGCCGACTGTTTTGCATGTCTTACAGAACTGAAGCAGTCCCCTATCAGCATGGGTGCTGTATGAACCCCCTGAAGTAGAAAGAGTTTTATGGCAATGTAAACACCTCGAGGAATCACTGCCATTCTTTTCTATGATCACTTTCTATCACTGCTACTTAATGGTGGGACAATACACTGTTTCTGTAACTGTTTTAATACACAGCTCTGAACTCCGGTAACATTCGCAATGAGGTGGCTCAGCACGGTACAAGCATATCACTACAGGTATGCGCATCTTCAGAAGTATCAATGTCAAAACCGTAAGCATAATTAACTTTTTGTGTATCTTAATGCAGTGATGTCATATAGGGGAAGAGACTTTTGCAATGCTTTGATGTACAGAATTGGAAAATGACATTCTTCTACTTGCTGCATATCTAAAACCAAGTATCTTCAGCTATTATTTCTTCCCTGCTGTTTCCAGATAACTCTGACTGGAGCAGTCAAGCAGAATACTAAGTATTAACTGTAGATGGGAGGGAACCAAAAGGGAGCTGGAGGAGGTGGGAGGCAGGGGTTACAGAGTATCTTACGTATGACAGGTCTCTCCCTTCTCCCCCACCCCGTGGCAGCTGGTACACAAAGAAAATTCAGGTGGGAGAAAAACAAACAGGTGCCTGTAATGCTATCTGTATTTAATCACCAGTTCCATCTTGACCACTGACTCCATTTTGTGCTTAGCTTAGCTTCAAACACCGTCACATTGGTGGTGCAGGTATTTTTCCGCGCACAGCTTGTTAACGTGTTTTTTGCTCTTTTCTCACCAAGTACGGAAACATATTATGGAGGAGTAGCAGAGATAAGGATGTACCAGACTAAAAACGGTAAGGATAGAGCAGGGTACAGCTCAGGCTTGGAAGTACACCTTGGAATCTGGCCAGTCTCTAGCATGCTCTTTCAACACTGACCTGACATGGCCAGCGTTTGAACAACAACTTACTCAACGGAGGGGGGTGGGGGGGGGGGGGAGTGTTTCTAGAACCTTACTCTTACGTTTGTTTAAAATATATAAGGTGAGGAAGCATGGCAACTGGAGGAAGAAGAAACTCCTCTGGGAAGGGACGCATTGCTCAGAAAATAAATCCCATTGCGGTTTAGTCTCCCTTCTGTTTCGGTTGTCCAGGGTTCCACAACCTGAAGTTGGCAGGCAAAGTGATGAAGTCAGTGTCAAGCCCCATGGTGATGCATTTTTAATTCTTATTTTTTGCTTTGCAGTGTTCATGCATGAATATTTATTTAGTCACTATATATACATGGATTATATTGATTGTTGGAGTATTGCATTTTCTTTCTTTCTGTGGTGTTTATTTTTAGAATTGCACATGTGTAAAATGTTTAATAAAAGCTCATGTCTTTCTTTTTGTTCATGAAACTTGGGAAGTGCATTAATAAATTAACTACTCAGACTAAGAGTGCTGCACTCTTTGCATTCCTTTCTTTGCGTTTCCTCTCATTCTGAAGCAGAGCATAACAAACTGGCATAGTTTGGCAGTACATGGGAGGAAGGTTAAAAAGTGAAAAATGTTTGCCAAGAAGTCAAAAGCAGCTTCACAGGCAGTTTTTCAGGTCTCATGTGAGATTCTAGGGTGGATTAAAGAACCTTATGATGTTCTTGCGAAATAATTGGGTTCGGGGGCTGGCTTGTGTGAAAGCTGGGATGATTGTCTTAATGAAGCTGAGCCAAATAATGTTTTATTATGTTTACAAAAAAGTACCTCTTAACCGGGGTTGTGATGTATCTTTTTGAGGCATAAGAGGGTGGATTTTATTATCTGCTTATAGAACAATGAATGATAAATATAAGCAGCTAGAACATGAAAACCAGCAATTAGAGAGGCAGATAGTCAACACCAAAAATAATGTAGCCATACTGTCTTGTTAGAATAAGTTAGTGCAAGATAAGACCGATACTTATCAGTCTATTACAGAGAAAGCAGCTGCTACAGTTGCTCACAACAGGTGTCAGGGACTTTAGGGTAAAATCAATCAAAAGAAAGTTCATTTAGCCATTGCTAAAGCAGGATTAGACTGGGATCCCGAAAAATGAGAGATGAATATTTGGGAGAGTACTGATTTTTCAAATTCCAGCGCTGAAGAGGTTAAAGAAAGTGGAGGCCAGTTTGAGACAGACAAGCCAAAAGTGGTTTGTGCACAGCCAATATTTAGACGAACAATACAGGGCACTTCACAGAACCCGGGAGGTATTGAAATGCATTCCCTATAAGATTACACTAAGCAAGAAGTCAAAGATATTACAGGCAGATTCAAACAGAAATCTGGGGAACCTTTGCTTAAGTGGATGGTGAGGGTGTTTGACAAGGGTGCCTCTGGAGTGGCCCTTGATGAGGGAGATTCAAAAATGTTTTGTACTCTTAGCTCTGATCCCATAATTCAAGAACAATTTAGAAGTTATGAGAATCAAGAAGCAACTAATTTGTTGCAATTTGCAGTTATCGAATGTAGCCAAAAATATTGCACTGAATCAGACTGAACAAAAATGATATACCCTGGTACGCGTTTAGAGGTGCTATGCAAAGAATTAAAGAAGAAAGTATGAAAACTGCTGTTCTTTTGGATGAATCTCACAATTTGGTAGATGCTCCCTTAACAATTTCAGTATGAAATAAAATAATTTGCCTTGCTTCTCCAGCTTACAAGCTAGTGATAATGACTCTCCTAATTAATCAGACAGGACAGGTACTCAAAGATGTGCTGGAGGCAGTTCGTGAGTTCGGGAGAGCTGGGAGACTGGAATAAACCAGAGAGAGCCTCAAGATCTGAGGGTCGCACAGAGAATAACAGAGTATCTAGAAGAGAAATGTTTATGGCATTACTGAAGGATGGTGTCAACCAGGAGCAGATTTACGAGACAGATACAAAACGCTTGTGGAAGATGTACCATAAAAGAGGGTTAGAATGGAAAGAAAGCAGCAGAAGAGTTAACAAGCAAGTTAATAAACGGGTGACTCAAAGTCAGCCACAGAAGCAGGAGGATGGAAAACAGAGGGAGAAAAATGTTTCTTCACAAGGGAAAGAGGAGGAAGATTTGGATAGTGAGAGGTTAACTGCTGACAGCAGGTAAGGAGAGGAATCTGCTGGTAAATATGCAAGCATATATCCCGATCTGGCTTGGGCAAATGTTGACAGGTTTAAATCAGATTAGGAAACAAACCAATCTGCGGTACAGGGATGGGCTTGTAAAGATAACAGACCCCATGTTGATTTAGAAAAATACTGGAAGCACAAAAATGTTCTAAGGGTCCAACCATTAATTGACACCGGAGCCGAGGCTTTCCAAAAAAGTTTACCGGTCAGATCTATACCATCACAGGTTTGGGTGGAAAACAAACCCCTGCCGTACAGAGTAAGGAGAGGTGGGACCATATACCAGCTGACAAATGTTATTTGCGAGAATGATCATATTTGTTTCTTTTACAGATCAGACTACGAGGTGTCTGTGTGCTAACTGTGCTTCATGGTCTCCCTTCTGGAGTGTGCGTGTGGGGTCGGGAGAGACCGAAAGCCCCCATCTCCGAATACTCCTGAATGGCAGTACAGTTACAGGCCAGGTGAAGGAAGTCAGCCTCCTCAGCCTCACAGCATACACAATTTGTGCCGTCATGCAACCCACAAATACGGAGTTTCACAGGGGTATAATACATTTGATGTAAAAATGTAAAATGTCATTTTCATAAATTACAGTTGGAGGTAAGTGTGTGTAATTGTGCACAGCAAAAGTGCCATTCTGCCTCCTCTATTTCTCTTCCGAGTGTGTCACCTCAAGCCCCACGAGCCCTGTCTGTAGTCAGCTGCCTAGCTGCTAGTGCTGCTGTATGTAGTTTAATTATCAAATGTCTGCTTATGTCACTGAAAGACGGTGAGAGTAGAAGGAACAGCAGGAAACTGGGGTATAGCAGACCACAGCAGTTCTGAACCCATAGTAAATGAACCTGAAGAGAGGGGTGCACATCCATCGTCCAGGTGGGGACTAGGTCCTTGTGCTTCACAAATGTGTCATTTGGGTCTGCATCTCCCATAGTCTTTAACCCAGCCTGGTGGAGCAAGTTAAGTGCCTTTTCTTCCAGTGTAGTCGAAATCGGTGGATGATACTGCAGGGGGAATAGTGAAGCATACAGTGGAAGTTTCCCCGCCGAGCAAACCAACATTTGCCAGGCACGTGTGGTACATCAGACAGTGTTAATCTCCGTGCGTGGAATTCCTTCCTATGTGGCAATAAAGCCTGAAGCGGAATAGGATTAGCGGCGTCGTGTTCCACCACTATGTACAGCATGCATTCATGTGCTATATACCAGTAGTGAGCGAAATGGGCTTGCACGCATAAGTAATATAGGTATGGATCCGGTGAATTAAATCCTACTCTTTTGTATGGCAAGGTAAGGATATCCCAACTAATCCTGGGCTGCTTCCCCGCCCACACCAGAGTCAGTAGCAATAGAGTCAGTCCGAATTTTCTTGAAAAAAATACATGCGCATGATTATGGGGACATTAATAAACAGACAGAGAAATTTTTGTAGCACCACCATCTTTAATATTGCTATTCTATCCGCCAGGGACAGAGGCAAACGTGACCAGCATGAGACCTGATCTTCCAGCCTCTAGACTGCTGTGCCATCACTGTGGCGGATCACCAATT
Source organism: Pleurodeles waltl (assembly GCF_031143425.1). NCBI lineage: Eukaryota > Metazoa > Chordata > Amphibia > Caudata > Salamandridae > Pleurodeles > Pleurodeles waltl. The sequence continues at coordinate 843,194,450 of NC_090449.1, forward strand.
CAGGATCCTAGTGTATCCATACCCCTAGACACTTAATTGGGTCATTGTCCCACAACAGGGAGAATGCAAAGGGGCATTGCAGAGTGTCAGGTGTGAGTGGGAGGATAACAGACTTAGACCAGTTAATGCACAGCCGAGAGTAATGTTTGAATCTACTGTATTCCCTGATCACCAGGGAGAGATGCACTGACTGTCCCATATGTATATCACAAGGTCATCTGCACAGAGTGAAATACCTATGGGTCACAGGCTAAACTGCAGTGTTGCGTCACCGTACCTTTGGCGAATAATGCAAGCTAACGGTTGTAACAAAATTGCAAACAACCACAGCGATAATTGGCACCCCTGTCGCATACCTCTGCCTATGGGGAAACTATCTGAAATGTGTCAGTATATAGCAGGGGGATCCAGCTAAGAAGTTCTTCCGGCACACCCATATGGGCCATAATGGCAATCATAAACACACATGAGATGGAGTCAAGCTCTTTAGCTGCGTCCAGTAACACAGCTGTCGTCTGCAAGGAAGGACTGACGAAGTAATGCAAATATTGTACACAAGTTATGCGTGGTGGAGCGAGATGGAATGAAGCCAGATTAGACCAGTAGGACCAGCAAGGCAAGCTTCAGTTGTAAACGGTTGCTAACATTTTAGCTAGTATTTTTGCATCTACAGTTATTAAAGAGAGTGGTCTATAGGATTCACAAAGTTCTGGGGATTTATCTGGTTTCAATGTCACTATTAATGCGTCTCAGAGGGATGGGGGCAGGATTTGTCTATGGTACTGTCGCATAGGCTCTCATTATTCTAATGAGCCTACTGGATTTTGTCGGCTGAATCACCAGCAATGTGAGAGACTGAGACTGACCCACTATAGGTGACACCTGTCGGCCTAATCTGGGTTTTGCACCGGCTGACTAGCAGTGGCTCATCTACACAGATGATTGGGCAACCGAGCGCGTGACACAATTGACTCCTCAAGGAAATCGTGGTCACTCAGATCTCATCTGTTTCTCTCAGTTACATTAGTCTCACATATACAAGGACGATCAGAGGCAGAATATATTTCAATAAGGTTTTATTGAAGTAACTGCATCTTGGATAATAAGGCATGTACTGAAATAACTAGGACGATGAAGAGTGAGAGGATTAAAATTGTGACAAAGGGAGTGAAGCATAAAAATAACGCTACCATATTGTCACTAGAATCATTAAAATAGCTCCTACTTAGGCTATGTTAGAGCACACCATGTGAAACTCTAGTTCTGCCCTTAAGGCTCCCCTGGGAAGACATCATCCCTCATACCTGCGCAAGAGGTCTGTAGACTACAAAAGCAGCTGTAGCGAAGTACTCAGCAATAAGCATACAGTCATGGTCATCTGGCTGGAATCTCTCTCTAACGTACGTGGGTCAAAGTAGTGTTTTTATAATAAAACAGCTGATGTTCCAAGAAAGGATCTCCACGTAAGAGTGTGTATTTTTCTATGAACACTAGAGACAAAGCGTTACCACGTTTGCCGGCAACCTATCTTACTGTAGCCTTGAGGAAAGCACAGAGGGAAAGAAATGTCTTGTTTTAAGAACGCAGTGCTGGCCTAGGCAAAAAACAGCCAGATAGAGAAAATAAAACAAGACCGCAAATGTGGCTATTGTTAAAATATTAAACGAAGCTGAATAAAATATATCTAGCTTAAAGTGCGCAGCTGCAGGCCTAGTTCACTAAAATAACGTGTATGAAGCTATAACTAAAATGGCTACACAACAGTACGCTTCCTCATAAAGAGCATGGGATTGTGGGGCTAACAGATCTATATATTCTTTATAGAATTCTACAGTCAATCCATCCTTGCTGGGGGCTTTACCATTGGGGATGGACCGTATTGTCCACTTAATATCCTCCACAGTAATTAGCTGTCATAGATATCACGTTGACCTTGAGATAGCCAAGCCAAGGCAAAATTGTATAGATACCCTGCTATGTCAGTCACTGGAGCTGTAGTCCGAGTTTTATAAAGGTCAGTATAAACTTTCTGAAATGCCTTGATGATAGATGGCCTATCATAGCAGTCCCAAGTTTCTGCTTCTTTTATCTTTACTTTGTGGTCCTGTCCCGCAGGTGTCTGCAGTTTAATTGCTAGGCTATGTCCAGGGTGCCTCCCCTTGACATACGCTTCCGCCACATGCCGTTTTGATAGGAACTGTGATTCCTGCTCTGCTAAGTCTTGGAATTCTGTGAGGTGCTTCCAAATTTTGGCAAGTGTAGCCTGCAGTGGTCTGGTCTCATAATCGCGCTCAAGTGATTGTAGTGTAGTTTCTATGGTGCGAAGTTGGTTTCGAGTTGCCTTTAGAACCCCGGCTTATGCGCTTATACAGACCCCACAAATCGTGACTTTAGAAACCTCCCAAAAAGGTGTCCTTCCACTCACGGACCCCTTGTTTGTGACAAAGAAGTCAATAACTGCCAACGATACACCTTATGGGAATGCCGCATCAAGCAGTGCCAGTGCTTTGAATCTCCTTGTGAAGAGTGCAGAGGCTCTGCTTGGCAGTGTGAAGCAGATTAATACAGGTGAGTGACCTGACAAAGTTTTCGGCAGGTGTGTAGCCTCTGTTACTCACGGGCAGGCCTCCTTTGATATCAACCAGTAATCTAATCAGGACCATATTCTGTGTACCGACAATTCAAACGTACCCTCCTTTAACAATGGATGGCAGAGTCGCCATGCATCCACTAACCCATATTCCTCCATACTCTCTTATATAACAATGGCCGATGTTTTGCTGTGCCAGTCAGTGAGGGTGGCCCTATCCATCTCGGTAACTAGATGGATGTTCATGTCCACCCTCCCCGCAGCCCACAGGATGATGGTGGCTGTTAGGTTGTGCAATCTTCTCCACACTGACATAAAGAAGTCAGGATTGTCTACATTTCGTGTGTAGGTGTTGACTAAAGTAAGATGGGTGTCATATGTACAGCCCTACAAGATGGCCAGGCAGCCCTGATCGTCTATTAGTGATTGTGTAAAAGTGTAACCGTGAAGGGGACTCCCCGTTTAATTAATAGTAAAACACTGCTGGCATATGATGAGTACGACAAGGAAAATCTGTGTGCTGCCAAGAGAATGTTCACTGTTTTGTCGGTGCTTACTGTTAAATTAGATTCTTGGAGGAATGTGATATGTAGGTCATGCCTGCCCATATATTTAGGACCAGCCTGGACTTGCAGGGGTTATTAGGCAGCATATGTTCCAAGTTAACATGTTCACCCAATCCCCTGGGGTGACCAAAGTAGTACTGTTGTCATGATGATTGCAATGTGTGATAACCTGGCAGTCGTAGTGTGTAGCTAATTAATGGTATTGTGAGTGACAATTGGGAGGTGCCATATCAAACAGAACAGAACTCCTCCCCCCCACCCACTTCAGAATTGCAACATTGCTAAAGACATTCCCCCTTTAAACAGATAACTGTATACGTGAAAACATACAATGAACAGAATTAATTAAGAAAATCTGCCTGTCCAAACCCTTTGGAGTACTGCCACATGAGGGGTCGCCAGGCTCCTAGGGCTTCTGGGTGACCAGAGGTGGCCAGGAAATGGCAGCATCATGCCGTCTTGGCCTACATGTACAGGATAGAGGAGGGCACTTCCACCCTCCCCTCTACAAAGACTTGCACCATCTTTGACCTTCAGGGCGGCTCCACACTGTCTCCTACAGGTTACTTAGAATGATCCACTGTCAATGCAATGTTCATATATAGTCACTTTTTGGCAAGTTATCCACAGATCTATCACGTCTGCATGGCGTTACAGATCCCAAAAAGTTCCTTTGCTGCTTTCGGGGTGGTAAATATGTTTCCGTTTGTAATCCACCTGCAGTTGTGCTGGGCATAGCATGGCGTATCTGATCTTGGCGGCAAGGAGCTGCTTTTTTACAGACAGAAATTCTCATTGGGCCGCCTTAACAGCAACCGTGAAATCAGGGTAGAATGCTATCTGGTTCTCCTGAAAGCTGATGGTTTGTTCTTCATGCGCTAGTGTGAGAATAGTGTCCCTTTCCTGGTATTTCAGTAGCTGTGCTATTATCGGTAGGGGAGGCATGCCCTGAGGGGGCTGCGCAATGAGCAAACGGTGTGCACATTCTACCTCAAGCAACTGTGACAGAGCTTCAGCACCAAACACTGAAAGTAGCAACCTTTCCACATATGTCTCCATCTTTTCCACATTGGTCGATTCAGGCACACCAGTGATGCGCAAGTTATTACGCTGTGAGCGTGCTTCTAAATCTTCGTTTTTTGCTTTGATAACGGTGAGTACCTTCTCCATACTGAGGCATTTTGTACTACTGGTTTCGAGATCATCCTCCATGGATGAGATTCTCTGTTCCGCTGCTGTGACGTACAATGACTGTTGATTCAATTTGGCAGTTGTATGATCCACTGGGAGACTGAGGGTGTCTATTTTCCCACCTATAGACAGTAGATTGGCCTGCAGCGCTAGTAATGTGGTCTCAAGAAATGTTGAGCCTGCGGTGCTCAGTCAGGCACAGCTCCTTACAATGCTTGGAGGAGTTCCTAGTCTCAAAGTTTAAGCAGGAATGATTTTTATCCATTTTCCCCATGTTGTCCTGCGGATGTGGCACTGCCCAGTCTCGTGATTATGCCTACATCTGTCTAGTCCTGCGCACCAAACAATGAATTAGCTGACGGATCTAATAAGATATTATAAGGTGCAGCGCAACCCATGGTGCCTCCATGGCCCCCCCCCAATGCCCGAGGGGGGCATTGTGTTCCTTGTGTCTCACTTCCCTGCAGGTGGAAAGCATGCAGGTCAGCATATGGAAGCAAGTGTGCGCCAGTCTGCACAGCGGGACAGGATAGCAGCATCTTCACAGCTATTCGTGGGTACCCCCCCGCACCTCCCCTCCAATACAGGTCGTCTCACCCTGCAATCCCAGAGGTATGTGCCCTTCACCTCCTAGTGGTAATTGGCTAGAGGGGCCCAACATCACCTCATAGACCCAGGTCCCTGTGCCTGTCAATTTTTATCAGTCAATCCTGGGGGAGGGGTCAGCACTAGTTGATATGCATTATGGCATTAGGCATTAAGGTTGTCTTTGTGCAAGGTGCTGTCCTGGTAATTTCAGCGGCGCTCACATAAGCCTCAAGTCGGGAGGCACCTAGCAGCCTGCAGCTCCAGCGGCCCACAGCACTTTTGAGGCCACCCGCCTCCCAGGCACTAGCAGTCTAACTCAGCACCACCTCCCCGCTGCCCACACAGTGTATCAGGTAGGCGCCCGCACTGTCTCTAGTCCATGCAGCACCTCCACCCCCAGGGCACCGTTGCCCAGTATCCTGCAGCAATATACCAGTCAGTGGCCACGCAACAGACACCTCTCAACTCAGGTCAGCCACCCGCATGGCCTACCGCACCACACTCCACTAGCTCCACGGACCACGTCTGGCATCGGTCCTCCAGCCACAGGCCCCTCAAGGCGCAATGTAGTTTTGTCCCAGTTAGAAGCCGACTTGGGCCGCAGTTATGTTCAGCCATCGGCACCTTTGCCCGCTATCTGGCCGCAGCATTCATGGCTCCCCAGCTCAATGCCTCGCACACACTGTCCATCATTCGGGTCGGATGCTTTTAAGGTTCAGCCCCATCAGCTCCATTAATATTGCTCCTCTAGGAGTCCACAGCAATCAGCCACATGTGTCGCAGCAGTTTGTTTTTTATTTAGCCTGCAGATGGAAGGATTATGGTGGGTTTTGCAATCCTGGCCGGCCTAGCTTCATTACAGTGCAGCCATTTTGTCCTTTTTTGCCCCCCTCCCCCATGGATAAAACATTAGCCTAATTATACACAGTGCACCTCTCATCAATGATAACAAGAATCCTACAAATGCTACACACAACAAATGAAGTACATTTCATCATACTAAAAAGTGCATTCTAGTATAAAAAGTAATTTTCACTGAAGAAAGCATGCACTCAAAATTGAACACCATTTGTACTATAATAGTAACTAATATCAACAGCCTAGTCCTCATTTTCTAAGATTTTAATGGGATGGACTCTCCCGCTTCTCTTAACCCCTGATTTCTATAGAATGGGAGAGTTGCCAGCCCCTCCTTCACTCAGATTTACTTGCAGCCCTCATACTCTCAGTTTTTATGCTTTCCTGAGTTCTCAAATCCTCACATGTTTTCAATACTCCTTGTCCAGCCATTATCAGCAAGTCCAATTTTCACCCTTTCCAACTCAAGATTGATTAATTTGTGATTGTTAAATTTCACAGAAGATTCATATTAATTGTGCACTGAGTCATTTACAAATTGCTTGTCCCACTGCGACTCCAAAACAATTAATAATTTCAAGTTCTAAAAACCAGTGTCCGGACTCAAATCTATGTGAGATGACAGCATGTGCTTTATTTAAATCAAAGCTAAGTGCCTTACCTGGTCCTCTGCTCGGACAGTCAATGTGTCCTGGCTGAGGAGTTGTGTTACACGTTTAACATCAAGTTGCAGAAATTCATCAGTTTTGTAAACTTCTGTAAAGTGTTGATGGATAAAATCATCTGCAGTAGCCTTCAACTCCGGACAGTCCAGACATTCTGCTAATACACTAATACCTGAAATAGACATAACAAGGAAGTCATATGAAATTTCACTTGCCTTTTCTACATTGACATCCAATCCCAGCACATAAATAATGTGAAGATCCCATTTGAATATTCGGGTCATGGTGGGGTATCCCTTCCAACATCAAGAGGGTCATGGTAAAGAAAACAAACCTGTAACTGATGAGTAGTCCTAGGCAATTATGGCTGCCCAGCCAGATGGATGACTTTTGCCTCAATGCATATGATCAACGAGGGTTAAATGCTTCATATAAGCATGATGGAATTCAATTAAACTGGAACTTAATGGTCACTCATCACAAACACACAAATCATTGTTAGACTCGCATTTAGCTGCTACATTTTAAGTCACCAAGCAAGGAAACACCGTGTTTGTCCTCCTGCAAATGAAGCATGAGCTCTTCCTCAGGACAACTAAGAATCTGCTTTTGCCATGCCCTGTCCCTGACAGAACACCTGAGGTCAGAGTATACTTGAGTTTAAAATCTGGAGACTCTCATAGTGGGAATTTAAACAGGGAGGCGCTCATGCTTAGAGGACCAATAATCCAATTTAGGTGCAAATGAGAGTTAATGCTGAATTGGGTTAAACTGTGCGTCATTTTTATAAACATACATTTTTTCCTGCTCGGACTGTGTAAGGCAAGACTAGGAAATCCCATAATATTTAGTGATTTGCAGGTCTAAATGGGGAAAAACATGCAGTAGTACAGAGTTATCCCCCACTCTGACCTCTAGAAACCAGAACTGGGGATAAGGGCTAATACTGCATCCGGAGAAAAAATTAAACCTGCAGTATTAGTACCTCTTTCTTTATACTATCGCAACAAAATATCCACCAACCACAATGAGAGCCTTAGTAAGAAAGATCTTCAATCAATCTATCCATCTTTAAAAAAAAATATTTTCATAACTTTCTTGAAGACAAGAGTTAGCAGTTAATTCAATGCTATTCTATGCAGAATGTTTGTCAATATCCACCGTTTTGTCATCCGGAGAAGAAAATGAACGCTATCAGAATTTCAAACTATCTCTTTTCCAACAGCAATCTACCTACAATGTAATTTGGTATGAATACGTTTATTAATCAGAGGCAAGCCAATCTCCACATCGCCACGAGCCTCATGTACTTACATGTGGAGAGTGACAGAAATAACAATTAACCGAGGAAGGCAAGTGTGTCAAATTTTCCTATTCTTACTTCATAAACGCTGCCTAAAGTAAAGATATTTTGCAAATTTACAAAGTGAAAAGATTGGAAATTCTGCCAGCAAAGCACAAAGAAAAACACACTAAACTACTATAATCGGGTCTTGCCACGAGAGCTCTCCACTTCATTGCCAAAATTATCCAAGGGCCTGGAGACTGTGCAAATGGACAAGACAACTTACTTTTGTGAGGCTGTATAGTGAGAAACTGCTGCCATATCACCATAAATAGTTAAGGTTAGTTCTACCGTAAGTTAAAAACTATTTCCAGAAGGGACATTTTCATAAACATTATGAAACACACTGTAAGGTAGGACTAATCTGTTAAATGTTGCTGTAGTACACATCTGAACCCACAAAAGAGCTACATCAGGGTCTTTGATTTTTTTTTGTAATTGTATTGATGATACAGCACAATTCCTAATACCAAAATATGTGCTTGAAGAGCTCTGCTCACAGTATCCTTCAACACCAGCTGATTAATTTTTATTAAAAGCCTTGATTGATTTAGGAGCCATATATAAAACATAGTTATTGGTCCCAGTTCACTGAAGCATTAGAGAAATAGCAAAGATTTCAGGTGGCATATCATAAAAACAAAATAACTGAGCACTTAGTAATTATTTACAAATACACTCTAACAAATACATTAACAGCAGGCGATTTATTGTGATTTTTTATGGGATCATTACTGTTAAAACTAGCGAGGCGAGATTATCAGATTTTGTAGCCATTTAGAATGAATTGATTCAGCTACTATTTCTATCAAGATAATAGTGCTAATACAACCTGACAGCATTTACCAGACAGTATATGGTAGGCATTTGGTACTGAAGAACGTAATTTACCATAATAAGTACTGAATGAGACCACTGAAGAAAATAGGTGTTTTTGTTTGTGCCATTCAAACATAATTAAAGTAGGAGTGAAGAAAGGGTAAAACCATATTGGACTTGAACATAGTTAAAGAACCAGATCCTGGGTAGATTAAAGGTGATAGGTCTACAAAAGACTTGGGGAAACTGTTTATAGGAAGACAGTCCAGGACAGATATCCCTCCTCCATCCATCAATCGCCACATCACTTGAGTAGTGTTTGATAGTCATGCTATCATTATTGTGCAGATGCATAATCCATAGGAGGTCTTAGCTAGTGCTTACAAGATCAAATAGGTGAAGTGGGGCCCTGGGCCTGCAGATATCACCATCCACCAAAAGAAAAAGAAAAACTGAAAATGTTAAGACGTTCTGTAAATGTGAAGGAATTTGATACCAGAGGCTAAAAATTCAGTTGGAATCAAGTGCATCAAACAGAATACATTATGGACAATTAGTGGTCACAATTGAATTTAGAAAACCTCCAACCTTCCCATTAAACATTATATATTTTTTTAACTTATTGGTAAATTAATAAAATAATTCATCCTTAGTGTATGTGCTTGATGAATGCTTGTTTTTTGTATGTTTGGTGTATTGTTTTGCAGTGCAAATAATCAAAAATGCATAGTCCCTCGCTTCCAGAAACGTCTCAGTAGGGGTCCCCAGATTTCAATAATGTGTGACTGGGGCTCCCCGGGTTCCAGTAATGACAGAAGTCAAAAGGTTAAGATCCACTCTTGTAGAATATTGCAAAACATGTATCAGGATAGTCTTTTTTGGTCTGTGGGAGAATAAATGGACCTCACCATTAGAGTCCCGTTGGGAGTCTTTAATCTGGCAAAGGCATACATTAAGTCAGTTCTGCATGTCCATGTGAGCAAAGGAGCGCCTGTAGAGGACGACCACACCACTTTTTCTAGAATAATTGGTGGCGTCATCGTTCGTACGAAAGTAGTCCCACGTATGGCTGCTGCTGACAACTATGCCCATCCCTTATCTCTTCTGGTGCACAGATTCTGGCACTGAGCGGTGGGTTTATAGGATAAAGGCTAAATTTGAATTTTGAGAGGGTCCATAATGTTGTTGCCGTCATGATCCTACTGTGATCACTGCTATTAACGCTACTGGTTGTAGGTTCCGCTAGAGGAAATTATCATCTGGGAGGGAGCCAGAGTAAAGGTCTGGAGCCTGACAGTATGAGCGTCCCTGTGGTACCCATCCCTAAACCAAGTGTTCCTCGGAGACATTCTACTCTGCAGCTCGTCATGAAAGTAAAATGAGGCTTATAGACAATGTTAGCGCTCCGAAAGCATTCAGTAGGCCTTAGGCAATAAAGAGAATTTGAAGGTGCAGCTCCAATTAACACCAGTAGATGGAAATGTATACTTGTAGCATCACCTTTAAATTCAAGAAATAGCTGCCCCCAGTTGGGTTTAGGTTTCACTGGGATTTTTGACTGGTCTCCGATAGCCCCAGTCACAGAAGATACAGAGACACTGCTTCAGGAGAATAAAGTAAACGGAATGGCGTAGTGGTCTGAAATGTCTCCCTTGTCCACTGCAGCACATTCAGCAGTGCACTGCCATCTAAGCTGTTTTACCATCTTTATGAGGGTTCGACCGGTTTCTTTTGCACTCCACCACCATCACAGTATTTGCGCTGGGCTGGGTGGGGCAGATGCACTGCACTGCTCTCTTCAGCAGCCGGCCCGTCATGCCTCCTGGCTACATCACAGCAGTTCGGTGGAGTGCCATGTCATCATTGCTGGGCCCAGGGAAAGCAGATGCCCCGCGGAGCTCAAATGCAGAGCAGTCATCGCCTTTAAGGCCATTTTCAATTTTACCTAGACAATATTCAGCAATAAGAACAACATTTCTTATAGGAATCAACTCAAACAAGGAAAATAAATATGAAACCAGTCGCAGTGAAACTGTCACCAAGTGGTTTGGTACAAATGCCATCCAGTTCAGGTGCCTATAATTGAAAGTTCCAATAATCAGGTAATCAAAATACAATAAGACTGTACAAAAAACGCAAATGCTGCCAATGTAAAATTTCAATAAATAGGTCTAAAAGAATGAAGACAGAAACCTCTGGGGCAGAAGCACATTTCCAAAGTTTTCAATTCTGACAGCAAAGTGGCAAATTACTTAAGATGCAAGATATAGAGGACTGAAATTAAAAATAAAGCACGCAAAGAGTTATTAACCCATTAGCTGCTGGGCCATCACCACTCCCCGTGCTGGGCCCTTTTCTGGCTATTTGGGGTAGTTCATGCTTAGACCTCCCATAACTTTTTGTGCACATAATCTATCCATTACAAATTTGCATCATTTTTTTCCAACAATCTGGGGATTGTAGATGTACCCAGAGTTTGTGGTTCCCCTGGAGGAGACCAAGAAATTAGCCAAAATACAGCAATACATTATTATTATTATTTTTTTAAATGGGAGAAAAGTGCTGCAGAAGAAAGCATCTGTTTTTTCCCTACAAATGGCATCGACAAAGGGTTTGCGGTACTAAAATCACATCTTCGCAGCTTTCAGGAACAGGCAGATTTGTATCAGAAAACCACCCTTTTCAACACAGTTTTGGCATTTTACTGGGATATACCACTTTTTTTTTTACTACTTTTTGTGCTTTCAGCCTCCTTCCAGTTAGTGACAGAAATGGGTGTGAAGCCAAGTGTGGATCCCGGACAGCTAAACATTTCTGAAAAGTAGACAAAAATCTGAATTCAGCAAGGTCATTTGTGTGGACCTTTAGGATTTTCCTACAGAAAGTAACAGTTGAAATAAAAATAAAAAAATTGAAACTGAGTTGACAAAAACAGCCCTTTCTGATTATGTTTTCTTCAGCAACTTTTTCCAACTATGATAGATTTTTTTAAAGCAATATACCATTATGTTTACTGGACCCTCCTGGTTACAGGGATATATAGGTCTTGTATGTTCATCAAGAATCCAAGCTAGTCAGAGCCAATAAATTAGATATTGCAATCGGTTTTCATTGTATACTGGGTATACAGCAATTAATTTGGTAAAATATAAACAGTGAAAAATAGGTATCAAGGAAACCTATGTATTTCTGAAATTGGCACAAGATAAGGAGTTTAGAAACAGTGGTTATTTGCACATCTCTGAATCTGGGGGTTCTCATACTAGCATGTGAATTACAGGGAATTTCTCAAAATGACTTATTTCTTACACACTGCCTTACGTTCGGAAGGCAAAAATGTAGAGAAAGACAATTGGCAATAACACCTCAAAGTGCCTAGCTGTGGATTTTGGCCTCTAGCTCAGCGGGCACCTAGGGAAACCTATACTTTTAAGGAAGGAAGACATCTAGGAGAATCCAGAATGGGGTGACTTGTGGGGCTCTCACCAGGTTTTGTCACCCAGAATTCTTTGCAAATCTCAAAATGTGGCTAAAAAGCAAATTTGCTGCCCATTTCGGCAATTGAAAGATCTTGGATGTAAGGGGAGCCACAAACTTCCTTCCACCCAGCAATCCCCCAAGTCTCAAATAAAAATGGTACCTCACTTGTGTGGGTAGACCTAGTGCCCACGACAGGAAATGCCCCATAACGCAATGTGGACACATTTCATTTTTCCAATGAAAACGGATGTGTTTTTTTGCAAAGTGCCTAGCTGTAGATTTTGGCATCTAGCTCACCCGGCACCAAGGGAATCCTACCAAACTTATACATTTATGGAAAGTAGACACCTAGGGGAATCCAGAATGGGGTGACTTGTGGGGCTCTCACCAGGTTCTGTCACCCAGAATCCTTTGCAAACCTCAACATTTGGCTAAACACAAATACACAAATACTGCACATTTCGGCAATTTAAAGTTCAGGAATCTGAGGGGAGTCACAAACTTCCTTCCACCCAGCAATCCCCCAAGTCTCCCAATAAAAATGGTACCTCACTTGTGTGGGTAGGCCTAGTGCCCCTGGCAGGAATGGATCAGACAACAGTCAATGTTAGTCCTTACATGAGGGCAACTGTTGACCCTGGGGTGATCCATTCCTGATGCAGGCACTAGGTACAGGCACTCAAGTGGAGTAGCATTTTTATCAGTACAGGTGGGGAAACTGGGTGGTAGGAATGTTGTGGATCCAAGCATATTTCTGTAGTTTGTGTGACAGAAATGCAAGAAAAAATAGTTTTTATTCAACATTTCACCTTTGCAGGGTATTCTGGGTAAGAACACTTTGGAGAATCCACACAAGCCACACCCCCGTGGACTCCCCCGGGTGTCTAGTTTCTTGAAATATCTAGATTTGGAACGTTTCCTTATATGGCCACCAAGCCCAGGACCAAAAACGCAGGTGCCTGCCTTACAAACCCAGGTTGTTTTGTGATAGATAATTTTGATGTCTCCACAATACGATCTGGGCTAAATTGGGGAGCTCCCAAGAAAGCACTCTCTCTGTGTTTGCTGCCGCACCCACCTGCTCTCTGGATTGGGCTAACCCGCTACTGTCCTGCTGCAAAGACTGTGCTTGCGAAGGGACAGCACGCCTGTTCTCATCACCTGTCTCAGAATCACTGGAAGAAGAGTTGTCGGATGGGACTCCTCCAACTGAAAAATCACTCTCAGAGCCTGCTCCACTGTCCTATCCCTCAGATGCTCTCAGTATCTGATGCATCAGCCTCTGATCCTACATCAGAGCTGTCCTCCATAACCCAAGTTAGGGCTTGAGCAGCAGTCATCCAACGAGATGCCATCTCTGCTACTGGCTACACTGTCCCTCTAAAACACTAGCCTACGTAAATAGTCACAAAATTGCTGGTGGGTGCGTGATGCGCGCAACAGTAGAGGTCAGTCACCTTACATTCACTTCTTCCCTCAATCAGCACATTCTATCAAGACACTCAAAAACCCCAAAAAAGACACACTATTACTTCAACTTGTGACATACCCATCGTCACAGCCTTTAGCGCCTCTGGCGCCCAGTCCGACAATCATTATTGGTGCTCCCACTCCCATGACCTCCTCCTCGGATTCCACACTAACACCCAGCAAAAGTGCCCTTCATCTCTCCATAGCTCCCCTCGCACATACATGTAATTTGTATTAAAGCGCAGGTAATGGCTGGCTTTACTAACCCACTCAGCTATTCACATAAAATACAGATTTGATCTTTGCAGCAGGCCTTCGGCGTTACTTTATGGCATCAAAACTGCCACTAGACAAAAGTCTGCTCCTTCTCTAGCAGAAACATGGGCACAAGAGTTAGCTTGACTTTTTCTATTGCTGCCTAAAAGCTACGGGTGAAACGCGGTGGTTGGAGCATGTGCAATGCTTTGAAGACTCGTGCTGCAAGACAACTTGTGGCCTTATATATAATATATACATATATCACTTTTATTTGTGGGTGTGGTTCAGGGAAACCACACACGCATTGACAAAAGTGATCGTGGCCCCCAGGGAAACCATACATCTAATAAAAATAAAATAAAAAAAACACTGCCACCACAGGGGGTCAGCCCTGCTCACAGCCGACCTCCTGTCAGTTTCATTTATAAAAAAAAAAAACACACACACATATATATATATATATATATATATTAACCCCAGGGGAGGGGAGCGCAATTGCACTCATAATTACCAAACCAAACAGTTTATAGGATTGAGCAAGTACTTAGCAGGCAGCCCTGTACTGCTGGGTTCATGCATTCCAAATCATATCCCCACAGAAGTCAAGAGAATCTGCCTCGAGGTCGATGAACTTCTGATGAAGAATCCTTCTGCAGGAAAAACAAGATCCTTCTGTTCCATGAGAGTAACAGTGAGCAATAGATGAGTGGTGGGCAACATGTAGAACGGGATAAGACGTTTTGTCTCTCTCTCTCTATCAACATCTGCATTAAAAATAAGTTAGACCCTTCTGGGTAGTATAGAACAAAATTCACCTACACTTCCCTCCAAGTGTGTTTTGGAAAGACTACACTGGGGACCGAAAAAAAACACCTTTACATTTAACACATGCATTTCTTCCACAACACATTATTCTTAAGTATCTTTTCACTGTACACACATTGTAGATCATGTTTTCAAAATAAAAAAAGTACACATCAAAGAATAGAAATGCATCACCATATGCTATAAGTAATTTACATTTTTTTCAGCAGAGGTTCGAAGCACCGGAACAAATTCTATTCATCAAACCATGTGTTATAGGTTATGGGAAATTGTATGGATCAGATGCTGTCATTTTGTTAATTACAGTAAGTGGAAGACTATTTTTAAATATGCCTTGCAAGACACTAAACTATAATCTAACGGTAAATTTTGCGCTTATCAGTTGTTATGATTTATTTCCTTGTGAACACAACCTTTCCCTTTCAGTCAAATTTGTGCCACAGTTCAATGGCAAAAGTATGCATATTTGTAACAAATAAAGCTTACCAAGACAGTTAGTAGCATCAACTTGTTCTTTAAGAAAGTCAACACACATTTTCTTCACCGGTTCAATCTGATACTGGTTGGCTGCGTCCAACAAAGACTGAACATTGTTGCTATTCACTGAAATTCTGAAAAAAAAGAAAAACCATTTAGTTAAACGAGATGACAAACATGTCTAGTCATTTCCTACCTAAGCTTTTAATGTGGGCAAAATATTTCACTGCTTACATACCTCACCAAAACTGCTTTTTGTGAATCAGTTTAGGCTTAGCCAATCTTCTTCAAGACCCACTATCACACTATATGTAAAGCTATCAAAAAGCTCATCACACCAGGCAATTAAAATCACGAAGGTCGATTCTACAACCGCAAAAACACTGAAAGAGCTGATAAGTAGCCCTTACTAGTGCCCAAAGCAAGTCTCAGCTAGCACAGGGAGAGAACAAATAATGACATTTCAAATAACTTTGCTTGTACTGTGTCAATTTGTCAATTGCACTATGTTCCGTGTGTGCACTCCTTGTTTCTCAATGCTCAATCCATGTGGATCCTGGTCATTTATCAATGTGTGCTGTCCAGATATATGCAATGTCTTGTGCTGCACTCCTTTATGAAACTGTTACATACGTGTGGGTGGTGTTCCACTTGGAAGCTCCTAGACACACTTTTCTGTGACCCACTGAGTTCAAGCAATAATCAACATTCAGGGAAGTCTATTAAATTCCTTTTTTTATTCATAATATTCATGAGTTATTCATTATGTAAATTTGCTTAATTCACATTTAGTGCTGCCTCAACCAGGTCACGGCACAGCAGATATTGTTGAGGCAGACACTGGTAATGCTGCAGTTTCCAGGATGAACCACGAGTTAGCTCACAATTTTTATTTCCTTCCGGTACTTGAAAAGACCCCTGATGAAGGGTCTTATGACCCGAAATGCATTGGGTATTTTGAGTTACCGCATAATGAAGAAAAATTGATTTGTTGGACATGCCAAGCTTTGTTAATTGCTGCCGTGAATATGAAAGTGAATTAAGCAAATTTACATAATGAAGAACTCAAGGATAATGTCTGGGGCTGGCAACTGGAACCACTACCAGCAGCTATGTATCAATTTGACAGCTGCCGCACCAAGGCTCAAAAAACAACTGGTCTACACCAAATTTGTGGTGTGACACTGATATTGTAGAGGGACGCCTCATTGTCAAAATTACATCAATAACCTCATGGGTGAGGTTGAAAGAGGTCAATTGCCACTGCTGAATCTCCAAGGATGGAGATTCAAATTCTTCAGGCCTGGTACTGTGACAGAAGATCCTCCTGAAGAAGCAGCTTGATCAGAGGACAGATGCTCATGACTAGGAGTTCTGGGGACCACACTCTCCGGGCCCAGTCCTATACCACAAGGATGACTTTGCCATTCCAGATGATCTTCAGAACTTGGAGCAGGTGAGGCAGTGGTGGCAAGGCATATAGGAGTCCCAAGCTCCACTCTAGACTGAAGCTTTCAAAAGTCTAATGTACAATAGTGCTGACATTTCATGTTCTCAACAGTGGTGAAGAAATAGAGCCAGGGTTCCCCTATTTGTTGGAACAAACCCAGAGGTGTCACAAGGCGTAACTGCCAATCGTGATCCAATAAGCGCTTGCAGCTGAGTTCATCCACTCTGGTGTTTAAAGATCCCACTAGGCGATTTACCACCAGAGAAGTTCCTTGGTAGTCCAACCACTTGCAGAGGCGCAGAGCCTTCTGACTCAAGGCCCAATACCCACCCTGCACTACCTTGTTTGCTACAGTACCACACGGTGGTGTTGTCCGTGTTTACCTTCCTTATCCTTCCTCTGATGATAGGTATGAAGACCTTCAACGTAAAGCAAATCAACATAAACTCCAGCAGACTGATGTGGAGCAGAGTCTCTGGCGGAGACCAAAGGCATTAGATATCTACTGCTCTTACATGGCCACCCCAAAGTAATAGGGATGCATCGATGACCACAGTCAGCTCTGGGTGGGCAATGGAGAGGGGCTTGCCACTGAACCAAATTGCCACAACAGCAGATTTTTTGCAAACTCCTCCTAAACCTGGATACGTCTGCCAAATGCCCCTGATGCTCTTTCCCCCTGAAATCTGATGGCCCACTGCAGAGCATGCATGTGCCAGCAGGGTGCAAGAGGCCCACGACCCCAGGATCCTCAGCGTCATCCAAGGCTCAGGCTGAAACACTGGGATCATTACACAAAAGTTCAAGACTCTCAAACTCTGGGAGCAAAGCATTAAACTGCACGATGCAGGATGACCCCGATAAACAGGAGCTTTTGCGAAGAAGTCAGATGTAACTTTGACACACTGATAGTAAACTCCAAATATGTTTGGAGGTTTCCTGTCATCTAGAGGTGGTTGATGACAACCTTCAACAACCTGTGATTGAGGTAGGGGACTACTAATACCGATACAGACATCTGAAAATGTGCACTGACCACCGCCATCACTTTTGTGAACATCCGAGCAGCACTGGAGGGCAAAGGGGCAATGCAAACTGAAAATGCGTCTGGTCCACTGAGAACCTCAAGTAGTGCCTGTGGGTTTGCAGGGTGGTGCTATGGATATAAGCGGCCTATAGGTCTAACACCACCATCTTCTCTTCAGAATCTAGGGCTGACAAGACCTTAGCAAGCTTGAGCATCATGAGTTGGTCATTCTACAGGACGACATTGATAGGGCGAAGGTCTAAGATGGGAAGAAACCTCCATTTTTCTTAGGCACAAGGAAGTAGCAGAAAAAACATCCTGTTACTACTTCCAGGGCCAAAACTATCTCTATGGCGCCTTTGGCCAAAAGGTCCTTCACTTTCTGGTACAAGATGGACAGGTGGTCTTCTGTCAGCCCCAATGATGATGGTGGAAGGTGTGGCAAGGTACAGATAAACTGGAGGGTGCAGGGCTGATGGACAATTTGGAGGACCCACTTCTCTGAAGTAATGGCCAGCCACACTTGGGTAAAATATCAGATCCTGCCTTCCAAATGGTATACTTGTTCCTGCAAGGACACACAAAAGCGTTTTTTTCTGCTACCGATACTGGAGGAGTGGGGAACTGAGCTGCACGTTGCCTTTGGAAACTGTGGCCTCAGCCACGAATGGGCTGAAAGGCCTGATGGGATGGTGGAGGAGTCTGGCAATGGCGAAATGGAAAGGCTCTACAGTAGCCACAGAGAGGGCGAAATTGTTGGTGGATTTGTCTTCTAGGAGCAGAAAGGCCCAAGGAACGTGCTGTGGCTTTGTTCTCCTTGAACCCTTCTTGATCTGGTTTGGATCAAGTGCTCAAAAGGTATCACTAAGGGCCTTGTTAAATGGTAACAGCTGCTCTGTGGGAGCCCGACCAGTTGAAGTACTTAACGTCAATACATTGGTCTTCAATTCCAAGGTGGGGCACTGTAAATCTAGAATTTCCATCAGCCTCTGCAAAACATCAGCAAACCAGGCGCTTTCTTCCTTGACAAAGCCAGGGCAGGTTAAAAAAAGGGATGGGGGGTGCGCACAATGCCACTATCAGCAGTAAGATTTCAGAGGTTTTGTTCTTTTGATGTAAAAGCCCAAAGCTCCTCTAAAGTACATCTAATTAAGTAATATTCCAGATATTAAAGTGAAGTCAATGAAAAAGATCCAGGGAGAAAGAAACAAGACTAAATAAAAGTATCACACCAAATTAGGAATTTAGCTGCAAGTGTCTCAAGGAGAATCCATCGAAGAGGTGACTGATCCTAAAAGGCTGGAGGATATGAGAGCCAGGAACAATGTTCTCTAGTGGATCAAGAATTTCAGTGGACAAGTGGCAATTTGTTTTAATTGTGTCATGCATGTCATAATGCGTCACTTTAAGGTGCCAGTGGATCAAAAAGATTCAAACTGTGATTAATCTGTTATAATTTTATATCTGTATCTGCAGTTAAAAGGTTAAAGTAACTGCTTTGAAATCACCTTAATATATTTTTGATGCAATCTTTGTGTCGAAGGTGTGAGATAACCCACCGGGTTGGAGACGTTAATAATCTTGTCGGAGTCACGATATAGTTCAGAACTGGTATTTTCATTATTAATTTGAGCTATTTTCCAGACTTATAGGTCACAAACGTTATTGTCAACTCCTACTGGAGTTTCTCCACTCCTATTTCTCTCATTGTCTCTCTCTCTTGTTTTCTCTCTCATTTCTCCTCCTCTGATCTTTTTGTTTTCTTCTTTCTTTTCTTGTTTTAATTCGTCTCTTTTCTTCTTTTCTCTCCCTTAGGATCGTTCTTCCCAAGTATAGGTCTCCGTGGTGGAATCAGGATGGAAGAGTGGGGCTCGTCAACCAAACAAAATAAAGAAACCAAAAGGAAATGGTAAGTATCTTTGTTCCTATTTTTGTTTATAATAGGGTTAGAGTGTGCAGGTGCGGCATGGTGGAAAAACAAACAAACAAACTTGGCGAGTGCTCCCTTGGTCTTTAACCTCTGTGGTGTTGTGCTCGCCGCGTTCAACCACAATAAATGGTTTTCTATATTGTAGAACCCTGTTATCTTCACAGGATTCCTCACAACCAGTGAAACGTAGTGTAGGTTAGTCAAAAAAGGAAAAGAAAACAAAAAACGCAATAACAGAAACTGAGAGATGGACCGTCTATTTATCCCGTCTCTCGCTAATTGCCCTGCACTGTCTGCATTCCCTCTCCCACTCAGCAATAGCCCGGGGTTTGCTAGGCAGGCACGTACCTGCGAGAGCCACGTCCCTCTGGGACATGGCTGGAGTTGTTGCGGGAAGTCCTCGCTATCGTCAGAGCATCCTACCGTCGAGGCGTCTCTGGTTTCTATTCTTCTCCGCTGTTCCTTCCGGTCCCTCTGATTGGCTGCCTGCCTTGTGGTGGTTCTTTCGGGTCTCCTCCTCGTCTTGAAGTCACTGGTCCTCCTCCTCGAACGCTGCCCCTATCTTCAGTCCGTCTTTTCTTTTTGATGGAACCAGGACGTCCGGGTTGAAAGTGGGCGTTCCTGGGCTTAGGCTGTCGGCGGTGCCCCCGGGGTATCGGACTGTAGGTCTTAGGGCACCGTCACGGAACAGGGTCCCCGTGACCCTTTTACACTTTGTCAGCGAACATGGGCAATATATACCCCAGGAGACACCATTTCACAATTAAAATGTAAATTTTACAGCTACGGATTTGCTGTGATGTACGAAGGAAGGTTTGTGCAGTAAAAACATAGACAGATGGTAGGATGGAAAGATACTACAGGGGCAGACAGCACCTGGAAGAGCAGACACAGGTCAGGAGGAGTATAATTAACAGCTGCCACGTTTACCTATGGATTCCTAACAAGTTCAAACAGTACTCCGAGTGAATAATATTAGCACTAAAAAGGAGTGTGGGATAAAGGATATGATATGGTGGTTTTAAAAGAGCCTCCTGGCCTAGTGTTCTGTGTTGAGGACACACACAAAGGAAACCATTCCCTGCATTAAAATAAAGGCCTGAGGGGATAGCCAAAATGGCTTCCTGAGCAAGCATGTCTACAAGTAACTACTCTTTGCATTTTACACGTGGCCTTCGCCTCTTACATTTAAAATGTTATGCTGTGGATGCCAATATTCCAATCAGTGGCAATGCATTACTGTATCCTTATCTATCTTGGTCTTACAAGGTGGTGCTGGTATGGTAAAACGTAATAGCTAATTAACTCTCAGCATTGAAGGAGGTAATACAAACAAGGTCATTCAATGGCTATATATACTGTGCCATCTGGGTGTAGAATGTGTGGGAGCCAACATGGAATTCCAGTCAAACATTTGAGATGTATGGAACTTTGTGTGTGGAGTGGGAACTGTGGACGGATGGTGGGTTTGAAAAAGTTCACACATACAAGGGAGACAATAGGATAGTCTGAAGGTAAAGGTGCTATTTTATATAGGGCACAGTGACAGATTCAGAAATTCTTCAGATCTGAGGGATATTTTTTCTACTCTAAAACAAAAACTTTTTAAGATGAAGGCCACTTGACTCTTCTGATTAACAGCTAGCAACTGCTAGTAAATGAGCTGGGAAAGAACTTTGCTAGGACGGACGTTTCGTGCATGATGTCCATTCATATTCTTTTGCCCCAAGTGCCCGTCTGTGACTATATGGCATACTGGTTTTCGATTCTGGTCCTAGACTCACTCTAATATAGTTTATGTACAAGAGACCAAGGCCTGCCACTTGATATGGCAGGGGTCTGGGACCTAGAGGGGTGCACTAAGCATGCCTTGATTTTACAGACACTGGACTATCGTCCCCTTCTTACGTTTAGCATGTACAGCAGTCCTGCCAGCATACTGCTGTTTGTAAATCTTCACCTGTGACTAGACCTTTTCATCTGTGTCACTGGAGTGGAGGCCTCCTGGCCCTACACTTAAAGTTCCACTTGTATGCCCTAACTCAGATCCTAGCTCTAACATCCAAAATGTACATTGTGGGTGTGGGTGTGTGTGTGTGTGTGTGACTATTTGTGACCGTATGGTACATGCAATATGTGTATGGGTAAGCAAGGTAATACAGGCCTTCGAGTTACAGTTTAGAAACCTCTGGCCTGCTCCTGTGCATAAAATGGAGGTGATATTGTTTTTCTAAACAGTGGAAGCATACTGCTGACACTCCTGAAGCTAGATGGAGGAGAGCTGGACCTAGAAGTGGGCACATAGGAGACTAGGCTCCTTTAAAAATTCAATGAGACCTTTTGCTGATGGGAACTGCTGATTAATCTTTCTATAACACTACCATTTGGACAGAGGAGAAGGGTGAGACTGCAGTCTCTGTTGTTAAGGTGAAAGAGGCCTTTTTAGGGGATGCCAGCCTTTTGACTCTTTCCTGATCACTTCTCAGTGTGATTCTTGATAGCCAGGTGAAGGAAGTTTACACCTATTGTGCTTCTGTTGTAGGTGCTCCAGGTTGTAGACTACCCTACTATGAGGAGGCTACACCAAGGATGTCTAGAGAGCAGCCAGGAGAGGACACGTGAAAAAGAACCACTTAAAATTCATTTCTAAAATGCAAACAGAGAATCCACAATTCGGGTCTTTTTTGACTGTATGAAGACATCTAACCCACTTTGGGTTCCATTTCCAAGCACTCTGACTAAGGAAGGGAGTGCTCTGCAGAGTACTCACTGGACTGCTGTGCAACCAGAGCTGGTGTCTGGCAGACACCTAGCTTCCCAGACGAAATCATCTAGATTCTTGCCTTGCTAAAGAATGGTTCCCTTGACCTGAAGGGCCTGCTGAGAGTGGGAAGGAGCCTGCCAACATTGCAGGGGGTATCTCTCTCCATGGAGTGCCAGAAGTAGAAAAACCTCTGTGCTGTGTCTCTATTAAGCTGTGGAGAGCGATCTGCCAGTCCTAGCAGCATTGGTACAGTCTCTCCAGGAGTGCAGGTCTGAGTGGGAATAAAGGATCGATGGTTGACTTAGTCACTGTGCAAAGCAGAATGATTGTGGCAGGCCTGGCCTTTGACATCAAGACGCCACCACTGAAAACATGAGCAGTGCCCATGGTGAACATCGCCACTGAGAGCCAAAGGTTGCACTTGAATATATATCGCCACCGGAATCAAGAACTGTGCACTGAGTGACCCATATGCTGGCAGACATCTGCCAGGGGCATCCACTTCCATCTAGTACCTACAGGAGGACTCAAGGTGTTAGAACCCGCTACCCCATCGTGCCAGAAGCAAACTACCACATCTGCCACAAGTGCGTCTCCTCCACGAAATGGAAGTGATCAGAGAGGCATGCTGCTGGTTTCCTGATGTCAGCTAGAATGGACACAACAATCTGCATGTGATGAAACTGCTAAAAAGGAGACCGCATGGAACTGAGTGCAGTTACTACTAAACTGGGTTATCTGCACCCAAGCCTTGAATCACGGTGCACAGTGGCTTTCTGTCCCAACTTGGGACCTGCCTAGAGATAAAAAAGGAGGAACACCTGGGAATAAGGGGAGAAGGAATGGTGACAGCCAAGGCGCAGTAAGCCAAGCATGAGTATAAGTTTGTATCTGCTGCTATTATTGAAATTGAATTTATATAGTGCTTATTACCCCTGATGAGGCATTGAAGCACTTTATAGCAAGTATCATGCTACTAGGGAGCCCCAGAGTTAATGGCCAGCCCATTGGTTACTGGGGTAATTTTGCATGCTAAAGGAAACCATTACATGCATTTACTCCAGATTCTGTGTGGTATAATAATGAAGTGTGACCTTTAGCAGGGGCTATGTGAGAAGCAAATGCTTGCTTGAATTAATACTGTTAGGCTGCAGGGATATGGTTACAGAAAATAGCTTAAAAGAAACTGACATTATAGTAGTCTATATTCAGAAGAGGCATGCATATGGTGATGAAAGGGGAGGAGGGGTGCATTCAAAATAGTTAAGGTGAAAAAGTAAGCCTGCTTTAAGGTCAATTTTTCATGCAGGATTTTTGATGGAATATAGCAGGTGGAGATATTTTTGCGATAGCATGCAATTTATGATATACGTTTCTAGAATCTTTACCTGAAGCTCAGAGGAAAAAACCCTTAGCGCCTTGAGACCCTTGCGAGTAAGTATTTGTGCTCTATAAACCCTGATTTGGTTTGGAAGAAACAGCTTTAAATTCTGCTCTAAAGAAATGTGGCTTTCAACAGACTTTTTAGAAGCACTTATTTTTTTTTTTTTTTTAGAGGTGACAGATACTTGACGCACTGCAAAAACCAAGACATCATATGGATTTTGGGGGCTGTAGGCTAAAAGTATTTTGGGGGCCCCGGTTGGGAACAGTCTTAAAGTTATTATTCAAGTTCAGCTCTTTCAGGCCCTCACTGGCAGGTCACTGACAGCGCAAAGGCACACTCTTCCAAATTCTAAATGTGTTTACATCTAATATTCAGGGGTAGTGATGTGTTTTCGATATTGTAACACAGCAGCAGTTCAATAATACTACTGCAAATAATCTCTGTGACACTCTCCCATTTGTCATAGTTGAGGTCCTGTTTTGATCTAAAAGCACTTTTTTATGGATGTTGTATGAAACATAAACACAAGATTTTGCCGCAAAATGTCTTTAACATGCTCTCACACATCACTCAAATTAAAATAAGTTAAAGGAAAATGGTATTTAGAGCAATATGTTTAAGAATTATTCCAGGTCATCGGGGCACAACTTTCTACTGGAAGAGAGCTGTCTCTATTGGGGGTGATGGTGGAGGGGTGGGGGCTGAAAGCCTAGGGCCGTGGGCCAGAGCCCACTTTGCCCATGCCTTAAAACGTATCTGCCAGTGCTTGCTGAGACCCTTCATGAGTGACTGTTAAGCAGTGCTTCATTTAAGCATATTAAAGTACCCATAATTATAGTTTGACTGTACTACCCATAGAGATATGGAATTTTATAAAATATCTGCTTGTCCACTGGACAGGTTGCTTCATAAATCTACTTGTCCTATAAAAAACATCCCTTTGCCACCATGTAGCGCAGCAACAAATTATGGCAGCAACTTCATTATGTAAGAGCTCTGATAATAGACTCTCTTATTATGTCATGGCTCATATTATATATAGTAGGGTCTGAATACTGGCAATTTCCTTATTTTGGCACCTTTCAGAACTACTACATCCTGAGGCTAGAGACAGGGGTATGCAATAGTTCTATGGGCTGGAATGCCTTTTAGAATCTATGAAAACCTACTAACTTGCCTATTTTAGCGGTTTTCACCAGCTATTCTATAATCTCTTCCCATACAGAGAAAGGTTGGAAATTTACTCCTGACAAGGGCAGAAGTAAAACTTCGTCCAGGGTTGGGAAAAGTGGTTAGAAGGAAAGTGAACTTGTAAATATTCAACAGATTTTCGCAGGAGCAAATCTACACATGCATATCTGCTCGTGCTAAAATACAGTTCATAAATATTTTCTAGGAGTACAATTTCCTGGCCTACTTCTGAAAATGTTTGTGGATTCTTGAAAGCCGTAAATCTGCACTAATGCAAGGACATTTACTATGTGTGCACTTTTGAAAGTGCCTTTAAGAATTGGGCCCCTAATTGGTTATCCAAGACCTTTTGTTTGTATTAAAACTCTCTCTCTCTCTGTTTATCGGTTGGCTTCACTGTGAGTGAAATCATTCTACTCTTTCATAAGGAGCACATAAAGTAGTTTTGTTCAGTGCGCTGAACTACAGTGGCAAGGTGTGCTTTTTGAGATCAAAAATATTTTTTGTTTTTTGCCAGTTTGTTATGATGGTTAGTGTCCGGCAGCTCCCAGGACAATGAAGTTTTACAAAAATCATTTCAAAACAAGACACGCAGTGACAAAACCAAAAAGCTGAACACCAATGTCAGACCTATTGGTTTTGTCAATGCTTGTTTATCTTCATGTTTCCCATAATCTTATTGGAACTGCTTATGCTGATTTTTCAATTATGAATATTTTCTTGGAAATACTATCATGCATTAACACATTTTACTGAATGATGCGTTAAAGAAATGGTACCAAACTTTCGCAGTAGTTTAGCAAAACGTTTTTTTCCTACTTGATATTTTGTGAACATTTTATTTGGAAAGCAAGGAATCATCAGTCTTTGTTTCAAGCTTCTGCAAATGTTTGCATCAAGCCAAAGAGCATACTGGGAGCATTATACATAGCCTTATATTGTTAAACTTTGCAAATGTGTGTACACGTTTTTATACTGGAACCACTGTCAGCAGTGCAGTCCGAGCTTTCAACATTTCCTTAAGAGTGCTCACCCTAATAATGAAGATTTTGCATTAATGAAACAGAAGTACGATTTCGAACAGCATTAACATATGGACACATATTTTACCGTAACTGACTGGCAGCCAAAGGGTTTGTGCTGCAGGGGGTTGGGCCTACTTGTCCCAGGGACAAAATTAACATGAAAACATATTGCCCTTGGCCCCAAACAATATGCCTGGCCGTCAGACTATAGGAGTTCCCCAGCCCTGACCACCCACCATATTCAATGCAAGCAATAATTTCAAAAACAGAAAGACGTGTATCTACTATAGCAGTATATTCAATACCATAAAGTATGGTTATAGTTTATGCAAATCCTTTACACTATGCATTAACTACACATATAAACATGATAAAAACTTGCAGCAACCATCATTAGTAAATTCAGTGCATGTTTCTTACTCATGAGCTACCTGATTTGGAACCTATTGCCACCTGCGTCCACCTGAAGAGCACCGGGACCCACAGGATAGAAACAATGCTCTGCTGAATTAATTTGTTGTGTTTTTACATGGCCTCCAGCATTCACTGAGCCTCGGTGTGGTATTCCTTTTTAAGTGTGTGTGCATTAAAGAATGTGTAACTTACCCTGTAAGTATCTGTTAATAGCTTGCAGTGCTGTAGATTCACCAGCTCTGTATACTTCTGCCATCTAGTGTTGGGCTCTTGCGTTGCAAGTTTTTTTTTTGTTTGAAGACATTCCCAAGTCATAAAGGCTCCAGTGAATCCTCCCTTAGTTGTGAATGTGCATGGGCACCACACCATTGTAGATTGTTTACCATAGAGTTGGTGAGTGTAAGTATGCATGGATACTAGCAAGAATGTGGTGATCATGCAAATGGTGTTTAACAGCAGGTTAAATACTTCATGTTACAGAGCTATCCAAACAAGACATTGACTCCAGGGAGGAGGGTGTGCACATGTAAATGTAGGAGCACTACAAGCTAAAAAAAAAAAGGTGCTTACAGGGTAAATAACATATTTTGTTCATAGCATCAGTGGCTGCAGATACACATGCTCTGCATAGACTATAAAGCAGTACTCCACTAATGCAGTGGATGGTCAGCAGATGATGTAGATGTCAGGAACAGAGTTCTTAATATTGTTTGGCCAACTCTAGCCCATTGACAGAGGAGAAATGTCATGGTTGCCCCCTTCTTCTTAGTAAAGTGTGACCTACAGGGAGTGGGCAGGTCCCGCTTGACTTTAAAATATCATGTGGGAAATATTTTACAATCCATCCAGCTATAGAGTATGGGTGAGGAAAACAGACGGGTAGTTCAGTTGTTTGATTAAGATGAAAAGGAGAGACCACCTTGGGGAGGAATTTGGGGTCAGTTCAGAGGGGTACCCTATCCACAGGAACCTATATAAAAAGGTTCCTGCAAAGCGAGGACTTGACGTTCATTTACACGTCTAAAAGATGCAATAGATATAAGTAAAGCTGTTTTGCAGGAAATAAATTGCCGGGGACAAGAATGCAATGGCTCGAATGGTGGGCCCATGAGTTTTTTAAGTACTATACTGAAGTATGCAATGGCTGAAAGCTCTAAGTGTATGGAAGAATATGCTAACCCTTATTTCTGTAGGTGGAAAATCATAAACAATGTTTCAAATGTGGATTTAAGAGGGTCTATATGTTTTTAGAGCTACAATTATGGCCAACTGTCTTCCATATGGAAAATATCCTGACAGGAATGTAACTATTGAGGGGATTATGATATACGATTGGTTTTAGGGAGCCGTCGAATTTAGGGATTAGCAAGTACAGGGAGTAAACTCCTTAGCCTTGTTGGTGAAAGGGCACTGGCTCCATGGACCCCTTTGAGTTGGAGTGCCTGCACCTCTTTTTGTGGGAAAAGAAGATGCTCTGCACTTAGGGTAACCTCACAGATTTGAATGTTTGGTGGGGTTGAAAGGAGTTCTAGGCAGTATCTTGCTCTGTTATACTCAAACCCCATTGGTCTGAGGTGATCTCTTCCCAGTCAGGAAGAAACTGATGTAGTCATCCCCCAGCAGGAGTGGTGTGATCAAGGGGAATGCATGGCAAGTCAGTGTTTATAGAGGAAACTCCCTTACTGGGAGCATCTCTGCCTTTGCCTCTGTTGGAGTTGCCCCTGTATGAGTCACTCAAGTACACCCTAGCTGCCTGATGATGGAAGGATTGTTTTTGGCATCAATAGGATCGGGACTGTACTGGGGAAGTGTCCTTTAGTGCACCCCTTTACTGATGCCTCTGAAAGGAGCCCCTATGACAGAGTTACCCAAACTGAGGGTGGGGACCCACTGGTGGGTCACAAGCCAATTTCTGCTGAGTTGTGAAAGTCCTGGTGTATGTGCACATAATATTTAAAATGTTTAGCCCTGTTTGTGCACTAGTTCAAAGGCGTTGAACAATGTCCACAAGTCTAGTTTTAAAACAAATCATTGCAAGTATTTCTAAGCTTGAATCTGGGTGAAATTTTCAGTATTTGATGCTCTGTTTGTTTACTTCAAAAAGGCCATTTCAACAGAGAACGTGCTCAATACATATGAGCATATAAAACCATACCTCTTATGTATGATTTGCGCAAACAAATTGAGAAATATGTGTAGGAAAGTATCAACTTGCCTGGCATGTTACCCCCATTTTTACTTGTGTGTCAGTTTGTTTTTGCCTGTCTCACTGGGATCCTGCTAGCTAGGACCCCAGTGCTCATAGTTTGTGGCCTGAATGTGTTCCCTGTGTGGTGCCTAACTGTGTCACTGAGGCTCTGCTAACCAGAACCTCAGTGCTTATGCTCTCTCTGCTTTTAAAATTGTCACTGCAGGCTAGTGACCATTTTTACCAATTCTGATTGGCACACTGGAACACCCTTATAATTCCCTAGTATATAGTACCTAGGTACCCAGGGTATTGGGGATCCAGGAGATCCCTATGGGCTGCAGCATTTATTTTGCCACCCACAGGGAGCTCAAACAAATCTTACACAGGACTGCCACTGCAGCCTGAGTGAAATAACGTCCACGTTATTTCACAGCCATTTTACACTGCACTTAAGTAACTTATAAGTCACCTACATGTCTAACTCTCACCTAGTGAAGGTTAGGTGCAAAGTTACTAAGTGTGAGGGCACCCTAGCACTAGCCAGGGTGCCCCCACATGGTTCAGGGCAATTTCCCTTGACTTTGTAAGTGCGGGGACACCATTACACTTGTGCACTACATATAGGTCAATACCTATATTTAGCTTCACAATGGTACCTCCGAATATGGCCATGTAACATGTCTAAGATCATGGAATTGTCCCCCCCATGCCAAATCTGGTATTGGGGTGCCAATCCCATGCATCCCCGGGGCTCCAGCATGGACCCCGGGTATTGCCAAACTAGCTCTTTGGGGTTTTCACTGCAGCTACTGCTGCTGCCATCCCACAGACAGGCTTCTGCCCTCCTGGGGTCTGGGCAGCCCAGTCCCAGGAAGGCTGAACAAAGGATTTCCTCTGAGGGAGGGTGTTACACCCTCTCCCTTTGGAAATAGGTGTTAAGGGCCTGAGAGGAGTAGCCTCTCCTGGCCTCTGGGAATGCGTTGAAGGGCACAGTTGGTGCCCTCCTTGCATAAACCAGTCTACACCAGTTCAGGGATCCCCCAGCCCCTGCTCTGGCGCGAAACTGGACAAAGGAAAGGAGAGTGACCATTCCCCTGTCCATCACCACCCCAGGGTGGTGCCCAGAGCTCCTCCAGTGTGTCCCAGACCTCTGCCATCTTGAATCCAGAAGTGCGAGGGCACAATGGAGGCCTCTGAGTGGCCAGTGCCAGCAGGTGACGTCAGAGACCCCTCATGATAGGTGCTTACCTGGTTAGGTGGCCAATCCTCCTCTGAGGGCTATTAGGGTCTCTCCTGTGGTTTTCTCGTCAGATAACGAATGCAAGAGCTCACCAGAGTTCCTCTGCATCTCCCTCTTCGACTTCGGCCAAGGATCGACCGCTGACTGCTCCAGGACGCCTGCAAAACTGCAACAAAGTAGCAAGATGACTACCAGCAACATTCTAGTGCCTAATCCTGCTGGCTTTCTCGACTGTTTCCTGGTGGTGCATGCTCTAAGTGCTGTCTGCCTTCACCCTGCACTGGAAGCCAAGAAGAAATCATCTCGACGAGCGTGGTCCCTGGAACACAGGAGCTGGATCGAAGTGACCCCAACAGTCCAGTGGTCCTTCTGTCCAAATTTGGTGGAAGTAAGTCCTTGCTTTCCCACGCCAGACAGTAATCCTGTGTACTGCGTGAACTGCAGCTGCTAGGGCTTCTGTGCTCTTTTGCAAGGAATCCTTCGTGCACAGCATAGCCCAGGTCCCAAGCACTCCGTCCTGCATTGCTCAACTCGCGGAGTTGACCACCGACCTCTTGGGACCCTCCTTTGTAGTGTTGAGACGACCACCGTGCTCAGATTTTATAAAACGCCTGTTCAAGTGCTTCTGCCGGTGCTGCCTGCTTCTGCGTGGGCTCTCTGTACTGCTGAGCGCCCCCTCTGTCTCCTCCTCCAAGAGGCGACCTCCTGGTCCTTCCTGGGCCCGGGCAGCACCCATTTTCTTCAACCACGACCTTTGCAGCTAGCAAGGCTTGTTTGCGGTCTTTCTGCGTGAAAACAACTCTGCATCTTCCAGCACACCGTGGGACATCTTCTGTGCAAAGGAGAAGTTCCTGGCATCTTCCGTTGTTGCAGAATCTTCAGCTTCTTCCACCCGGAGGCAGCCATTTTGCACCTTCATCCAGGGTTTAGTGGGCTCCTGATCCCCCTAGACACTTTCGTGACTCTTGGACTTGGTCCCCTTCTTTTGCAGGTCCAGGAATCTGTCTTCAGTGCTTTGCAGTCAGTTGTTGTCTTTGCAGAATCTTCTATCACAACTTTAGTGTGTTTCTGGGGATGTAGGGTAAATTTACTCCTACTTTTCAGGGTCTTGGGGTGGGGTATCTTGGACACCCTTAGTGTTTTCTTACACTCCCAGCGACCCTCTACACGCTACACTAGGCCTGGGGTCCCTTAGTGGTTTGCATTCCACTTTCTTAGTATATGGTTTGTGTTGCCCCTAGGCCTATTGCATCCTATTGTACTCTACAGTGTTTGCACTACTTTTCTAACTGTTTACTTACCTGATTTTGGTTTGTGTTTATATTTTGTGCATTTTACTTACCTCCTAAGGGAGTATATCCTCTGAGATATTTCTGGCACATGGTCACTAAAATAAAGTACCTTTATTTTTAGTAACTCTGAGTATTGTGATTCTTATGATATAGTGCTATATGATATAAGTGGTATTGCATGAGCTTTGCATGTCTCCTAGTTCAGCCTAAGCTTCTCTGCTATAGCTACCTCTATCAGCCTAAGCTGCTAGAACACTACTAATCTATTAATAAG
This sequence comes from Pleurodeles waltl, assembly GCF_031143425.1. Classification (NCBI taxonomy): domain Eukaryota; kingdom Metazoa; phylum Chordata; class Amphibia; order Caudata; family Salamandridae; genus Pleurodeles; species Pleurodeles waltl. The sequence goes on from NC_090449.1 coordinate 843,225,767, forward strand.
GGATAACTGGACATGGCACAAAGTGTAAGTACCATCTGGTACCCACTATAAGCCAGGCCAGCCTCCTACAATATGGATGTGTCCTAATGGTCAGAGCTGCTGACTTTGGATCTGGGAAACCAGGTTCGAGTCTGCCATTGATTAAACACGCTTTGATTCTGAACAAATCACTGAATCTTCACACTTTAAGTGAAATGTATCTGACCTTGTGTAATGTAATCTGGTGCTAATGTAAACAGCTCCAATGCCCTTTGGCTGTGTTCGAACTTTATATAGTAGGTCTAACTTGCAAACTTGTTCTAATACACAAATTGATATGAGGCCTTACTCCCATACTCTGCTACACCATCACCTCCAGGAAATGATGGCTGCCTAACTTCCCTGCAAAAACAACAAGTGATGGACGGAATGCTGAACATTGTCAGACATTCACCCCCAGTCACAGATCTGGGTTTAATCCATCGTTTTTTTGCTCACCATGCCACCCCAGTTTGGACCCAGCCATATGCAAATCAGTCTTGACCCTGTTCCTCATGGGAACAGTCCAGCCCGAACTGCCAAGCCAGGTCCTCACTGGACCGGAAACAAGCATCCTGGGACCGGTTTCGGGGTATCACCCCTCATCAGCCAGGCTAGCTTGAATCCAGTGGCATGGGAAGCACGGGACCCACGTCTGGGTATACCCTTCCCACTTAGGGCGACAAAGCAAAAACAACAAGTGATGGACGGAATGCTGAACATTGTCAGACACTCACCCCCAGTCACAGATCTGGGTTTAATCCATCGTTTTTTTGCTCACCATGCCACCCCAGTTTGGACCCAGCCATATGCAAATCAGTCTTGACCCTGTTCCTCATGGGAACAGTCCAGCCCGAACTGCCAAGCCAGGTCCTCACTGGACCGGAAACAAGCATCCTGGGACCGGTTTCGGGGTATCACCCCTCATCAGCCAGGCTAGCTTGAATCCAGTGGCATGGGAAGCACGCTAATGCCTAACTTCCCTACCTGTGAAGACTCAAAAGCTCAAAATTAGGAACCTGGTTCCAAATAGAGCATAAAATAAGCCCTGAGAAAATAGTATACCCCCAGACACTGTCCTGTTACCAATGTTAACTACAGGACCCATAGAATGCATTACAAGGCAGTAATAACTGCTACTTCAGATGTTACCCCAATGTTATTTGCACTTGCACATCATGATTACGGACAGTCTGCAAAACTAAGAACTACTGCATATCAATGTCAAAGGGTCAATACAGTTAACATGCATTAGCAGTCCATTATTAAGAGAAGAAGGTTCTGATGGAAGAACACGAGGAAGATTATAAAGTAGCTACCTGGCAGTATAAGCAAACTCCACCAGCTGTTCTATAATGTCAGGCTCAGCATCCTTCAACTCCACTTCAAAGGACTTGGACTCCAACATGTTTGCTAGAACAAAGGAAATAGTATTGAGAATAAGCAGCAGAGTCAATAAGCTGAATGAAGGAATAACAAGATTTTGCAAGGTCCATACCACCAACACAAAAATAGCTGGGCATGGACAACAGAAACAGATATTTTGCTTCAATCTGTGTGTTGTAGGGGGTCATCTGAAACTTGAAGGGGTCTTAAGGTACTTTGTTTTGTGGATGTTCTCTGGCTGAATGTGCCAGAGATTAACACCAGCATAAGACGGCTGCTATGATCTTACCTTTAGTGGCACAGCAAGCTATGGAGATTTATTTATGTATTTAAAGGGTTTTTAGTAGGCTTGAGAGTGTTGGTTATATGGTCTGGGGGAAATGTACTTGGTAATCGTATTCTATTGTAGTAAAGGAAAAGGAGGGTAATGTATGAAACACACCATGACTCCATTATGAAAAGAAACAAGTAAGAAACGTCGGAATGGGTAATATGGAAATGTAATCTAGAAATGACAGCAGGAAGAGAAAATGCACCTTAAAGAATAACAACTAAATCTCATATCTAATTCCAGTGACCTACCACTGAAGATAAAATGACTTTCCCAAGAATAAGTGCAATTTCCACAACCTACCAACTAATGAGAGAAGCATCCACTGCAGAATAAGTGGCAGTGTCCCTTGACCTAAAAGAAAACAGTATGGTATCACTTCTTCCACCCACTCCTCAACTTTAAAAAAGTCATAAAACTCTTAAAAACACGAAGCAGTCTCAGAACCCCAAAAACTTAATCCATCATCTTGACTCCTGAACTTAAAACACAATTTCTTGCCACCAAAACCAGACCACCAATCCATCCTGAAGAAGTAGTGTACAGAAGGACATAGGGTGCAACTTAAATTTTGGCCACAACTTGGGGGATTGTGAAATACCTGTCCAGAAAGTTATTTAATGTACTTCTTTTTATTAAGGTTTTCATATAGGTATACAATAGTCTAATATTTGGTTGTGTATTTCAAAACTACACATCCAGAAACCAATTTGGTTTTGTTAGGTTTTATCAGAATATGCCTACTCACCCTAATCAATGTCCTATGGGCTTTACTTACTGTGACACATATGGTCTGGGGCAAGGGTCTCCAACCTTACGTGTAATAAGAGCTACTTTTGTTCAATGAAAATCATAACGAGCAACAAAAATTATTAGTATTTAATCATGACCACAGACAAGATTACATTAGTAGCCAACCTATGGAATATTACCAGCAGTGATCACCTCAGTCCATCAGGCAGAGTTGCCAGCTGTAATGTAAAAATTGAAATGCCTCTATGCGGGTAAAACAAGTCAGTCAAAGCTGCAGTGCCCTTGACACAAAAGTAATAATACTAGATATAAGTCTCCCCAAATGATTTATCACTGAAAAATCAGCAAATGAGTTCTGAAAATACCTACTTTAGGGATACACATAATGAGCGAACCAAGAAAAAGGTTCCAGTATGATTGCCTTCGATGAACACAGGAGAGCTACTTACAGGTAGCTGGAAAGCTACCAGTAGCTCACCAGCTACTCGTTGGAGATGCGGGGGGGGTTACTCATGCTTTGTCTGTTAAGGGTTGTGTTCAAGTCTAATGCATTTATTAGTATCTTTCCTCTTAGTTCAGGTCAATGGTGGCAAGTGTTATGCCATGCAGAAGCCCAATGTTTCCTTCCCTGGATTCACTGTCACATTTATAGAGATTGAGGCAAAGTTTTTGGGATGGCGCAACCAATGGGAAAGCGTTGCTAACCCCTTTTGTTGGCTCCTTCATACATGTCAGCCTTCTAGTCATAGCAGATAACACCTGTTTCTTCCCAAACGCATCCTTTTCCCCCCAGTCCTGTCTCCTCTCTGTTACTGTGCCTTGCAAATTGGTGATTTAGCTCAGTTGGTTGAGCTACTCGTGGCAAGAATTGAGAGAGTCCTCTCTATAATTACTGTAATACAGGCTAGGCCCTCTTTGACTTTCATGCTTAGATTGTTTCCATGAGTACGCTAACTAGGGTTGAAATTAACTAAAGTTCAGTTTACAGTGTGGTTAAGTTATCAGGAAATGCAACTAAGCATTTTATAAATATTACACCCTTTATAAAAAGAAAACTATTATTCTTTAATTTTAAAAACTAGCATAAGTATGAGCAGTTTCTGAACACATCAGGACAGCACAATAGAAACTAATCCAGGGACATTCTGGATTTTCTACATGAAAACCTGGACAATTTTCTGAATTCCTAGTTCTTGTTCTTATCCTTGGCTACACATTTTAATTATTTTATCAAACCAATGCATGGTCCCCAAACTCCTGGAAATATAACAAACTGTGTAGGAGGAGGGGTGCCTTCCTCCGCCACCTCGAGAATCCACAACAGTCTCGCTACCAACAAAGACCCTCTTGACGTGACATCCTTCTGTCTGCTGCCCATGTTAGGCACCAGCTACAAACTGCTTAGCAAAGTCATTGAGGGGCGTCTCTTGGTTCATATTGACCAGAATGGTTTCATCTCTAACCGCTCAACTACCCTAAACATCCGCAGGCTCTACAGAGTGCTGAAACTTGCACCAGGCCACTGGTCGTACACAGCATGCCTGGTATTAGACCTGGAAAAAGCATTTGAGATGGTGAACCGGTAGTTCATGTTCGCAACACTCTTGAAGCTGGGCATTTGTAGAATGCCATTACGTCTCATACGACTCTTAATGTAGCCCCTGTGGCCAGAGTTAGGATAGGTCAACTTATATTGGACCTGATTATGATCAGGAGGGGAATGCTCAGGGATGTCCATTATTCCCACTCCTTTTTGCCCAGGCAATGGAGCCACTTGCCCAGTGGCTGCGATGGGACGGGTAAGCATGGGAGATGAATTACATATCGTCTCTCTATATGCAGACATTGTGCTCCTCTAGATCCAGGATATCTGACAGGCAATTGGAGAGATCTCCTGGCCCAAATACAGCACCTCTAGCAAATCACAGATACTGAACTAGACACACATTCCTTGGTGCACACGCTCCACATCATGCGGGGGAAAAGCGGGGGGTGGCCAATGACTAATCACATGGTGTACCTGTGCAGTGGCTCACACCCCACAGGACCCACTGCAATCCACTCAACAGGAACAGGAGTTTGACATTGGTTGCACTCCAACGCAAAAGAGTGGATAAGGTCTTAGTATACACAACACAGATTTTCAATATATTCCGTACAACATACTACACAGGGAATTACCACATTTAGGGCAGTTTGGGACAGAGCACTATATCTTGTGTAGTTGTGCTGTCCCAAACTGCCCTAAATCTGGTAACAATGATTCTGACATGGCCCACATATTTTGGAATTGTCCAATAGTGATGACACTGTGGAGGGAAGTCACAGATGCATTGACAAATATCACACAGCGGGCAAATTGTGCACTACAGAAATTGGTGTCCTTGGACTATTCAAACGCAAGTAGTCAGGGAGCACTACAAACCCCTTTATAGACTTGGCTTTGCTGATAGTCTGGAGATCCATTTCGATGCATTGAAAGGTTGCTCTGCCACCAGGGCTGCTATACTGGCACATGGCTACTCTAAAATGGGCTAAGGCGGAATTGGTAGCCCTAAGACAGGAAGAAGCCCGGGGCTTGAGCAGAGTCCGCATTTGCTAACCCAATCTGCCTAGACCCTTCTAGGAACAATTGTTATCCTAATACTCACAATATGCATTTGTACCCAATGTGCATCTCTATGACTCTTTTAAATTCAATAAAAATTGGATTAAAAAAAACAAAGCCGATGCTGGCTTTGTCACCTACAAATAGATCTCTTGTTTTTATCAAGGTCACATTAGTTCTTTTTAGCAATTTGGAGTTTACAAAATAGAGCTATTTCACCTTGGCACTGGATGAGGAAAATCCCTTTCAGGATTTCACATAAAATTCAGGGCCATAGTCCTTGTGTGCTGGTGTTTTGTTGTTGCCTTATTACATGGGCCAAGTTCCTTTCTGAACATCTAGAACCTTCAGATCTTGAGCAATTTTGATGAGGACCTGCTATTTGCCAATTCCTAGCTAGATCCAGGAAATTCATTTTAGGCTTATGTTTAAAGAGCTGGGGGATCATGTTCTGGCTCACATGTTAGATTAATAGATGCAGGAAAACTCTTGCATTATGTCACGCATCCTGAATAGGGAGTCAAAAGTCCAAGGAATTTAGCAACTTCTGTTTTGAAGATAAACACACTGATCCTCCTATCATTACTAAGGCGGTGGAAATGTTTCTGTGCTCTGTGTTATATCTGCTTTCAGGAGAAATTATGAGGGCTGCAACATACACCAGAAGGGCAGGTAGAAGGCAGTAGACAGTAGATAATACAAGGCTGTAGAGACCCTAGCCATATGGAGGAGCTAGCAGTAACGCCAAGTCAAAAAATAATGTGACTGATAGTCCTACCGTTACCAACGTTATACTGCTATCTTTGCAAGTCTAATCTCCATTGCACACGGTTTATTACACAGCTTTCTTGTGGCATTATGGACCCATATTACCAATCATGTAGTCTGAGACTCTAGAGGGAGCAAAATGTTATGCATGGTGTCTCCTTTCCCTTATGTTCCTTTCTCCATTTCTCTGACAGGTGGTTGGGATACTTTCTAGGGTCCCTTTCTTTGTCATACTGATTGTGGAGTTACTTCAAAGCTGCAGTAATATTCTTGATCTTTTCCAAATCTTTTTTTACAGGTACGTGGGAGATGTGTGCTTTGGTATGGCACCGTACTAATATCAGTGATCTGATGCCCTCCCCAGGTTGGCTGCATTTATGTTTGAGGAAGCAGCTTTGTCATTCCTTTGGACGAGTATTAGTCATTCTTCAAGGGGGTGCACATGTACAACCGGATACTTCTATGCCACAGTTACTTAGGGCCTGATTTAGAACTCGGCAGACTGGTTACTCTGTCACAACAGTGATGGATATCCCATCTGCCGAAATCTAATCCGGATTTAGAACTTGGCGGACGGGTTACTCTGTCACAACTGTGACGGATATCCTACCCGCCGAAATCTAAATCCCAAAGGATATAATGAGATTTAGATTTCGGTGGACACAATAACCATCCACCTGACTGATTAATCCGCCCACCGAGTTCTTAATCAGGTCCTTAGTCTGGACGTATTTTAGTGCTCTTGCTTGTTCGCCTCTGACTTAATAACTGTCCAATTTAGTCAGCATGTCACTGGAAACTAGGTATTTTCTGAACTTGAATTTTACTATTGCTTCAGTTTTAGATTTCCCTTTAATGGACCTAGTTCCTGTGATGTTCCCAAGATGTTAGTAAATCGATATTGTCTTTCTTGGGGCTGATGTGACAAGCTGACTTTGTGTTTGTTCCACTGCTGTGGGTCCTATTTTGACGGTTCAGTAGAACTTCTACTATTCCAGTGAATGTAAATGAAAAGAACTGAAAATACTCCCTAAGCTCTTCTGCAGGTTTCAGATTTAATTTAAGAACATAGGGCTCTGTTAAAGTCCACAGAGCAGCAACATTTTCAAATATGATCATTCCTGCATAGTGATTTTGAGTTGGTTCACCCTACTTGGGACAGGGGAATCATGAAGGTTTTGATGTTTTACGATTATTCTTTAACATATTTTCTTTATGCTGTGCAGGTGAATCTGATTGGTCTGTCAGGTAACTTTGCTTCATTTTTAATCTTGTTCTTTTGGATATGTCTCTAAGGTCATTCAGCTTTAATAAGGGTTTTAGAACATGTCCCCAATTATTGATTCACAGTTCAGCAGGCCCATGGCTTCCTTTCATTTCTCAGCAGTTTGGTGCTGAAAGACGATTCCCTTGAGTGCCACACACATAAAATAAAAAAACTCAGTTATTAAGGCATGTGTTGTATTGTCAGGTTTCCTTACCACACATTGGATAGATAGGTGCACCCTTCATTGATGGTTCTCCATCCCAGTTTGAGCACATAGATTTCACATTGTGGCTCTTGGACACTGGAAACTCTATGCATACTGGGGTATTCCTATGTCCCAATAGGTATCAGTTCTGGCTTTCTTGTCCTTCAGCCAATAATATCCCCAACAAAAACTAAAAACTCTGCCCAATATCTGAAGACTTAGGACATAGCAAAGATGGAGAATGAATCTGAAGGGAATCAATGTCAGGAACTCGTGGATACTCATAAGGTGGACCCACAGGCTGCCAGTCACTTCCTATCCAATACTAGGGGGAGTGCGAGCAAGGAGACGACAGATGGCCAGAGATTGCCAAAATGAAGGATCAATGAGTGAAGTTTGCTGGGAGGAAACATAACACCCAAAGGCGGGACAGATGTACCCTATCCACCAACTAGAGCAAAGGAATTTCGAAAGGCAGGCCAAATAACCAACCAAAAGCGCTGAGCATGTTCAAAGCCTGTAGACTGAATACATGTCTCGAAGAAACAGCGCAAGTGCTGCCTAGTCGAGACCTAAAAATTAAGCAAATATTGTCAAACCCTTTATATTTCTTGTTATCTGCAAGTCTTTTGGGGTTTGAAGTGGGAAGACCCACTTCCCTGTGCTAGGTCCTGCTTTACATGCATGACGTTTCCTGCAGATCTAGTGGTGTGGCAGGGAAAAGCTCATGCCCCTGTTCTTCACAGCAGTAGCAAGGACTCAGTAGCGACCTCCTTTTAAAGTAGGACTCACTGGAGGAAGACAGCACCTTAGGTCTTGATTAGTGGCCCAACGTTTTCTGAATTTTCTGCCGTACAGGCAGTACACAGATGGGTACACAGGCACAGTAGTAGCAGCCTCTAGGAAGACTGTTCCACAGAGAAATATATTTGGCAGTTGCGTACTTCCAGGCTGATCAAGCTCCTACTTAGCGAAAATGTGAGTCCTCTTCTTTGGTGTCAGCAGCACAGCTGGCTACTAGATGATGCAGTGTTGCTACTACTTGCACAATCTGGGGGAAGTTCACACAGGAGCTCTTCAAAGAAATTGGGGGATTCATTCACAGCATGGGTCACTCATGGTTTGCTCTCTTGTGCCGTCAGCTTTCTCTTGCTGGTCCTCACTCCAGGAACGCGGAGGGCTTCTCCTCTTGGACAGTCTCTCCTTCTGCTGGGCATGGCACTCTCTTTCTCTCTCTTAACAGGCAAGCAGACTTCGACACGCAACGCAGACCATCACATACTCTAGCAGCAAGTGCTGATTTCAGGTGATGTCCCTTTATCTCTGGCACAGTAGCTTTCATGCAGAGAGTGGTGGTCAATGAAGCTTAAATGGGTGGCGCTGTGGTTGTTAGGGGAGGTCAGATGGGGTGGAAGGTCACCTCATGACATTTTTAAAAAAGGGTGAAATTATGCATTTTTCCAGCACAATTGTTAAAAAAAAAATGACCAAAGTGTTCAGGGCTGCTTTAAAGAAGTGACACTGCACAAAATCTGGGGTTAGATCCCAAAGACCACAGACAACGGAAGGCTGGGGCTGACTCCAGTTAAGCTGCTAGACCTACAACAAATAGAATGATGGGTAGTATATGCAGACTAGCGTATGTGCTGTGTGGTTCCCTGACCCCTGCGTAATCAAGGGTGTGTGCAAGTGCGAAAGACAGGCACTGGTAGAATTATAGCAGTGTATACACGGTCTCACATATTTTAAATTGAACAAAAATAGATGGTGATTGCTATTAACATCCACATAAATTAGGAGAGCGAACCACAGAGCAAAGGTTTTCCAGTCACCCCTGTAAGCGGATACCAGCCCAAATCACACAGTAGTCTTTCGGAGTACTCACTTTCATTGGTCATGAAGAACTAGAACAAAGTGGAGTGGTTTAGATCCCTCTTTTAGACACATTTCCACGCCGGCAGATGACAATACACTGTATAAGGCTTCAGAACTGGTTTAAGGTGGTTCTTTTTCAAATGTCGTTTTCTTGATGTTCTTGAAGGGCATAATGAAACCTCTGCAACTAGCTGTCATCCAACTTCTGAAGCAGTAATTAGGTACAGACAAAGAGAAAGGCTCTGCCTAGAAACTTCCTCACCATGCGCAACAGAAACTGAAGCCCCGCCCCTACCATCTACTAAAAGGCAGTGCTCAGGAAGAAATAATCGGCAGGCCTTTGTTGAGGAAGTTGGCTCTGTATGCACTATTTCAAAGTAAGGAATAGTATGCACAGAGTCCAAGGCTTCCCCTTAGAGGTAAGATAGTGGCAAAAAGAGATAATACTAATGCTCTATTTTGTGGTAGTGTGGTCGAGCAGTAGTCTTATCAAAGGAGCAGTGTTAAGCATTTGTTGTACACACACAGGCAATAAATGATGAACACACACACACAGAGACAATTCCAGGCCAATAGGTTTTTGTATAGAAAAATATCTTTTCTTAGTTTATTTTAAGAACCACAGGTTCAAGATTTACATGTAATACTTCAAATGAAAGGTATTGCAGGTAGGTACTTTAGGAACTTTGAATTAGCAAAATAGCACTTAGTGCAATTTTCAACAGTTCCTGGGGGGAGTAAGAGTTTGTTAGTTTTTGCAGGTAAGTAAACCACCTACAGGGTTCAAGTTTGGGTCCAAGGTAGCCCACCATTGGGGGTTCAGAGCAACCCCAAAGTTACCACACCAGCAGCTCAGGGCCGGTCAGGTGCAGAGGTCAAAGTGGTGCCCAAAACGCATAGGCTTCAATGGAGAAGGGGGTGCCCCGGTTCCAGTCTGCCAGCAGGCAAGTACCCGCGTCCTCGGAGGGCAGACCAGGGGGGTTTTGTAGGGCACCGGGGGGACACAAGTCCACACAGAAAGTACACCCTCAGCAGCGCGGGGGCGGCCAGGTGCAGTGTGCAAACACGCGTCGGGTTTTCAATAGGTTTCAATGGGAGACCAAGGGGTCTCTTCAGCGATGCAGGCAGGCAATGGGGGGGGGGGCTCCTCGGGGTAGCCACCTCCAGGGCAAGGGAGAGGGCCACCTGGGGGTCGCTCCTGCACTGGAGGTCAGATCCTTCAGGCCCTGGGGCTGCGGTGCAGAGTCTTTACCAGGCGTCGGATCTTAGAAGCAGGCAGTCGCGGGCAGGGGGAGCCTCGGGATTCCCTCTGCAGGCGTCGCTGTGGTGGCTCAGGGGGGTCAACTCTGGCTACTCACGGTCTTGCAATCGCCGGGGAGTCCTCCCTGAAGTGACTGTTCTTCACAAGTTGAGCCGGTGGCATCGGGTGCAGAGTGTCAAGTCTCACGCTTCCGGCGGGAAACGCAAGTTGTTTCAAAGTTGCTTCTTTGTTTCAAAGTTGCAGTCTTTGGTGAACAGGGCCGCTGTCCTCGGGGGTTCTTGGTCCTTCTAGATGCAGGGCAGTCCTCTGAGGATATAGAGGTCGCTGGTCCCTGGGGAGAGCGTCGCTGGAGCAGTGTCTTTAGAAGGGGGGAGACAGGCCGGTAGAGCTGGGGCCAAAGCAGTTGCTGTCTCCGTCTTCTCTGCAGGGTTTTTCAGCTTAGCAGTCCTCTTCTTCTTAGGTTGCAGGAATCTGAGTTCCTAGGTTCTGGGGAGCCCCTAAATACTGAATTTAGGGGTGTGTTTAGGTCTGGGGGGTTAGTAGCCAATGGCTACTAGCCCTGAGGGTGGCTACACCCTCTTTGTGCCTCCTCCCTGAGGGGAGGAGGGCACATTCCTATCCCTATTGGGGGAATCCTCCATCTGCAAGATGGAGGATTTCTAAAAGTCAGAGTCACCTCAGCTCAGGTTGCCTTAGGGGCTGTCCAGACTGGCCAGTGACTCCTCCTTGTTTTTCTCATTATATCCTCCGGCCTTGCCGCCAAAAGTGGGGCCGTGGTCGGAGGGGGTGGGCAACTCCACTAGCTGGGATGCCCTGGGGTGCTGTAACAAAGGGGGTGAGCCTTTGAGGCTCACCGCCAGGTGTTACAGTTCCTGCAGGGGGAGGTGTGAAGCACCTCCACCCAGTACAGGCTTTGTTACTAGCCACAGAGTGACAAAGGCACTCTCCCATGTGGCCAGCAACATGTCTGGTGTGTGGCAGGCTGCTAAAACTAGTCAGCCTACATGGATAGTCGGTTAAGGTTTCAGGGGGCACCTCTAAGGTGCCCTCTGGGGTGTATGTTACAATAAAATGTACACTGGCATCAGTGTGCATTTATTGTGCTGAGAAGTTTGATACCAAACTTCAGAGTTTTCAGTGTAGCCATTATGGTGCTGTGGAGTTCGCGCATGACAGACTCCCAGATCATATACTTTTATGGCTACCCTGCACTTACAATGTCTAAGGTTTTGCTTAGACACTCTAGGGGCACAGTGCTCATGCACTTGTGCCCTCACCTATGGTATAGTGCACCCTGCCTTAGGGCTGTAAGGCCTGTTAGAGGGGTGACTTATCTATACTTCATAGGCAGTGTGAGGTTGGCATGGCACCCTGAGTGGAGTGCCATGTCGACTTAGTCGTTTTGTTCTCACTAGCACACACAAGCTGGCAAGCAGTGTGTCTGTGCTGAGTGAGGGGTCTCCAGGGTGGCATAAGATACGCTGCAGCCCTTAGAGACCTTCCCTGGCATCAGGGCCCTTGGTACCAGGGGTACCAGTTACAAGGGACTTACCTGGATGCCAGGGTGTGCCAATTGTGGAAACAAAAGTACAGGTTAGGGAAAGAACACTGGTGCTGGGGCCTGGTTAGCAGGCCTCAGCACACTTTCAAATCAAAACTTAGCATCAGCAAAGGAAAAATGTCAGGGGGTAACCATGCCAAGGAGGCATTTCCTTACACTTTGCTAACAAGGTCATCATTTAATTTCTGTTTCTCTTCTCCTCACTTCAGTGTTTGGATTTTCAGTCTCCAGTCACGTGAATGCATGCAATATGCTTCCGCTGTCTGGGGAAGCTATATTCATCCAACAACTTTTGCCAGGTTAAAATAGGGGAATCAAAAATATACCCCACTGTTATCTGTACTCATACTCTCACAACACACAAGAATCCTACTACAATGCATGTGCTTCAGATTCACTACACATAAATGCACTCAACAGGTGCATGGAATATCAGTACAAAGTTCTGGGTTTCACATAAAGCAGAGCTTTGCCCAAGAGGAGCCAGTAGACTCACTCTACTTGACAAAGGGAAAATAGTCTGGACATGCTACTGATTCACATAACCCAGTACAGTGCCACCATATGAGGGCAGCACGCTAAGAACACCTCTCCGGTTCACAGAACAGGTTCTGGACCCTGCATTACCAGAGACATGAACTGGCCTCTGCACTCATGCAAACTCAGCTTGATGCCAGTGCAAAACAAAAACTCAGGGCACCAGACATGTAGTCTGGCATTCAGGCCAGGGGTACGTGCCCGTTTACCAAGCAGGCCATATTTCCATCCAACACACAACTTTATCTAAATTCCTTGTAAAGACTAAGGAGTGAATAGTTTACGTTTCTCCTGAGCATTATTAAGACTAACACTTCTCCAACGTGGGCTAAGTAACTTAGAAAAAGGGTTAAGCTGCCGAAGTAGCAGCTTCAAATAGGAAGAATTATTCTGCTCTTAAAGCGAAGAGACTGGTTATTAGGCATGAAATAAATCATACACTGTTTTCTTGGATTATTCAAGCTTTATTGTCAGAGTTTTTTATATTTAATTTTCTATAAAAACGTATCCTCTATCTGCAGACTTAAAACATATTTTGAAACACCTCATCAGCATTTGAGGATACTGAAGTCTGGACGTCACGGTCTGTATAAATAAAGACACTGATCACCACCAGATCAGTGTGGTCTGTCAACACTTCCTTTAAACGATTTTTACTACTGACTTATTTTAATACCCCATTACTCTATGTTCCTTATCCACTATCCATAGAATGCACATTTAGCTCTACAGATTGCTTCAAAGTATTTCTGTTGCAAAGCATGTACAGCCGGAAAGGCTCATCAATCTGATATCTATATTAAGTGGACACAATACTTCAGATGATGTCTCACCAATGATTAACAATGATGGTTTATACTTTCTGTTGATCAAATCTCAACGTGCACAATTCACGCGTCTTGGCATTGTTTCCACTATTGTCTAGAAATCTGTATGTCATTGGATAAGACATTTCTGTGATCCGACTGCTCTTGTTATGGGCTGCATTCTTCCCCTGTCTTACACTGTTTTTCTGGCCCAAATGCATGATTTCACACTTGGCTTTATTGCATTGTGGCTGCAGGACAACGAAACGGGATACATCGACATTCCTTACCACATTCTGTAAACTCATGAAATGTGATAAAAGCACCAGCCTCCCTGTTAGCCTAGCTCAGGTAAACTTGCCTGTTGTAAGAGCAACTTATGTTCAATGAAATCATCCTGAGCTACCAATATTATTAGAGTTTTAATACTGACCAAATCAGACAAGACACATTAGTGGCCACCATATGCAAGATTACCAGCAATGTAAGTGCATCAGGCATTGTTCTCAATAGTAACTTTTAAAAATGCATTGTCAATGTGGAATGCCTCTACATGGCGAAAACATTATAGCCATTGCAGCAATGCCCCTGGTACCAAGATAATTTCAGTAATAGATCGCCCCAAACATTACCTCACGAGTTTTGAATAAACACACATTTTTGTCACAACTACACACTTTTCAATTTTGATACACACATATTAAATCAACCAAGAAAAAGCTTCTAATTTAGTATGCTGAGGTGCACACAGTAGAGCTACTTACAAGTAACTGGAGAGCTACCAGTAGCTCAAGAGCTACTCCTTGGGGAAGCCTTGCCTAGCTCATCTCCTGTTTTCCCTGCCAGCTTACTTCCTCCCTGCTCTTTGAAAATAAAGACTGCCAAAGCACCCTTCTAGAGGAATCCTTATCCTAGGATATGCATTAACCATGTTAGTACTGCTGCTTTTCAGTAACGGTCAGGGGACTCTGCGGTTGGCCTTAACTCCAAGAAATCAAGTGCTATCAAGTAGTTGATGTCTAAATCAAAAGAAAATGTAACAAATAAAAAGTCAAAAGATAGATGTTTGTGGTTGAGAAACACAAATTAAAAGATTCAAGGCACTTGGAAAAACACTAGTGGTATGGTAACACAAAGTAAGTGAGCACCACAAGGAAGAAAACAAAAACCTCATAAATTATAAACAGTGTTTTGTAAAGACAGGCACAGTCATAATGAATGCAGACCTTGGGATCCAGAACGGCTCTTATACCTGCATCAAAAGAGAAACTCAAAGATGCCAGGGCACAAAGGATTATTTGAAGCCTTCAAGGCTATGATGAGTGCTGGCACTAGAAGTTATAAGATAAACACTATAGAAGTGGCATGTGGAAGACATGAATGTGCCCTTCAAAAAGGAAAATACATTATGGAAATCATTGTCCTTCATGAAGAAAAAAGGTACTAATGTTTTCAGTGCAGATTATGCCAGCCACCCCTTGGTAACATTTTGTACAATACCTTCAGAACAACATCCTTGCTCACCTACAAGTTCTCTGCGTCCCTTCCCGGCAGCATTCACAAGCAAATCAGTAAACCTCTTCCCATAGCAAATGATGCCTTAACCTAAATGGCAATAAAAACTACTGCAGCTTATTTACATTTGTCTTAACAACGTATGGAAATAATGCAAAATAAAACTGGCGAGCAGGTCCAAACACTTGAATTGCTTGTCGTCCGGAGAGATTGTGGCATTTTTCCATCAATAGCTCAGTATCAGGCTAGAGTACAATATACCTTCCAATAGTCTGTTTTTCATGAAACATTTTAATAGGCATGTTGTTTATAAGAACGTGCAACTTTAAAGGCACACAGAAATGACACAACGCAGGGATCATCTATAGGCTGTGACCCACCAAGAAACCTGTGCCAAAAAACTTGTCTCTCTTTAGGTTCCTGCGGGAGGCAAGTACTAACATCACTCGTGATCCTAAAAGACATTCACTGAACTAGCCAGAACACAGAACTCTCACTACCCAATGTGCTGCTGTACACCTGCCACAGTAAGACATTAGTATGTGAAAGGACCCGTTTTCTATACTTTTATTTCCCCTGTGTAAAGATAACTGAGTTTCATTGCATCACACAACTTACTTGTAAACATCAAGTTGAAGAAATGACTGGCAGCGGCAAGAACCACGCGGTGAGCAGGGATCTTTCTTTCTTGCACCATAAGAACCACATCACAAAGAGTTTTCTGTCACATGGAATACAGGATGAGAGTGTCAGAATCAGCGCAAGAACACTATTTCTTCCCGTTCTTGAAGTATTTAACAATACGAGCCAATACATGCAATATCTATAAAACTGTATTTTATTAACCACATGATAACTGGTAAACAGCCTCACATTTTTGGTTTGTTGTTCATAGTCTGCCAGCAAACTTAATTTTATACACAATCGCTGAGTGTAATGTTACAATTGACAATGTTGTTCCTGACATATGTTTTCGTGCTCTGTATTCACTTGTAATGATTCTTTATTTCAAATGCATCACCTCCCCAAAGGTGAGCACACGCCCTTCTTTTAGAGCTGCAGCTTTGATTTGAAAGACAACGTTGGCAAGAATGAGGTGGCCCTCTTCCTCCCCTTAGGACAGAAAGAGGGACATTTTGAAAGGGTTAATAAAAGCTCACAAATCTACTCTTGCTCCTCCCTGATCCTATCTGTATATACTGAATACTACGTCTTAAGCGACTTTCAGCCTTACTTAAAATGTATGTTTCAAAAACGTGTGCCAGTCTCAGATATCATGGTAGCTTTGTGGCCAAACAAAGTGTGTAAGAAACACAGGGAGTCACACCAGCGCTTTAGCAACATACTGATTTTAATATTAAACTGGGCATAAAATAGTCGGAGAAAAAATAAAAACAGTATTATTGTGCAAAGAACGTCTGTAACTGGACAACTACCCAAACGCCGAAATGTCTGTAATTGGACAACTACTCAAACACTGTTTTAGGAAGAGAGAAGAGACACATTCACAGGATACTGAGGAGCTTTATAAAACGACAACAGGTTTGTTCAGCCCGGGACTCTCCAATCGTGCGCCACTTCGGACACTGGTCTCTCGCGGGATCTGTCGGCTTCACGTCACATTTTCATCACAGTTTGCTTCCGTCTTTTGAACGTTCATCCTACCACCACTGTATGCATGTACAATAATAGGTTTGGGATGTGCCACCCCATTTTTCTGAGTAGTTATCCAGCGTTATTCTTTCTTTTATCTCTACCATCTACTGACTAGATATACTGTTTATTATTTTGGCAGAACTACCTAGGCTCTAAGAAACTCCTCGGTTTTACCTGTACAATTGCACGTATGGTTTCCAGAATTAAGCGCAGTACGTAGGCCCGATCCATAAAAGCATTTGTGGCGGTTAGCGCGTTTACGGTACAAAATAGACGTATTTGCCCATTCTAAGTATTCAAAAAACGATATGGAGGCTATTTACAACTGCGCAATAGTGTGTCATCACTGCATACAATAAAAAAAATTCTAGCATTCACGCTAAGAATTTTTCAATTCTATTAAGGAACAGAGGCGAGCATTATGCTTCTCTTTCCATGCATTATTTTTTACAGCAGCCAATGAAAATCATGGAAAGTAAAAACTACATGACCCAATATCAGTCATAACACGTGATAAACCTTAGAGCAGTGGTCTCCAAACTTCTTAATGCCACGCCCCCCCAGTTGAAAAAAAAAAAATCTATGGGCCCCCCCTCAGACTTTTTCACAAATATTTTATGAAGATGGCAATGTTTAAATATGTCCAGACCTTTTTTAAACATTGCAGTTAGGTACCATTACCTTTTAAAAATGCAATAACATGCTTTTGTTTAAAACAAAGGCCTGTTATCTGTAAAATGCTTCTTTTGGCCAGAGTTTGGCGCCCCCCCCGGGACCACTTGAGGCCCCCCTAGGGGGGCCCACCCCCCAGTTTGAAGACCTCTGCCTTAGAGGAAGAAGCCTATAAAGTGTTGCATCACACCAAGCCACTCCTCTTTCTTTGTCCAAAATTCGCAACAGAAAAGTCAACGTCTTAACATAAACTTGCAAACGAAAATCCTGAAAACAGATGAACTGGCATCCCACTTGACTGGAAGAAGAACGATATCGCGGAATCCGCACTACTTCTCATCATTTCCTAGAAAAAATGAAAAAATCCAGGCCATAAAAACTGAATAACATAAGAAATACTTATATCAACTATTCAAAAGGGTGGGATAGCACTGAAGTACAGTAACTTGTACATAATATCAACAAAATAACATGAAACTCCACCATCATATATATACAGTGCGGCGGGATAATCCTCGCCTCCGTGTCCTTAATAGAATTGAAAAATTCTTAGCGCGAATGCTAGAATTTTTTTTATTCTATGGCAGGACCGGAGGCTCAGATTATGCTTGTTTAAAGCTGATTCACAACCACAGAGGCTATATCAACAATAGGTTTATAATAAAAAGTTTTAAAAGTCGAAGGCGAAGCCCAATCCGCTGCCTTTAAAATGTCATCTAAACGAGAACCCAAAGCCAAAGACTTTGATGCCATAGCTCCTCTGGCAGAATGCGCACCAAACTTAGAAATATCAATGCCTGCTTCACTCAGCAACCAACGCATCCATCTAGCGAGAGTGGCTGAGGAAACAGGATGATAAGGCTTAACTAAAGAAATTAGTAATTGACCCCCCATATCCGAACGAAACTCTTCTGTACTCACCTCGTAAGCTTTAAGACACTGCACCACACAAAGCTTGGGGTTGTCTACAAAGCAGGGATAAGAAACGGACTTCAGGTTGCATTTAGTTCTACGCGAAATGGAAAAAGAGACACCCTCAGGAGAAAAAACTCTCCCAGCCAAATCTAGTGCTCTAACATCTGATACTCTCTTACAAGATATCAAACACAACAACACGGTGAGTTTAGCTGATAACTGTTTCCTAGACAAATATCTATTAGCAGGCCAGGATTCTAGAAAACGAAGGACAATATTAACATCCCAAAGGGACGAATAACAGGGCGAGGAGGATTAGCTAACCTGATACCCCTCATTAATTTACACACAATTGGAGACTCGCCGATGGGTTTACTCTCCACTGGTAAATGTCCTGCTGAAATAGCGGACCTGTAATTATTAATAGACCGGTGTGCCAGACCTGACGCTGCTAAGGAGGAAAGGAAATTCAGGACCAGACAGCAACCTGCTGAAGAAGGATCTGCACTCCTAGAACTACACCAAGTACTCCATCGCTTCCACGCCGAAGCGTATCTCTTGTGAGTACTGGAGGACCAGGAACCCGCAATGAATTGGGAAGATTCTTGCGAAAGCCCTGGGGTGTCCCATCTTTCCCTGAAAGACGCCATGCCATCAGAGATAGCTGGCCTGACCGGATCAATGGATGGAACAAGCCCTGAGGGTCCTGGAGGAGATTCTCCCTGAAGGGAAGAAGGATCGGATGATCGCAACTCAGTTCCATTGCTACCGGAAACCATGCTTGAGATCTTCAAAGGGGTGTCACCAGGACTAACTCCGCTTGCTGACGTCTGATCTAGGCCAAAACCCTGGGTATCATTAAGAAGGGAGGGAATGCATAACTCAGTTCCTGAGACCAGTCCTGAAGAAAAGCATCCGTCCTTGATGCCTCCGGATCTGGTCTCCAACTGAAAAAACTTTTCAGCTGTCGATTGAGGCGAGATGCAAACAGGTCGATCGAAAAGGGGCCCCACTTCGCAGAGAGAGTTCGGAAAACTCTGGGATGTAACCTCCAATCGCTGAGGTCTCTCAGGTGACGCGAGTTCCAATCGGCCACCAAGTTGCTGGCCCCAGGGAGGTACTCCGCCACCACTGAAATCCTGTGCTGAAGGCAAAAGTGCCAGAATTCCTTGGCTATCTCCGCCAGAATGCGGGAACGATTTCCCCCCCCAACTTGTTGACATATCTCACTGCCGAGATATTGTCCATGCGAAGGAGAATACAACAATTCGCTCTGATGGGAGAAAGACTCTTGATTGCAAAAGAGCCTGCTAGGAGTTCCAAGCAATTTATGTGGAGACTCAACTCCGCGTTGGACCATCTGCCTCCCGTGGACACTGATCCGCACCGGGCTCCCCAGCCCCGACGGCTGGCGTCGGACTCTATCACTACATCCGGGAGAGAGCTGAATATGGCTCCGCCGTTCCAGGCTTCCATATGATCGAGCTACCAATGCATCTCTGCACGGGCCTCCTCTGACAGGGGAATCTGATCTGCATAACGGAGGCCCTTCTGAAGATTAGAAATCTTCAGTCGTTGAAGGGCTCGGTAATGCAAGGAAACAGTCTGTTTGGATAATAGACACTTCAATTCTCTCTTGATTGAACGGATCTTCCCGGAAGGAAGAATCAGAAGAGACTGTAACAAGTCTATCTGGAAACCCAGAAAGTCTATCCGATGAGAGGGGACCAGAACAGATTTTTGGGCATTGATTATAAAGCCCAGACTCTGAAGAAGAGACACTGACCATTCAAGATGATCTAACAGAAGGTCCCGATCCTGGGCCATGATTAGGATGTCGTCTATGTAAACAATTAACCTGACCCCTTGGGAACAAAGGAATTCCATCACTGGACGCATAACCTTTGTGAAACACCAAGGGGCGGAGGACAGACCAAAGGGGAGAACCTTGTACTCGTAATATTCGGTCTCCCAGCAGAACTGAAGGAACACCTCCTTTGTGGAGGAAAAACAGGAATGGTCAAGTAAGCGCCCTTTAGATCTAAGCGGACCAACCAGTCTCATTCCTGGAGAACATCTCTCAGTAAATGGATACCTTCCATTTTGAAATGACGATATAGCAAAAAAACGTTGAAGTCCCATAAGTTTAGAACTAGGCGCGAGCCGCCACCCTTCTTGTCCACAAGAAACACTGGGCTGACAAAACCTGAAGGGTGATGGGGAACCTTGATAACGGCACCCTTCTTGAGTAGAGCTGAAATATCTGCGGAAATAAGACTGTGCTCTTGAAGGGAAAAATATCCCTGCCTGGGAAGGCATATCTGATAAGGGGACTCGTAAAATTCTAGCTTGAACCCTTGAACGGTCTCGAAGACCCAAGCATCTGAAGAAATTAGATGCCAATTCTCCAAAAACTTCCGAGTTCTGCCCCCCAATATTACTTTTGAACTCAAGACCAAGCTCACCTGTGGCTCCCGACTCCTGGGAGAAAGATTGTTGTCCTTTGGATCTCCCCCTGCGGAATCTGCCTCGACCATACCTAGGTCTTGACGGGTAGAAGGTAGACGAGGAGGAGTCGTAACCCTGATAGCCTCCTCTTCCTTGTTGGTAGGATCCACGATGGGGGCCTTGTTGATTGAAGCGGCCGAAGGCACGCCCTCTGTAGCGTCCGGCCCCTCGAAAAAGTGGACGTAGCACTCTCCGGATGGATCCTTGTGCCTTGTCCAGACTGGCATAAGTGGAAACGAACTTAGAAAGTTCCTTCATGAAGGGAGACCCAAAAAGCAAACTCTGGGCCACGGGGCCTGATTCCGATGCAGCGAGGTCCGCCAGCTTGGGATCAAGCTTCATCAAAACCGATCTGCGCCGTTCAGATGAGATGGCGCAATTAGCATTGCCCAAGAAACATAGAGCTCTCTGAGCCCAGCCTACCAGAATATCTGGGTTAATTGGATCACCCGATTCCTTGGCTTGAAAGGCCAATTCTAGGATCTTAGTTAGAGGTCCCTGAAATGTCTAACAGTTTATCCTGGCATCCACGCCAGGCACGATCGATACCCTTCTTAGGATCCTTAGCGGATTTCTTGACGAAGGTTACTAGGGTAGGATCCAACTCTGGAGTCTCGGTAACCTTGGAGGGAAAATCAGGTCTGGGGCACTCAGATCTTAATCTAGACCGAATATCCTTATCAAACCCATGTCTAATATGGGCTTCTACATAATCTGCCACCTCAGGGGGGTGGTAACCACAGAGAAGACCTGGGATGCACGATGTCCTCTGGCTCGAAAGTCAACACCTTAGGGGTTGGAACCTCCTGGTGGTGAGTTTTCTTCTTGCGTTTACGAGGGGGCGCGTCATCGTGTTCGGAGGAACGCTCAGAGGCAGTAGAAGAAGAGGCTGGATCGCTAACAGCTTTCTTTTGTGTACCTGCATTGTAATCATGCTCTCTTGCCATATTCCTTATGAGGGATTCGAAGTCCGCAGCATGCGGGTTAGAAGACTGTTTTGCAGGCTGCGGGTTTGCCGCAAGGGAAGGATCTCCCATGGAAGGGGCGCTCACGGGGGCTGCCCAAGCCTGTTGATCTACCAAGCCCAGGAGATGGTGTTTGATGGGCTGAATGGCCTGAGCCAAGGCCTGCTTAACTGAGTGACGCACGCCTGCGTCTAGAGCATCCACAAAGTCCTGGTCAAACGAGCCAGCATTATCATCCATATAGTTTAGTTCTTCGGCTTGGTCATCATAGCCAGCCATACTGAGATACAGCAGAAGTGAGCTCCCGAGGAGCAGTATCACAATAAATTAATTAATCAGGGCAGTAATCAAAATATCAAAATTTTTAGATGTGGAGGGAGCTGCCCTGAAGGGGTTAAACGCCCTTGAACCAGGCCCAGCCTGAATAAGAATTGTTTCAACCCCAGTGTCCAAGCACTGGGGCGTAGATGGGAGCTGAGCCAGTGGAGAAATTAACAGAGGGTCATAAATAGCGCTGAAAGGCTATGTTTACACGAGGCAAGGCCTCTTGTAATGTCCCCGTAAAGAGGGGCTTAATAGCGCTGATGCGCTTAGTGCACACGAGGCAGAGTCTCTAAAAATGCTCTCGTGGTGGTTTAGCGAAAGGAAAAGAAAAGGAAAAATCCCAGATAAGCACTCCGATACGAGCGCTGAAAAATCGGCCCCCGGGGAAGGATAAACACTTCAAAGGGAACGCTCCGAGACGAGCATGAAAGAAAATGGAGAACAACGCTCGGAGACGAGCGTTACTAAGAGGAGTCCCGGGGAGGGGAAACAATTAAGGAATACTCAGCCCGGCAGAGCGATCGGGCACGAGAGGAGCCAACTCACACGCGCGAAGTGCACACGCGGGGAGGACGGGAAGAAAAGAAAAGGAAAGCGTAGACCCCATAAAACGCGCTCACGCAGAGCGCAGGTCATAAAATAATAAATTAGAAGAAAGGAAGTAATCTCACCCGCATAACAGGACTGCGCAGAGAGCGCGAGTCCTCGCTTCCCTGCTCCCACTCCACTTTATGAAAAAGCGCTCCAATGGACGCTTATAAGGAGGGGAAAAGCCCGCTCCCAACACCTTTAAAAGTAACAGTAAGAAAGGAAATCACACTTATCTGGCTGCAAAGCAGCAAAGAAAGAGGAGTGTCTTGGTGTGATGCAACACTTTATAGGCTTCCTCCTCTATGGTTTATCACGTGTTATGACTGATATTGGGTCATGTAGTTTTTACTTTCCATGATTTTCATTGGCTGCTGTAAAAAATAAAGCATGGAAAGAGAAGCATAATCTGAGCCTCCGGTCCTGCCATAGAATTAATCAGGGGTAACTCCCACGGGAGGGATTCTTAGTGGGTGTAACAAGGTGTGGTTTCCCTGTACGTTTTTGAGCATTCACTAACTACTATCTGACCAGTCTGGAAACCTTGAACTATTATCCTGGAAATGTATTATCCTGAAAAGGTTTCTGAATTGGCAGGGATGTGTAATTCCTATCGCCCGACGCCCGGGACATCTTGTTTGGGGTCAAGGGCAACAAGTTTTTATGTTTACTTTGTCCTTGGGACAAGTAGGCCCAACCCTCTGCAGCACAAACCCTTTGGCTGCCTGTTTACAGAGAGTGGAACTCTCTGCAGTTGAGGTAATGTGTTTCAAAAAGATAATGCTGTTCGAACTTGTATTTATGGTTCATTATTTGAAAGCCTTCATTATTAGGTTGAGTGCTGTAAATAAATTCTTTAAGGTCACACTTCACTACTGACGTTGGTTCCAGTACAAAAAAACCAAAACGTGTATACACATGTTTGAAAAGTTGAGGCTATGAGGCTAAGTATAATGTTCCCAGAATGCTTTCTGATTAGATGCAAATGAAGTGTCATTTAGTAAAATGTGTTGATGCATGCTAGTATTTCCCAAAAAATATTTCTAATGGAAAATCAGTGTAACCATTTTCAACACGAATATGGGAAGCATGAAAAAAAAAAAACACTGACAAAGCCAACTGGTCTGACATATTTTTATAAGTCTTTTAGTTTCATCAATGCGTGTCTTGTTTTTTCATGGCTTTTGAAACACTTTATTGTTATGGGAGCTACCAGGCCCTCAACATTGTAACAAACACTGGCAAAAACCCCCCAAAAAGTTTTTGAACTCTAAAAGCACACGTTGCCACCAGTGGCATAACAAAGGCCCCGCAGCCGCCCTCCAGGGGGCCCTTTCAGCACAGCACCTGCCTTGAGTGAGTCTGGAGAGGGGGCTCCTCCATGTTCTTTGCAAAGGGGCACCCTCCAGTTTCGTTACGTCACTGATTGCCACTGTAGTTCCTGACACTGAACAAAACTACTTTGTGTGCCAATATGCTCCTTGTGGAAGAGCAGAATGCGATCACTCACAGTAAAGCCAGCCGGAAGAGAGAGAAATAGAAGTTTAATAAAAACAAAATGTCTTTGTTAACACCAGACCTAATTAGGGACCAAGACCCAAATGTAGGTAGTTTTTTGCATGTCGCAAACAGCGACTTTCGCTGTTTGCGACGTGCAAAAAGCACATTGCGATGCACAAACCCAGTTTTGCGATTCAGTAACCTGGTTACCGAATCGCAAAACGGGTTTGCGACTCGCAATTTGGAAGGGGTGTTCCCTTCTTAATTGCGACTCGCAGTGCAATGTAGGATTGGTTTGTGACCGCGGGTGCAAACCAATTGCAGTTTGCACCCATTTCAAATGGGTGCTAACACTTTCGCAAAAGGGAAGGGGTCCCCATGGGACCCCTTCCCCATTGTGAATGTCACTGTAAACATTTTTTCAGAGCAGGCAGTGGTCCTGTGGCCCACTGCCTGCTCTGAAAAAATGAAACGAAAACGTTTCATTTTTTGTTTTTGTAATGCATCTCGTTTTCCTTTAGGGAGCAGTCACAGACATGGTGGTCTTCTGTCTCCAGCAGGCCACCATCCCTGTGAGGGCCACTATTCGCAAGGGGGTCGCAAATTGCGACCCACCTCATGATTATTCACTAGGTGGGCATTTGCGAAGCCCTTGCGAATCACAGATGGTGTCAGGGATACCATCCTACATTCGGATTTGCGACTCGCAAATTGCGAGTCGCTCTAACTCGCAATTTGCGGGTCGCAAATCTGAACCTACCTACATGTGGCCCCAAATTCTTAAAGAAAGTCACAAAAGTGCACCCATGGTATATGTCGTACCCCTATAAAATATTTGTGAACTGTATTTTAGCATGGGTAAATATGCATGTGTAGATTTGCTCATGTGAAAATCGATTGAGCATTTGCAAGTTCATTTTCCCTCCGGCCACTTTCTTCTCAACCCTGGAAGAAGTTCTAATTCTGCCATTGTCGGGAGTAAATGTCCAGCCTTTCTTATTATGGGAAAATATTAGAGAGAAGCTGGTGAAAATCTTTACAACATGCAGGTTAGTAGGTTTGCAGACTCAAAGGCATTCCAGCCCTGGAACTATTGCTTACTGCTTCCTCCAGCCCCAGTATGCAGATCTGCAGAAAGGTGGCAAAATAAGGAAATTGCTACAGTAGGGATTGAAACTGCAAGTATTCAAGCCCTACTATGGTAGTAGCCCTGGCCTAATCAGAGAGGCTATTATCAGAGCTCTTACATAATGAGATTGCTGCCATAATTTGTCGCCACACTACATGGCACCAAAGGGACAAGTAGATCTTTTTACAGGACAAGTAGATTTGAGAAGCAACCTGTCCCCTGGACAAGTAGATATTTTAATAAATTCCACACCCCTGATTGGTAGAAGTGTACAAGTACTTTTAAGCAGAACTGCAACTCTAATCATATTCTTCTAAATGCTTTTTCCTTGAACCAGTCCCAATCTGTGTTATTAACAGCAGTTTTTGTCTAGTTGTCTGGTAAAAAGTAACCAAGTATTCCAAAAGTATGCTTGCAATGTCACTGTTGCCTATTAACTCTATTTTCCACAATGATCTTCGCCCTCATCATTCAGGGTATTCTTGCTCTAGCCTGTGTAGCACCTACCAAACACCTCCTTACGAAAAGAAGCACAGGGATCAATTGGCTTATTTAAGCCCATTACGGACACACAAATAGATCCAAAGATGACTGTCGACCAACTGCTCTTCATACAGACCAGGCTACCTTCTCTGACACCAGAATCAAACAGGAGAGGTAGAAGTATCCGGTTACCACTCAGCTTCCTAACCAACAGTCTTTTAATATCAACTGAACTGTCACCACATGTCCCAGTATTCACCAAGTAGTACCCCCTCTAGTTACTTTTGGAGACCCTCCTGTTGATATTAAAATACCTTCTCTGATACATCACCCACAACTAAAAAAGCGCAGCAGTTGCCACCATTGTCAACAATCTTTCACAATCATACCCACCCTATGAAACAACTCACCACCCCTTCTAAGAACACGCAGCTGCAGTCATGACCCACTTCAAAGTTCTTATTATAAAAGAACATTGCCTTCCTGCTATCAGCTCTTTTTCTATGTATATGCTATTTTTGACTATCTGCCACGTGACTCTATCTTCATTAGTTTGGTGACATGAACCAACTATCACCAACAGTACAATCTTTTTGTTCCATGCTTTCCAATCATTCTATGACACTTACTCCATCTCCACACAAACAGATATAAATACACCTTGACCACTGCTGAAAATGGCCCATTTTGCAGGATTATCCCCAAACATTTTGCTTCTGACCTCCTGTTTTTGATACTGTGCTGAATTTCTTTTTTGCTAGCTTTACGACTCTGGGCATTTTATCACTGCTGACCAGTTCTAAAGTGCAAGTGGTCTCTGTCTAAATTGTATTGGTGATTGGTTTATCCAGGATTGGCATATTTGATTTACTAGTAAGTCCCTAATATAGGGCGCCATGTGTGCCCAGGGCCTGTAAATCAATTGCTACTGGTAGGCATTGGGCACAGACGGTGCACTATACTTGGGCTTGGACTGAGCTTGCCTTTGGTTAAGAAGCCCCAGGGACATCTAAGACTTCATCTGCCAGCAAGGGGGATCTCTTGCGCAAAGTCCAGACTTGCCAAGTGGTGCCAAACCTAGTGCCTGGGCCCTTGGGAGCTGAGCACAATAATCGCAACCGACATCGCAGGCCAGATGCCGCCGCAGCGCCTCCGAAGTCCCGCCACAGTGCGAGTCCCGAGTGTCATGTCACTCACACCGTTGCAGCACCTTTGGTCCCATGGTTTGATTGTGACACCGCAAAATCGACACTGCAAAATCGACACCTCACGTCTTGACCTACTAGATTCATCAACTCACCCTGTTGTAAGGAACAGACGCCACTCCACTGATGCAGCATCACCTCCCCTGCTACTGTAAGGGTCTGACACTTCACCTCACTGGTAGCAGTAAGGAACAGACGCCGCACCAGCTCCAGCGAAGCCTCACCTCCCTGACTCCGTGCAACGTCTTTGCTTCCTCGTTTTAAAGGGGACTGTATCTCTGGTCCTTGCGACTTCGTGACCGGCCCGCATCTCCCTCACAAGTGGCGTCAGACTGTTAGGAACGACTGTCAAGATGTCATGATAGCCCCAGTTGGAGATATTGTGTTTCTAAGCGCTATACTAAGATTTCATCTTTGAAAATTCTTATCTTTGCTTGTGTATGTTGAATTTTTGTCATTTTGGTCATATGTTACTCAGATAAGTATTGGTTATTTTTCTAAATTGGTGTGGTGTACTTTTCTGGTGTTTTCACTGTGTTACTTTCTGTGTACAAATACTTTACACATTGCCTTTGAGATAAGCCTAACTGCTCGTGCCAAGCGAACAAGGTGGTGAGCAGGGGTTATATGAGCTGCATGACTACCCTACCCTGACTAGAGTTTGGGTTACTACTTGGAGCGAGTGGAAACCACTGCCAACTAGGGACCCCATTTCCAACAACCATATACTCATCTTTAATACACTGGCTTCCTTTCCTTCCATGGGCTACTACATTCCCTTTGGATTATGCCATAATACACATCTATACATCTCCATAAACCCACCAAAACCCGTGGGAAATGATTATTCAACTCCACTGCAGCAATCATTGCCCTAGTCTTAGACTCCACCTTTGTTGACTTGTTCAATGGCATTCTGATGTTACAATTCACAACCCTGTATCCCTTCCTGCCTTTCACACGGACACCTCAATCCTATGGCCTTGACTTATTTTACATCCACTATCTAAAGATATAAAGGCACAAATCCTTCTGAAAATAACGGACATTCTAGACCTGAGTCTGTAAAACAGAACCACACCAACCTAGCCTCTGTTCTTGATGCTGGTAATTAACTGTCCTTTTGGGATAGCATCACCTTGCTGAGACCGCATCCCCACAGCCAGTCCACTCCGTCTATTTACACATGCCTCCCCTTTCCAACATCATCCAATCTGGCATCTTTGCCACTGAATTTTTCCCCATATTTGTACACAGAATATGCTAAAATAGAAAAACCCTTAAGTACGCTCCTCACTGCCCCACTTTCCTACTCGTTTACCCTCATCTCTCATACTCTCTCCGTCATAATTAGCTCCTTCTCCGCCACTTCTCCTCAGAGGTAACTGCATAAAGTTATGTGCTCAAAACTATTGTGTAACCCCTCAGACCCTTTACTCCCCAAAGTATCAAGCGCTTGCCTTTACCTCCATCTCTTAATTGGTTTAATGTAACTATTCAGTCACTTCCAGACCTACCAAAAAGCATTTAGTCAGCACTTGTCACACCACTGCTTTAATAGCCTACCGCTAATTTCCTCTGTTCCTCTATCACCCTATCTCTCACGTTCATGTACTTCCCCAAACACTTCAACAACTTTTGAATTCTAAACCACTATCTCTTTATGTGCTACCAAGCCCTCTCCAATCACACCAAATGCTTCACTGTATGGAAACCACTCTCTCACAAACAAGTAACACTTCATTACCTGTGATGACCTTATAGCACTCTTCTCTAACTTCATATCATACTCCTTGAACTATCTGTGGCACTGAACACTGTGACCACTAACAATGTTGCCATCCCTTGAAACTCTTGAAATCAGTGAATTAGCTGTTGTCTGGATTACATCATACATCTTGCACTTCTCATTCCCTGGCTCCTGATTTCTTCATCGACATAGCATCTCCTCTATGTTTTGGGGTCCCTGGAGATTTATTTGTTCCTGAGCTCAATTCATTTCTCCAATCACTGTACTGCCCTTGGTTACATTACCTCCTCAAAGGCATCCAATTCCTTAGGATCGGAGTTCCAACTTTCACAACTTGGCTGCAGCCTTGCTTTTGACTGTATTTCAGCTATCATTCACTAAATTGCTCTCTGGTTCTAATGCTTTATGTTTCTAAAATCAAAATGGTCGCTTTTCCTGCTTACTCTGTGCCATTCAAACCACCAGAACCAATCACATTCCCCCATGATATCTTGATTTGCCAGACTCCTCAGCATTATACCCTACTATAGCATGTGGCTGGAGTGATTCATACCTTCAAATATACATTGTGCTCAAGCTTCTCTGTCGAACTGGAAAAAAGCTCTAAAATCTGTGCCTCCATAATGGATACTGTAGGATTGCTCTCAGGTGTCTGGTAGGCTACCTGACCAATATCATTTGCCAGAATAACTGAAAGAAGAGACACATGCAGAGCCCAGAATATCTCCTCTTCCACTTCCAAGTTGAATGCCTAATTCCTACTGGTGGCTGGTGAAATTTGAAAACGGTGGGGCAGAAAGAACACAAGTGAAGTTTACTGAACTGCACCTTGGTGTGTAAATATAATGGAAACCCTGCACTTTATCCAAGGTCATAATTTATTGGAGAGCTTATATCAAGCATTACTTTCATTATATCTTAATACAATAGTGTATACAACATTCCAGCGCTGTTTGATCACACTACTTCAGAGCAGCTTTGAATTATCTCATGTAAATGGCAAGAGAAATGTAGTAATTTAAAATATAGTAATGCGAAAAAATAAGACGTTTTACCGCTTTCACTCAATAAAATCTAGTGATTTAAAGTTTTACTAACATGAATTTCTGTGAAAAAAGAACCATGGTATATTTCCCCTAATAAGCATGAATCACCGTAACAGATATTTGTGAATACTACATGAAGTATCCAGCCCTGCAGCATTTAGTGGATGTGTCTAATTTCCCTGCATAATCACCTTTGCAACAGCACAAAGCATGGAGACTGCCACATATCAAACTTTGAAGATGGACAGGGGCAAACAGATGTCTCGCACTTTACGAATGATGTGGCTGATGACTCCATTCGCTGGGCTTGAGCAAACACAGCCCAGTACGAAAGGATTTTCTCATTGTGATGGTGTCACTTCTGCAGACGTTTTCCTATGAAAATCACGGGCTGTAAAACGATAATCCCTAAGGAAGAGATTCCCATACATGCTTGGCTGAACTTTCCAATGATGCTCGCAACGGACAAAAGATGAGACAGACCGCCCTTTTTAAGCAAGATTAAGGGAAATATTTTACATGGTACAACATTGGAGGGGCATGGCCCCAAAGCCTTCATGCAGAAACCCCCCTGTAAATGTTTTCCTTCCAATGACTGAAAGTCCTGGGCTGCCTGGGACCCTAGCAATACACCCCACCCACAACCACTGTTATGGTCAGGACCGTCACAGTGGAAGTTGATAACAGATACACAAAATTCCTAGCAACCAGTGTTCACACATTACTCTCAATAAAAACTGCTCCCCACATGACAGCCTGGGCCTAGTGTATGTGACAGAAGTGGATCAAACATGTCCCTTGTTTGATCTGTTTCTGCTGTATACGCTAAGATTAGCCACACAAGTGGGTTATCATTTTCACGTGCCCTAGGCCCAACCAAACCAGCTGGGCATAATTTTTTATCGTGAGGTACGTGGGAGCGCTAGGTAGTAGAAATTTTGTTCAACAGTGCGGATTTCAACACCTTCCCTCGCAGAAAGGTGATGAAAATGAGTGCTTTTAGCCAAAGCTTGAGGTTTGCAGGGCACTGTGGGTAGGAAAAAGTAGCGGGATAAACAAGTCACACCACCATGAACTCCCCTAGGTATCTTGTTTTCAGAAATGTCCGAGTTTGGTGGGTTTCACAGGGCGGCAGACGACTCAGAGTCAGAATACTGCTGCCATTCAGCATGGCAAGCACATGGAAATTTAGATCTATCATCATTTTACCAGTCTGTATGTCAAAAAATACACCAGAAGAGAAATCCCAATTTCATCTCACTTGCTATGGGAATGCTCTAGGCCCTAGCCAGGTAAAACAACGGTTGGGGATTTTGGGGTGGTGGAAAGACCCTACACAAGGGTAGCCTGGATTTTTTTCCTAAATCCAGGCCCATTCTGGAGTGACAACATGGCTTAATGCCTGGGCTGGCAGATCCGACTCCTTTCATTGTTTTTTTATTTTTTTCATTTACAACTCCTTTATTCCTGGTGTCTAGAGGGTAGATTGGGGGTAAACTCCTCCTATCTCCTCTCCAAGGGGGGTATAAAGACTGTTGTGCCGAGGGCGTGGGGTGAGGGCCCATGCCCACAGGCGCACTCACCCAGCACACAAAAACAGTTACCCTGGTGATCTACTGGAATGGATTCCTGTTTGGGGACCTCATGTGTAGTGCAATCCCAAAGAGGAGTTTGACTCGAGAGAGAAAGAGAGGCAGCATTCTCTTTCCACCATTGCCTCGCCTGTGCTGATCAAAGTTCAGTGGAGGGGGGACACAGGTATGCATCCCAGCACCAATCATAAGTGAAAGCAGACCGCGCTAATGGTGTTGTCTGCTTTCACTTTTATAAGGTTTTCTTTTGCTGTGGCATCAGCGTGCAAAGCAAAAGCAAAAAAAAAAAAAAGAGAACAACCTTGGATGTGAGGGAAGCACTTTCCTTGTGTTCGTAGGTTCATTTTAAAAAAGAAAATGCTTCCGGTTAAAAAAACAGAAGTATTTTATTTTTTAACGCGGACGATGAAAAGAATTATGGTGGTAGTGCTGAGAACATCAACTGGTTTACCTTAGCATTATAGTGGTTACTGCTCCAAAACAAATCATTTTATCAATTATTGGGCAGGGAAGGAGAATAAGCTGGGAAACTACTAGCCTGGGTACTTAAAAAAAAGAAGTAAAGCCCACTAGTATTACTTCTGTTAGAGATGAACAGGGACAAATAATGGATATACTCGAGCAGATCAATAAAGCCTCCTCGCCATACTACAAATATACATGCAACTGTCACAAGAGGAATAAAAGGAAAATCCCATACTTACCACACTGATTTTATGCCGCTTTACCAAGAACAAATAGGGCAATTAAAGTGCCAACACTTGAAGAAGTAACAAAGGCAGTACAAGAATTGAACAGCTGCAAAATACTAGGACAAGTGGGACTCGTGGCAGGATAGTACTAAACGTATAAAAGTCTGGTGGCTGGCATAGGTTTGCAAGTATATCAGGAAGCACTTGTTGAGGGGGTGAAAGGGATTCTAATGTTGTTAAAACCAGAAAAAGACCCTTTACATTATAAAGCACAAAGACCACTGTCTATGCTTAACAAGGAGAACAAAACTTTAGGCAAAATATTAGCAAATTGGATAAAACACAATTGAACCATTGATTAATGAAGATCCGTGTAGATGCATACACAGGAGGATAACAGCAATGAACATTAAACAGCTGATGCAAGTAATGGGAAAATCCGCAAAATGTGACGTAGAAATGGCTCTCACGTCGTAGGATACAGAGAAAGCCTTGATAACAATGTCACGGGAATATCTATTTGCAGTACTGCAGGCTTTCAACTATGGCCCCATGTTCATTAAAACAGTCAAATTGTTATACATCACACTGTTAACTAGAGATGAACAAACTGAATAATATCAGAGCACTAGCTACCAAAGAAGGTTTGAAGACAAGGATGTCATTTCTATCACTTCTGTTTTCCCTAACAATTGAACCATTGCCTAGTCAACTGAGAAGTGTGTTAAATAACTGCCCAATTGATGTAATATAACCGCAATAGAAGTATATAACCAAAACATACAGAGTTGATATATGCTACTGTTATAACTATTAGTTTATTTATTGAAGCCCACTGAACTCATGGTGCTGTTAATGCAAATAATAGAACAATTTGCTAACCAAACAGAGCTATGTATAAACAGGCAAAAGATGTTGATGTAGTTTATGGGCGCATCAACGCAGGTACCAAAATATAGATTGCCACACAATGGAGTTCTGAGGAACTGAAAACATTTGGATACCAATGGTTCACGGTCCCCGCAGGCACACACACACACAATAAGTGGCATGAACTAAATACTGATAGGTTAACAAGATAAATCACTAAATCTATTGAATTTAGGGTATTGCTCCCTCTGTCAGCGGTGAAAACAACAATAGCTAAGATGGTAATGCTCACAGGTATTTATAACAGTTTTGTACGTTTACAGTTTTGAGTGTAAGACTCAAACAAATGAGAACAGGAATGACTATCCTGTTCTGGGGAAAAAGGAGAAGAAAGACTACTGCGCACATATGAGAAATGAGGGTTACAAATCCCTGTCCTAGAAGCATATTATCAAGCTGCACAGCTACATTTTGCCACAGGTTGGTTCTGGGAAGACATCATAGAGAAGGATCACCTGGGACATAAACAGAAAGTCAAGCTAATTAACGCACAGCTAGCAGGCCTCAGAATAAACGACACGTAAGGAAACCTGGAAACCTAACACTGGAGGGGAAGGACCTAAGCACTCTAGAGTCTCAATAGCAAAGCATGTAGACTACAGCAAAGTCTATTTAAAGTCTCAACATCACAGCATGTAGCCTAAACAAAGCATCACCCAATGTACGAACATTTGAAAAGAGAGTTACTGATACAGATTAAGCAAGCAATTGTCAAAATCTATCAGACTAAGGAAGCAAATGTCAACTCAATCATAAGGACTACAACTCAAACTATAACACCTCCCATTTGAATAACAGCATGATTAAGACAGAGTTGCGTCCAAATCCAGCCCAAAATAAAACACACAAGGTAAGAATGACGCAGAGGCCATTCAGCAACCATTCCACACAAAATACAATGACTTGTAGAATACTGCCAACATAAAAATAGATATGGAGGATTGTAATCTGTTAAAATCCCTTAGGGACTTTGATAATTGGCTCCTGCAAGAGACATTGTCAAAACCTGTGTGAAGACTCATGTAATCTTCTCGCCGAGTAACTTGAAAAGGAACGGTCTTGAGGGGCCTTCAACTGAACACCAACGCACAAAACAATCACTAGATTAAGATGACTTCACAGGCTATGTTGAAAAACAAAATGACAGTTGGTGGTGAACATTTAGCTATCATCTGTGATCTAAGATGCTTTTCAGGTTAGGCCTGCCTTGGGTACAATTTTCCAACATCAGACTAGAAGGGGAAGGCCACGCTGAACGTAATGAAAGCTGACATAATGGTGCAGTACAATACATATAGCAGTGCTTCCAGGTCAACTCAGATGTAGAAGGCCAGAATAGTGAATCTGCTACTAATATTTCTTTGTAAAATAAAGGAGGGGTCGCAGGCACCAAAACCTCTGAAGGGGCAGGACAATGACCAAATTGCTCTGGCTATACCTTGGAACCCAAAAAGCTTTAAAACAAGCTATGAGACTCTCAGATTATTGGCTCAAATATCAAGTTTCACCCCATTGTGATACTGGCCAGAAGAAAATTAAGGCGGATACCAGAAAAGGCGGACAGGCTAGCAGAATGAAAGAATGTTACTGAAATGTGCAAGTTGAAGGGCCAATTGGTAATCATGACAATTATAAGCATAACACATAGCCTAGAGGCTACAAGGACATAATGAGTGCATTAGGTTTGACGAAAGTAGTAGGTCCAAAAGCAAACACAAAGGAAAACAAATGCAGACTGTATGGAGCTAAACGATGAAGAAATACAGACAAAAAACTAAGGAAAGGCACAGAGCAAAACTGCTTGTAAAGACAAAAACAAAGCCACAAAAAAGCTGGAAAATATTTATTGAATCACTCGAGAAACATGTGAAGAACATTTTGAACCAACTGCCACAAGATGCAGATAACTTCCAAGTAAATATTGATGCTAACTGTTCAAAGACCCTATGTGATGATCATTTCAAGCACGTTTTTATGGAACGTCAAGCCTCTAGAGACGAAATCGGAGACAGGACCTCTAAGATGCATTCAGTAGCAGTCAACAGTTTAAGGCTCCCTGACAAATTCTTTTTTGTAAAGAATACAACCTACATTGTGGAAGTGCCAATATGTATTTATGTGCTAAGAAGCTAGCTCCTTAATGTTTATTGGCCTTTATAAATTAACTGGAAATGTATAGAGCAGGGCACTCAAGGCCTTTCTAACGGCCCGACTTTCTGTTTGTGTCATGCTGAACAGCATGTTTAGTGCTGCCAATTTATTTACAAAGGATTTAAGAATGTAGCCGAATCGTACAGGTCAATAAGTCTGCTCGGCACTGATAAACTTTTTTTTTTTTAGATACATCCTACATATGCTTACAAGAATGGTAGAAGGAAAAAGGGACACCTCTCCGTGATGGCTTCAAGAAGGAAGGAGGGATGCCTTCTGGTCTCATCCCTCTTCTCCCAATAAGACAAATGATGTATACGTAAGCATTGCATTTGGCATATGAATAATGAGTTGCACATCGTTTGTGCGAGTTGGGGATTGCATAGCCAACTATAGATGAGATTTTCAGTATTTTATGTTTCATTACGTAACCATAATTACAATTTAACTACGTG
Source organism: Pleurodeles waltl (assembly GCF_031143425.1). Lineage (NCBI taxonomy): Eukaryota > Metazoa > Chordata > Amphibia > Caudata > Salamandridae > Pleurodeles > Pleurodeles waltl. Next base: position 843,261,219 of record NC_090449.1, read on the forward strand.
TTCTTAAGTGAATTTCAGAGGATTTCTTAAAACAAATGTTACAGTATTATAACCTTTAGCAGTCCACAGTGACTGTCAGTCAGTTGCAGGACCTGCCACAAGAGGCCAACTCCTGCTGTGCAGTCTTCACTTTTTCAGTGAATTACAGGATACAAGAACAGAGCTCCTTGTCTTAATTTTCTCACCTACAACCAGCCAGTCAATGAGATATTAAGGGGGTCATTCTGACCCCGGCGGTCTTAGACCGCCGGGGCCAGGGTCGGCGGGACCACCGCCGACAGGCCGGCGGTGCCCCGCAGGGCATTCTGACCGCGGCGGTAAAGCCGCGGTCAGACCGGCAACACTGGCGGTCTCCCGCCAGTGTACCGCCGCCCTTTGGAATCCTCCAAGGCGGCGCAGCTAGCTGCGCCGCCGAGGGGATTCCGACCCCCCCTACCGCCATCCAGTTCCCGGCGGTCCGCCCGCCGGGAACCGGATGGCGGTAGGGGGGGGTCGCGGGGCCCCTGGGGGCCCCTGCAGTGCCCATGCCACTGGCATGGGCACTGCAGGGGCCCCCGTAAGAGGGCCCCTACAAGTATTTCACTGTCTGCTTGGCAGACAGTGAAATACGCGACGGGTGCAACAGCACCCGTCGCACCTTCCCACTCCGCCGGCTCGATTACGAGCCGGCATCCTCGTGGGAAGGGAGTTTTTCCCTGGGCTGGCGGGCGGTCTTTTGGCGACCGCCCGCCCAGGGAAAAACGTAGAATACCCTCCGCGGTCTTTCGACCGCGGAGCGGTATTTCGGAGGGGGAAGTCTGGCGGGCGGCCTCCGCCGCCCGCCAGACTTAGAATGACCCCCTAAGTCTGCTTTAGGTCCCTGAAGCCGAAATGGATGCGCTCTCACATCCAATCATAGTTGCTTTACATTTAATTCACAAGCTGGATTTGTGGTACAGCTATTGCTAACGTTTTAACCAATTTGAAGCCCACCTGACTTGTTTAAAGTTAATTTTTCAAATAATTCTGAATTAATTCACACCAAATCAAGCAAATGCACGTCCCAAAGTAAAGTTCTACTTTCATGCCAGTTTTGTTGTAATTTTGTTGAGCTTGTATTTCTGCAGAGAAAAGCAATGAATACTATTGAAATTAAGCTGGGAAAAATAACTTTTTTGATCACCCCTTTAGTCCCCCTCCCTCGATAGATTTGCCTGAAACTTTGCTTGCCAACCCCAATTCGAGTACCAAAATAGTCTAGTCGGCTGGTTCTACAACTATAAAAGTGCAAATAAGTACATTAAAAAGCCAATATATGTTAAAAAACAACACTTAAAATGCTAAAATCATTCATCAAAATAACAGACTCCTAAAATGTGTACATGAATCACAAGTGAAGACAACAGCAATGCATCTCACTTCTTCATGTTTAGTATCTCTTCTGAGTCTGCAGATAACATTTGATAAAATTAAGCAAAGCATGACATAGCTCAGTAGTTCCTACTTGCTGTAAAAAGGAAAGGCAACCTTAATAGATCTGGTGTTAAGACAATATGGGCATAAGAAAGTGATTCCTACATATTAAATAAAGCCCACAGAAAAGAATAAAGAGCAATGTACTCTCTTTAAATCTTCTGTTGCATGGACGTGTAGGAAGGGACAGGAACCACGAACCTTGGGATGAAAATGCTACTAAAAAATGAACACGGTTAATATGTAGCCTTGTGAGGAGAAATATATTCTGTTCATGAGAGATACATTGTCGATAGAACTCGGAAACAGGGCTTACTATTGTGTTCCAGCAAAGTGAACCTAGATCTCTCATCTGCAGTTCAGCCCAATTTTTGTTAAAACATTTGTTACAATGCAAATCTTTTACCACATCCAGTGCTTTATGAGTTGATCTCTCAGGGTTTAAAAAAAGTTCAGGGACCCCTAGCTCGTTGAAGGAATTCTTCTTGAAAGCTAGCCATGGAATGTTCAGTGTTATCTAGAGTGAGACAATCCAAAAGTACTTCTTTAGTACAGGCTCGAAGTCATGATAACAGGGATGGCAGTTTGATGAGGTCTTCTGCAAAACCCAAGTTCACCTCACCATGCCAAAAGACAATTCTGGTGGTTTGAGGGAGCAGCACAATCTTGCGGCTAAAGATGTTATCAGTCTTTTGAATGGTTCTAACGGCTATCTACCCCCACACAACTGCATCATATTGCCCAAACGACAAGCATTTACTTTTATATAATTGAACTAGCTCCTTTACTGGTTTGTATCCTAGTCGCTTAGTGAAATGAAACACAGTCAAAAGATCTTTGAAATTGCAGTGCTGAATTTTAACAGGAATTTCCAATTAAACGTTGAGGCTAGTGGGATTCCCAGATAAGTAAAATCAAATTTTTGTTGAAAGTTTCATGCACATTTGTCAAACAGACCCGTTATCTGAGACTAGAGGGACTACATATCCCAGACTGCTTTGTGGCCACAGGAGGTGGCAATTTTCTACATCACCTGCTCCCGCTTGCCACTTCCAACGAGCGCTATAAAGCGCGAGGGGCATACCGCAGTGTGGGATGCGCTGAGACCAGAGGGACTACATATCCCAGGCTGCTTTGTGGCCCCAGGAGGCAGCCATTTTCTTTAGCACCTGCTCCCACTTGCCACTTCCGACGAGTGCTATAAAGTGCGAGGGGGCATACTGCAGTGCGAGACCAGAGGGACTACAGATCCCAGACTGCTTTGTGGCCTCAGGAGGCGGTCATTTTCTTCATAAGCTGCTCCCACTTGCCACTTCCAAAGAGCGCTACAAAGCATGAGGGGCATACCGCAGCGCAGGATGTGTGTGGGCCGCACACAGGCAAAGGGAAGGCTCATCTGTGCCTGTCTGCAACTAATTGAGGCTGGGCTGGGCCACCCCCTTGAGTCTGGTTCATTTTTAGCCACCTCTGAATAGTTTCACCTTCCTCCAGTCCCCCCTCAAAGTACCAACTCATGCCCCTTATTCCGTTCCAACACACTGCCACAGATAGGGGCAAAGAAAAGCGACTGAGGGCATGCGGGGGTGGTGACAGCACAAGAAAAACTCTAAAAGGTCGGGCTGCAATGACGTGCTAGATCGCATTGATGACCTCCTGGATGATTGCGGAGAAACACTAGCCCCACCATCTGGTGTAGATGAACCACTGAGTCCTGAACCGTGCTTAGCAATCCATCCGCTGACTAATAAGCAGGAAAGCATATCCAGTATGTTCAATAAAGCTGGGGAATGGATGAGGAACAAGACCAGTACAGCGCTCCAAACCCCGTAGATCCAGTTCCTACTTTTGGCTCCTCTCATGACACAGCAATAGTGCCTCCTCCCTCTCCCATCCCCTGTACCAACAGCTTTCTATCGCTATCGCCCCTAGATCCACCCACAACTCAGGATCTTGTTTCTCCAGCTCAGGTCAGAGCAGGTGGCCTCCTAAACAACCAGCCATGCACCCCCACCCCAAATGATGACTTAGTAGGATTTATAAAAAACACTCAGGTCCGAAACAGCAGCCCTAAAGTGTATGATAGGCGATCTTGTGGTTACAGTCGGGCATCTTATGGAAGACAAGGGGAGAACAGCTAGGAAACGAGCCACCATCCCAGTTTTGACTAACACCACCATTCTGGCACCCTTTGTTTCCACTATGCTCCCTCATGCAAAACATCATGGAGGCCACTCAGGTTCACCACATGAGGACACTAGCTCTAGGACATCGGCCGGAGCCCGCTCAACAGGTCCCCGAACATCTGTAGATGTGCCAATTTAATCTAATTCCATCTACCCTCTGAACAAAAGTTCCAACTCCACACTTCCTACACCAAGGGAAGGTAGTCATCTTGGCAGTACACCTGTTGCCAAGACCACCACCCTCTCTCCTCGGAAAATGTATACGACTAATCTACCTGGATCTAAGTCTCAGGGGGGTGGGACGGCTCCTTGATTAACAAAGTCACCCACTGGATTTGACATAGAAGAGGATGTCTCTCAGTAATTAGAAAAGATATGCTTAGGGCCAGACGGCATAGGTCTCTGAGCTCACCGACCGACTGCATCGAGCTTCTTCTACAAAAATGGGCAGCTATCTTATTACTTAGTAGACCTAGACCAAAGATCTAATCCCCCGGATGGGTCCACAATACAGTTCAAACTCGATCCACCCACCCTTCTTGTGTGCCCCCCCCAACAATGGCATTGTTTGTTCCAAAATAGATTTACCTACAGAGCCTGAGGCACAGGCCTCCCATGATCGATATGATAGCTGCACAAGCTCCGACAACTGTCTCTGCACCATCAGTTACCCAGCGGGCATGCCCAACCAGAGAGACAGAAAGGTCTACGCTGTATCACCCAATGTTGTTGCACCAGCTACCAAGGAAACCTGTCATCTTTCTACTGGTTCCCTAGATCTCCAGGTAAATCCTACCCCATTGCCTAACTCCACGACCACCTGTTGGAAAGTGAAGCTCGTTTCCTGGAACATGGCAGGTATCAAATCCAAACTTCCATTGCCTCACTGGAATACTTTTATCGACCATTACGACATATGTATTTCAGGAAACTTGGCTAATCCAACCTGCCTACAAACCTAGTTACGCAACCTACCACCCGCTGTTCCCAGTATGGTGGGTCATCCATCAGGGGCATCCTAATATGGGTGAAAAATCGCACTACAGTGCTTAGTGAAATTGATACCCACTGACAGCCCCGGCATTCTTGGTATCAGTCTCAAGGGATCTGGGACCACTGTCACCGACATATTCAACATCTATGCTAGGGGGACAATGGGGCCCAACCACTCAGTCACCTTGCAGTCTCTAAAGACCGAATTGGGTGAAAGTCCCTCCAAACATGCCATCATTGTAGCGGGGGATTTCAATGCCACATTCAAACCCCTTGGTCCGGATAATATGGGTAATTTCCTGGAAGACAACAACTTATAGCACATACCTAGGGGATAGGGCTCCTCCCCATCAAGAAGTGGCACCAGGCTGCTCTGCAACTAAATGCCTTGATACTTGGCCAAGACTTGAGGGCTGTCAATGGAAGAACCAAGTCCGACACGCATGCCGCCCACACGTTTACTGGCACACAGGGGGATGAGCCGCATCGATTATATACTGATGGACCTTAGATACTGGCACTTGGTAGATGACATGGTAGTCCGGACCCAAATGGACAGTGACCACAATCCCCTCTGTCTTAGCTTAGAGCCGCATGGAGAAAGGCGCCTATTGCGGCAACTACCGCCAAAGCAGCCAAGGTGGTTCAGGCCGAGAACAGCTGACGTCGACTTAGATGGAGCAAGGTATTCCTGCGAGACGTCATGCTCTCTTCCATCAATCAAGATCTGACACACTGCATGGCATTGATATCCACGATGGAAGATGAAGAGGGAAACTGTTCCTCTCTACTAGATGTACACACCATGTTCTTCAAAAGACTGGAAGGGCTACTAACCTTCCTAACTGCCCACAACACTCGTAGCGATCTACCCAGCGAGGGAGATAATTGGTACAAATCGAGACTGACGGTTGGCCCAAACAAATTGAATCAGTGCAATCAAGCAAAAGGATGTTGCCCGATTTAGGACTCTGTGGAACCTGTACAAGCAGATGCAGAAAAGGCCAGGAAGGACTCGGAGGAGGAAAAATTGAGGCTTTTGAAGGCTACTTGTGAACGCAGGGATTCCAGATCCTTTTGGCTTAGGGTAAGCAAAAGAATCCAAAAGGGAGCTCCCGCAATTGGCAACAATATCCAGCCCTCAGACTGGTTCCAACACTTGAACTCCCTCTATAATGTTGAAAGCCAATCCGCAACCATCTCTGCCCTTTACTCCCACCGCAGCCGAATACCAACCATTGGAACAGTTTGTTCAACATGGGAGACATCCTAGATGCAATAAACAACATAGTACGTTTGAAAGCTGCTTGCCCCAATGGCATTCCCGGTGACCTTTTTCTCCATAACACCGACAAATGGGCTGAGTACATCCTCCTCTTATCTAATGCAATTGCTAGTGGAGCCCCTAATCCCGAGTCATGGAAGGGCGCTGAGCTCATACCCATCTACGAGAAAGGCAATAGGTCCCTACCCGCCAGCTATAGGCCCATAAGCCTCATTGACACAGTGCAAAAGGTATTATGTCGTGCCCAACTATAAAAAATCCACAACTGTATCTCTGAGAACAACATCCTGTCACCATTTCAGGCTGGCTTCAGGTCCAAGACAACCACCATAGACCAGGTATTTAGGTTTCTGCTTCTGTACTGGAAGGTTGTAGTGATAGAGAATGGGAGTCTCTATGTAGCCTTTATTGACCTCAAATCTGCCTTCGACCTGGTCCCCAGAGATAAACTCTGGAAGGTCCTCAACGAGATGGGCATGCCTCCAGGGATCCTCACCATAATCATTTGATTACACAAGGCCAACTTTGCAAAAGTACGCTGGGGGAACAAGGGTGACCTCATCGACACAATCAGGGTAGTCAGGGGCATTCGGCAGGGTTGGGACTAGCTAAAACTCTCTTCTCCCTTTATTTGAACCAGGTCATCCAACACCTCACATGGCAGCCCTTTAACGCACCAGCACTAGGCAACTAAAAAATCGTGACACTTCTGTTCGCAGATGACACCCTGATAGTATCCAAAACCCTGATGGGCCTCCAATCCTCGCTGAATCTATTTGACGACTTCTGCTGCAAGAGAGGCTTAGAAATAAACACCTCTAAAATCAAGTTCATGGTTATGAACCCATACAGACTATACGGGGAATCTTTCCCTAGGTGGGTCTAAATTAGAAGGAGATAACACCTTTGGATCAAACTATCAGACTGAATCTCCTGGAAAACCCATATTAATTCCACATCATTAAAACTCAGCCAGCTGGTGGGCATCCTTCTAAGGGAGCACCATGCATCAACTACATGACCAATAGCTGCTGCTCTCCAGATCTATAACATGAAGTCTGTCAGCGCAGCACTTTACAGGTGTGAACTCTGGGGCTTGGAGGGTGTAAATGAGCTTAACCGTACAGAGAATATGTTTATGAGAAAGCTCACCCCCTTCCCCGGAGTACCCAGCATCTTCCTCTGCACTTGGATCTGGCCCGTAAACCATTAGCTGCCATAGTTGGTCTCCGACCACTGCTGTTTTGGAGGAGAATCAAGGCAATTCCCGAACTTTCCTCCTACGCCACTGCGTTTAGGGATGTTTGTTCTTTGGATACCTCCAATAAGATCCAGTGGAATAATTCACTCAAGTCATTATTGATTGCCATTGGGATGGGAGACTCATAGAACTCTTCACACACAGGGTCACCTCCGACAAAAAAAAAAGAGTGAAGTCTTGCTACAAGGAGTATGTAACTCAGTCTATATCTCGCTTGCTCTTACTAGTGCAACTAACTAGCGAGTTTCTGGACTTCAAGTTTCCCTGGTTGCTAGAACCTTACCTGGACAGCATTTTAGATCCGACTGATAGGAAGCTTTATTTGCAATTTTGATTTGGTTCCCTCCCTTTCAAAACTTTTACTAGTAGATGGCAGAATAGGGCCCCTACCAACAAGTCATGCCCCAGCTGCAACCTGTTCCCGAAGTCAACTGCCCAGGTCTTCTTCGTATGCCCATCCTACACTCCTTTACGCAGGAAATGGCTTACGCAAACCTGCAAACAGCTTGGGACCCGAGATCACGCTGCAGCCATGAGGATCTTAAAATCAGACTCTCGTCTGCCCACTGCCATTGCAGTTGCTAAATTCCTCTGAGGAATATGGCGCATCAGAAGGAAACTGGCCAAGACTGCCTAGATCCTATGCCCCGCAGTCCTACTTGTATTTTCCAGCCCCCGTACTGGTCTTTGGAACTGTGTTTTGCTGGATTACTCTTTGATTATATTGCTTTTTGTGCATTTTTTAAAATGTATTTTAAGCAAATTTCCATTTTATGATTCTTATTATTTAATGAGGTGCTATGCAACTTTTATGGCACTGGATGCCGAAATAAAGTTTTATGATGATGACAAACGGCACCAAAATTATTAGGAAATTTAAAAAAACAACTTGCAACTTCCAGTGTTTTTCACTTTTAAATACAACCCTAACTGCACTTTAACTGTGTTTTTTAAGTGAACACGTGTACAGATTAACACAACTTTGATATGTTCTCCATGACACAATATTATAACATTTGATATGAAAATCTGCCACAGAAGATGTGCTTCATTCTTGCCTCTAGTAAGCATAAGGCCAACACAACAACCTCTTGTGAGCTTAGGCATCTATAATGAAAACAAGAAGATAACTTACAAACGTGATTGCTTTTGTTACGGATTGTGTAATACTCACCAACAAAAATAATATACGACCGGCTTATTACATTACTTGCCACCTCAAAAAACAGATCACATTCATTAATGGTTATGTATTACTCACCAAATGACTTCTTACATGACAGATTTCTTTTGCAAGAGTGTACGAGCACAGCTGTGACCCCTGCCATTGACTTAGTCTTCCTGAATCTCTTTCAAGTTCCACGAGTTCTGAATGCTAGAACACCCACCCCTACTCTAATGCATTGAATTTTGGATCTCTGTTTTTAGCTCGTTGCTTTATTTTCCTTGTTGAAGGTCAACTGTTTTTCTGTCGTCTACACCTTCTCTAAATAATTGCTTTCTCTCCTCTTCACTTTTCATTTTGCTTACTTATATTGATTGTTCTCTGATGAAAGTTCAATTTGTTTGAATATAGGTTGGACCTAGAAACGATGCAGTGAACGATTCCCTTGTCTGCACCCTATTGTTGGAATTTTTGTCTCTGCCGCCAGATGCAGAACTCTGTTGTTTCTAGGATTACCAGGGTGCAAAGAGGATACTACAGCAGGAGCTTCTGTAGAAAGCAATTAAGAACACAATCCTGTATTCACTTATGAATTGAATTGTGTAGTATTTAGTTCTGTTATGCAATTTAAATATTTGCTTTCTCCAAAAGACATGCTGGACATTATGTTATTGTGTCTGTTGGTTGACTGTTGTGTTTTGAGCTCTTGTCCCCCACATTCCCCCACACTACCTCCCTAAAAAGCCTGTGCCTGCTGGATCCCTCCAGCCAGAGAGAAGGGTGCAGAAAGGTTTGTAGGCTGTCCGGTTTGCAGAGCCATAGTAAAAATGCCCACAGGACACCACTGGCAAACGGCGTTAACCATCGCGATTGGGGCCCAGTATGCACCAGAGTAGCCCCTGTCTGCTCTTTGACCGCCTCTCCCTCCCCCACTCACTGAACATGATCTGAATACTTGTGAATAAAAAATAACATAATGCAGCACTAAGGCTCTGAGGCAAGCACAACAAGAGGGATTGAAATCAATACCATGTAATGTGGTCTGTTTGCACAGCGAAGTCCAACTATACATGCTAACTTTGACATCACTCCAAGACAGACTCTTTCCTCCCATTAAAATCAGAAAAGCCCAAACTGAGGCAATTTGAACATGTGTGATGCAAGCTAAAGATGATTTTTTGCATTTTAGCCAAATTTGCCCACTCTACACACGGTTAAGATAGAGACAGATAAAATAGTGATTAAAAAAACAGGAACCAAGATACCAGATGAAAGGATGTAATTAGACCTTGATGACAAAAAAAAAAAAAACAGGTCATCCCTAAAAAGGTGGACTTAACTACAGAAACATGACAATTAGGGGCAGCCCATTATGAAGCAGGACGTCTGGAAAGAGTAGGAGCTTCTAAACTACTAGTAGAAGAACAATATTAAAAACACAGCTACAAATCTGGGCAACTGTGCATCCAACAGAATGTGAGAATTAATGCATTTTACAATGCATCTTTATTCACAGTAGAAACCCACTCTCCAGATATGGGTAACAGAGCTAGGGGTTACACTTAACAACACATTTGACTTCACCTAAAGTTATCAGATGGCTCCATGTCGTAAGACTCATTATTTCGACCTATTCTTTCCATTTATATAACAGTATAAATTGGAAATGTAATCCAACTCATTTCACTGTAACATTCCCTGCTTATCACCATTTAAGCTCTAAACCTGTGATCCCTACTCACTAGTGAGGTAAAATGAAATTGTTATGTGCTAATGAAATCAGACAGAATATTTTGCGATGGTTTATTGTGATTTAAATTGCTTGCACACACAATATACAAGTTAAATTAATCAATCAGTACTTTTATTGAGCACTTCTTGTCACCCACAGAGGTATCCAGGTGTTGCCAGGGTCCAGTTGATTAGCCGAATAGCCAGGTCTATAGAGACTTCCGGAACTCTGGAAGAGAGAGGAGGTCTGGAGATGAAAGGTTAACTTGTTCCATATCTTCACTGCTAGGTAGGAGAAGGCGCAACCTCTGCATCTGCTTTGTCGGATGCAGGAGTGGGGTTTAGAAAAAAGGGAAGCGGAGCAGAGGTGTCTGGTGAGCTGATGGAGGTTCAGGCAGTGGTTCAAGTAGGTGGGTCCGCAGCTGGGTAGGGCCTTGTATGCATGGGTCAGGAGCTTAAACTTGCATCTTTTCTATACTGGGAGCCAGTGGAGTTCCTGGACATACAGTGTGATGTGAGTTGATCTAGGGAGATCCAGGGCAGGTCTGACTGTGGAATTCTGGATGGTCTGTAATTGTCAGAGAGGGTGAGCTGAGATCACTGCGCAGAGAGCATTGCCATAGTCCAGTCAGCTGGAGGTGAGGGCCTGGGTGATGGTGCGTCTTGAGCTTTGGGGTAGCCATTTCAATATCTTACGAAGCATGCAGAGGATGAGGAATAAGGAGGAGATGGAGTTGACCTGAATCATCATAATTGGCTTGTTGTCAGAATGATGGCCAGGTTCCTAGCATGTTTAGTGGGGGTAAGAGTAGGTCTGAGTTTTGAGGGCCCACCAGGATGCGCCTCATGAGGAGCTTTTGTTTCCGACGATCAGTACCTCTGTCTTGTCAGTGTTGAGGTTCAGGCAGTTGTTTTTCATCCAGTTGGCCTGTCATGCAGTGGTGGAAGTTGGTCTTGGCGGTGTCTTTTGAGAGGAAAAGGATGAGTTATGTCATCGGCGTAGGATATGATGTTGAGTCCATGGGTTTTGATGATGCAGACCAGAGGCTGGGGTTGAGCGAGGATCCTTGGAGTACACCACAGATTATTTTCTTGAATTCAGAGTTCAAGGGGGAAAGGATGACTTTTCACATTCTTCCGGTGAGGAAAGAGGCAATCCATCTGAGAGCAGCTCCTTGGATGCCTAAGTTGTGCAGTCTTGTGATGAGTGGGTGATGGGAGACCATATTGAAGGATGCTGAGTAGTCTAGGAGGATCAAAGCTGCAGTCTCTCCTTAGTCACGTAGGGCTCAGATGTCATTGGTAGCCACAATGACTGCTGTCTCTGAGCTGTGGTTGCTGCAGAATCTAGATTATGCAGAGTAGAGTAGGCGGTTCCATTCCAGATGTGAGGAAAGTTATTGGTTGATGGCTTTTTCCCCATACTCTGGCCTGGAACAGGAGCAGGGAGACTGTCAGTATTTGCTGAGTTTGCTGGGTCTGCAGATGGTTTCTTCAGTACAGCGTTGACTTCTGCGTGTTTCCAGTCCCCAGGGAAGGTTGCCGTGGCAATGAAGGTGTTGAACAAGGTGGTAAGTACATGGCTGATTCTAACTTTGCCTAGGTTGATGATGTGGTGAGGACAGGGGTCGATTGTCGCCCCTGAGCAGACTGAGTTCATGAGGGAGGTGGTTCCCAGTGGGCGAGCTGGCTTCATTCAGTTAGACAGATGTCTGGGATGGCAGTGGGGTCGTTATACTGCTTGAAGAAGTCGGTAGCATTGGGCTGGAGTTTGAAGTCTCTGTAGATGTTGGCAATTTTGTTGTGAAAAAAGTTTGCAAGGTTGTCGCAGAGTTTCTGTGAGGGGATAATGTTGTTTGTTGCAGCTGAGGGGTGGGAGAAATCTTTGACGATGTTGAAGACTTCTTTGCTGTTATTATTGGAGCTTGATTTGATGTACTAGGCTATGGCATTTTTCTTCAACTCAACTGTCGTAGAGGTTGTGAGCTGTCTTGAAGGGGGTCTTGTCAGTCATGTCCATGCTGGTGAGCCATCTCCTTTCCTGTTGTTTAGTGTCATTTAGCAGTTCCGAGGTCTTCAGTGTATCAGCTAGCATGTTTGGTGAACCTTCTGTGGGTATTGTTGCCAATGGGAGCAACGCTGTTGGTACAGTTGGAAATCAAATTGTTGAAGTTTCTGATGTTCTGGTCTAAGTTATTGGAGGAGATAGGGTGGGTGGTGTTGATCCATGTGCTCATTGAGACTTTGCTCAAACTGTGGCGGGGGCACTGGGCAAACTGGAGGTGGAGGTCCATCAGCTGGTGATGTTTAAGTGGACGATGGCGTGGTCGGTCCAGGTATGTTCCATGGGGTAGCTTTACCTGATGCGGCCACTAGCAGTGAAGATGGGGTCTAGCATGTGGCCTGCAGTGTGCAAGAGGTTGTGGATGAGTCCGATGTTATTCATGCTGTCAAGGAGGTTGGTATTGTTCATGTCATTGTGGTCATCGAGATGGAAGTTGAGGTCGCAGAGGAAAATGTAGTTCTTGGAGTCTCTGGAAAGGCGGCTATGAAGTCGGCTACGAAGTTGCAGAAGGATGGATGTGGTCCTGGAGGGTGGTAGCCCAGGGTGCCCCAGATGGTGGTTTTGCTGTCTGTCTGGAGTTGTACGTTGAGGTGTTCTATGGCGGGGTGATGTTTTCTATTGTGGTGATTCATTGGATGGATTCCTGGTGTATGATGGTGATCCCTCCACCAGGCTTGTTGATGGGGTTCGAGGGTGTAGAGCCTAGTGATGATGTATCTGTGAGGAATGACAGGGTCAGGGGTCGTGGCACTGGGTGTGCCTGCTGCAGCCTGCACCAAGTAGGTCGTGGGGCAGGTGGGGCTTCTGTTGATGGGAACAACGGAAAGCAGGAAAACCCAAGCAGTGGCAGTGTTACTTGGTCAAATGGATCAGGCTGGAATAAGCAGGAACTGAAGGCCACAGGCAAGTGACAGGTGATTTTCCCAAGTGTCTACTACTATATTTGCACTGACACCTGCATTAAGTAGGTCCTGGAGTGGGCTGGGCTTTTGTTGGCGGAAATAACATTGAGTGGGAAAACACAGACAGTGGCGGTGTCACTCGGTCATACGATGACAACCAAATCAGGCTGGACCAAGCAGGAACTGGAGACCAGAGGAAAGTGGTAAGCTAGGTTCCCAACTGCCTACTTGCATAGTTAAATGTATTGTTTGCGTTTGCTCATATTCAACATTATGTGAAAGCCTACTCTTAAGTCCAATCCCTTCCATAAGTCTAGCACTGATTTACTCACTGTCTCATGCAAGTATAACTTCGCACACTGCGGGATCTCCTGTGAGGGAGGTGACAGGAGAATTATCACATTTCTACAGAGAAAAAGTGTATTAATACCACAGGCTGGACTGTTTGGATCCTGTGGGACACCTTCCAAGTCCACTAAAAGCCCTGCTCCTGACTTTTGACCATTGACTCTACAGAAGGTGCACTCACCATTGGTGACCTAAGGAACTATATGAGAGGATTAGAGAGTATACATTTCAAGACAACCAGCAGAGAAATAAACAGAGACTCATGTTACCTTTTGATAATTTGTTAGTTTCTATCTATTTGTATTTCTAATCCTCACCTATGCAAATGGTATCCATATGTTTACTAAAACACCCTTGTATATTTTACAGTCCAGGTTAGTGTCAAATAAACATTTGTAAGAAACAGAACGGTTACCATCTCTGGCTTCTCACAACAAAACATTCTGAGTTAACAGAAGCAGGCTAAAAAGGGGAGATTTTGGGATACTTGATCCCAACTGCATTTTTTGTCCTTTGACTTCAGATGTTTTGTTTACATTGATTCATGGTTAACTTTTTTTATTTAGTAAGCATGAAAGGCGCAAGCCAAGAGTTTTAAGAGATTTAAGAAAATGTTATTAACTCGTATTGACAGGGCCGTAAAGTAATTGCAGTGACGCCCAGGAGGCAATTAGAATGAGGGACAGAGAACAATTAGAATGCATGATGAACACCAGAAAAAATCTATTATATTCCCAATACTGGCAGTCAAGAGTAAGAAAGAAAATGCCTTTTATATCTAATTGCAGAAAACATGTCCAATATATTGCTTTCCATGTTTAATAAATAACATTCGGCTCTATTTTTGTTTTGCAAACAGAATATTTGGTGCACATTCCCACCACTGTTACCCTGTAATCCCTCCAGAGGGCAGAACTTGGCACAGAATGGCCACTTGACAACAAGGTTGTTTTATTTCGTAAAAATAAATAGGTGGGGGCTGGTCTATCTTTGTATTGGTCCATATCCCCACCATTGCAGCCCCTGGTGTTTTCCTAGCATCACTGCAAGGGCAGAATGCCCACTGGACACAAAGGAAAGTATTAACAAAATGGGTTGGGGCAGCCTATCTTTGGAGGACAGATTGAGGTACTTGTCTCTAATCTGTTACCACAGGGGAGAGGGAGCGGACAGCCCACTTAATGCCAAGGATAGATTTGTTTTTGTTTTTAATGAGGCAGGCTTGGCCCAGCAAGGCCCTTTAACCCCTGCTGTGCCCTGGACGAACTAGTCTCGCCCTCGGCCACGGTTGCCATGTGCTGAGAGAAAGACCAGCTCGTCCTGCACCCGGCCCACAGAGGGAGCGCTAGTGCTCCCCTGTGGGCCTCCCACCCCCGTCCCACGGTCAGGGATAGAAGGAGAATCGCTTCCACTTCCACCCCCGACTCCCGCACAGTGACGTCTGGTGACGTCAGCACGCAACTGCGCACTGACCTCATCAGAGATCGCACACGTTGTGCTGGAAGCTCAGCTTCCAGCACATTTGGAAGAGAAATGCTCTGCATTTCCCTTCGGATCAGGGGTGTGGAGGGGCAGAGATACATGCAAGAAAAGGCCTTTCCTTTCGTTTCATGTCTCTTTGCGCATTTCTGCATCCCGATCGTGGGGCGATCGGGCTGCAGAAATGCCCACTAGACACCAGGGAGTTTATTTTTTTATTATAAACAACAAAGGAGAGCGGCCCCTTGAGCAAGGGTCGCTCCCCTGGGGGGCATTTTTTTAAGGCCTATTCTGCATTCCCCTGGGGGCACAAACCCCTAGACACCAAGGATACTTTTTTTTTTTTTGTTAAAAAAAAAAAAAAAAAAGGGTCGCTCCCTGGTGGGCAAATTCTTTTTAGACCATTTCCGCCCCCCTTGGGGGCAGATCTGCCTATTTGTAATAGGCCAATCGGCCCCCAAGGGGGCAGAAACCACTAGACACCAGTTTTTTTTTTTTGTTCACGTCAATTTCACGCAAGGGTCGCTCCCCTGGGGGGCAAATTTATTTTAGGCCATTTCTTTCCCCTTGGGGCAGATTGGCCTATTCAAATTAGTTTGATCTACCCCCAAGGGGGGCAGAAACCACTTAGGCACCAGGGATTGGTGTTTGTTTTTTGTTTTTGGGGGGACAGCCTCTTGGGCAAGGGTCACTCCCATGGGGGAACATTACTTTTGGCCATTTCTGCCCTACTTGGGGGCAGATCGGCCTATTTTTGTAAAGGGGGGTTCTGGGGGGCAGAAAGCCTACTAGATGCCAAGGAATAAAAAAAAAAAAATAGAGGGGTGGTGGCTGCCAAATAGTATGGGCATGGTTAGCCCCCACCCCAACTGAAGGAGTTAAGTCTTTCAGCTCTCCCTTCGCACACTAAAAGATCTTATCCCATGCCAAGCAAGAGGACATATGATTATTTGGGGTTTTGGTTTTACATTTGGGCCATGAGAGCTTGTCTAACTCTCATAATCGTCCCGCTTGGAATGTTGAGAGCTTCACTTTTTGGACTTTGGGATGCTGCCAAGCAGAAAAATCTATGAGACCTAGACACATCTGAAAACTAAACATCTGGGTGAGACCTGGGTGGTGTGCTTCACCCGCAAATCACACATTTTTCACACATTATTGTGATGGAACCTTACAGAATCTGCAGGAAGCCACAAAATTCCTATCACCCAGCACTGGCACATCTATACCGATAAACACTCTGCCCCAATGTCAGCCCAGAAATGTTTTTTTTTTTTTTTTTTTCCCCAAACTGCCCTTTTGGACCCGCTTTGGTTCCCCCTTAATTTCGACATGGTTTTGGCTCCTCCCTGTTACAGGCACTTGGCCCACCTACACAAGTGAGGTATCATTTTCATTGGGAGACAGAGGGTAACTTTGGGTGGTAGGAAATCTCCGCTGGTGCAATGATCCCCCACACAAATGTGGGAAAATTAAGATTTTTAAGCTAAATTTGAGATTTGCTGAGGATTCTGGATAAGAAAAACACTGGGGGATCCACCTCAGTCACACCTCCCTGGAGTGTCTAGTTTTCAGAAATGTCTGGGTTTGGTAGGTTTCCCTAGATGGCTGCTGAGCCCAAGACCAAATCTAGGGTGCCCCCGCAAAAAAAGGTAGTTTTGTATTTGATCATTTTCATGTGTCCATGTAGTCTTTTGAGGCTTTTCCTGGCACGGGCACTAGGCCTACCCACACAAGTGAAGTACCATTTTTATCAGGAGACCTGGAGGAGTGCTGGTTGGAATGAAGTTTGTGGCTCCACTCAGATTCCAGAACTTTGCAGAACCGAAGTGTGAGGAAAAAGTGTTTTTGGGCCAAATTTTGAGGTTTGCTAAGGATTCTGGGTAACAGAACCTGGTGAGAGCGTTACACATTACCCCATCCTGGGTTCTTCTAGCTGTCTAGTTTTCAGAAATGTCCAGGTTTGCTAGGTTTTCCTAGGTGCCGGATGATCAAGAGGCCAAATCCACAGCTAGGCACTTTGCAAAAAAACAGGTCAGTTTTCTTTGAGAAAATGTGATGTGTCCATGTTGCGTTTTGGGGAGTTTCCTGTCGCGAGCACTAGGCCTACCAACACAAGTGAGGTACCATTTTTATTGGGAGACTTGGGAAAATGCTGAGTGGAAGGAAATTTGTGGCTCCTCTCAGATTCCAGAACTTTCTATCGCCAAAATATGAGGGAAACGTGTGTTTTTTGGCAAATTTTGAGGTTTGCAACGGATTCTGGTTAACAGAACCTGGTGAAAGCCCCACAAGTCACCCCATTCTGGATTCCCCTAGGTGTCTAGTTTTAAAGAATGCGCAGGTTTGGTAGGTTTCCCAAGGTGCTGGATCAGCTAGAGGCCAAAATCCACAGCTAGGCACTTTCCAAAAAACACACTAGATTTGAATGTAAAAATGTGATGTGTCCGTGTTGCGTTTCCTGTCGTGGACATTAGGCCTACCCAAGCAAGTGAGGTATCATTTTTATCAGGAGACTTGGGTGAACACAGAATAGAACAACAAGTGTTATTTCCCCTTGATTTCTCTACATTTTATCCTTCCAAATGTCAATTTGGCTACTTCCAAAAAGCCTCAATTTCAATATTTTTTTTATTTTAGCTGTTACTTTCTGTAGGAAAACCTTGAAGGATCTATACAAATGACCCGTTGCTGTATTCAGATGTTTGTCTACTTTTCAGAAATGTTTAGCAGTCTGGGATCCAGCATTTGTTTCACACCCATTTCCGTCACTTACTGGAAGGAGGCTGAAAGCACAAAAAATAGTAAAAATGGGGTAAATCCCAGTAAAATGCCAAAATTATGTTGAAAATCTGTTTTTCTGATTCAAGTCTGTCTGTTCCTGAAAGCTGGGAAGATGGTGATTGTAGCACCGCAAACCCTTTGCAGATGCCATTTTCAGGGGGAAACAAAAACACATGCTTTCTTCGGCAGCGCGATTTTCCGGTTTTTGCAAAAAAACGAAATTTTAGCTGCATTTTGGCTAAATTCTTGGTCTCCTCCAGGGGAACCCAGAAACTCTGGGTACCTCCAGAATCCCTAGGATGTTAGAAAAAAGGACACAAATTTGGCGTGTGTAGCTTATGTGGACAAAATGTTATGTGGGCCTAAGCGCAAACTGCCCCAAATAGCAAAAAAAAGGCCTGGCACCTGATGGGGGGAAAAGGCCTGGCAGCGAAGGGGTTAAGCTCAAAAGTCTTTCTGCTCCTCCTACCCAGGCATACTGCCCAAATAAAGATGCAAACCCTAAAGCTAGTAAAAGCAGATTTGGATTCTTTTGGGGCAGTTAATTTTGTCAAATGAGCCAGCATAGAGGGGGTTAATCTCCCCCATAATGATTCCCCTAGGATTCAGAAATACACACCCTATCCTGTTTCTCACTTTTTCACTGATAGCCTAGTGAGCGTTCTCACTTCCCATGGGATAAGCAAATAGGTGGTAACACCTCATTTTGTCAACAAGCCCACCAGAGAAAAAGGTGAGCACAGGAGTGGGCATCAGGCACCACCAGATCAGACCTATGGCATTTGAATGTACTTTTTCCAATCAATCATTCAACCCAATAGTGATTATTATGAGCTGTCCCCATAATCAACTCTGACCTACTGCTTTAAGCATAAGCTTTCCCACAAGGCAACCATCAGCTACACCATAATAGGGTTACAGTTGTGTACATAACTGAAGTTGTCAAATCAATATGAAAACCCTCCAAAGAGTGCCTAATAAGGATTTTCAGAGCTCAATTCTTCCAAACCCATGGCTTGAAGTGGGTCAAAAACACCTTGCCTACTACACCGATCTGTGATTTTGTGTGTAACATAATACTGACCTAAAGCCTTTAACACAGTTTACTAACAATCCATCCTTAAAAGCCTCTTACCATTAATGTATGCTTTTCGTAGGCATACTGACTTGGTCATAACTTTCAACAATAAACAGATCAAACCTATGGCTAATTATATAACTTTTTCTGAATGAACCGATAAAGGTCCATAGGGTTTACAATTGGCTTTCCACCATTACTACCAACACAAGCCGGCAGAAGTTTGCATATACTGGCAATCATCACGCATACTTAGAAAATTACACATATTTACTAAATTACAGTTGGCAAAACAGTACGTTATCCCACTGTAAGGGGTCTAACAAGGATATTACAGTGAAGATCTTCCATCTCTGTAGTTTGTCAGAGGGGATAACCAACTCTATATAACACAAAAACAATCAACTGGTTTTAACAATAAACAAGTCAGGCAACCTTTCTTAATATAGTAGGTCAGGCCAACAGCCTTAATCTTTAGTTTGCTACTATAATCAAAACAGGTTTGTTGTATTAAGTATAAGCTGTGCTGCAAAACAAAAACTGCTATATATATATATTTCTTTCAGTGGAAACACACAAATTCTGCCCAGACAAAATACAGCACTCAAGGGAACCAACATGTGGGCAGAGCTTAAGCCCCCTCCCGCCCCTCAGTAACAGTTCCAAAAACTCTACTCTTTTATTGTTAACCACGAAATAAACTATTGATCTGTCAAACCAGACCTAAAAAGGGCTCAGCACTGGGCGGAGTGGAAGCCTCCTGAAAATTAGCAAGCGGCCTGCCTCTGACATTTTAAGTTGTGAAAGGTTCAGGTAAAGTCTTAACCAAGATCTCACTATCTGTTGACAGAGGATGGAGACAGGTTGAACTGAAATTACGGAAACATCCCTAGTACCTGCTTCCGCATTGTGTTCATTACTCCCATAAAGCTTGCCAGCAATTTGGCTTCTTCTCTGGCAGCGAATTTCTTCTCAGTTTTCTTCTTGCTGGTCTTCTCGACAACGACAGCCGCCATGTCTTCTGTACTAGGGACAGATCACTGCTCCGCAGGGGGCGTGAGGGCCGGGGGCGCCGTCTCCCCGCACGCCTTTGCGGCCACCTGGGGGCGCTTGATGCGGGGCCCAGAGCCGAGCTAGCACTCACCCCTCGGGACAGCAACGCCACAGAGAACGTAGACCGCACATGGAAATGGTAAACAGAGCGCCACAAACTCTGATCACACGCATAGAAAGTGGACTACCCGTATTGTTTACAGGAAAGCTAAGAGGCGGACACTTTGCCGCCGAGCACTGTACAATGCCTTCGTTGTGACGTAATTGTAGCTTCTCCCTATGTTGTCAATTTGTTGTACTAGAAGACTGAAAACAGAGCGGCCATCTTGCAACGGAATTTTCAATCCCCATGGTTAGCTTATTAACCGGACCACATTATCAATTAAGGAGAGCTTGGCTTACCTCTCTCACATCTAAAATCATGCCAGCCAATAACGCATTAAAAACGGCCTATATTTCGTTTTACCTTCAGTTTTCAAACAATTGGATTTACAATTATAGTACAATATCACGTACCGATTTATATGTTGAAAGCAAAAGCAGCCGTTTGGTGTGAGTAGAAGCTGCTTAGATGTGCTTCTTGTGTCACTACAGAAGAGAGCGTAGGGACGCTCAGGAGAGATGCTTTACACTACAAGCAGTTCTATAAAGAAGAGGTGTATATTTTTTTTAGTATTTGGAATGTGCATTTTCACTACACATTAGAGTCGGGGGTTAGCATGGGCTTGGCCAGTAGTAGCATAAGTGGCTTTGATGAATCCAAACATGCCAATAGACCCGAATCAGGCAGGAGACTGCCTGTTTACTAAGCCAAAAATAGCTATATTTTGGCTGTCGCCTGCCTGAAATTGCTTCTGCTTCAATAGAAGTCAACAGGAGAAATACATTTTCCCAATTATTTTTTTGAAATCTCCCACTTTCCTCTTCTAAAATTTTGGCATTGTGGAGTCTGTGGCGGGCAGATTATGTGGGCCGCAACAGTTGCCCCAGTCAGGAGACACACAAGCAAGGCCGACCTTTAGCATGGGCGATCTAGGCAATTTTCTGAGGGGTGCATGGCAGACCTGCCAAGTACCTCGCACGCATCAGGCGTTAGACTAGGGTGACCAGATTTAGAAAATTAAAAAACAGGACACGACAGACATAAAATTACTTAGAGCTGCATGTGAAAGGAGAGCACACCTTTCACTTCTGCCTCACAGGTTGACCTGACCTTTGTCCCAAAAACCGGGACATTTATTTAAAATTACCATAGCGTTATCAGGTTGACCTGATGTTTGCCCTAAAAACCAGGACATTTATTTAAAATAAACAAAAGCTTCGGGACACCGGGACAGTTCTCTGAAAACCAGGACTGTCTGGGAAAATCTGGGACGTCTGGTCACCCTACATTAGACTAACTCATTTTAGTGTGGTGATCCACATCACCGCACTAAAATGCACAAGTCTAGCATTTATAGCGTCTTCTGACACCACTGGCGTTGAGGCAGACAAAAGCGAGAGTGCCGCCCATAGAAGCCTCAAGCAAGCAACGCAGACCTCGCGCTGCTCTGGCAGAGTTCACTGCACTCACTCACTGCACACTGTGAAGGGCTGCCTGGTACAGTTGTTGAAGTTTATTCATGGCAGTGGGGTGCGCTGGTGTGGCGAGCTCACTTGCGCTGGTGGCATTCTTTTTCTAATCACAGCTGCTGCTGAGATTCACTCACCCTGATCCGGCCATGGCTGCACATGTGACTTGGCGTCACGTAACAGTAATTGCACAGTGTGTCCTTTTTCCGCACCTCTGCCTATGCCGTCCGTTTGGTGCATGTGGTGCATCATCATGCGCAACTATTAGGAACCCCGAGAGGTCGCACAGAGTCATCACTGCAGAGGCAGGGATCATGGTTACAAAAGGTCTGACTACCTAAGTTACTGTGCTTTCCTGCAAGACTTGTCAGCCGCTCAGGTCTGTGGAATTAATCACTGGCATTGATAATTTATATTAAGAACATTAATAAATTATAAATATATAATTTAATTATAGCAGCATGTCAGTCTGCAAGTAGTGAGGCAGGAGGTGATTAGCCCAGCTGAGGTAGTGGACACCGAGGTGTCAGGCACGTTATAGAAAAGTCCCAGTATAATTATAACACCGCGTCCAGCACCAACAGCACCTGCTGGATACCAGTTGGCTACAGGGATTAATGCATAGACAGTGCATAATATCATGGGTAAGGTACCCACGGAACAAGAGTGTGAAAGAACAGGGCTGATTGCAGAGGCCCCCTAACTTTTTGCCCCCATTTTCCACTTTTTGCTGGGGTTTTCCTGACTCTCATGGTGCCCTGGGTCCTGCTAACCAGTCCTAGGGCCTCTGCTCTGTGTAAAATCAGTATGCAAATTAGGCTAATTATAATTGGCTAAGTCAACCTACCTATAAGTCCCTAGTATATGGTAGGGCATGTAGGTTTAGGGACCCCAGCATAGGTAGTGCACCCATAGGTGCACTGCTGAGGTGCCCAATGCCAGTTCAAAGGCAGGCCTGCCTTGCTGGCTGCTTTTAAATTAAAGTTATATGCAAATTCGACTTTGGAATTAAAAGCAGTTCCAAAGTCTTAAACTACCTTATTTTTAAATATAAGTCACCACTAAGGTGTGCCCTATGTGCCCCTAGGGCTGGGTGCCATGTAACTATAAGCAGGGGCCTTATAAAAATAGTTTTATAAGCCCTGGTGAGGTAAAAATAGCCAAATTAGTTTTCCCCTCATTGTAGTGAATGGCCTTCATAGGCTAGAATGGGGAGACTTTATTTTAATTTTAAAAGTCCCCTTAAGTGACAGATACAAAGAGTTTGGTATCAAATTAATTGTTAAAATAAATCCCGCAACTTCCAGTTGTTGGATTTAATATAACTTGTTAAGGTAAAGAGTTTTAAACTTTACCTGAAAAGTTGCCCTCTTCAGCCCTGCATTTTTTTTGCTTCTGTGCTCTGATTGGCCAGCCTCTGGCAGCCTGGCCAGGCTGCCTTGATGAGGTGTGAAGTGGTCTGGCTTCACACAAAGAGATGTGCCTGTAGGAGGGGATCTCCCCTCAGCAGATGGTGAGGCAGGAAGGGGGAGGGCTGCCAAACTGATCTTCAAAGGCAGAGAAGGACATTTGGAGCAACCCAGCAACGCCCCCACATCCTGCAACCCCAGACATCTAGTTGCCCCCTTGATTAGATTAGGAGAGGTCAGGAGAGGGGAGTGTTTATGATTTTTAGCCACACCAGTGGGTGGGCTCAGCCAGATGTAACCTCCAAAAATCACTTTCAGCCATAATGGATTTTTGAGGAATGTTGCCACCTGGGATTGATTTTTGCCACACTTCCCAGGAAGTGGTCATCAAAGGGGGAAGGACCCTGCCCCTGATTGGAGAACCAGGACCCCCCTGCTTTTCACCCAGGAACAAGGATAAAACTGGCAGACCTGCACCCACACATCAGTTCCCTACCACATCCCTACCAGGAAGAACTGCAGAAGAAGAAGAACTGCCCTGTTGGACCCCTGGCCTGCACCTGGACCCTGCACTCTGAAGGACTGCACCAGCTGCACACTTGGGCTTCACCAGAAGAAGGACTTTACCTGGTTCAAGGAGGGACTCCCTGCTTGCTACAGGTGAAAAATTGCTAACCAGAGTCCCCTACACCAACTCCTGAAGAAATCAACCAGCTGACCACTGCCCAGTGGCCAAAAAGGAGTTTGCGCCAGGTGCATTCTGGGAGTTGTAGTCCACACCCCCAAGGATCATCTCAGAGCTTCTAGACCCTTGGGGTGAGCTGTGGACCCCAAAAGAACCTTAAAAGAACATCTGGGAGAAGACCCAGAAGTTTGGAGAACTTTTGAAAAAAAGCTCCATAGAGGGACCGACCTGCCGGGGCAACTCTAGCCGGCTTGCTTCAACCACGACCCGGCCTGATTTGCGGGTTCGTCCCGGTGAAGAAAATCTCCAAAAAAGAGACTAAGGGGGTCATTCAAGCAGCGTTGCCCTGGGGATTATGACCTCCTTACCGCCAGCCTGTTTCTGGCGGTTTTCACCACCAGGAAGAGGCTGGCGGTAAGGGGTGTCCTGGGGCCCCTGGGAGCCCCTGCACTGCCCATGCCACAGGCATGGGCAGTGCAGGGGCCCCCTAACAGGGCCCCGGCCAGCTTTTCACTATCTGCATAGCAGACAGTGAAAAGCGCAACGGGTGCAACTGCACCCGTCGCACGGCCGCAACACCGCCGGCTCCATTCGGAGCCGGCTCCTGTGTTGCAGCCTCATTCCCGCTGGGCCTGCGGGCGCAAACTTGGTTTGCGCCCGCCGGCCCAGCGGGAATGTCGGAATGGGGGCCCATAGCCGAGCCAGGCTCCATCGCGGTCGGCCTTAAACTTTGACTTTGCCCCGGTCGAGGTGCAACCAGATGACCCGATTGGCGCTTTTTGTTTCTAGGCGCTAAAATAACAATAATTCTTTAAAAATGTATATCTCCGGTTCCCCTTATCCGATTGTATTCATTTTTGTGTAATTTTAAAGATAAAAATATAATCTATATTTATAAATTGGTTTTGGATTTTTAAACTATTTCCTGTGTTTTATTTAATTACTGTTTTGTGATATTTGAATGCTTTACACTCTGTCTCCTAAATTAAGCCTTGTTGCTCGTTGCCAATCTACCAAGGGTTGAGCTGGGTTTAATTTACTGAGAACTAACTGGACCTAAGTGGAGGTTAGTGGCCTATTGCTAAGTGTAGGTACCTACCTGCCCTTACCAATAACCCATTTTCCAACATCCTGCATTCGTAGAGACTGCTTCTGGTTACTTCATCGACATGGATGACTTCTTCAGACTCATTCACTCCTGCGATTTAAAATGTTTCAAAGACACGTAAGCTGTATTTATGGCTTAAGAATAACTATTTAATACACCCACGGAACTATTTATTGTTCTGCTTGCCATTTTTTGCATTGTTTCTATGGATTGGTTTTGTGAGTGTTTTCTGTTTGCTTTTAAATGGTCATTACCTTCCTGAACGCTCCTTTGTTGAGTCTGTGGATGAAGTCTTAACTCCATATCATTCCTCACATATGGTCCGAAGAGACTTGTCCCTTGTGAACATTTCAGCTGTACCTATTCCTGATGGGATTGTGTGGGACAACGTTCCATTTGATATATATGGGCCTACTGAGGTCGTTCAAATTCCATATGTCTTCAACATTTCTATGACTGATGTAATTACCCCTGGTGTTGTATCTAATGATTGGGATGTCCAGACAGTTGATTCTATGTTAACTGAAATGAAGGACTATTCAGTATTTTAAAGTGAAGATGTATACATAAATAAAATGAATTATGGGGAAATGTTCTGCTATAACTTCAGACATTACTACCTGCACCGTGCCACTAGACATAGACCATTAGTTAACAATACACAGTAGGAACACTGCTCAACACCACCTGTTGGGAGTCCAAATTGTTATTCAGATAAATTTACTAATTTGACACAAAACATCCAGAGTCATATTATTTCAAATTACCTCTTTCAAAAATTAGGAAAATGTTGCTAACTGATACAAAACGTATTTATTCAGATTCCTTTGTTTCCCGTCTTGCAGTTGAAGGTTACAAATACTGGATGAACACTATTGATTTAAAGAGAGTATTGGGAACGTAAGATTGGCAAATATAGGGTAGGGAGCCTGTCTGATTCCTGTGCAATTTATTTTTTTAATCAATACCATTCAACAGACATCATGTCTGGGGTTAGCGAAAATGAAGGAAATGAACATGCTCAGTAGCCCCACACCGGCAAAGTTTAATAATTGGCAATCCTTCCTAAATGTCACAGAGGAAGAACTAGATGCAAAGGTTGAAGCTAGTACCTATGACTCTTCACTTTCCAGTCCCGGCGGGTGGTTGATTTGGCCAATAGTCACAAAAGGGTGTCAGGCATGTTTTGTGAGTTCCTCAGGAGGTTTCAAGATTAGCCGGCCAGATCCTCGCTAAGTCTTGGGTCAACACACAGGTATAATTACAACATACAGTGTGGGTAAACTGTGCCAACAGTGGGTACAGACTAACACTTTAGCCACAGTTAAGGAACATCTTAAAAATCTTTCAGAAGATATAGACTTGCAGGACTTCTTATTAGGTCCTAGAACACAACGTTCTAAAAGATTAATCTATGCCAAATATAATAATGTGGAAGCTTTCTCAGATAGAAGCTGCTGCGCATTTAAGGCAGCCAGATAAGGAAAACTTAGAAAAGGCTTTAGCAGTTGTCAACAATGGCATGAACACTCTGTCCAACAGGATTTATTCAATGACAAACATAGTATCATCTGCAATAGTTTTCATTCAGACAGACATGTCCCTTTTATATCATGGGCAAAGTCTGCTATGTTCCAACATGCAGTTAGGTTGAATGTTACAGACTTTGAAAAACGGCCGTGTTCCATGGAAGTACAATATGGTAGTGACTTGTTTGGTGCTTTTAATTTAGCCAAGGAACACCAGAGAATGGCTAAAAGGGAAGTGAGTTTCACAATGATTCACAAGTTAGAAAAGTTGCCTTTAACAGTTGCAGAGTCTTCAACAGTATGGCTTTTACATGGCATTATTAATCTGCCCATTTCCACTTTTTGTTTTCTGAAACATCTTGCCGTGGGCAGGTACAAGTGGTTAGGCGATAGCTATATTAAAGAAGAGTGGGAGTTGCCCTTTGAATACAAATGTCTGAACGGCGAAACAGAGGTCTTTCTCAGTCTAAGCGAATGCAATACTACTGTTAGTCATTCAATGATCTGTAAGCAGGTGTCCCTTCATGGCCTTTCCAGTGCGGGGGTAGCGAACTTGGCCTGTTTTCTGAAGGGTACTCTCATCCCTTTGATTCAACCAGCATTTCATGTACTTTCCAATGGAAGTTATGTGGTGCTGAGCTACCAAAGCTGTTGCGGTTTGCAACCAGGAATTGCCTACGCAATTTCAGTCTCTAAGGTCGTTACGTGCTGTGGACAAGTTTTATTCTCCCCCACACGAGAGATAAAAGTATCAGAAATGTGGCCCCACGTTGATACTGCTAATGTAAATTATGACAAGCTGAGCAGACTAAAGGCGCTACTGTTCCAAAAACAAGTCGCGTTGACATCAGCTAGAGAGACCTATGCTCTCCATATTTCGAGATTATCAGCTGAGATACAATCCCTATTAAATACCAGCTTCCCGAAGCACTTTGGAGAGCTTTTATCCAGATTTTTTAACGCCTCAAGCACTACAAGGACTGTCTACTTCTTCAAGGCTGTTGGGTCTGGATTCGTGTCCATCTTCCAGACTGTCTTCAGACTCATTCCATCGGCCATCCATTCACTCTTTTCAAGTGTGTTTGGTGGCTTTCCTGTAACTTTGGCATTAATAGGCGGAATACTGCTGCTATTTCTTCTGATTCGCAGTGGTTGTGTCTTTCCAGCTACGCAAAGCAAAGGAGCCCCTGCCACCAGCTCAACTGTGCCGTGAACGCATGGTTCAGGTCTTTAATGTTCCGTTGCTGGAGGAATTGGAGCGTGATTGGTCATTGTCATTCCGACCACTCCTATGTTGCATGCAACCAGTTTTTCGCTGCGTATGGTGCCTTTTAGAACACTTGCCTACAGTGTGTCTTACCGTTACACCGGTGCCTAATGTGGACCAAGCACTGCTGATGTCCCCAGTGAGGGTTCATTCACGGTCGTGCCCCTTGAGATTAAGGCTGATTCGCGAGGCCACTTATGAGCCGCTCCTTTTGGCACTGTGGAGCGTGCGACTCCTGCAGGTGAACCTGCACAAGAGACTGCTAAGCACTACTGCTCCATGGATCCGTCTGCCTATCTTGTCATCGATCTAACATCTGACGATGTGGCCTCTTTCCTGAGGTCCTTTCCATTCAGTGGCTTCGAAGATGCTCTTCAAGATCATGACTACTGTTAGAAAGATTTAATGATTGGCTTATGATACCAAATTCAAAGTTTGCATTTATTGCCCTTACTTTGCCCTGCTGTGCTTGTCATGGTCAACATTATGGCCCTCATTGTGACATTGGTGGTAAATCTTGCTTACTGCCACGCTGACGGCCGCCAACTTATCGCCGCAGTGGCAGATATCCGTTCACCATATTATGACACACACACACCAATCTGACAGAATTTAGCCACATACAAAAATCCGCCAGACCAAAGGTCAGTGCAAAAGTGGCAGTCCCAAAACCCATACCGTTATGCCAACAAAACAACACCCATCACATTGTGACCCATGAATCAGCACAGTGGACATTCAACGGCGTTAAACCATTCGCGGTACATACTGCTGCGCTCAGAATGAACACCCACATACAAAACAACACCACATTGGGAAATACTAAAAACACACACCTGACACCCATACACACACCACACCCACAAACCCACACCACTATAAAACACACACCCACAGTACCCACAACTCCTTACAAACAATAATTGCTGCCAGGAGACTGAGAAGAAGAGCACAGAGACAACTAGACACACACAACTTATACCCATACACCCCTCACACACACCACATTACACACCCCACCACATTACGCAATACACCCTCACCAACACACATCACACAACACCCATGGCACCACAAAGACACCCCTGTTTCACTGAGGATGAGTTAAGGGTCATGGTGGAGGAAGTTGTCAGGGTAGAGCCACATCTGTTCGGAGCACAGGTACAGCAGATATCCATTGCAAGGAAGATGGAGCTATGGCGGAGAATCGTGAACAGGGTCAACGCCGTGGGACAGCACCCAAGAACAAGGGACGACATCAGGAAAAGGTGGAATGACCTACGAGGGAAGGTACGTTCCATAGCAAGACACCAGCTCGCCATACAGAGGACTGCGGTGGGCCCCCACCTCCTCCCCCACAGCTCATAGCATGGGAGGAGCAGGTCCTGGCAATACTGCATCCTGAGGGACTCGCTGGAGTAGCCGGAGGACTGGACACTGGTAAGTCAATATTTACTATCTATCACCCCCCAATACCTGCATGCCATTTCACACCCACACCCTCACTCCCATCACTCCACTCCATCCCACACACTGCACCTACACATCTCACTAACCCCAATGCCAAGCTCGGCATGCCATACCAATTCATGGACACTCCTCCCAGCCCTGCATGGACACCCATCACTAAAGCATGCACAGCATAGTGATACTAACATAACCACAATACATCCCCATACACAACCAAAAGCTGGCAGGGTAACACCAACCATAGAGGGGAAGCTAGGGAAGTATAAATGTCATACACTTGAAGCACAATACATCATTTACCTCCCCACAGGTACCTCACCCAATGTCAGTGGAGAGGAGGTGCCACCACTATCCAGTCCCCCAGCAGAAGAGGCCCCCAGTGATGACAGTAACTCTGGACTTCAGGATCTGAAGGACCTACCTGGCCCATCAGGGACCACTGGACAGTCGGTCACCCAAGCCCACTCACAGACCACCACAGAGCCTCCCCCATCAGGAACCAACACCACAGCATCCAAAAAGTGTACCCATACCTCTGTCCCCAGGACATGTCAATCAGCAGTGTGCCCACCTGTACAGGGACCCCAGGCCACACCTCGCCCACAAGACAATCATGGACCTGGGGTCAGTGGCAGTGGGCACACCGTTCAGGGGACAGAGGCACAGGCCAACAGGGACACTGGGTGGACTGCTGTGCGCCAGGGGGAGGACAGGGCCAGGGAACCGACTCTCCAGGAGGCACTCTGCGAGATCCTGGGAGTCTACCAACATTCCCAGAACACAATGAGCCAGATCCTTGACCTCGTGCAGGAGAACAGGTGGCTGCAGGAGGGACAGTATCAGGGGACCAGGGAGGACTTGCAGGCCATTAAAACCCCTGATCTCCATAGCAGGGGTGATGGCAGACATGGCCAACATCATGAGGGAGGCAACAGCACACCAGCGGGCCCCTACTACTAGCAAGTCAACTGAACAGCCCTCCACTTCCGCTGCCGCTAGTGGCCAGGAGGCCCCGCCACAGGTCACACAATCCACCACCACCCCTCCCCCTGCAGAAGGTGAAGCACCCCGCAAATGTTCCCTGCGACTCAGACAGAAGCCAGAGACACTTGCCAAGACCACGGCCAGGAAATGAGACTCTCCTGATTGTCCCCCTTGTGTCCCACACCGTCACCTTGCCCACCTTGAACTGCCATTGCTCCCCTTTCTATGTCCCCCTTGGACACTGCACCTGTGCTACAAACAAGCTGGAACAATACCCTGGACTTTCCTCCATTATCACCCGCTTCCGTTGCACATTCCCCTCAATATCTTAGTACTGCAATAAACACCCTTGGACAAACTTCGACTACTAGTATTTCATGTATTGCAAATTTGTATTTATTGAAACAGCTACATCCATTGCAAATTAACTGAACATAGTGAGAGCAAAGAATGAATGATCTGTTGCTGGCTGTTGTGGTCACATCAGGACATTGTTGTCATATCACCAACATCTGTAAAATAACAATCCATAGGTGACAGTAAGTAGAGGAAACAAGTGGGTAATGCCAGCATGCCAATGCCATACAGAATACAACAATATGAATAGAAATGTGAAGTTTCACTGTCTCACCTGTGTGTCATTGGAAGTACTGACGGATCACTAATGTTCTGTTGTCCACATCCTCATCCCCTGCCTCCTCATCCTTACTGTCCTCAGGGTCCACTGCTGCCACAGGGCCATCTCCAGTCTCCTCCTCCAGCAGAAAAGGTACACGGTGTCTGAGGGCCAGGTTGTGCAACATGCAGCATGCCACTACTATCTGGCAGACCTTCTCGGGTGAGTAGCACAGGGATCCACCTGTCAGATGGAGGCACCTGAACCTGGCCTTCAGGAGGCCGAAGGTTCTCTCAATTATCCTTCTGGTTCGCCCATGTGCCTCATTATAATGTTCTTCTGCCCTTATCCTGGCATTCCTCACAGGGGTCAGCAGCCACGATAGGTTTGGGTAACCAGTCACCTGCAAATATTGAGGGACAACATTTAGCCATACACTATCCTATTTGGCCAACAGCATAGGCATACACCAACATACACTGGGTGGGGACCAAGGCTCACCCATAAGCCACACCCTGTGCCTCTGTAGTTGTGCCATCACATTTGGGAAGCTGCTATTCCTCAGGACAAAGGCATCATGCACCAACCCAGGATACTTAACATTGATGTGGGAGATGTTCTGGTCACACCATCTGCACATTCATGGAGTGGAAAATCTTATAATTCCTGAACACCTGTTAATTCTGCCGGGGGGGGGGAACAAACGCAGTATGTGTACCGTCAAACGCCCCAATTATATTGGCGATATGTCCCATTGCATAGAATCCGGCCTTCACAGTGGCCAAATCTTCCACCTGGGGGAAAGCAATGTAGCTGCACATGTGTTTTACCAGGGCAGACAACACTCTTGCCAGCACGATTGAAAACATTGGCTGTGGCATTCCTGCTGCCAAGCCCACTGTCACTTGGAAAGAACCAGTTGCCAGGAAATGGACTACTGGGGGGGGGTCCCAGTGGGATGACGTATAGCTGAGATCAGGTCAGGCTTCAACTGGGCACACAGCTCTGTGATTGTAGCCCTGTCCAGTCTATAGGTAAGTATTATGTGCCTGTCCTCCAGTGTAGCTAAGTCCACCGGGGGTCTGTACACGGGGGTATGTCTCCATCTCCTATTCATCCACAGTGGGAGGTATCTAAGGGACACAAGAGTGAGTATGTTGTAACAATTTGAACAACTATACCACAACAGCAGTCCACATCGTGCAATCATGTTTTGGGACAGTGGAATTTAGAATTATGTGCTCATTTATCCTGTGATGCAGCAATTATTGATAGGCCTGTCCCCCCCCTGAAATGGCGACTGCCAGTCCTGTGTGTAGAGACAGGTGGAAGTGAGGTAACTCCGCCGATGTTGTGTGCCGTGGCGGTAGGCGGTCATGAACTTCCGTGCAGTTCCTCATTGGATAATATTGGGCCCTATGGGGTACAGTGGCCAATGGGGATGTACGCCGGCGGTGACAGTATACTCCGCCACGGACATGACCGACATTTCATTTCTCAGTCATCACTTGTTTCCTGACCTTCCACAGGAGAAAACCTACACTGCATGTGCTGCTGTGCCCTGTGTCTGGAACCTACCATGGACTGTGTGACCGGGGAAAGGGCCCCAGCCTTCACTTCTGAGGAGTTGGAGCGACTGAGGGATGAGGTCCTACCCCAGTACGGACTGCTGTATTGGCCTCCAGACCAACAGGTGAGTTCACTGTGGGCACAATGCATGTGGCATGAATGCATGGAGATGTGTGTGAAGACATCCTGTAAGGGTGGGTGGGGGGATTTTCTTTTGGCGGTGTACATGTTGTGAGCTGGCCTATGTGTGTTGCAGTGGTGATGGGATCAGTTATGGTGGGCCATGTGTGATACATGCTGGACTGTTCGTTTAATGGTGTTCTCCTGTATGTATTACCTCTGCAGGTCAGCGCCCATCAAAAGAAGGGATTATGGCGTGCCATCGCCAAGGAGGAGTGGACCCTGGGGGTCTGTGGCAGGTGGAGCAACCCCTGTCGCAAACGGTGGGAGGACCTGAGATGCTGGGCACGGAAGAGCACGGAGGCCCAGCTGGGGATGGTTTACCAATGAGGAAGGGGTGCCCATCAGACCCTGACCCCCCTGATGGGCCGCATACTGGCGGTGGCTTTACCTGAGCTGGATGGACACTTGAGGGCATCACAGCAGTACAGTGGGTATAATTACAACTTATGACTGGTGGGATGGTATGTGGGTGGTGGTTGTGTGTCAGACATAGCAGCTTTGGTCCTCTGAAGGGTAATGGTTGCATGGCAAATACAGCTTGTCAGTATTCACTTCTAGGCAGAGCTGCATGGGTCCCAGGTGTGCTGCAGTTGGCGGTGTGTGCTCCTCCTCATGCCTTGGTGACTAGCCATTTCACTGGTAGTTCAATGCATAGTGTGTAGGCCTGTTCCCTGTGTGTGAGGGTGCTGTGTACGCCAACGTTGGTGTTGGTGCAGTCATTGACCCAGTGTATCCTTTATCTCTCTCCCCCCCTTTCTTGTTTTGTTATCCTGTCCTTATGTGCATTAGAATCATCTGGCGGAGGAGAAAGGCACCGGCGACAGAGGGAGCTGCATCCCACAGGACCCTGGAGGCAGAGTCCACCGGTGCCGAGGGAACCAGTGGGACAGAGGGCGAGGGTAGCACCACGGCGGAGGCAAGAGGGGACAACACAGACTCTGATACCTCCTCCGATGGGAGCTCCATGGTGGTGGCGGACACCTCTGTGACCACCCCTGCTGCAGGTACAGCTGCCACCCCCTTACCAGCACTGCCCTACCAGTAGCCCCTCAGCGAGTTGCCCGTACATGCTCACCCGGGATGGTGGGCATCTCCTTCGCCCCAGGTACCGCGGCCCTGCCCCAGTGAGCCCTGATGCCCTGAATGAGGAGGCTATTGACCTCCTGGATCCATCTCTGTAGGGCAGTCAACCATTGTGAATGCCATTCAGGCGCTGGCATCCCAGATGTAGCAATGCAATGCATTCCTGGAGGGCATTCATGGTGGATTGGTGGCCCAACAGAGATCGATGCATGCTCTGGCCTCCTCTCTGATGGCAACCATTGCCCCTGTTTCAACTGTCCCTCCTCCAACTCCCACTTCCCAGTCCCATTCTCCTCAACCCCAACCCATCCCAAGCACACAAACAGACGAGCATGCACACAAGGCAACACCAAAGAGTGGCACAGGCAAACACAAGCACCACACCTCATCCCACAGGCACTCACACAAACACCATACTGTGGCAGACATGACAACATCCACAGCCTCCACTGTCTCCCCCTCCTCCTCCACCTCCCTTCCAGTTACGTCCACACTCACACCTTCATGCACTACATCAACATCCACTATCAGCATCGCCACACCAAGCAGAACACACACCTCACTGGCAGACACCTCCACAACATGCATGCACGCGTCCCCTGTGTCCTCTCTCACCATGTCTGCTTCCCCTCTCCTAAAGGACACAAACGCAAGCACTCAGACATCCAACAGCCATCCACCTCACATGAGCATACAGCCCATGCACCTGCACCCAAATCCAGCAGACAAACACCTCTAACAGCCACTCCCTCATCCTCCACTCCATTACTCCTCCCTCCTCCTGCCTCAACGTCCCTTAAAAAGCTTTTCCTTTCCCAAATTGACCTCCCCCCCCATCCTGCACGTATGGGCAGGGTACCAAGGACACAGCACAGCACCTCAGCCAAACAGTCCACGGGGACAGTGGTAGCACCACCTACTCATGGTGGTAAGGATACAAGACCTACGACACTGAAGGGGAAGGAGACAGCACCACTAGGGATGCACCAATTGTGAGAAAGGGGAAGGAGCCTACACCAGCTGTGAAGAAGGGGAAGGAGCCTGCACCAGCTGTGAGGAAGGGGAAGGAGCCTGCACCACCAGGCAGAGAGGGGAAGAGCCCATCCACCCCTCCGAGGAAGTGTAAGGGATCCCTGAGCCATGAACAGGAGGCGAAGAGGCACTCTATGCCAGCGGAATCTGTTAGGCTAACAGCGCCACCACCACCACCTATCACGGGGCCCCCACCGCCAGCTGTGGATGTGCAGCCATCAGTAAGTGCTGGGGCTGCCTAGGAGCCTCCCCCATCCACCACCACCATGCAGCCATCAGTGAGTGCAAGGGCTGCCCAGGAGACTCCCCCAACCACCACCACCATGCAGCCATCAGTGAGTGCAGGGACTGCCCAGGAGCCTCCCCCAAACACCACCACCATGCAGCCATCAGTGAGTGCAAAAGGGCTACCTAGGAGCCTCCCCCAACCACCACCACCATGCAGCCATCAGTGAGTGCAGGGGCTGCCCAGGAGCCTCCCCCAACCACCACCATCATGCAGCCATCACATCCAGCGGATGTTATGTAGTCCACCCTCTAAAGGCTACTGTGCATGCTGCTCCCTCTAAAACCAGTGAGCATGTCACCCACTTGAGAGACTATGGCCTTGCACTCCCCGGGACAAAGCAATGGGCATGGTGCCCCTCCAGAACCAGTGGACAAGTCACCCACTTGAAAAACTGTGGCCTTGCACCCCCGAGGACAAAGTAATGGGCATGTCGCCCCCTTCAGAACCAGTGGGCAAGTCACCCACTTTAGAGGCTGTAGCCTTGCACTCCCCAGGACAAAGCAATGGGCATGTCACACCCTCCAGTGGGCAGGTCACCCACTTGAGAGACTGTGGCCTTGCACTCCCCAGGACAAAGCAATGTGCATGTCGCCCCCTCCAGAACCATTGGGCAAGTCACCCACTTGAGTGAGTCGCCCCCTCCAGAACCATTTGGCAAGTCACCCACTTGAGTGACTGTGGCCTTGCACTCCCCAGGACAAAGCAATGGACATGTTGCCCCCCTCCAGAACCAGTGGGCTTGTTCCCGCATCCAGCTGAGGTGCTCCCTCTCCCCCTGAGGTCCCTGCCTATTTGCAAACTGATGCCCCTGCAGTGTTTTATCCAGATGTGCTCAGGATTTGAGTTGGGCCTTAGACTGTGCCCTGTGGCCATGTGGGCCCTTTGAACTTTGGACTGGGCAGTGTCCCTTTTTTGTACATTTGTACATATCTGTTTCATTGCCAAATCGACTTATTAATTTTGATGTTGATCTGATTACAATCACTTTAGTCAATTGCTGTTGTCCTTGCATTATTCTGCAGATTTTCGAGGACAAAAGGTTTATGTAGTACAGCTGGTTGTGTGTATGGTGTGTGTTGTGCGTGTGTGTGTCACTCCTGTTTTCCTCCCACCCTCCTGTGTGTGCTAGGCGGCTGTACTCACCGTCGTCATCTTCATCGGCGTTTGTGTTCCAGGTGGAGCATAGCGTAGAAGATCATTGGGAAAACTTGCAGTTCGGGCTCCATGGCGGCGTGGTTCTTCCCTGTGTCTCCAATGTTGAGTACTTTCACTTATGAGCTCTGTTTCCGCCAGGCTTTTGTTGCCGTTGGTATCGCCTGGGAAAAGGTGACGGTTTGCAGGGTCAAAATATAGTGTGCAGTACTTTGTCTCCTGCCTGGCTGTTGGCGGCTACCGCCGTGGTGGCTGTTGTTTCCGCTGTGGCGGTTGGTGTGGTACATGGGCTGTCTATGGGAGATATCACCGCCATGGTCATAATTTGGTGGTACTTACCGTCAGCCTGATGGCGGTATTGTCGCCACTTTATCACCCACCGCCAGGGTCGTAATGAGGGCCTATATCTCTTTGTATGTTTTTTAGCTATTTGATTTTTAACACATTTTAAATGTGATTTTTAACTAGTTTTTATGTTTTTAGCTTTTAGTCCAGAGCACTTTTTAGCAATGGATTCACTCACCTTCAGTGGCGTCAACTTATGGCGTCATACATGTTACGCAATGGGGAAGGTGTAGTGAATCCTATCTTGTTTTAATTGGAAACAGGAGTTAGCTTAGCTTTTGGCTTGCAGACTTGTGCCCTCGTCACCTACTGACTTTTACCCTACTTAGTTTGTTCTGTTTTAGCACATTTGTTTAATTATATCTTTTAATATGGCTACCTTGTTTCTAGTTAGGCTAATGTTTTAGTTTCACCTTATTAGTGCCACCGCGCTAAGGCGTCAATATCAAGCGACAAAGATAAACAAACTGTAGGTGTTTATATTAGGTACTTTCCCTCTTCACGCCTTTGTGATAATTGTTTACATAAATTCATCCCAAGCATCTCTTGTTATCTTTTGTTTCGGAACAGACCTACGTCAGGGGTCCAAGTAGATCTGTATAAATGCACCTCACTTAGACATATAGTCAGAGGGATTCCAACTAGATGCTATCGCTGCGATCAATGCTGCATGTCGTTTTGACGCTGACCCAGTCTTCGTGTCCCTATGGAGTCTGAGCTAGAGACCTCAGGTAACAAGGGTTGGGGGGCTCTTCTCATGGACATGGCATTGGCAGATTAGGTTTAACACACCTAGCTCTCCATTAGGTTAGAGATTAGGTTCACATTATTCGGTACTAGGATTTATTTTATATCTCATGTCATTTCATGTCATTGCAAGATGGTGGGGGTCTTTGTATTAATGACTCGTCTTTACCATTCTGTTTCTTGCATTATTCATTATCCTAATCATTGCAGCCCATGCAACTTATCATAAATTGCAGTTTTGTTAAATAAAACCTATTGAAACCTTACTGCATCTTATTCATTGCCTGTGTTTGATTGAAACATGGTTGTTTATGTGAGAAAGGGGTAATCTCTGTTAATTCGCTATACTCCCTCACATTCTTGAGTCCATGCGTAAAGGCTGCCACAAATCACCTTTTACTGTTTGGGTTTTGGAGCTGTGCTGCGTGTGAGCTGAGAGGGTTAGGACGACAGTTGTGACTTGTTGTAGGACAGACATAGTCCCCTTCAAACTTAAGTACTGTCATCCTTAAATCAGCAGTCTTGCCTAGAGCAAGAGTCAAACTATGACAAGCTTTGCCTTTATCCCTGCCTGTTCATTTCTTTTTGATGGCCAGCTTAAAGTGGTTTTATTCCTTCATTGACAATCTGCGGGCGATGTTTTTAACCCCTCTGAAGCCCCTTTCCTTGCCCTCCCTTCACTCTTGGACCCCTGCTGACACTCATCAACAAAAGCATCATCTGTGTGAGCCAGCTATACTATCAGTGATTTAGGTGAGCTGGGGGAGATCTGGCGATGTTTGTAGTCAGGGGCCAGTCGCTGCTCATCCAGGTACTGACCAGAAAAACAAAGGGCCCCCCTGCTGCCTCATTTAATTCACTACCATCAACAAGGGTGTCAAATTTCTCTCTGCCTTTCCCCAAGGCTCTACCTTAGCAAAGGCCGGCTCTGCACACAAGCATACACGTACTGCTGGGCTAGTTGCGGAGAGGCCTCGAGCAACCACTCCACCCTTTATTTATGCCCTCAGGCTGCACCCGGCCCTCGGGTATGTGTCACTATACAATGTATCGTTTACACCGAGTGGCACTCTACATCCCTGCCAACATTTATTATAACAGAAAAATTGTAGAATGTTTATAGGGGTATACATCATACATAGGGGGTCATTCTGACCCTGGCGGTAAAAGGCACTTACCGCCGGTCAGAAGACCGCCATTCTACCGCCGTGGCCGCGGTAAACCGCCACGGTCATTCTGACCCACAACTGACAACCCGCCAAAAAAACGACATCCACAGCAGGCCGCCACATCAGCGGCCAGTGGTAAACTGGAGATGACCAAACCTCCACCGCCACGCCAACAGAAACACGCCCATGTCATTCTGACCCACAAATCCACGCGGCGGTCTTTCAACCGCGGTATTCCATTGGCGGTACACACCGCTGCGCTCAAAATACACACACAGCTCCAAAACACTGCCACATTGGACAATTTGAAATACACACACCTGATACACATACACACACCACTCCCACACACCCAACACAATATAAAACACACACCCACATCACCCACAAACCCCTACGACCAAAGATCAGAGACGAAGGAGAGAGAGACACATCACAGAATAGAGAGCTACATCACACAGAGGCACACTACACCATCACACACACCACATAGAAGCACAAAGCACCACACACCAACACACTCATCACCACATACACCACCCCACACCTCATCCACACCACCCCATGGCACCCCAAAGGCACCCACGCTTTTCGGACCAAGAACTCCGGGTCATGGTGGAGGAAATTATAAGAGTTGAACCCCAGCTATTCGGCTCACAGGTGCAGCACACCACTATAGCCAGGAAGGCGTAGCTATGGCAGCGGATCGTGGACAGGGTCAACGCGGTGGGACAGCATCCCAGAAATCGGGACGACATCCGCAAACGCTGGAACGACCTACGGGGAAAGGTGCGCTTGATGGTCTCGCAACACAACATCGCAGTGCAGAAGACTGGCGGGGGACCCCCACCCACTCCACCCGAATTCACAGCATGGGAGCAAGAGGTACTAAACATCCTGCATCCTGATGGCCTCGCTGGAGTACACGGAGGAATGGACTCTGGTATGTACATTCTCAACTACTTCACCCCCTCCCAGCATGCTAACCCCCACAACCCCCCTCACCCCCAAGCCCCCATCACACATCCTCCCTGAGAATGTCTCTCCAGCACAACCCACCCAACACCAACCCCTGCATGCCACCACAAACTATGGACACCCATCACCTAAGCATAACCACTGCACATACCCCCCCCCAAAACACCCTCACAACACCTCCCCCAAGGGAATGGCAGCACTGGGGGACAAGGGCACCCATAAATCACACGCAATAGCACACACAGAAACAATAACCATACTCTCTTACCCCATGCAGGACCCGAACGCCAACACACCGGTCAGGAGGGTCCAGAAATGTCCATCCCACCCCCGGAAGAGGCCCCCAGTGATGACAGCAGCTCTGTCGACCTGGAACCTGATGACCAGCCCGGACCATCGGGGACCTCTGGACAGTGGGTTCCCCACACACAGACACAGGCCACACCAGACCCAAACCCCTCTGGGACCAACAGCACAGCTCCCACCCAGCGGGCCCATGCCTCTGTCTCTAGGACAGGTCAATCAGCGGTGTGTCTGCCACTACAGGGCACCCAGGCTAACCCACCACCCCAACAACAACAGGGACCTGGGGGCAGTGGTAGTGGGCACACCGTCCAGGGGACAGAGGCCGGGGGAAACCGGGCAACTCGGAGGGCTGCTGTGCGACAGGGGGGGGAGGAGAGGCCCAGGGAACCCACTCTCCAAGAGGCCCTCACCACCATCATGGCAGCCTACCACCACTCCCAAGAGACGATGGCGACGGTACTGGCCAGGTTCCAGGAGATCCAGGCACAGCAGGAGGAACGCTACATGGGGTTCAGCAATCAACTCACCAACATCTCTACCGCTATGGGGAGCATAGTCCAGGCCCTGAACCGTATAGAAGACACGTTGCGGGACCATGTGGCACCACACAGGGCCCCTGTCACTAGCCCGGACCAGGAACAGCCTACCACCTCCGCCGGCGCTAGTGGTCAGGAGGCCCCACCAAAACGACAGGCCACCAGAACCCCACCTCCTGCTGAAGAACAACCACCCCGCAAGAGGAGCCTGAGATCAAAAAAATAGACAGAGTAGGATGTCAAGACCCCCGCCAGCATGAGATACCCCCTGAAGTCATCCCACTGTCCCACATTGCCACCCTGTCCAACCTTGAACTGCCCCTGCTCCATCCTTCCACAGGCATATGGACAATGCACCTGTGAGACTGAGAACTGGACTCTGCCATGGACATTACTCCACCCCCACCCATCACCGTGTTAATATCATGTACCATTATCTAGCACTACAAATAAATCACTCATTGCACTGAAATCTATCAGGAGTCAGCCTGTATTATTTACAAATGTATAACACATTACAGATCAATTATGTTCCGTTAACTTTGTGTTGAAAACATACCGAGGTCAATAAGCATTAGTCCATGGGCTAACCAACCAGAAGTCACGCAGTGGGTCATACAGCACTGAAAAGGGAAGGGAAAATCAAACATCAGTCTAAAAGACCTGGGGGGAAATAGACAAAGTTGAGATGCAGGAGTCTTCAAGTAAATGTAAAATGGCGTGGGGGATTCTTACCTGTGTGCTACTGAAAATACTGTTGGATAACTCTGTCCCTGTTGTCTGTGTCGTCCTCTGAGTCTTCCTCCTCTTCACTCTCCGCAGGCTCCACAGCTGCTTCAACACCACCATCTGGACCATCCTCCTGCAGGAAAGGCACCTGACGTCGCAATGCAAGATTGTGAAGCATACAGCAGGCCACGATGATCTGGCACACCTTCTTTGGTGAGTACATCAGGGATCCCCCTGTCATATGCAGGCACCTAAACCTGGCCTTCAGGAGGCCAAAGGTCCTTTCTATGATCCTCCTAGTCCGCCCATGGGCCTCATTGTACCGTTCCTCAGCCCTGGTCCGGGGATTCCTCACTGGAGTCAATAGCCAAGGCAGGTTGGGGTAACCAGAGTCACCTATTAGCCACACACGTTGTCCCTGTAGCTGTTCCATCACATAAGGGATGCTGCTATTACGCATCACATACACGTCATGCACTGAACCAGGGAACATGGCATTTACATGGGAGATGTACTGGTTAGCCAAACAGACCACCTGGACGTTCATAGAATGATAACTTTTCCTGTTTCTGTACACCTGCTCATCGTCTTTTGGGGGTACTAAGGCCACATGGGTCCCATCAATGGCACCAATTATGTTGGGGATATGTCCAAGGGCATAAAAATCACCCTTCACAGTGGCCAAATCAACCTCCTCAGGGAATACAATGTAACTCCGCATGTGTTTCGTCAGGGCAGACAACACTCTAGACAAAACTTTTGAAAACATTGGCTGAGACATTCCAGATGACATGGCCACTGTCGTCTGGAATGAGCCACTTGCAAGAAAATGGAGGACTGACAGAACCTGCACCAGAGGGGGAATTCCTGTGGGTTTGCGGATGGGGGACATCAGGGCTGGCTCCAGCTGGGCACACAGTTCATGGATAGTGGCACGGTCAAGTCGGTATCGTAGTATGATGTGGCGTTCTTCCATTGTCGACAGGTCCACCAGCGGTCGGTACACGCGAGGATTCATCCTTCTCCTCGCAAGT
The DNA here is from genome assembly GCF_031143425.1 of Pleurodeles waltl. Lineage (NCBI taxonomy): Eukaryota > Metazoa > Chordata > Amphibia > Caudata > Salamandridae > Pleurodeles > Pleurodeles waltl. The sequence continues at coordinate 843,302,790 of NC_090449.1, forward strand.
CCCAGCGGACGGTTCCTAGGAAGGACAACATGGAGCACAGAGTCAAGCAACTCACAGGTACGTTCACCACTGCTTGCATAGCACACGGTTATCTATGTATTGAGAGCGTGTATGTGTGGCAATGCAAGGCCTAGGCCTGTGTGACGCAGTACGAATTATGCCATGTGGGCCCTTGAAATGGCGGCTGCCTGACCTGTGAAGTGGGACAATGGGATGTGAGGTCAATGCGCTGGCGGGGCGCACCGTGGCGGTAGGCGGCCGAAGACCGCTATACGAAGCCGCATTGGTTAACATTGAAGCCTATGGGTTTCAGGAGCCAATGACGAGGTGCGCCGGCGGTCGCGGTACGCACCGCCGCGGTACGCACCGCCGCGGGCGTGACCGCCATTTTCTATCTGCTTAATCACTCGAGACCTGATCATCCACAGGAGAGGACCTATACTGCAAGTGCTGCTGTGTCCTCGGTCTGGAAGTGACAATGGCTGCTGCGACTGGGGAAAGGGCCCCTGCCTTCACGTCTGAAGAGTTGGAGAAGCTCGTGGATGGGGTCCTCCCCCAGTATGCGTTACTCTACGGTCCTCCAGACCAACAGGTAAGTACACCGTGTGCACATGGAATGGGCGATGCCTGTGTGGAGTGGGGTGGATGTAAGTTGGTGGGGTGGGGGGCGAATGAGGAGTGCAACGCACAACAGATGAGAGCATGTGCCATTTGGCAAAGTTGGTGAGGGGGGGCCAATCACATCTAACATGCAGTTCATTGATGAATGTTTCCTTCCCACCCTGTACATGTCAAATAGGTCAGCGCCCATCAGAAAGTCGACATTTGGCGTGCCATCGCCAAGGAAGTCCGGACCCTGGGGGTCCACAACAGACGGGGCACCCACTGCCGCAAGAGGTGGGAGGACATCTGCCGCGGAACCAGGAAGACCGCCGAGTCACTGCTGGGGATGGCCTCCCAACCTAGGAGGGGTGCCAGTAGTACCATGACCCCCCTGATGTCCCGGATCCTGGCGGTGGCCTACCCTGATTTGGATGGGCGCTTGAGGACATCACAGCAGACACAAGGGGGTGAGTATCAGCACATTCTCCTATCTTTCTGCGCAGTGGAGGCATCTGGGTGGGGGAGGAGGGCTGTGGGTGACATTAGGCCAGGGCGCTTTCTGTAGGTTAGTCCCCTCCCTTAGGCATGGCCCTGTGCTCCCGGCCCCCACCTCTGTAGGGTGACAAGTACAGCTATTGATGGTCCAGCATCACACATGTGCGCGTTTGTCGTCTCTAGACCTGTTGTCCTAGTCAGGAGTACTGAGTAGTGTACCCCGAATGCGCGGCGTAGTGCATGAGGCTCCTCTGTCTGTCCTCTCCGCCAACGGTGTTGACATTGCATGCACTCAACCTGGTCTTCGTTTTTCTCCCCCCACCCTTCTTCTTCATCTTCTTGTGCATGTGTGCATTAGCATCATCAGGCGGAGGAGATTTGGCATCGGAGCACGAGGGAGCTGCCAGTCACAAGGCCCCGGTGGCCCCAGGAACAGACACCGAGGGCACCAGTGATCCGGAGGGCGAGGGGAGCACCACAACGGGGACCGGTGGTGAGACCAGCGACACAGACACGTCCTCGGATGGGTGCTCCCTAGCGGTGGCGGCAACATCCGTGCCCCCCGCCTCTACAGGTACAGCCGCCACCCAGCGCACCAGCCCCGCCCTCCCAGCAGCCCCTCAGCCTACGCTCCTTGCCCGCTCGCCCAGGAAGGCGGGCGTCTCCTTCGCCCCAGGCACCTCAGCCCCTGCCCCTGTCACCCCTGCTGCCCTCAGTGCGGAGCTCAGTGACCTCCTGAGGACGCTCATTGTTGGGCAGACTACCCTTTTGAATGCCATCCAGGGGGTAGAAAGGGAGGTGCATCGGAGCAATGCCTACCTGGAGGGCATTCATTCGGGTCAGGCTGCCCATCAACGATCGTTCAATGCTCTGGCCTCAGCACTGACAGCAGCCATTGTCCCTGTTTCCAGCCTCCCTCTTCTGACTGCCTCCACCCTGTCTCTGTCTCCTGTTCCTCAGCCTATCCCATCCACACCATCTGACCAGCCTGCACACACCTCAACACCCAAGGGCAGCTCATCCAGACACAAGCACCACAGATCCCACAAACACTCACCCAAGCAACACCCAGATGCAGACATTCCAACAGTCACTACCACCTCTGTGTCCCCCTCCTCCTCGTCTCCCTCCTCCCTCCCTGTGACGTCTACACTCACACCTGCATGCACACCAACATCAGCCAGTGCTTCCATCACCACCACACCCTCCAGTACAGTCCGCACGCGTGCAGTCACCACCCCCACTGCCATTTACACGTCCCCTGTGTCCTCTCCCACTGTGTCTGTCACCCCCTCTTCCAAGACACACAAACGCAGGCAGCCACCCACCCAACAGCCATCCACCTCACGACAGCCTACAGCACCAGCACCTTCACCCAATGACAGCACACCTGACTCTCCTACAACCACATCCTCTTCCTCCACTCCCATCACCACTTCTCCTACCCTTTACCTTGGTCCTAAAAAGCTTTTCCTCGCTAATCTTGACCTCTTTCCCTCCGATGACCCACCCCCTCCATCTGCAAAGAGTCCCAAGAGCACCACAGCCACCACCAGCCCAGCTACGAGTGTCACTGGTGTGCATGGATTCTGGAGTCCACCCTTTGCCAGCAGTGACAATTCAATCAGCAGCAAGGACACATCCAGCCCCCCCCAGGGAAGAGGACCAAGAGACACAAGGGCCGCCGTGAGAGGACTGACACGGCTGCCCCCAAGGAGCAAAGTTCGCCCACTTCACCTGCCACAACATCTAGGGGAGGCAAGGGCCCGAGAGCCACATCTAAGGAGCGAAAGGGCAGCAGGGCGGAGAAGTCAGGCAGCAGAAGCGCGGAGCAGGTGGGCCCCACATGCCACGTCCCAGCTGTAAGGGAGGACACCCATGGGCCCAGGACTCCGTCACCGAAGGGTCCAGAAACATCACGGTCGGAGGGGGACTGAGCAGGGAGTCCAGCCCAGGTCTGGCTCCCTTGACTTACTGGATGAGCACCGCTGAACAGGGCCCGCCGTGAAGAAGAGCACCGCTGAACAGGGCCCGCCGTGCAGAAGAGCACCGCTGAACAGGGCCCCGTCGTGAAGATAGCCACCGCTGAACAGGGCCCGCCGTGCAGAAGAGCACCGCTGAACAGGGCCCCGCCGTGAAGATAGCCACCGCTGAACAGGGCCCGCCGTGCAGAAGAGCACCGCTGAACAGGGCCCCGCCGTGAAGATAGGCACTGCTGAACAGGGCCCCGCCGTGAAGAAGAGCACCGCTGAACAGGGCCCGCCGTGCAGAAGAGCACCGCTGAACAGGGCCCCGCCGTGAAGATAGGCACCGCTGAGCAGGGCCCGCCGTGCAGAAGAGCACCGCTGAACAGGGCCCGCCGTGCAGAAGAGCACCGCTGGACAGGGCCCCGCCGTGAAGATAGGCACCGCTGAACAGGGCCCCGCCGTGAAGATAGGCACCGCTGAACAGGGCCCCGCCGTGAAGATAGGCACCGCTGAACAGGGCCCCGCCGTGCAGAAGAGCACCGCTGAACAGGGCCCGCCGTGAAGAAGAGCACCGCTGAACAGGGCCCGCCGTGCAGAAGAGCACCGCTGAACAGGGCCCCGCCGTGAAGATAGCCACCGCTGAACAGGGCCCGCCGTGCAGAAGAGCACCGCTGAACAGGGCCCCGCCGTGAAGATAGCCACCGCTGAACAGGGCCCGCCGTGCAGAAGAGCACCGCTGAACAGGGCCCCGCCGTGAAGATAGGCACCGCTGAACAGGGCCCCGCCGTGAAGAAGAGCACCGCTGAACAGGGCCCGCCGTGCAGAAGAGCACCGCTGAACAGGGCCCCGCCGTGAAGATAGGCACCGCTGAACAGGGCCCGCCGTGCAGAAGAGCACCGCTGAACAGGGCCCGCCGTGCAGAAGAGCACCGCTGAACAGGGCCCCGCCGTGAAGATAGGCACCGCTGAACAGGGCCCCGCCGTGAAGATAGGCACCGCTGAACAGGGCCCCGCCGTGCAGAAGAGCACCGCTGAACAGGGCCCGCCGTGAAGAAGAGCACCGCTGAACAGGGCCCGCCGTGCAGAAGAGCACCGCTGAACAGGGCCCCGCCGTGAAGATAGCCACTGCTGAACAGGGCCCCGCCGTGAAGATAGGCACCGCTGAACAGGGCCCCGCGTGAAGATAGGCACCGCTGAACAGGGCCCGCCGTGCGGAAGAGCACCGCTGAACAGGGCCCGCCGTGCAGAAGAGCACCGCTGAACAGGGCCCCGCCGTGAAGATAGGCACCGCTGAACAGGGCCCGCCGTGCAGAAGAGCACCGCTGAACAGGGCCCGCCGTGTAGATAGGGACCGCTGAACAGGGACCCGCCATCTCAAGCACCGCTCCGCTGGGCCCCGCCGTCTCAAGCACCGCTCCGCTGGGCCCTTCCTGTCAAGCACCGCTCCGCTGGGCCCCGCCGTCTCAAGCACCGCTCCGCTGGGCCCCGCCGTCTCAAGCACCGCTCCGCTGGGCCCCGCCGTCTCAAGCACCGCTCCGCTGGGCCCTTCCTGTCAAGCACCGCTCCGCTGGGCCCCGCCGTCTCAAGCACCGCTCTGCTGGGCCCTTCCTGTCAAGCACCGCTCCGCTGGGCCCCGCCGTCTCAAGCACCGCTCCGCTGGGCCCTTCCTGTCAAGCAATGTTAACGGTTCACTGTGCCCACCATGCCTCCTCCAGAACCAGTGGAGACTGTAATCCACCTGATGGACTGTGGCTTTGCACTCCCCAGGATGGCACAGTGGGCAATCCACCCACTGTAGGGACTTGTGAGACTGTGGCTTTGCACTCCCCAGGATGGCACAGTGGGCAATCCACCCACTGTAGGGACTTGTGAGACTGTGGCTTTGCACTCCCCAGGATGGCACAGTGGGCATGGTGGCCCCTTCGTGGATCTGGCGTCGTGGACTCATGTGGCTGTGGTGCCCCCCCTTCCCTTCCCCCTGAGGTGCCTGTAGTTTTGTCATCAGATGCCCCTGCAGTGTCCTCTCCAAAGGACTCAGGTCTCCTGTGTGGGCTTTGCCCTTGTGTTGTTACACTTTGGCCCACGGACACTTTGATTTACTTTTGATGTGCAGGACTAATTGCCTCGGTTATCCATTGCACTGTATATATAATTATTTTGGTATTGTTTTTTGGCTAGTTGACCAATACTTTTCAAAGCCTATATTGTACATAAATATTTTTTCTAATTTTAATTATGTCTTTGCATTTTTCCGGGGGGTTTGGGTGGTGTCACTGTGACTTGTTGCTCTGCATTGGTGTGTACATAGTTTGGGGGAGTGGGGGTCGCATATGTGTGTGTGCGTAACCTTTCCTCCTTCCCCCTCCCGTGTGTCGTAGGTGCAGTACTCACCGTTGTCGTCTGCGCCGGCGTTCGTACTCGTGGTAGATGAGCAGGTAGACGAGAGCAGGTAGGATGTTTAATTCGGGTTCCATGCTGTCCTCCATACTCGTGGAGTGTGTTTCGGTGAGCGTTTTCCCGTTCGTGGTCTGTTTCCGCCGTGTTTTTATCGGCGGTGCTCCCGCCCCGGAAAAGGTGGCGGATTGGCCGGTCATGATAGTGTGGGCGGAACATTGTCTGCCGCCTGGCTGTTGGCGGTGACCGCCGCGCTGTTTGTCGGTCCCGCCGTGGCGGTGGGAGTGTTAATGTGGCGGTCTCTGTTGGCGGTTCCCGCCAGGGTCAGAATTCCATTTTTTGGACCGCCGGCCTGTTGGTGGGTTGGCCGCCGCTTTATCACCGACCGCCAGGGTTAGAATCACCCCCATAGTCTGTCAACTTCTGACTTGGTATAGGTTTGGCCAGCGTCTGTACTTCTGGGTCCTGCTGCTTGACACTCCTTCACTCATTGTACAATTGTCTGTGTCAGTCTTTTGGGTGTTTGCCTCATCTCATGACGAAGTAGAAGCTTTTCTCAAATGTCCACTACTTCCTACACCTCTCTCTCAAACGGAGTGTGGAGCTTCCATCTTGAATACAGGTGCTGCATGATCACTGTATCCCACCACCAGATCCGGTCTACTGCTTTCCGAGCTCTGCTTGCTCCGTCATTTGTGGCCTCCATCTTCTCCTGGGCTGATTGGACTTCAAGGATGGCTGGGGTCCAGCTGGGTCCAGTTGGGATGATGTCCTAGGTGGGCCTTTTCACCAAAAGATCGATTGGGGCACAGTTTGTGATACTATGAGGTATTTGTCAGTATGCTTTAAGGGATCAGTGTAGGCAGCACTCTGCATCTTCCCCTTGCTAAACACCAATTCTCATTGCTCTGTTCAGTGTGGAGCATTAAATGCTCCACTTCCCCGCTTCCTTTTCCGGTGTTTGTTGTTGAGACTCCTTAGGTATGTCTGGAAGTCCTGCCCTTGGAACGAGGAATCTTTGCCAGTTTTGATCTCACTTGGGATCCCTGGTAGCGTGAACACTTTCTCCAGCACAAACTTCACTTATTAGAACACTGTGGCTGATATCTGCTCAGCTATAGGATGCTTTGTGTGGTTGTCAATGATCACACCCATGAGCCGACCATTGGGGAAACTGACAAAATCCATGCTGACGCATGACCATGGTGTTAGGCACGGTGCCTTTGTGATTATCAGTGCTGATGGGGGCTCTCTACTGGTTATCAGGCATGGATGGCAACCTTTGATTTTGTCATCCATACAAGTGTCCATGCTAGGGAACCATGCCTTGTCCCTCAGGCTCTCCCTAGTCTTTACAATACCTTGTTGGCCTTGATGTGCAGGACAAACCACTTGGGCTCACAGACTCTGGAATATGACTATTTGTCTTCCTCGGAGAAGCAAGCCTTCACCACTGATGCTCAGCTCATCTTGGACCCTCCAGAGTTGGCCCATTGTCATGTTCAACAGCTGTGAGCTACTTGGCTCCGTCCAGGAAGTTGCACCACTGCTTCCTCTAAAGTGCCTCTTTGGCTGTTAAGTTGCTTGTTTCAGACTTTGTCGCCTCCTTAATCTCCTCTATCAATAGTGCATGGGGGCTTGCATCATTCACTATCATCTGTATGAATTCTTCAACTCCACCATACTCTTCCTTCTCCCTGGGACCAGTTTGTGCCTGTGAGTGTCTCAACAAGTAGTTTGCCTGGTTATTCACTTGGGAACGGTATGTAATGTCAAATGAGTAGGGTTAAAACTGGACAGCCCACATTTTAATGCGAGGAGGAGCATTTTGAGATGTCTCAGCAAATGGGGACTAAAGGCTTGTGCTCTGTTCTGACCCGGAAATTCTATCCACAAAGGTACAAGTGAAAACGGTGCCAGGCCCACCGGATCACTATTGCCTCGTGCTCAATCTGTGCATATCTGGTTTCAGTGTCCGTCAGTTCTCTGGTTGCAAAAGGGATGGGGACCCATGATCCCTAACTTTTCTCCTGTAATAGCACTGAGCTGAGCACAACTGGGCTTGCATCCACTTCGAGCTCAGTCTGGTGTCTTGGATTAGAGTACACCATTGGGGCATTCACCAGCAATGCCTCCTAACTTTGACTGAATGCCAAGTTAGTGATGTGGTACCACTCCCAAGGGACATCATTCTTTGTGACAGCCCTCAATGGCTCAGACAGGGCAGCCAGATTTAGGGATGAAACACCAACAGTAGGTGGCAATTCCCAGGAAGCTCATCAATAAGTGCTGTTTTGGGGGATAGCCTCAATCCAAATGGCTTCCATCTTCTTCGGGTCTACCTGCAGTCCTTCTCTGGAAGATCTTTATCAAAAACATGCTATTGAATTCTCACAGACGAAGCTTTTTCAGACTGTAATGTCTGCCCACGGTCTGCCAACTGTTTTAGGGTTGCTCTAAGCCATCAGGAGTCTCAAAAAATATTAGAATATCATTGCTAATGTTCAGTACTCCAGGGAGGCCAAAGACAGTGGCTTGACGGATGAAGTTTGAGTTGGTGGTAACCTGCATTAAGGTCTAATTTCATCAATGGTAGGGGTTATATACCTCTCTCTTCGAATGGCTTTGTTTGGTAGCTGCATATCCATGCACAGCCTGATGGTCCCAGGTTGTTTAGGCTTGGGCTCTATCACCAGAGGGGAAATCTAGGGAGTATGCACCGTGACCTTCTCAATAATTCTCTGTTGTTTCAGGTGCCACAGTTCTTTCTTCAGTAGCGGCCGCAAGTGGAAGAAAACCCTCCATTGTTAGAGTACTATGGCCTCATAGTCTGTTCAATTTGCAGCTTTACCTTGAGGACTTTCAGTTGCCCTAATCCCTTGAACAGCAGGGGGAACTCTTGCATATTGATCACTGCATGGGACTCATAAATCTGTTTGGCAAAGAAGACAAGCCCCAAATCCCCCACTGTGTGGCACCCGAGGAGAGTGCCAGTGTCACCTTTTGTCATGTGAAACCATGCCTACATTGATTTTCCTTCACTCACCACCATGACCTCCACAACTCCTCTCAACAGCAATGGTTTGGTGCACAAATAAGTATTAATTTTAGCCGTGGTGGGGGCTATGTAGGGACCTGGTGTGATCATGGTGGTAGCAGAGGATCTTTACCTCCTGACAGAATGTTGCTAACTACAAAATCTGAGGACTCCTTCAACAAAGAAAAATGCGTCATATGCAAAACTAATCCGAAGGAAAAGCTAACATCAGCTGCGGCTAGATAGAAGAGGGTTCGAGATGCTGCAGAAATACGGCAAGGTGATGTTCATAAAAGATTGAAACTGATGGGTGAAGAGGAGCAACTATTTTATCATTGTAACAACAAGTGCTACAAGTCGTATACAATGGAAAAAAGCCTGGAAAAAATGTGTAAAAAATTGTAGAAACCAGTGAATCACAACAAAAATCTGAGTCTTCTGATAAAGCGATGACTACCAGACCCAATGCCCATCTACTTAGAAGATCAATGGCAAACCCTCATCCTCCTCCAACAACTGACCAGAAAGCAGAGTATCTTCAATGTGTTATTTGTAGTTTAGTCAGAACAAGGGCCAAAGAGATTGGCGAAAGAACAAAGTACAGAGTAAGTGAGTCTCAAAGGGCAAACATGTTTTTATCTGCAGCTAGTTTCTTCCAAGATGAAGTTTTCAGCCGAATAGCTGATCTAAACAGTGAGGTAAATGTATTTGCAGCGGCCTTGTATGCCCACCCAAACTGAATGCATGTGTACATTCGAAAATATGAATGTACAATGAGCTCCCAGCAGTAACGTAACCGGCAGTCTTCAGTTAAGTTTGCACTCTTTGAAAAAGCAAAGTAAGATTTAAAGCCACTTTTGAGTGCTAGCTACAGGGTTCACGCTCAGTGAGAACAGAGAAATAATGATCAACATTGATGACACTGTATTGATCCATAATAATGAAATTAAGATGTTTCTGGTGAGAGTGTACGACAGAATTTGTTTTTGTCATTCTATCAAAAAGAATGAAACACTTCTGGTGTTCTCAGCTGATTTGACGCCTGAAGTTCTTGCTACCAAAATAAGATCACAAGATGGAGTAAAATCAGCAGGACTCATTTTTAAAAAGATTTAGATTTTGGACCTAATGACAAATTTTGTGATGTCCCAGAGCTCTGCACATCACGGGAGTTAACAAGAATGCCTGATGTTGCCTTAACATTTTTACATCCTTGTTTAATATCAGCACAACAAATCTGTTACAAACTAAAGTTCTTGAGTTTGTAACAGAAGCCAACAACATTTAATGATGGCTTTAAAGATATAAGGTAAGAAGTGGAAGACAGTCCCATTAACCTACATACTTATGCTGTGCAAATGTACTGTCTTTTCCAAAGCAGGTTTTATTAATTATTTCACGGCAAAGAGAAAACTACACTACACATGATGACTGCCCACGCAATCTATGACAAGTGCAAACGTAGAGAGCTAATCACTTCAATGAACAGGAATGGCATATCAACAAGTTATAATGGCATACTACAGAGCAGGAACTTTTTAGCAGCTCATGCTGTAAAATCTTGTGAATCCGACAGCACACCACTTCAAAGTCACTTTACTAGGAAAGGATTTACAAATGCTGCCCTTGATAATTTTGATTTTTAAGACAGCTCTTCTTTTTCTGGAACATCCAGCACACATGATACTGCTATGGTGCTTTTTTAAGACTGTACCAATGAAGTAGCTACTGGAAAACAAGCTGTGTCAGCTGTAGGCATAAACAAACAAAGTTGCAAACTTTAAACCCAATTGCCTTGTCAATGTGTGTAAAATCACTATAAGCCATCAACACGTCCCAGTCTACCAGAAAGTTTAAAAGTGGCTGAGGACATGGATTTTCTACCTGATGCTGTGGTATGTAAAGCTGATTTAACTGAATTTATCATATCGCTTATTCGGTGCGGACTGAAGATTGAAGAAAAGCCAGTTCCTCTGTAGGCTAGAATTCATGCTCTGATCTCCCAGAATACCGTCCCACTGAAGATGGTAAGGTTTTTACCAATAATACCATCTACAGTCACAAACTACGCAACATTATACACAGCTCTAAAAAACGTCCAAAATGTGTGTGCTCAGCTTGAATACCACCCTATGCTGTCAATTTTCTGTGATAAAAATGTTTTCCATATTGTAGCTGCAATTTCTATGACCAATCCAATATAATTTGATGATCTTTATTCAATCAAGGGCGTTTTCCACATGGCAAAAGTTGCATTGTGGTGTGCGGGACGTTATCTCAGTGGATGCGGCATAGACGATGCACTCATTGAGGCTGAAATATTTGGAAGCAAACTGTCCAGTCAGTATTGAGTGGAACTCATTATGTTAGAAGGTATGCTCATCATATCTGAAGCTTTAGAAAAATTGTGCTGGAATGTTTTCTGGAACAAGAGTGACAAATTAGGTTTTGCATCTCTGATCTCAGAAGTGAACAAGGCACAGGATGCACTTAATTCAAAAGACCTAATGCAAAGCCAGGCAATGTTCAATACACTCAGTTCAAAATCAGAAAACTTGAAAACCACGTTTGTGGAGTTTGTCAAAGAATGTGAAGAAAAATTAAAACTTTGCAAGAACTGGGGAAATGTTTTACACATAATAGCTCTAGTGAAAAAGTTGGTACATACTGATCGGGAAGGTGATTGGGAGCTGCAAGTGAAGACTGTGGAGTCACTGATCACTGTGTTTTGCAAATTCGAATGCATAAACTACATGAGATATGGGTCCTGGTATTTGTAAAGAGTGGAAAAACCACACTTTTATAGAAAATTAATCCAAAGACATTTTGTGGTGAAAGACACCACCCATGCCACCCGGGCGGAGACGTCAAGGAGTGCCAGTCCTCCACCTGAAGACGAAGGCCCCAATCAGGAGAGTGCACGGGGATGTCTTTACATAGAGGAAATCCCCGGCCCATCACACACCCCTGGACAGTCACCCTCTAGAAGCGCCTCCCAGGACACCACTGACACCCCTACCACTCAGCCACCACCATAAGCTCTGGCCAAACAACCCCACACCAGTGTCTCCAGGCCACAGACTGGCTGCCCACATGTACAGAGGCCAGAGTCTCCACAAACCACCAGACAGGATGATGAAGAGCCCACTGCAAGTGGGACTGCCAGACCTGTGCAGGGGACACAGGCACAGGGGTCTAGGGCCAGTGGGAGGGTAACAGTGGCCCAGGGGGTGGCCCAAGGAGGGATGCTGCTGCCCAGGTGGTCATTGCTGAGGTCCTGGGAGCCTACCACCATTACCAGGACAAGATGGGCTAGATCCTGGCCACTTTGAAGCAGAATCAGAGGCTGCAGGTAGTACACCTCCAGGAGGACATGGAGCAATGTAAACAGCTCAATGTTACCATGGCCTCCATTGCAGGGGTGCTGCAGCACCAGGCAAACATCAAGCCTGAGTCCTCCACCTACCTGCAGGCCCTTCCACTAGCGAGGACACTGCCCTGCCATCTACATCTGCAGCAGCTACTGGACTGGTGGCACTGCTAGAGGACTCACAGGAAACCAGCACTCCTACCCCTGCAGCCCAGCTTCACCCTTGCAAACGTGCCCTCAGACCCAGACATCCCACTGAAACACCATCCAAGACCAAGCCCAGCGCCAGGAAGTGACTCCGAACTGTCTCCCTTGTGTGCCACTGAGCAACCTTGTTGACATGCCACTGCCATCTCACCCTCTTCCAATGGCCCCATGGACTATACCCCTGTGCTACCAACAGCTGAGCATTTGTACCTGAGTATGTTGTTCACCATGTGCCCACTCCCTTCCACTGTCCCAACACTCATGAATATTTTGACTTGGAATAAATACACTTGTGCACACAAATATCTGTCCTTAATCAATATGAGCAATCAATTGTGAATGTGAATGCTTTATCCAGTTACCATTATAATGCAGCTTTTATTGCAGGAGGGGATCTAGCAGACTGTAGTGTGTGAAGTATGTCACATTGTACATTCCAGAGCGTTGACTCGTATCTGCCACTTCAGTCATGATTTTGCTAAAGGACACCACAGCATCTACTACATGAGTCACCCTGAAACAATGCAGTGAAGCCATCATCATCATAGGAAATGTATCTGAGAGACACTGGAAGTATATCCGGATTAGCTGTGTCCTGGAGTTGATGTCATCCCCCTCTTCTTCACCATCACTCTCATCCCTCCTCTGAGGTGGCAGGGCTGGTTGGAGAGCATTCTCCTCTTCCAGAAGTAGGATAGCTTTCCTCACAGCCAAGTTGTGTAGCATGCAGCAGGCCACTACTATCTTAGACACCTTGTCAAGGTCATAGCATAGGGATCCTCCCGGGAGATGGAGGCAACAAAATATTGCCTTCAGGAGTCCTATGATCCACTCAATCACCCTCCTAGTTCGACCATGTGCCTCATCATAACTCCTTCCTGCATCTGTCCTGGGATTCTCACAGGCATCAGAAGCCATTGCATGTTGGGGTAGCCAGAATCCCCTGCAAAGTAGACGAAACAGGGTTGAAACACACACTATCTACGTGCATATAGCCTGCCTGACAGCTATGTAACTCATCCAAGCCAAGCTCTGTCCCACCGTAGTTAACCCATCATGTGTGGCACACTGCTGTTTCTCAGGACAAATGAATCATGGACTGATCCTGGGAACCTTGCATTGACATGTGAAATGTACTGATCAGCGGTACACACCAATTGGACATTCATGGAGGGATATTTTTTGCGATTCCGAAACACCTGTTCAATTACACTTTTGAGGGTCTGAGAGCTATGTGGGTACCATCAATGGCACCTATCACATGGGGGATATTTGCAAAGGCATAGAATCCTCATTTGATGGCAGTGACCTCTTTGGGGACACTGGACATAACTTAGCAGGAGTTGAACACATGCATTCAGGAAATGGAACAGGACATTGGCTGAGATACCCCTGCAGCCATGCCCACTGTCACTTGGAATGAGCCTGTGGCTAAAAATGTAGCAAAGATAGTACCTGCACAGTTGTAGGTATGGCATGGTGATGCCTATTAGCCGGCTTAAGAACAGGCTCCTCTTCTGCACAGAGGTCAAGGATTGTAGCTTGATTCAGTTGGTAAGTTATGATGATGTTCCTCCATGGTGGCCAGATCTACCAGGGGTCTGTAAACAGATGGGGCTCTCCCTCGCCACCTGGGTCTGTACCTAGGGGGGAGGAACAGAGACACATTGAGTTGGGACATAAACTTGCATCACATGGTGACAGAATTCATGTTTTACAAGCAACACATATGTAAAGCAAACAGACACAAAGAGGAGGTAATCCTGTCAGGATAATGTGTGGTGAGGTGTCTCAGTCATAATAGCATCACAGTGTAGATACACTTCCCACCATGATTACATGTGGGGGACCGGTACTCATGTCAGTACTCGATGAAGGGGAGAGGGAATGGAGCCATGGATGAGGCCTCCGGCCAGGTTATGGAGGTGTGTTGGATGCAAAATGGCAGCCTCCTGCCATACAGGTAGTGTATTGTGGAAGTGACCTCATTCCGTTGGCGTAACTCGTCATGGTGGTAAGCAGTGTTCACCGCCCTGCACCTGATCATTGGATAACATGGTTGTCAATGGGGAATCTGGTCCAATGATGATCCCAGCCGGCGGTGACGGTGCACACCGATGTGGTATCTACTGCCATTTTGACAGGGCCTTGACACTTGACTCTTGCACTACGAGAAGGGAGGAACTTCACTGCGTGTGCTGCTGTGCCGGACTCTGGTCCCTGAGATGGCACGTGTCACAGGGTTACGGGCCCCGGCCTTCACCGCAGAGGAGCTGGAGAAGCTGCTGGATGGGGTCCTACCCCTGAATGCCAAGCTGTATGGGCGACCAGAGAAGCAGGTGAGTTGCTATTTGTCCTCCTTAGATGTGTGTGAATGTGGTGGATGCCTGTATGTGTTTATGTTCGCTGTGTGTATGCTCACCTGAAGTGTGTCTGGCAGTTTGTGGCTTTAAAATTGACCATATGTATGTCTCAAGGGCCATGTCAGTTTGAACGGGTGACAATATTGAGCCGTTGTGCAGCGTTTCACTGTGGGGGTGTGGTGTGCATAGGTGTGTGCATTGGTGCAGGTATTTGTTGGCTTGTGTCTATTAAGTACATTTTGTTTGGGTGTGTATAGCTTGGGATGGTGGGAGGGTTTGGGAGTGCATTGCGGTGTGGGTGAGTGTGTAACTGTGCCCTTTCCTCCCAAGTGTACTAGGCTGCAGTACATAGCGTCGTCGTCTTCGTCGTCTGTCACGGTCCTGGAGAAATATGGCAAGGAGAAGCACTGAGATTATTTCCAACTCTTGCTCCATGTCTGCGTCGGCGTGTTCCTTGTGCCTCTGGTGAGTGTTTCCCTTTATATGGGTCGTTCCTGCCCCGGAACTGATGGCGGTGTGGTGTTTCATAATTTGGTGGGCTGGTAGAGCCCCACCCATCGTCAGCAGGACTACCAAAATGGCGGTGGGTGGAGGGGCCGCTGCCTGTTTCTCATGTGCTTCATTATTTGGCTGTCTGGACCGCCAGCCTGTTGGCAGTAGTTACTGCCACCGCCGGCAGTGCTGTGTTTTCTGCCATGTTTATAATGACCACCATAGTATTGTCAAATGACACAGATGTTATTATTGTGCTACTTAGATTTGTTGCAATGTTGATTAGTTGAGGATGTCAGAGTTTTGGATACGTTATGGAACAGGTGAGAAAGGACAATTAGGCCCTCATTACAACCTTGGCGGTAAATGCCGCCTACCACCGTGCTTAAGGCTGCCAACATACCGTGACAGCGGCGGTACCAATACGGGTATTATGACCCACACAGAGAAATATGCCACTATACAGACACCCACACAAGTCCCCCAGACCAAAGGTCAGTGATAAACTGGTGTTACCAAAACCCACATCGTTATGCCAACAGAAATACACCCACAGTATCAGGACCCACGAATCACTGCAGCAGTTTCAACCGCGATAAACCATTGGCGGTACACACCGCCGCGCTCAAAATACACACACACTTACAAAACTACACCACATTGGACAATTCAAACTACAGACACCTGGCACACATACACACACCACACCCACACATCCAATCCAATATAAAACACACACCCACATTACCCACAACCCTTTGAATGAAAAAACAAGTTTGCCAACAGCGAGAGAGAGAGACAAGCCAGGAGCACCCACTCAATATGAGCCACAAAACACCATCACCCATACACTATCCACGCACCTCACAGCACACACCCAAACATATCACCCACACATCCTCACACATACCACTCACACCACATTCATGGCACCTCAGAAACACCCCAGGTTTTCAGAGGGAGAGCTAAGGGTCATGGTGGAGGAAATCATCCGGGTGGAGCCACAGCTATTCGGATCACAGGTGCAGCAGACGTCCATTGCAAGGAAGATGGAGCTATGGCGGAGAGTCGTGGACAGGGTCAACACTGTGGGACAGCACCCCCGAAAACAAGTGATGACATCAGGAAGAGGTGGAGCGACCTATGGGGGAAGGTGCGTTCTGTGGTTGCAAGATGCCAGGTAGCCGTACAGAGGACTGGCGTTGGACCCCCACCTCCTTCACCACAACTAACAACATGGGAGGAGCAAGTCTTGGTGATCATGCATCCTGAGGGCCTCGCAGGAGTAGCAGGAGGACTGGACTCTGGTAAGTCAAATCTTTATTATTTTATCCCTCACCCTACCTGCATGCCATCACAAACTCCTACACCTATCCTCTCCCCATCACTCCCCGACCTCACATATACCCCACTATCACAACCCACCCATCCCAAAACCAAGCCCTGCATGCCACACTAATGCATGGACACCCATCACAGACCTGCATGGACACCCATCACTAAAGCATGCCCATTAGAGAGAATCACCTAACCCACAAAACACCACGCACACAAGGCAAAGCTGACAGGACAATCACAACCATACAGGGAAACACACCCATGCACAAGATGGCACACACAGAGACAATAACACTGCATTTACATCCCCACAGGACCCCCACTCAACGTCACCGAAGAGGACGCGCCACCAACATCCATTCCCCACACAGAAGAGGCTCACAGTGATGACAGCAGCTCTCAACGCCTACAATGACCAAGCTGGCCCATCAGTCAATCAATCAATCAATCAAAAAAATGTGTAGAGCGCGCTACTCACCCGTGAGGGTCTCAAGGCGCTGGGGGGGGAATGGAAGATGGGGGGGGCAGGGAGGGTCACTGATCGAACAACCATGTTTTGAGGTTCTTTCTGAAGACCAGGAGGTCTTTGGTTTTGCAAAGGTCGGTTGGGAGGGAGTTCCAGGTTTTGGGGGCGAGGATGGAGAAAGACCTGCCTCCTGTGGTGGTGCGTTGGATGCGGGGGACTGTGGCTAGGGCGAGATCGGCTGATTGGAGGTTGCGTGTGGGAGTGTGGAAGTTGACACTTTCGTTGAGGTAGGTTGGGCCAGGGTTGTGGAGGGATTTGTGTGCGTGGATGAGGATCTTGAATGTGATTCTCTTGCCTATGAGGAGCCAGTGAAGGGTTTTGAGGTGTGGTGAGATTTGTTCGTGGCGGGGGAGGCCAAGGACGAGGCGTGCGGCTGTGTTCTGGATTCTCTGGAGTTTGCGTTTGAGTTTGTGTGGTGCCGGCGTAGAGGACATTACCATAGTCCAGTCTGCTGCTGATGAGTGCGTGGGTAACTGTCTTTCTGGTTTCTGGGGGAATCCATTTGAAGGATTTTTTTAGAGTGCGGAGTGTGTGGAAGCAGGAGGAGGTTAGAGCATTGATTTGCTGTGTCATGGAGAGGGAAGGGTCAAGGGTGATGCCGAGGTTGAGTGCGTGGTTTGCGGGTGTGGGTGCGAGGCCTAGGATGGTGGGCCACCAGGAGTCGTCCCATGTGGTTTTGTTGGGGCCGAAGATGATGATCTCGGTTTTGTTTAAGTTGAGCTTGAGGTGGTTAGTAGTCATTCAGTTGGCGGTGTCGAGGAGAGCGGCGTGTAGGTTGGTTTTGGCGGTGGTAGGGTTGCGGGTGAGGGAGAGGATGAGTTGGGTGTCATCTGCATAGGAGAGGATAGTGATTCCGTGTGCTCGGAGGATGTTGGCTAGGGGGATCATGTAGATGTTGAAGAGTGTGGGGCTGAGAGAGGACCCTTGGGGGACTCCGCAGATGATCTTGGTAGTGTTGGAGTGGAAGGGTGGAAGGTGGACTCTCTGGGTCCGGTCGGTGAGGAAGGAGGTGAGCCAGTCGAAGGCTTTGTGGCGAATTCCTATGTTGTGGAGGCATGTGCGGAGTATGTGGTGGCAGACGGTGTCAAAGGCTGTGGAGAGGTCTAGGAGGATGAGTGCGACAGTCTTGCCTTTGTCGACTTTGGTCCTGATGTCGTCAGTGCATGCGATGAGGGCAGTTTCCGTGCTGTGGTTTTTGCGAAACCCGGATTGTGAGGGGTCAAGAGTGTTGTTTGCTTCGAGGAAGAGGGATAGGCGGGTGTTGACTAATTTCTCTGCAACCTTGGCAGGGAAAGGGAGGAGGGAGATGGGGCGGTAGTTGGAGAGGATCTCCGGGTCGTCTTGTTTTTTTTTAGGAGAGCAGTGATTTCCGCGAGCTTCCAGGGATCTGGGTAGGTGGCGGAGTTGAAAGAGGAGTTGATTATGTTGTAGAGTATGGGGGCGATGGTTGGGCTAGCTTTGTTGTAGATGCGGTGTGGGCAGGGGTCGGAGGGCGAGCCGGAGCGGATGGAGTTCATGGTTTTTTCGGTTTCTTCGGTTGTGGTGGAGGTCCATGTGGAGAGTGTGGTGGGGGGTCGTGAGTGGTGGTTGGGTTGGGTGAGTGAGGGGTGTGTGCGGTGGGTGTGTGTGGTATGAAGCTGTTGTGGATGTCCAGGATTTTGTGGAGGAAGTGGTTGGAAAGGGCGTCACATAGGGGCTGTGTGTGTGTGTGTGGTCTATGTTGCTGGCTTTGGGTTTGGCAAGTTCATTGATGATGGTGAAGAGTTCTTTGCTATTTTGAGAGTTGTTGTCAAGGCGTGACTCTTTTGGTGGTGCGTATGAGTTGGTGATGGGCGCGAATGGTGGTTTTGAGGGTGGAGAAGTTGGTTTTGGAAGGTTCTAGTCACTATACTTTCTCAGCTTGGCGGCATTTGCGCTTGGATTCTTGGAGTTCAGGGGTGAACCATGGGGGGTTCTTGATGTTGCGGGTGGCGATGTGTTTTCTGAGGGAGGCTAGTGTGTCTGCGCAGGTAGTGATCCATTTGGAGAGGTTGTGTGCTCCTGTGTTGGGGTCGATGGTGTGGGGGGGGTTATGGGCCAGTTGGGAGTTTAGTCGTTCTGTGGGGATCTTGTCCCACATGCGATAGGGTGTGGTGTGTTGATGGTAGTGTGTGGGAGGTTTGGTGAAGGAGAAGTGGACGCAGTGGTGGTCAGTCCAGAGGAGTTCGGTGGTGTGGGTGTAGGCTATGCATTGGCTTGCGGTGAAAATCGCGTCGAGCGTGTGACCTGCTGAGTGGGTGGGTGCGGTGACCAGTTGTTTGAGTCTGAGGTTGGTGAGGTTGTCAATGAGGGAGGTAGTGTTGTGGTCTTGTAGGTTTTCTAAGTGAAAGTTGAAATCACCGAGGATGATGTAGTCAGTGGAGG
Source organism: Pleurodeles waltl (assembly GCF_031143425.1). Taxonomy (NCBI): domain Eukaryota; kingdom Metazoa; phylum Chordata; class Amphibia; order Caudata; family Salamandridae; genus Pleurodeles; species Pleurodeles waltl. The sequence goes on from NC_090449.1 coordinate 843,321,984, forward strand.
TGAGGGCGTGCGAGCTGATGCTGTCGGCGATGGTGTCGCAGAAGCTGGGGCGTGGTCTGGGTGGTCTGTAGATCAGTGTACCTCTGAGGGTGGAGTTGTTGTTAATGTGGATTAGGAAGTGCTTGTGTTCAGGGTTGTCGATAGGGTCTTGGGAGCTGGTGGTGACTTTGAGGGTGTCTCTGTGTAGGATGGCGATGCCATCGCCTGGCCTGTTGGGGCAGTCTTTGTGTTGGAGTTTGTATCCCTTGGGGGGACGCAGCAGCGGGAAACTAAGGCACAGAGGACGGTGAGAACGAGGGGGAGGTGGGAGGGACAGCAGGGGGGGCAGCGGCGGTTAACTAAGGCACAGAGGATGGTGAGAACGAGGGGGGAGGTGGGAGGGACCGCAGGGGACCTCTGGACAGTCGGTTACCCTGCCACAGTCCCATACCACCACAGAGGCTCTCCCCTCAGGAAACACCAGCACAGCACCCACCCAGCGGGCCCATGCCACTGTCCCCAGGACACGTCAATGAGCAGTGTGTCCACCACTACAGGGACCCCAGGCAACCCATAAACCCAAGACAATCAGGGACCTGGGGCCAGTGGCAGTGGGCACACGGTTCAGGGGACAGAGGCACAGGACAACAGGGAAGCTGGGAGGACTGCTGTGCAACAGGGGGAGGACAGGCCCAGGGAACCCACTCTCCACGAGGCACTTGCAGGGATCCTGGGATCATACCACCATTCCCAGGAGACCTTAGTTGCAGGAGACCCAGTGGCTGCAGGAGGGACAGTACCTGGGGATCAGGGAGGACCTCAAACACATCCACACCATCCTGGTCACCATTACAGGGGTGCTGGCTGACAATGCCAACACCATGAGGGAGGCAGTGACACACCAACGGACCCACAACACTAGCCACACCGAAGAACAGCCCTCCACCTCCGCCGACGCTAGTGGACAGGATGCCCCGCCACAGGACCAACAGGCCACCAGCACCCCACCCCCTGCAGAAGGAAAACCACCCTGCAAATGGTCCCTGCGATCCAGGCTGAAGCCAGAGAACATTGCCAAGACCCCCACCAGGAAATAAGACTCTCCTGATTGTCACCCTTCTGTCCCACTCCGTTACCCTGTCCCCCTTGAACTGCCATTGCTCCCCTTCCTATGCCCCATTGGACAATGCACCTGTGATACAAAGAGACTGGACTCTAACTGGACATTCCTCCACCATCACCTCAGCCCATTGCACATCCCCCTCAACCTCTTAGCACTTAAATAAACACCCTTGGAACAAATAAACGTCTGGAGTCTGTCAATTGATTGAAATATGTATTAGTTCAACAATCTGTAAACATTGCAATTCATATGTACAGTTATATATACATTGGTATGACCTGTAGTGGGCAGCAGTAAACACACCAGGAGCCAGAGTGGGGTACAGAGATCTGAAAATAGAGATGTCAAAGGGTACAGTAAGTGGCCATAGACATAGAGAAACATGCTGCCATGTCTAATGTCCAACAGTAAACTGCTATGTAAAGTGAAGTTACAGTGTCTTACCTGTGTTCCACTGGAAGTACTGCTGTATGAGAGAACTTCTATTGTCCACATCTTCGTCCTCTGCCTCCTCTTCCTCACTGACCACAGGCTCCACCGCTGCCACAAGACCATCTCCAGGCTCATGCTCCTGCAGAAAAGGCACCCAGTTAGGATAATGTGCCTGTCCTCCATAGTTGCCAGGTCCACAAGGGGTCTGTACATGGGGGGATGTCTCCATCTCCTATTCATACTCAGCGGTGGAACTCTAGGGTGGAAAAGGATGAGCAGAGGGTCATATTCACACATATGTTGCAATAAAAATGCATTTCTTCCTTTACAGAAACAGTATGTGAATTCGAAAATCAGTTGATGTACCAATGTCTGCTGTGATGCAGTTAGGTGCCATGGCCTGTGCCCCCCTGAAATGACGGCTGCCTGACCTCTGACGAGAGACAAGTGGAGATGAGTTAATTCTGCTGGGGTTGTGCGCCGTTGCGGTCGGCGGCCGATGACCGCCGGCCAACTTCGAATTGGTTATCATTGAGCCCTATAGGTTCCAGGAGCCAATGACGATGTACGCCGGCAGTGACGGTACGCACTGCCACGGACGTGACCGCCATTTTCTAACTGTTCAATCATTTGCTACCTGACCTTCAACAGGAGAGGACCTATACTGCAAGTGCTGCTGTGACCTGTGTCTGGAAGCGACAATGGCTTGAGTGTCTGGGGAAAGGGCTCCCGCCTTCACTTCAGAGGAGTTGGAGAGACTGGTGGATGTGGTCCTACCCCAGTATACTTCACTCTGTGGTCCTCCAGACAAACAGGAGGACGATGCGTGGGCCATGAATGTATGGAGTGCTGTGTGTGTATGCCTCGTGTAGGGGGGCTGAGGGGTCCTGGGTAGAGTGCTGCATGCCTGGTGGTCAATGTCTGTGCGTAAGGGGACGGGAAGCATATTGTGGGACTTGAGTGTAACAGTCCGGACAGTATTACTAATCCCTTTTTTCTATGCATATTTCCCTGCAGGTCAGCACTCATCAGAAAAAGGGTATTTGGCGTGCCATTGTCTCTTCCAGACTGAGGTCACTGCAGCACTTGCAGTGTAGGTCCTCCCCTGTCGAAGATCAGGTATCAAGTGAGTGAACCGAGAGAAAATGGCTGTGACGTCTGCGGTGGTGCGTACAGTCACCGCCGGCGTACATCGTCATTGGCTCCTGGGACCCACAGGGTCCAATGTTAACCAATGCAAGATTGCGCCGCGGTCTTCGACCCCCTACCACGACGGTGTACAACGTCAGCGCAGTTACCTCATATCCCCTTGTCCCACATTACAGGTCAGGCAGACGCCATTTCAGGGGGCCACATGGCATTAACTTTGACTGCGTCACACATGTCTAGGCCTTGCTTAAACACTAATCCAGTCATATGTCGATTTGAAAACATTTTACGATTAAGTTGTGTTTACGTACCTCAGAGTTGGTTAATTCTCTGCTCGCTGTTCTCCTCTATAGAGAACATCTGCTGGGGCAGGTGAGGAGATGGCGGCATCCTCCGGTGTACAGACTGCTGGTGGATCTGTCGACAATTGAGGAGCGACATGTAATCATCACCTACAGACTTGATCGTACCACAATCCTGGAACTGTGTGCCCAGTTGGAGCCAGACCTGATGTCAGCTATCTGCCTTTCACAGGAATCCCCCCTCAAGTGCAGGTGCTGTCAGTACTCCATTTCCTAGCAAGTGGGTCTTTTCAAACAACAGTGGCCATAGCATCATGGATGTCCAAGCCTATGTTTTCCAACATGTTGTCCAGAGTGTTGTCTGCCCTGATGAAACACATGCGGAGCTACATCGTTTTCCCTCAGGTGGAGGATTTGCCTACAGTGAAAGGTGACTTCTATGCCCTGGGACATATCCCCAACATCATAGGTGCCATTGATGGGACACATGTGGCCTTGGTCCCCCCCCCGCAGGAGTGAACAGGTGTACAGAAACCAGAAGAGTTACCATTCGATGAATGTGCAGATGGTGCGTTTGGCAGACCAGTACATCTCCCATCTGAATGCCAAATTTCCTGGCTCAGTACATGACGCTTACATTCTGAGGAATAGCAGCATCCCTTATGTGATGGGGCAACTCCAGAGGCGCTGTGTGTGGCTATTAGGTGAGGACATGGACCGAATACAGTGTGACTAGGTGTCTGGGTCTGGGGATGTCACTAAGAGTTAGTGTATGTCTAACAGTTGTCCCTCGCCATTTGCAGGTGACTCTGGTTACCCCAACCTGTCATGGCTACTGACCCCAGTGAGGAATCCCAGGACAAGGGCAGAGGAACTCTACAATGAGGCCCATGGGCGAACTAGGAGGGTTATAGAGAGGACCTTCGGCCTCCTGAAGGCCTGGTTCAGGTGCCTCCATATGACAGGTGGTTCCCTATTCTACTCACCAAAGAAGATGTGCCAGATCATCGTGGCCTGCTGTATGCTTCACAACTTGACTTTGCGACAACAGGTGCCTTTTCTGCAGGAGGATAGTCCAAATGGAGGTGCTGTGGCAGCTGTGGAGCCTGTGGACAGTGAAGATGAGGAAGCAGAAGAAGAGGACATAGACAACAGGAACACGGTGATCCAGCAATACTTCCAGTGAGACACAGGTAAGAAGAAAACACTATCTGCTACATCTGATCTAATTGTTCTAACTCTAATCTGTCTGTCACTTTCACCCAGTGTATGGACCCTGAGTTGTCACTTTGCCTTTCAATTTCACAGATGTGGGTCCCACTGTGTGACCTCTGCTATGTTACCTCATGGACTAGAGCTGTGTGACATAGGTATATTGACATTACATTGGATATAGCATTTTGCCACAGTTATTACAAATACACATTTGTGAAAGCACAGACTGACTCCAGATTGATTTGTGATTCAAGGGTGTTTATTTAAGTGCTAAATATTGGAGGGGGTTGTAAAATGGTCAGGGGTGATGGTGGAGGAATGTCCATGGCAGAGCCAAGTCTATTAGTATCACAGGTGCATTGTCCAAAGGGGCATAGAAAGTGGAGATGGGGCAGTTTAAGTATGGACAGGGTGACAAAGTGGGACAAAAGGATGACAATCAGGGTGGTCTCATTTCTTGGTGGGGGTCTTGGCATTGTTGTCTGTCTTTATCCTGGATCTCAGAGACCGTTTGCGGGGTGGTTCTCCATCTGCAGGGGGTGGGGTGCTGGTATTGTGGTTCTGTGGCGGTGCCTCCTGTCCACTAGCGTCTGCAGAGGTGGTGGGCAGTTCATCGTCCAGGCTAGTGTCAAGGGCCCCTTGTGGTGCCACAGTGTCCCTCCTGGTGTTGACGAGTTCCTTCAGCACCCCTACAATGGTGCCCAGGGTGGAATTGATGGATTTGAGTTCCTCTCTGAACCCTAAATACTGTTCCTCCTGCAGCTGCTGGGTCTCCTGAAACTTGGCCAGTACCGTTGCCATCGTCTCCTGGGAATGGTGGTATGCTCCCATGATGTTGGAGAGGGCCTCGTGGAGAGGGGGTTCCCTGGGCCTGTCCTCCCCCTGTCGCACAGCAGCCCTCCCAGTTCCCCTGTTTCCCTGGGCCTCTGTCCCCTGAACTGTGTGCCCACTACCACTGCCCCCAGGTCCCTGGTGTTGTTGGGGTGGTGGGTTAGCCTGGGTTCCCTGTAGTGGTGGACACACTGCTGCTTGACGTGTCCTGGGGACAGAGGTATGGGCCAGCTGGGTGGGTGCTGTGCTGGTATTTCCAGAGGGGGGAAGCTCTGTAGTGACCAGTGCCAGTGTGAGGGGAACCGACTATCCCGAGGTCCCAGATGGGCCGGGCTGGTCATCTAAAACCAGTTGGACAGAGCTGCTGTCATCACTGTGGGACTCTTCTGTGGGTGGAGTGGACATGTCTGGACCCTCCTGTCCGGTGATGTTGGGTAGGGGTCCTGCAGGGGTGTAAAAGCATGATTATTGCATCTGTGTGTGCCATAGTGTGCAATGGGTGGGTGACCCTGTACCCCAGTGCTTGCATTCTTGAGTGGGACCTTTTGTGATAATGGTTTAGGGGGGTGTATGGGTATGTGCAGTGGACATGCTTTGGTGATGGGTGTCCATGCTTTGGTGTTACATGCAGGGCTTGGGTTTGGGATGTGTGGTTTGTGATATTGGGACATATGTGAGGAGTTGGAGTGATGGGGTTGAGGGCGAGGGTGGGGGTATGTGATAGCATGCAGGCAGGGTGGGGGATGTAATAGTTAAGAGTTGACTTACCAGAGTCCATTCCTCCAGCTACTCCTGCGAGGTCCTCAGGATGCAGTATAGCCAAGACCTGTTCCTCCCAGGTTGTGAGTTCTGGGGGAGGAGGTGGGGGTCTGCCGCCAGTCCTCTGAACCACAATCTGGTGTCTTGAGACCACGGAACGCACCTTCCCCCGTAGGTCATTCCACCTCTTTCTGATGTCATCCCTAGTTCTTGGGTGATGTCCCACTGCGTTGACCCTGTCCACGATTCTCCGCCATAGCTCCATCTTCCTAGCTATGGTGGTGTGCTGCACCTGTGATCCGAATAGCTGTGGCTCGACCCGGATGATTTCCTCCACCATGACCCTGCGCTCCTCCTCAGAAAACCTGGGGTGTCTTTGCGGTGCCATGGGGTGGTGTGGGTGATGTGTGGGCTGGCGTGTGTTGTGATGTGTGGGGTGATATTTAGAGGTGTGTTGTGTGAGGTGCGTGGATGTTGTGTGAGTGATGATGTTGAGTGCCTGTGGATGCTATTGTTCTTTCTGGTGGAGTCTCTCTCTGGCCTTCAGTCACAATTGTTGTCGTAAGGGTTTGTGGGTGTGTGTTTTATATTGTATTGGATGTGTGGGAGTGGTGTGTGTTTGTGTATCAGGTGTGTGTATTTGGAATTGTCCAATGTGGATGTGTTTTGTAAGAGCGTGTGTATTTTGAGCACGGCGGTGTGTACCGCCAATGGAATACCGCAGTTGAAAGACCGCCGCGTGGATTCGTGGTTCGTGATAGTGTGGGCGTATTCCTGTTGGCATGACGGTGGAGGTTTTGTTATCGCCAGTTTATCACTGACCTTTGGTGTGGCGGACTTGTGTGGGTTTCTGGATTTTGGCAGATTCCGAGCTGTGGGTCATAATGGCAGTGGCGGTTTTCCGCGGCCGCGGCAGTGTGTTGGCGGTCTTCTGCATGGCGGTAAGCGGCTTTTACTGCCAATGTTGTAATGACCCCCATAGAAAAGTACCTTCTGCATGTGTGGAAATCTAATTCTATCACACATTTATGATATTCGGTACAGTGAGTTAGAAAGATCAGTCCTGCTAAGTGACCTTCCACCGACATCATATTCTGTGCGTAGACACATTAAAAGAGCTCTCTACTTGATCAGATCAGAAAATTTGTAAATGTTCTATATGCATATATAGAGTAAAATCCATGTGAATTTGGTAGGGAAGATATTGATGGGGTGCTAAAACCTACAACATTTCTAAAGCATCTAACCATAGAACTTCCACGTACATGTAAACCTGTGCAACATAAAGATGTCTGTTGATATGCTTGTCCCACATGTTCAGAAATCTACAAATGTACCTCAAGTGATTGCCAAAACATATAAATAAAGTGAACTATGAAAATGTGTCTAAAACTGGAGTCATAAACATGATTTTTTTCATACTGAGATCATAAACAGTGTTTGGTGTATACAGAAAAGGAAAAAAAAACATTATTATTTGCTTCATTTCTATATATGTCTGTTCTTCCTCTATAAGAGCTGCCATTTTGGAAAAAGGCAGAAGCGTTGCTCTGAGGAGTTATTTTCTGTCTCTGTAAGACTACTTGACCCTCAAAACCTATGTGTTGACACAGAAATGAAGTATATAGGTCTCATGGTTGCTGAAATATTACATCATCCCTGCAACATATCCTCCATTTTTAAAAATGGCATCCAGAAAATTTTGGCCCTGAACAGCAATGTCTACCCAAGCTATATCAGGTGGCCGTGGTTGATACACACAGCATTTGAAGCCCCTACATTGTATCCAGTGACAGTTAAAGTGTCCACAAAGTGGTGTCATCAGGAAATTCAGTACACAAGTTGCACTACATTTTATTCCATGTACACCAGCTGTCAAAGGTCATCCTAGATCTTTGATGCTGGATCAAATGGTATCAGTTGCTGATTAGAGATTAGCACAGTTCTACATGTGCAGAAGGAGCCTGTCAATGTGCTGAAATCTATTGCTGTGCTTTTCTTTGTGTTATTCCACTATTTTGTTGTTCAGTTTTGCAGAATTACTATTATTGCATAAGCGATTTCTGTGCTACTCCAAAAAGCAAAATGTTAAAGCCCTTTCACCTTGTTTGGAACATCCTGGCAATCTTTCTAAAAAGTGGAGCAATTGAATTGTAGCCTTCAATGCTTACATAGGTGCCTTTGATGTCTTGAGGTATAGACCAGATAGAAAATAAATACTGTGCTACTACTTAGGAAATGAAGTATAGAAAATATATGATCACCTACCACATTTTGAAGCACCAGAAGGTGAAGCAGAATTAGATGAATTTCAAGTTGCAATCAAGCAACTTGAAAAATATTTTAACAGCAGAAACATTTTGTAAGAGATCAACACAAGAGTTCTCACAAGTGCACAAGATGAAGATGAACCTGTCAGCATAAAAATCTATATCAGATTCTTACTCATGGGGTGCGCTAACATCTAGAACTGGTTTAGTCTCAATAAGGACTTCGGTGCTTTCTGACTGCAACCATCTATTTTTAATTACATGGACTCGTGCAATTATGCTGAAACATTCTCATAAGAATGACAGACAAAAATGTTTTTTTCAATGTAGTATTAATTGGAAAAATACAGAAAAGGTTTCATGAGCAGATTTAGCAGCAAAGCAAATAAGTACAAAGGTAGGACAGTTCTAAATGAAACCTGGTTTAGATTCTCCTTCTAACGTAGGGAATAGGGGACCCCTCTTGCTAGCAAAATCCACATTGTTCTATAGGGCTTTAAAGAAAGGGGTTCATATATTCTGTGGGAATATATGATTCACAGTGTTTGGATCAATAGGGAACATCCTAGAACAAATATTTTACTACAGAATACATTGGGAGATTCTCTCAACATAGGAGAACTTTGAGATTTAACCATTCTCACAGTGTTAGCTGTACAGTTAAGACGATATGTTGTTAACATAGCCTAGGACAGTAAGAACCATCCTTGTTTCTCTACACCTTTGAAATTTCTCTGAAAACATTTGCTGCTTACTCAAATGAAAACTAGACAAGTTTTGTTTAGAAACAGAACTAACAACAGTCATCACGTGATATATTGTGATGCTGAGGCAAGATGCCGGACAATGTAAACATAAGCTAATGTTAGCCAAGCTCAAATCGTAGTGCTTTTTTTATTGACGGAAAATTGCTGCTCGGGTCCCTTGATGATTTTAATCATCACCCAAATTCCTTATTACAGCAGATGATCCATGAATTCTGGATTCTTCTACTTAGTCTTGCCTAGATTGTTCAAGTTGTCATACTGCTAGTTTTGTATTTCTGAAACCCTGACATTAAGGGGGTCATTCCAAACCTGGCGGTCGGTGTTAAAGCGGCGGCCAACCCGCCAACAGGCAGGCGGTAAAAAAAATGGAATTCTGACCCTGGCGGAAACCGCCAACACAGACCGCCACTTTAACACTCCGACCGCCACGGCGGGACAAACAAACAGCGCGGCGGTCACCGCCAACAGACAGGCGGCAGACAATGTACCGCCCACCCTATCACAACTCACCAATCCGCCACCTTTTCCGGGGCGGGAGCCCCGCCGATAAAAACACAGCGGAAACAGACTACGAACGGGAAAACGCTCACCTCTACACACTCCACGAGGAATCTGGACAGCATGGAACCAGAACTACACATCCTACCAGCAATTGTCTACCTGCTTCTCTACCAGGAGCACGAACGCCGGCGCAGAAGACAACGGTGAGTACTGCACCTACGACACAGGGGAGGGGGGAGGAGAAAAGATTACGGCCACACACATACGCGACCCCCCCCCCAACTACCTACACACCAATGCAGAGCAACAACTCAGAGTGACACCCCCCAAACCCCTGGACACTGATCCGGGCCTGCCCCTTCTGCCAATGGGCCAGTGGTGCTTGAGATGAAGGGCCCAGCGGAATGGTGCAGAGACGGCGGTGCCCAGCGGAGCGGTGCTTGAGAGGAAGGGCCCAGCGGAGCGGTGCTTGAGAGGAAGGGCCCAGCGGAGCGGTGCTTGAGAGGAAGGGCCCAGCGGAACGGTGCAGAGACGGCGGTGCCCAGCGGAGCGGTGCTTGAGAGGAAGGGCCCAGCGGAGCGGTGCTTGAGATGAAGGGCCCAGCGGAACGGTGCAGAGACGGCGGTGCCCAGCGGAGCGGTGCTTGAGAGGAAGGGCCCAGCGGAGCGGTGCTTGAGATGAAAGGCCCAGCGGAACGGTGCAGAGACGGCGGTGCCCAGCGGAGCGGTGCTTGAGAGGAAGGGCCCAGCAGAGCGGTGCTTGAGATGAAGGGCCCAGCGGAACGGTGCAGAGACGGTGGTGCCCAGCGGAGCGGTGCTTGAGAGGAAGGGCCCAGCGGAGCGGTGCTTGAGAGGAAGGGCCCAGCGGAGCGGTGCTTGAGAGGAAGCGCCCAGCGGAGCGGTGCAGAGACGGCGGTGCCCAGCGGAGCGGTGCTTGAGAGGAAGGGCCTAGCGGAACGGTGCAGAGACGGCGGTGCCCAGCGAAGCGGTGCTTGAGAGGAAGGGCCCAGCGGAGCGGTGCTTGAGATGAAGGGCCCAGCGGAACGGTGCAGAGACGGCGGTGCCCAGCGGAGCGGTGCTTGAGAGGAAGGGTCCAGCGGAGCGCTGCTTGAGATGAAAGGCCCAGCGGAACGGTGCAGAGACGGCGGTGCCCAGCGGAGCGGTGCTTGAGAGGAAGGGCCCAGCAGAGCGGTGCTTGAGATGAAGGACCCAGCGGAACGATGCAGAGACGGTGGTGCCCAGCGGAGCGGTGCTTGAGAGGAAGGGCCCAGCGGAGCGGTGCTTGAGAGGAAGGGCCCAGCGGAGCGGTGCTTGAGAGGAAGGGCCCAGTGGAGCGGTGCTTGAGAGGAAGCGCCCAGCGGAGCGGTGCTTGAGATGAAGGGCCCAGCGGAACGGTGCAGAGACGGCGGTGCCCAGCGGAGCGGTGCTTGAAAGGAAGGGCCCAGCGGAGCGGTGCTTGAGATGAAGGGTCCAGCGGAACGGTGCAGAGACGGCGGTGCCCAGCGGAGCGGTGCTTGAGAGGAAGGGCCCAGTGGAACGGTGCAGAGACGGCGGTGCCCAGCGGAGCGGTGCTTGAGAGGAAGGGCCCAGCGGAGTGGTGCTTGAGATGAAGGGCCCAGCGGAACGGTGCAGAGACGGCGGTGCCCAGCGGAGCGGTGCTTGAGAGGAAGGGCCCAGCGGAGCGGTGCTTGAGATGAAGGGCCCAGCAGGACGGTGCAGAGACGGCGGTGCCCAGCGGAGCGGTGCTTGAGAGGAAGGGCCCAGCGGAGCGGTGCTTGAGATGAAAGGCCCAGCGGAACGGTGCAGAGACGGCGGTGCCCAGCGGAGCGGTGCTTGAGAGGAAGGGCCCAGCGGAGCGGTGCTTGAGATGAAGGGTCCAGCGGAACGGTGCAGAGACGGCGGTGCCCAGCGGAGCGGTGCTTGAGAGGAAGGGCCCAGCGGAGCGGTGCTTGAGATGAAGGGCCCAGTGGAACGGTGCAGAGACGGCGGTGCCCAGCGGAGTGGTGCTTGAGAGGAAGGGCCCAGCGGAGCGGTGCTTGAGAGGAAGGGCCCTGTTCAGCGGTTCTTAAAACGGCGGTTCCCTGTTCAGCGGTTCTTGAGACGGCGGTGCCCTGTTCAGCGGTGCTGGTCTTGAAGGGCCCTGTTCAGCGGTGCTTGTCTTGAAGGGCCCTGTTCAGCGGTTCTTGAGACGATGGTGCCCTGTTCAGCGGTTCTTGAGACGGTGGTGCCCTGTTCAGCGGTTCTTGTCTTGAAGGGCCCTGTTCAGCGGTTCTTGTCTTGAAGGGCCCTGTTCCCCGGTTCTTCACATGTGTCTCCAGGGCACCAGATCCGGCCAATATATGGTGTTCACTTGCCATCCGACTTCTCCCTTGCGGGGCCCTCCTGTGCTGGTGTCCCGTGCCCGTGGGTGTCCTCCTGCACCCCTGGAATGGGGCTGGTTGGGCCCTCCTGGGCAGCTCGCCTGCTGCCGGACTTGTCGGCCGTGCTGCCCTTGCCATCCTTACGTGAGTCTCTGTGGCCCTTGCCTCCCTTCGTAGATGTGCCAGGTGGCACCCCACTTCCTGACGGTGCCAGGGTGGTGGCTGTGGAGGCTGCCGTCCCTGTCCTCTCGCGCCGGGCCTTGCCTTTTTTGGATTTTTTCCCAGGGGGTGGGCTGGCTGTCATTTTGCTGCTGGCCGATGTAGCTGCCCCCGAAGGTGGTGGACTCCAATATCCCTGGACTATGGTCCTTGTAGGTCCAGGGGTTGTGGTCGCTGAGGTGCTGATTGGACTTTTACGAGATGGAGGGGGTGGGTCAGGTGATGGAAAGAGGTTAATTTTTTAGAGGAAAAACTTTTTCGGAGCAATGGGAAGGGTAGGTGGAGTGGGTATGGGAGTGGAGGAAGAGGAAGAGGATGTGGTTGTAGGAGAATCAAGTGTGCTGTCATTGGGTGCAGGTGCTTGTGACAGAGGCTGTCGTGAGGTGGATGGCTGTTGGGTGGGTGGCTGCCTGTGTTTGTGTGGTTTGGATGAGGGGGTGACAGACACAGTGGGAGAGGACACAGGGGACGTGTAAATGGCAGTGGGGGTGGTGACTGCACGTGTGCGGAGTGTTCTGGTGGGTGTGCTGGTGATGGACATAATGGATGATGATGTTGTGCATGCAAGTGTGAGTGGAGACGTCACAGGGAGGGAGGAGGGAGACGAGGGGGACACAGAGGAGGCAGTGGCTGTTGGCATGTCTGCATGTGGATGTTGCTTGTGTGAATGCTTGTGGGATGTGTGGTGCTTATGTCTGGATGAGCTGACCTTGGGTGTTGAGGTGTGTGCAGGCTGGTCTGTAGGTGTGTCTGGGATAGGCAGAGGAACAGGGGAGTGGGACTGGGTGGAGGGAGTTGGAGGAGGGAGGCTAGAGACAGGGACAATGGCTGCCGTCAGTGCTGAGGCCAGAGCGTTGAACGATCGCTGATGGGCAGCCTGATCCGAATGAATGCCCTCCAGGTATGCATTGCCCCGATGCACCTCCCTTTCTACCCCCTGGATGGCATTCAAAAGGGTAGACTGCCCAACAATGAGCGTCCGGAGGAGGTCAATGACCTCCTCACTGAGGGCAGCAGGGGTAACTGGGGCAGGGCCTGAGGTGCCTGGGGCGAAGGAGATGCCCGCCTTGGTGTTTGAGCGGGCACGGGGTGAACGCTGAGGGGCTGCTTGGAGGGCGGAGCTGGTGCGCTGGGTGGTGGCTGCACCTGTTGTTGCGGTGGGCATGGATGTTGCCGCCACCACAAGGGAGCTCCCTTCCGAGGACGTGTCGGTGTCGCTGATGTCTCCACGTGTCCCCGTTGTGGAGCCCCCCTCGCCCTCCGTCTCACTGGTGAAATCAGAGTCCGTTGCATGGCCCTCCGGGGCCATGTGAGATGCAGCTCCCTCGTGCTCCAATGCCACTTCTCCTCCGCCAGATGATGCTAATGCACACATGAACAGGAAGAGCAGACAAAAAAAGGGGGGGGGACATAAAGACATGTTGAGTGCATGCATTGGCAACACAGTTGGCGGAGAGGACAGACACAGAAGCCCCCTGTACTACGCCGCGCACTTGGGGTACACTACTCAATCAGTGAGACTTGGCCTACAAGCCAATGGACTACAACTGCACACATAGGTGACACAGGGCCATGGATAGCTATACTTGGCACCCTACAGAGGTGGAGGGCGGGGGCACAGGGCCATGCCTTACGGAGGGGACTAGCCTACAGAAAGCGCCCTGGCCCACGGATACCCACATCCCTCCTCCCCCACCCAGACACCTCCACTGCGCGCTAAGATAGCAGAATGTGCTTGTACTCACCCCCTTGTGTCTGCTGTGATGTCCTCACGCACCCATCCAAATCTGGGTAGGCCACCGCCAGGATCCGAGACATCAGGGGGGTCAATTGACGAGTGGCACCCCTCCTACGTTGGGAGGCCATCCCCAGCAGAGCCTCCGCGGTCTTTCTGCTCCCGCGGCGGATGTCCTCCCACCTCTTGCGGCAGTGGGTGCCCCGTCTGTTGTGGACCCCCAGGGTCCGGACGTCCTTGGCGATGGCACGCCAAATGTCGATTTTCTGATGGGCGCTGACCTATGTGACACGTACAGGGAGAGAAAATAAAATATCATAATTTCCTGCATGCTCGATGTGAGTGGCCCCCCCTCCCCACCATTGCCATGTGGCACATGCTCTCATCTGTTGTTTGATGCATGCCTCATTCGCTCCCCTCCCCACCATCGTTCATTCACCCCACTCAACCCATGCATTGGCCACAAAGCATGGTCCCAGTGTACTAACCTGTTGGTCTGGAGGACCGTAGAGTAGCGCATACTGGGGGAGGACCCCATCCACGAGTTTCTCCAGTTCTTCAGAAGTGAAGGCAGGGGCCCTTTCCCCAGTCGCAGCAGCCATTGTCTCTTCCAGACCGAGGTCACAGCAGCACTTGCAGTATAGGTCCTCTCCTGTGGATGATCAGGTCTCGAGTGATTAAGCAGATAGAAAATGGCGGTCACGCCCGCGGCGGTGCGTACCGCGACCGCCGGCGCACTTCGTCATTGGCTCCTGAAACCCATAGGGTTCAATGTTAACCAATGCGGCTTTGCACCGCGGTCTTCGACCGCCTACCACCACGGTGTGCCACGCCAGCGCATTTACCTCACATCCCATTGTCACACTTCACAGTTCAGGCAGCCGCCATTTCAAGGGCCCACATGGCTTAATTTCTACTGCGTCACACAGGCCTAGGCCTTGCATTGCCACTCATACAAGCCATTCAATGCATTGAGAATCATGTACTGTGCAAGCTGTGGGAACTTACCTGTGGGTTGCTTGACTCTGTGCTCCATGTTGTCCTTCCTAGGCACCGTCCGCTGGGACTTGCAAGGAGATGGAGGAATGTTCCCGTGTACAGACCGCTGGTGGACCTGTCGACAATGGAAGAAAGACATGTCATACTGACATACAGACTTGACCGAGCCACTATACAGGAACTGTGTGCCCAGCTGGAGCCAGACCTGATGTCACCCATCCGCCAACCCACAGGGATTCCCCCTCTAGTGCAGGTTCTGTCAGTACTCCATTTTTTGGCAAGTGGGTCATTTCAATCAACAGTGGCCATTTCATCAGGGATGTCTCAGCCTATGTTTTCAAAGGTGTTGTCCAGAGTGTTGTCTGCCCTGATGAAATACATGCGGAGCTACATTGTTTTCCCTGAGGTGGGCGATTTGGCTACAGTGAAGGGTGATTTCTATGCCCTTGGACATATTCCCAACATCATTGGTGCCATTGATGGGACCCATGTGGCTTTGGATCCCCCCAGAGAAAGTGAACAGGTGTACAGGAACAGAAAAAGTTATCATTCGATGAATGTCCAGGTGGTCTGTTTGGCTGACCAGTACATCTCCCATGTAAATGCCAAGTTCCCTGGGTCAGTGCATGACGCGTACATCATGCGAATTAGCAGCATCCGTTATGTGATGGAACAGCTACAGAGACACCGTGTGTGGCTAATAGGTGACTCTGGTTACCCCAACCTGTCCTGGCTACTGACCCCAGTGAGGAATCCCCGGACCAGGGCAGAGGAACGGTACAATGAGGCCCATGGGCGTACTAGGAGGGTGATCGAGCGGACCTTCGGCCTCCTGAAGGCCAGGTTTAGGTGCCTGCATATGACAGGTGGATCCCTAATGTACTCACCGAAGAAGGTGTGTCATATCATCGTGGCCTGCTGTATGCTTCACAACCTGGCTTTGCGATGCCAGGTGCCTTTCCTGCAGGAGGATGGTCCAGATGGTGGTGTTGTGGCAGCTGTGGAGCCTGTGGAGAGTGAAGAGGAGGAAGACGACGGGGACGACACAGACAACAGGGACACAGTGATACTACAGTATTTTCAATAACACACAGGTAAGAATCAACACCGGCATTTTACAATTACTTACAGTCTCCTGCCTCTCTACTGTCTTTCCTATTCCCCCAGTGTATGTTAACTGAGTTGTGACTTTCCCTTCCAATTTCAGAGATGTGGGCCCCACTGCGTGACCTCTGCTTTGTTTCCCCATGGACTACAGCTGTGTGACAGTGGTATGTTATCATCACAATGTAACTGGACATTTTGGCACCGTTATGTCTAATACATTTGTTCACAATACATGCAGACTCCTGATTATTTTTGTGCAATAAGTGATTTTATTAAAGTGCTGAATTTAGGGACATGGTTGAAAATCGGTGATGGGTGATGGTGGAGGAATGTCCATGGCAGAGTCCAGATTTTCAGTCTCACAGGTGCATTGTCCATATGCCTGTGGAAGGATGGAGCAGGGGCAGTTTAAGGTTGGACAGGGTGACAATGTGGGACAGTGGGATGACATCAGGGGGTATCCTTTGCTGGCAGGGGTCTTGGCATCCTACTCTGTCTTCTTCTGAGATCTCAGGCCCCGCTTGCGGGGTGGTTCTTCTTCTGCAGGGGGTGGGGTTCTGGTGGCCTGTTGTTGTGTGGGGGCCTCCTGTCCACTAGCGCCGGCAGAGGTGGTAGCCTGTTCTTGGTCCATGCTAGTGACAGGGCCCCTTTGTGGTGCCACATGGTCCCGCAATGTGGTGACAATCTGGTTGAGTGCCCCGACGATGGTGCCCATTGCGGAACTGATGCTTCGGAGTTCTTCCCTGAACCCCATGTACTGTTGCTCCTGCAGTACCTGGATCTCCTGGAACCTGGCCAGTACCGTCGCCATTGTCTCCTGGGAGTGGTGGTATGCTCCCATGATGGAGAAGAGGGCTTCGTGGAGAGTGGGTTCCCTGGGCCTGTCCCCCCCCGTCACACAGCAGCCCTCCCAGTTCCCCTGTTTCCCTGGGCCTCTGTCCCCTGGACCGTGTGCACACTGCCACTGCCCCCAGGTCCCTGTTGTTGTTGGGGTGGTGGGTTAACCTGGGTGCCCTGTAGTGGTGGACACACCGCTGATTGACGTGTCCTGGAGACAGAGGCATGGGCCCGCTGGGTGGGAGCTGTGCTGGTGTTCCCAGAGGGGGTTAGGTCTGCTGTGGCCTGTGGCTGTGTGAGGGGAACCGACTGTCCCGAGGTCCCCGATGGGCCGGGCTGGTCATCTGGGTCCAGGGAGACAGAGCTGCTGTCATCACTGGTGGGCTCTTCTGGGGGTGGGATGGACATTTCTGGACCCTCCTGGGCGGTGTGGTGGCGTTCGGGTCCTGCAGGGGTATAGGAGTATGGTTATGGCTTCTGTGCTTGCCATATCGTGCAATGGGTGGGTGCCCGTGTACCCCAGTGCTTGCATTCCTGTGTGGGGGCTTTGGTGACGGTGGCTTGTGGGGGAGCATGCAGTGGGCAAGCTTTGGTGATGGGTGTCCATGCTTTGTGGACGCATGCAGGGCTAGGTGTTGGGATGGGTGGGTTGTGATGGTGAGCCATTTGCAAGGAGTTGGGGTGATGGAGGTGGGGGTGAGGGTGGGGGTATGATTTGGCATGCAGGTGGGGTGGGGGGGATGAAGTAGTGAAGATGAGACTTACCAGAGTCCATTCCTCCAGCTACTCCTGCGAGGCCTTCAGGATGCAGGATGTGCAAGACTTCCTCCTCCCATGCTGTAAATTCTGGGGGAGTAGGTGGGGGTCCGCCGCCAGTCTTCTGCACCGCGATGTTGTGCCTTGATACCATGGAACGCACCTTCCCCCGTAAGTCGTTCCACTGCTTCCTGATGTCGCCCCGATTTCGTGGATGCTGTCCCACAGCATTGACCCTGTCAACTATTCTTTGCCATAGCTCCATCTTCTTGGCAATGGTGGTGTGCTGCACCTGTGTCCCGAAGAGCTGGGGCTCTACCCGAACTATTTCCTCCACCATGACCCGGAGTTCAGCGTCTGAAAACCGGGGGTGTCTTTGGGGTGCCATGGGGTGGTGTGGATGAGGTGTGGGGTGGTGTATGTGTTGTAGAGTGTGGTGAGTGTGGTGGTGTGTGGTGTTTTCTGCGTGGATATTGTGTGGGTGATGGTGTGGTTTGCCTCTGTGTGATGGTGTTCTCTATTCTGTGCTGTCTCTCTCTGGCCTTCTGTCAGTTTTTTTGGTCGTAAGGGTTTGTGGGTGATGTGGGTGTGTGTTTTATATTGTATTGGGTGTGTGGGAGTGTTGTGTGTATATGTATCAGGTGTGTGTATTTTAAATTGTCCAATGTGGCTGTGTTTTGTAAATGTGTGTGTATTTTGACCGCGGCGGTGTGTACCGCCAATGGAATACCGCGGTTGAAAGACCGCCGTGTGGATTCGTGGGTCGGAATGGAATGGGCGTATTTCTGTTGGCGTGACGGTGGAGGTTTGGTCATCGCCAGTTTTACGCTGGCCGTTGGTGTGGCGGACTTTTGTGGATGTCGGGTTTTTGGCGGTTTGCCAGTTGCAGGTCAGAATGACCGTGGCGGTTTACCGCGCCCGCGGCGGTGTTATGGCGGTCTTCTGACCGGCGGTAAGCGCCTTTTACCGCCAAGGTCAGAATGACCCCCTAAGTCTCTTCTGCTTTCTTCCTCTTATTGCTGACAGCTTCTTATACCCACAGTTCATTTCTTTCTGTGATGAAATTCCATGGCAAAATTTCAAGAAGATGAGCATGCATCAATTCCAATTATTATGATCAAAAGAGAGGTTAATAGCAACTTCAAAATTCCTCCTTCTACGCTACCTACCCTCTCCCATATCTTAACAAATACCTTTCCACTAGAGATAAAGAATGATCCTAATACTTCCCAGGCACTTGTTTTTCCAGTTCAGTTAATTTGTGTGTAATGTTTGTAATGTTAGTAATATAGCTGCCAAGCTGCCTCTCTATGCGAGGAATGTACGCACAGCATTCTTGAGCATTAATGACTTTGCAAAATCCACCTTCCTTTGCAAGGAGTAGATCAAATGCAAGGTGATATTGCATAACCATAGCTCTCATTGCAAGCAATTCTTTATTAATTATTGTCAAAGTATTAGTCGCAAGTCAATCAACTAAAGAAGACAATTTTCTTATCTTCATATTATTTAGTGCTACTCCTATGGAGGGTATAAGTGTCCCAAAAATATAACTAAGAATCTGCTTAAACCTTTGCTTATTCCACCTAATATATTTCTCAAGAGGATAAGGTAACTAATTAGTATGATTTACCTGAGGGAAAACTAAACCGGCATATCAAGTTCCTGCCCAATTGTGCAGTAGCTGGGAATAGACAGACTTACCACATACATAGTAAATGCCCTTAATGCTCACATCTAAATTAGAAAGAGTGTTTCCTTTTACTAAATAATTATGTTCACACTCGCTCCAACCAAACCTCTCAGCTGTCTCATTTCCCCCTGGTTATCGTATCATACCTAATGTTCTTTTCCTGGTAACTTCAATACTTAATCTAGGGGGCAATTCCTTTAAGATGTCAATACCTTTCCTGATAATGTGCTCTGCCCTTGTCTCCCTTCTCCTCTTTCCTCATCTATTTTTATCCTTTCATTCAATTTATCTACAAATATTTTCTCATCTTGGTTAACTTTTCAGGTTACATTATGCAGGCTATGATTAGCAGTGGTCATGTTAATCACAGGGGTAAAGAATTTCACCACAGACTCATACTGATCTCTTGATTTTGACTCTTTGTTAGGGCAAGGAATGTGGTTAGTAGTCTATAGATACATAGTTTCTCCACTTACAATAGGTAAATTCTCAAAAGAATGATCAAAATCAGAATAAAACAGTTTAATTGTATGTTGGTGGTAAAATAGATTTAAGAAGATAGAACGAGAAAAGGAGTAGGACAGAGGTAGACGAAAATAAGCTAGTCATTCAGCCACTGAAGCAAGAAGATAAGAACAAATGTAACAATCCTCAACCTCCATGACCTTTACATACTCAGACAACATCTGGTATTACACACTATAACTATATATACTCTCATACTGTGGGAGATGTGAAACCTTACTCACGGGCAAAAGAGGTTGGTTACGTGGGCAAGCAAATAAACATCCCACAGCCATCCAAACACAGAAACTGAAATGGCACCTGCCAAACTCATAGTTATAATTTTGCATAATGAGTGCACCATGTTCAACTTAAATCAGATCAAGGAACCCTTGGTAAAGAGTTAGGCCTGTAGTTGCTACTCTGTTGTCTTTGTCCTATCTCAAAATTTGCCAAGATTTTTATTCTGTATCAGCTGGGGGCCTAGGGAGATATTGACCTGTAACCATTCCCTTAGTTCTCGATTCGATGTTTTGTCAATTGTTGGCACACAGGATATTTGTTATCATAAGTCTTTAGTCTCAAGGTGGTTCATCTGAATCCGTCAGGCAGTCATCTGAGTCAAACTTGATTTTAGCAACGTATGTCCAGTCTGGAAATGAATACTTTTGATTCACCTTTCTTTCCCTCTTAAGTCGCTTAGTATTAGTCAACTCCAAGTCAAGGTTGTGAACATCAATCTGGTCCTGTTGTTCCTGATCTTCTAGCTCACTAACTTCCCTAATTGTCTCTGGACTTGTCTTAGGTCTCAAAAGTCGCTTAGTAGTAGTAGCAGTTCTTGGCCAATCTTCCTTTGAAGTGCTCGAGATTTCTGTGTCTGATGGGGCCGATTCACTCCCTGAGGTGGAGGATCCCAGTTCAGCTTCAGTTTCTGCTCCTCTGGAAAGTTCTTGGGATAAATTAGTCTAAGCATTCCATGAGTTCTCACTGTCCTTGTGTGTGCTTGTCCTCAATCCAGTTGTCAGTATCACAGTGGTTGCTGGAATGACAGCAGCCCCATCAGTCTTTGGTTATGCTGGCTGTTCATCTGATGGAGATGACAGACCTCCAGTCTGATCCTCTGCATGCTCCTCTGAAGCCTCAGACACCTCAACTCTGGGACGATTTGAGGAATTAGCAAATGTTAGCTCTGCTTCTTCCCCTTCATACCATGTCCTTTTGGTGTGGGAGACATGTATCCAGTTCAGCAGACCAGCACACTTGACAGCAGTTTTTGTAATCAAGATCACTGGTAGAGTACATAACAGTATTCTTCCAGGCAGAACTTGCAAATGTGTTTCTTGAAGTGGATTCAGTCATTAGGGTTCAAGTCATGCCCTGGGGATTCTTGGACTGCTGGAGTTGCGGTATCGACCTGGTGGAAGACAGAACACACCATGTCAGGCAATCCTTTACAGTACTCGAGAACCATGCCATCTGTGATATTCATAAAAGCAGTTGCTGGGACAGAGGGTATGCACATAGCTATCCACATCAACACTTCGTGGGGTGATAATCCAGTCCCTTTATATGATGCACTTTGGATACTCATGAGCACTAAAAGAAGGGGGTTGGGCCATTTAGGTGATGTAGAGGCAAAAACGTTAGCCAATTTAGCTTTGATAGTCCCATTCAGTCTTTCTATAATTCTTGATGCGTCTGGTCTGTAACTGCAGTGGAACCTTTGGTCAATTTCTAGAGTTGTACATGTCACTTGCATTACTTTGCTCTTGAAGTGTGTTACTTGATCTGATTCAAGATGAACTGGCATCCCAAATTGCGTTATAATTTTTTGCAACAATAGTTTAGCAACTGTTAGACTGTCATATCTCCATGTGGGATAAGCCTCAACTCATCATGAAAACAAGCTCACAAAGATGGGGATGTACCCTAGCGGATTGTGTCGTGGCATTTCCACAAAGTCTATCTGAAGGCGACTAAGTAGACCATCAGATTTTCCAGTGTGACCCACAGTCACCGTGACCTTAATGCCTGCATTCTGCTTTGACAGATCATGCATTTAAGGCACAGTTCTTCTGCCATCATTCTGAACTGAGGATTGAACCTGTGAGAATGGATAGAATACACTATTCCATCTCTTTCCACATAGATTGGACCATACATGTGCCTCACTATTGCTGGTGGGAGGAAATCTGGAAGAGCTGGCTTTCCTTCAGTAGACACTCAAATGTCACTGGCATCCTTTGTGCATCCCATCCTTTCCCATGTAGCCTTATCTATCTCAGGGGCAGCATGTTGCATTTCTCTCAACTAATTGAATGGGTGAACAGTATTCAATAACATATTGGTCATTGTCTCTCCCTCTGTTTTACATGGTTGGTCTAGGTTGAAGGTACTGGACTCAACAGCGCAGTATGGGGCAACTTCATCTGCATAGCGGCAGCCACTGGTGACAAAATCATAGCCGCTGTTATGTGCAGCACACTTCACCACAGATATCCCTTGGCAATTGGAGGGCGTTTGAAACATACAATCCTTTACAGGTTGGGGTGCCAGCCAAAGTCAACTAAGTTGCTTCCACTACCCCTCTCAAAGTACATACAGCATAAGCAGACCTTAAGATAAAACTTCGGTCTCTCAAACATGACCCATCAACAAAAGGGTGTGGTCAGATTCAGTTGCCGCCAATGTCATAATGAGGCCCTTAGTTCTGGTACGAGTCATGAAATTCTTAATAGAGTGTGACAGCATCACAATCAAAGGACAGCCCATCACAATCTCCTCAGTTTGTTAAAGGCTAAGGGCTGCAACCACTTTGAGACAACCAGGCAATGCTGTGGACTTCTTGTATCACAATTCTCTGAACTTTTCAGTGCCACTTCACTTTTGAATGCTTTCAATCAATTATTTTACATGTGTTCATAAACCTCCCAATTTCAGCATCCACAATTCCTTCTCATTCAGATGCATCCTAGCATTCTTTCGCAATTTCTTTTGCTGTATTATATCAATACCAAATTCATCCGCCACCTTCTCCATCTGGGCAGGTGCCTCTTTTGCCACTCACACTGATTCCTTGCACAGGTAAAGCAACTCATTTTCTCCATAGGTCTCCAAGTAATCTATTCCCACATTTTCTTTCACCACCTCCTCAAACTCTGTCTTCAGCTGGGACAGGTTTGACCTGCACCGGGTGAGCTTACTGACAAGTCTGTGGTGGTTGTCTGACTCATAATTTCTCTGTTGATCACATTTCCCTTTTGATAAAGGAACTATAGCCATGCTTCTTATACTGGGTGTTGAAGCTTGCAGTGAATTTCGGATAGGCTGTCTCTGAGCTGTGTTAGTGGAGATCTCAACTGGGGAGCAGGAATTTTTCTCTGTAAGGGTTTGGTACTTGTTGCAGCTGAAACAGGGGTCTGTGCAGAGGACAGAACAGGTGTCTCTGTATAACTTGGGGATTCCCAGGACTCCACTGAGGATCCTGCAGTCACTGCATTCTCGGGCAGCAGTGGTGCATTAGCTCTTGCCATACCTATAGCTGTAACTTGAATGTGGGTGGCCTAACACTAAGAAGTTCCTCTAGAAGGGCATCTTCCTCCCTGCTTTCTGTGTCTGGTTCTTCCTCAGGTTTTTTTTTTATCCCTTTCCTTACCTTCCTTTTCTAACATAAGATAGGCTCCTACTGTTTCAATGACATCCTCCATTATTCTTTTCTGCCTTTCCTTCTCCTGTTCCTTTCTCAATGAACAAGCTTTGCCATGAATTTTAAATTCAAATTTCTTCCTCTTTTTCTCACTCATCATTTGTTCCCAATAATTTAGCGCCTCAAATTGTGTGGGTCTGGGTTCCCGTTTTAGATTACACATTCTTATGCTCTGATTCTCTATTTGGGGAATGTGGAATGTGGAAGGTTCCATTTAGGGGAAATCGGACATCTCTGTCTTTGGATGTATATTTGTGCCATTGGGTAAACTGGTTAAGCCACATGTATAAATGTAACACTTTCTTCGCTGCCATTTCCCTAAATGGGGTGCCTTCAACAGGAAATGTTTCTTCCTTATTTGCATCCTTCTTTCTTTTTGATAACAGATTCCTCCATTATAACGACAATCACAAGTGGTCCCAGTTCAAACTTTCACTATTCTCACACCGACTATCACCCTAATCTGTTCACCAATCCCAGCGCATCTTTGGCAAAGGACACCCTATCACAGGATAATTTCACCATCCACCAACCAATGGCTGTGCAACAATGTCCTGATACACAAATGTTTTCCCAAGATACACGAATTCTACCTACTCTGTGGTGTACTTCCTGTGCTCTAAGGAATGAATCACCTCTGAACTATGTTAATACACGTGCAAAAGAAAGTTATGTTTTTAATTTGGTGCATCTGATAGCACCTCATAGTACACCTCTCCTAGCAGGCAGGTTTACTGATTCAATTTTTAACTTTAGGTACCTCTAGTCAAAAGTTAAAAAAACATCATTAGAACCACAATAATTAGAACTCCAACAGATCTGACAACCAGAGCCACACAAAATTTGTCCTCAGTTATTGCCCCCTGCATCCATTTCTCTGTGCTTACTACCACTCCCAGGACACACTGCACCAGTTACTCCATTCCCTCATTTCACATGCAGTCCCTATTGATACTCATGTCATTGTTCTTCTCTCAGCCACCTTGTCTCTCCAGAAACAGGGTCGGATTGTGATTGGTCAATTTAAATTTCAGGAGAAATCATCCCGACCATGAAGGTACCCTAATTGGTTTTACAGCCAAATAATTTTAAGTTATAGGGCAGCTCCAATTGGAACCATCACCTCTACTCCCAGACCTGTCAGCATGGAAATCTATATCAGATTCTAACTCATGGGGCGCACCAACATCCAGGACCGGAGGCAGTGTAGTCCTGATACAGACTTTGGTGCTCCCTGATTGGAACCGTCTCTTTTTAATTAGAAGGACTCGTACAGTGATGCTGAAACATTCTCATAAGGGCGACAGACAAAATTCTCTTTTCAAAGCATTATGTATGTATTAATTGGAAAAATACAGAAAAGGTTTCATGAGCAGATTTAGCAGCAAAGCAAATAAGTCATAAGTACAAAGAAGTCAGAACCATTCTAAACGAAATCTGAAATAGATTTGCCTTTTTAATTAGGAAATAGGGTGTCTTTCTTGCTAGCAAAATCCACACTTCTATAGGACTTTAGACAAAGGGGTTTATACATTCTGTGGGAATACATGATTCTCGGGGTTTGGACCAATAGGAAACATCCTAGAAAAAACATTTTACTACAGAATACATTGGGAGATTCTCTCAACATAAGGGGGCATTGAAATTTAACCATTCTCATAGTGTTAGCTGTACAGTTAAGATGATACATTGTTAACATAGCCTTGGACAGTAAGAACCATCATTGTTTCATTACTCCTTGGAAATTTCTCTGAGAACATTTGCTGCATACTCAAATGAAAACTGCACACAGGGCTTCATACATTCTGTGGGAATATATGATTCTCAGGGTTTAGACCAAGAAGAAACATCATAGAATAAACATTTTACTACAGAATACATTTGGAGATTCTTTCAACACAGGGGTACATTAAGATGTAACTATTCTCACAGTCTTAGCTGTACAGATTAGATGAAATATTGTTAACATAGCCTGGGACATTAATAAGGGGGTCATTCTGACCCTGGCGGTAATTACCGCCATGGCGGAGGTCGGCGGTAGCACCGCCAACAGGCTGGCGGTGCACCACTGGGCATTCTGACCGCAGCGGTTCAGCCGCGGCCAGAAACGGAAAGTCGGCGGTGTCCCGCCGACTTTCCGCTGCCCTTGAGAATCCTCCATGGCGGCGGAGTGGCGGTAGGGGGTGCCGCGGGGCCCCTGGGGGCCCCTGCAGTGCCCATGCTAATGGCATGGGCACTGCAGGGGCCCCCGTAAGAGGGCCCCAAAAGGAATTTCAGTGTCTGCCTAGCAGACACTGAAATTCACGACGGGTGCAACTGCACCCGTCGCACCTTCCCACACCGCCGGCTCAATTCTGAGCCGGCGTCCTCGTGGGAAGGGTGTTTCCCGCTGGGCTGGCGGGCGGACTTTCGGCGGTCGCCCGCCAGCCCAGTGGGAAAGCCAGAATGACCGCCGCGGTCTTTTGACCACGGAGCGGTCTTTCGGCGGGAACCGCGTGGCGGGCGGCGACCGCCGTCCGCCGCGGTCAGAATCACCCCCTAAGAGCCATCCTTGACTCTTTCTGCTTACTCAATTGAAAACAAATAAGGTTTTATTTAGAAATGGAACCAACAATAATAATCACATGACATATTATGACGTTGAAGCAAGATGGCGGACAGTGTGAACACAAGCTAATGTTAGCCCAAACTCAAATCGTAGGGCTCTTTTTAGTGACATGAAATCGTTGCTCACAAACCTGTCAAATGTTTTATTACAAAATATAAAGTGCTAGCCAGCAGTGTGAATTTGAAATGCAGGTGCATTTTCCAACAATCTCGCTAGCATATCATTATAAAATACATTATTACATGAGAAGCTGGGCATGAAGGGGGATAAGAGATAGTGGAGAGTGAGAACAGTGCGGATTAGGGTTAGTTAAAAGACAAATTGTTGTAAAATAACCAACAGTTTAAGAACATCAGAATAGAGAAAAGGTAGAGTGTGAGTGTGTGTGTGTGTTTTTGTTTGTGTGAGCATATAAAAATCCTAAGTGAAATCCAACAGGCACTTCACCATTCCCGACTGAAAGCATCTTTACCCAACTATTTACTAAATAATCCGCTTTTTAGGGGGGTGTCACACCACAAGCACCCCCTGAAGCTACGGCCCTTTTGAAATGTTTACTTCACAAACGATTAGGTGTAAGAAATACTTTTATTTAATAAGAATCCTACCCTAGACAAGGAACTTGATTTAGGCAGAAGCAGCAAGATGTCACAAGTAGATTCCAAAGTGTTAGACGCAATTAATGTGATTGGGCGAAGCGGTGCATGGTAGGTCCATTTAGTAATACACATTCAACAACAAAATGGAAGTGTCAGGTCCGAACAAGTCTACATGCAAGGTGCTAGGGGTATGTGCTTCTAATATGGATTAGCCATGCATTTTTCCTGTCTATCCTTTGCTCAAGTTAATAATATATGTGTTTTTATTTTAGTAATGTGTGCAAGAGTGGGAGAAACTTGAACCTTGACTGTGGTTTGAGTGCATATGGTTGTGAAATTAGAGAAAGTGGTTCCATGTGAGACTCCATAGACAATCTAGTATTAGTGCTTAAAATGTTTGCTGCTACAGAGAAAGGTGAGAAGGCTCAAAAATTAAGATCACTGTTAATAAGCAGGAAATCGATTGACATTTAGATTCAGGGTGAGGATCACCATCTTTCCCAGTAACAATCATGAGAACAACTGATGTGGCTACAGTAGCTTTAAAGGAAGGATACCTAACTTATTAGGCTACTTTTGTCTGATATTGCTTTGAAGGAAAGGAGTATTAGGTTATTAGTATTAGGACGTTATATGTGGCAACGAGAGGAATCAACATGCTTAGGTTGTGGCATCAAGTTGATTTCAACATGTTGTTGACATATGGGGAGAAAGTACAGGTTTCTCTGGACGAAGAAAAATCAGACAGTGATGAAAAATACAAAAGTGTGTTTGAGGCAAGGTTGGTTAGGATCACAGATGTGATATCATTAAAGTAAGCAAAGAAACTACACTGATTTAATAGAAATTGAGAAATGTCCCAACCAGTTTTTGAAGTGAGCTGGACAAGCCATCATTGAACCCATAGATGCCACAGTTTTTTTGTCGACAATTTGTGAAAAGCCATGAGAATTACACACCTGTACTGATCTCAGAATTTTAAACAAGGGTATTTGAGTCAGGGGTCATCCTCTGCCAAATATAAATGATCACATCACTGCTGCACATCAGCCCAAATATTATTCACATTTAGAACAGAGGGCTGTGTGCCATCCTGACTCCTGTCATCTTACCGCTGTTGTCACCTGTGGTGGTGCATACCAATTTTGACATTTGCAAATTGGCCTAGCATCTGTGGTTTCATTTCATATCTGATCAAGCATATGAAAAATAATGCATCCTTTCAAGACATAGGCCCTCATTATGACATTAGCGGTAAATCCCACTTACTGACACGCTGACTGCTGCCAACTTACTGCGGCGGCGGCAGATATCCGTTCACCATATTATGAAACACACACCAATCTGACAGAATTCAGCCGCATACACAATTCCGCCACACAAAAGGCCAGTGATAAACTGGTGGTATCCAAACCCACACCGTTACACCAACAGAACAACGCCCATCACATTATGACCCACGAATCAGAACGGCGGACATTCAATGGCGGTAAACCATTGGTAGTAAATACCGCTGCGCTCAAAATACACACACACAAACAAAACAGCACATTGGACAAATCAAACAACACACACCTGACACCCATACACACACCACGCCCACCCACTCACACCACTATAAAACACACACACTCTTTACCCACAACCCATACCATAAGAAACAGTTGCCACTTGAGAGAGACAGCAAGAACACAGACACAACCAGAGTCATACACTACTCACACCTATACACCACTCACGCACCCCACATCACATACCCCAACACATTACCCAACACACCCTCACCTACACACCTCACACAACATCCATGGCACCACAAAGACACCCCGATTCACAGAGGAGGAGCTAAGAGTCATGGTGGAGGAAATCATCAGGGTAGAGCCTCAGCTATTTGGAGCATAGGTGCAGCAGATGTCGATAGCTAGCAAGATGGAGCTATGGCAGAGAATCGTGGACAGGGTCAACGCCATGGGACAGCACCCAAAAACTAGGGATACACAACATCAGGAAGAAGTGGAACAACCTACGGGGGAGGGTATGTTCCATTGCAGCAAGACACCAACTCGCTGTACAGCGGACTGGCAGTGGACCCCTACCTCCTCCCCCACAACAAACAGCATGGGAGGAGCAGGTCTTGGCAATCATGCATCCTGAGGACCTGAGAAGGAGGAGGACTGGGCAAGTCAACTCTTTACTACTATCACCCCTCCTACCTGCATGCTATCACATACCCCCACCCTCGCCCTCACTCCCATCACTCCTCCACCTCCCAAACACCCTACCATCACATCTCACTCATCCCAATGGCAAGCCCTGCATGCCATATCAATGTATGGACACTGCTCACAGCCCTGTATGGACACCTATCACTAAAGCATGTACACTAGAGAGAAACAGCTATCCCACCACATACCAACTTACACAAGTGAAAGCTGCCAGGGCAAATACAACCAAAGAGGGCAAGCCACAGATGCACAATATGTCAGGCACAGAAACCATAACACATCATTTACATCCCCACAGATACCCCAGCCAATGTCAGCGGAGAGGTGGTGCCAGCAATATCCAGTACCCCAACAGAAGAGGCCCACAGTGAGGATAGCAACTCTGGTCTTCTGGATCTGGATGACCAACCTGGCCCATCAGGGACCTCTGGACAGTCGGTTATCCAGGCCCAGTCACATACCACCACAGAGCCTCCCCAATCAGGAAACACCACCACAGCACCCACCCAGCGTACCCACACCTCTGTCCCCAGGACACATCAATCAGCAGTGTGCCCACCTTTACAGGGACCCCAGACAAACACCTCATGCCCAAGACAATCAGGGACCTGGGGTCAGTGGCAGTGGGCACACAGTTCAGGGGACAGAGGCACAGGCCAACAGGGAAACTGGGAGGATTGCTGTGTGCCAGGGGAGGGAAGGTTCAGGGAACTAATTTTTCAGGAGGCACTTGCAGAGATCCTGGGAGTATATCAACATTCCTAGGAAACGATGGGTCAGATCTTGGACAATGTGCAGGAGAACAGGCGGCTGCAGGAGGGACAGTACCAGGGGATCAGGGAGGACTTGCAGGCCATCAACACCACCCTGGTCTCCATAGCAGGGGTGCTCACAGACATGGGCAATATTATGAGGGAGGCAGTCACACAACAGCGGGCCCCTGCCACTAGGACCAACAGGCCACCAGCACCGCTCCCCCTGCAGAAGGAGAAATACCCTGCAAACATTCCCTGCGATCCAGACAGAAGCCAGAGACACTTGCCAAGTCCCCCGCCAGCAAATGAGACTCTCCTGATTGTCACCCTTGTGTCCCACACAGTCACCCTGTCCAACCTGAACTGCCATTGCTCCCCTTCCTCTGTCCCCTTGGACAATGCACCTGTGCCACAGACTGGAACAATACCCTGGACTTTTCTCCAGCATCACCCCATCCCATTGCACTTTCCCCTCAATATTTTAGCACTTCAATAAACACCCTTGGAAAAAATAGAAGTATGGAGTATGTCACATTTTTCAAGTATTTATTAATTTAACCAGGTTCAAACATTGCAATTCAAGTGTACGGTAAATTAGCATATGTTAGCTGGCTGCAGTGATCTCACCAGGAGCTATTGCGAGGCACCAACATCTGGAAAATGAATTGCCAAAGTGTACATGTTACGGGTTGACTCTGTCCTGGTCGATCCCGCCATACCCCTGGGGCACCAGTGACAACGTGGTTCCTGACCCGGAGGCCCTCCGGTCGGCAACCAATCAGTGTGCCCTTCCGGGTGACGGCGGGCATGGAAAGGCCCTCCGCGCCATCACCAAGGCAGAGGAGAGCGTGGGAGCCATATATATATATTTTTTTTTTCCCTCTTTCCCTTCCTTTTCCCTGTTTTGGCATTTGGGCAGCATTTCATTTAAGAATAAAACCCAGAAGGGAGATTGTGTTTTTTTTTTATTCTCGGCAGTGTCCTACAATAAGAGTTTTTTCCCCTAAAGCTAAAGTAGCATATGCAGTAAAGAAAACCCCCAGAAACAAACAGAAGGGATAGAAAGAAGGCTTATCGCATATAGTAAAAGCCATATCCTACATGAATGAAAGGAAAGAGGGAAAAGACAATAGGAAGACTCAGACAAAAGAAAGAGAACAGACCTAGAGAGAGATAGAAAGAGGGAGAAAACCAAAGAGCAGAGAAAGAGAAACAAAGGAGATAAGATAGAGGAAACAGAGTAGAGAAAGAGAACAAGAAAGAAAACTCAAAAGACCACTTACCGTTGTCTTTCTCCGTTTTCTTCCCACATGTGTCTCCTGAGAGCCCACCTGGAAAGAAGAAGACGAGGAAAGATGAACACTATATGAACACAGGCAGAACTACGGAACACATAATCAAATAATCACCTGTCCCATTAATAAAGACAGCGTGTGCAATATATACCTCTGACTTCGTGTCATCATTACGGTACCCCGTCACAGTACAGTAAGTGGGCTTAGAAGTGGGAAATAACAGCATGCCAGTGCCCCAGAAATTCAAAATAATTACAGTGAAATGTGAAGTAACACTGTCTTACCTGTGTGTCATTGGAAGTATTGTCTGATGACTGCTGTTCTGTTGTCCTCATCCTCTGCCTCCTCATCCTCACTGTCCACAGGGTCCACTGCTGTCACATGGGCATCTCCAGCCTCCTCCTCCTGCAGAAAAGGCACATGGTGTCTCAGGGTAAGGTTGTGCAACATGCAGCATGCCACTATTATCTGGCAGACCTTCTTGGGTGAGTAGCACATGGATCCACCTGTTAAACAGAGGCACCTGAACCTGGCCAAAGGTCCTTTCTATAATCCTTCTGGTTCACCCATGTGCCTCATTGTATCATTCTTCTGCCCTTGTCCTAGCATTCCTCACAGGGGTCAGCAGCCAAGATAGGTTGGGGTAACCAGAGTCACCTGCAATATTGATGGACAACATTTAGCCACACACTGTCCCATATGGCCCATACCATATCCATTCACCAACATATACTGTGAGGGGACAAGGGTTCCCCTATTAGCCTCACCCTGTGCCTCTGTAGCTGGGCCATCACATTTGGGATGCTGTTATTCCTCAGGACAAAGGCATCATGCACCTACCCAGGATACTTAGCATTGATGTGGGAGACGTACTGGTCTGCCAAGCACACCATCTGTACATTCATAGAGTGGAAACTCTTATGATTTCTGAACACCTGTTCATTTTGACGGGGGGGAAACAAATGCATTATGTGTTCCATCAGTCACCCCAGTTATGTTGGGAATATGTCCCATTGCATAGAAGTCGGCCTTCACTGTGGTCAAATCTTCCAACTGGGGAAATACAATGTAGCTGCACATGTGTTTAATCAGGGCAGACAACACTCTGGTGAGCATGTTTGAGAACATTGGCTGTGGCATTCCAGCTGCCAAGCCCACTGTCACTTGGAAAGAAACAGTTGCCAGGAAATGGAGCACAGATAGAACTTGCACAAGAGGGGTGACGGATAGCAGATATCAGGTCAGGCTGCAATTGGGCACACAGCTCTGTGATTGTGGCCCTGTCAAGTCTATAGGCGAGGATGATGTGCCTGTCCTCCATTGTTGCCAAGTCCACCAGGGGTCAGTACATGGGGGTATGTCTCCATCTCCTATTCATCCGCAACGGTAGCAATCTATGGGGCAAAAGAGTGAGGAGCCTGTCACAAACTGAAAAATGTAATGGGTCAGTGTGAACTGTCCATTATGTCCAATTTTAAACAGTGACGCAGCAATTATCCAGGGCCTGCCCCTCCCCTGAAATGGCATCCACCTGTCCTGTGTGGAGGGACAGGTGGAAGTGAGGTAATTCCGCTGACGTTGTGTGCCGTTGCTGGAGGCGTTCGGGAACCGCAGTGCAACTCCTCATTGGTTATAATTGGGGCCTATGGGGTACAGTGGCCAATGGTGATCTACGCCGGCAGTGACGGTATGCACTGCTGCAGACGTGACCGCCATTTTATATCAGATTCTTCACTTGCAACCTGATCTTCAATAGGAGAGGACCTACACTGCATATGCTGCTGTGACCTGTGTCTGGAAGCTGCCATGGCCCGTGTGACTGGGGAAAGGGCCCCTGCCTTTACTTCGGTGGAGTTGGAGAGACTTGTGGATGGGTCCTACCCCAGTACGGACTGCTGTATGGGCCTCCAGATCAACAGGTGAATACAATGTGGGCATGGTGCATGTGGTATGAATGCATGGAGTGGAGTGTGATGGCCTTGTGCAAGGGGGGTGGGTGGATGTCCTCTGGGCGGCGTATTGGTTGTGTGCTGGGCCATGTGTGTGGAAATGGTGATGTGATGGGGCATGGGGGCCATAAGTGTAACAGGCAGGACTGTCTGACTAATACTATTTTCCTGTGTGTATTTCCTCTGCAGGTCAGCGTCCATCAAAAGAAGGGTATATGGTGTGCCATCGCCAAGGACATGCAGACCCTGGGGGTCTATGGCAGGCGGAGCACCCACTGTCAGAAATTGTGGGAGGACCTGAGACGCTGGGCACAGAAGACGGCGGAGGCCCAGCTGGGGATGGCCTCCCAATGAGGAAGGGGTGCCCGTCGAACCCTGACCCCCCTGTTGGGCCACATACTGGTGGTGGCCTATCCAGAGATGGATGGGCGCTTGAGGGCATCACAGCAGCCACAAGGGGGTGAGTACGGAGCCCATCATTACTACTAAACCCTGGTGGGGTGGTATCCGGGTGGTGGATGTGTGTCACTGGGTGCCCCTAGGCCAGGCCTGACATTGCAGCATAGGTCATCAGGTGGCTAGGGTTATGAAGGGATAATCCTGCTACCTACCTCGTAGGCATCCACTACTGGTCAGTGCTGTGTGGGTCCCAGGTTTGCTGGATTTGCCAGTGTGTGCCCCTCCACATGCCTTGCCGGCTAGCAATATCACTGGTAGTGCAATGCATAGTGCGTAGGCCTGTTCCCTGTGTGTGAGGATGCTGTGTACGCCAACGGTGGTGTTGGTGCAGCCATTGACCAAGTGTGTCCTTCATCTCTCCCTCCACTTCTTGTTTTGTCACCCTGTCCTTATGTGCATTAGCATAATCTGGCGGAGGAGCAGAAGCACCAGCGACGGAGGGAGCTGCATCTCACAGGACCCAGGAGGCAGAGTCCACCGACCTTGAGGGCACCAGTGGGACGGAGGGCGAAGGGAGCACCACGGCAGAGACTGGACGGGACAGTTCTGACACAGATACTTCCTCCGATGGAAGCTCCCTGGTGGTGGCGGACACCTCTGTGACCACCCCAGCTGCAGCCACCACCCCCTGTATCAGGACTGCCCTCCCAGCAGCCCCTCATTGAGTTGCCCTTGCCCGCTCACCCAGGGCATTTCCTTCACCTCAGGCATCTCAGGCCCTGCCCCAGTTAGCCCTGCTGCCCTGAGTGAGGAGGCTATTGACCTCCTGAGATCCATCTTTGTAGGGCAGTCAACGATTGTAAATGCCATTCAGGGGCTGGTAGTCCAGATGCAACAGACTAATGCATTCCTGGAGGGCATTCACACTGGCTTGGCACCCCAACAGAGATCGATCCAGGCTCTGGCCTCCTTTCTGATGGCAGCCCTTGTCCCTGTTTCCACCCTCCCCCTCCAACGTCCTCTTCCCAGTCCCATTCTCCTCAACCCCAACATATCCCGGGCACTCAGGCAGATGAGCATGCACACAAAACAACACACAAGAGTGGCCCAGGCAAACACAAGCACCACACTTCATTCCACAGGCACTCACACAAACACCATCAAGATGCAGACATACCAACATGCACAATTTCCACTGTATCCCCCTCCTCCTCCACCTCCTTCCCAGTTCAGTCTACACTCACACCTGCATGCACTACACCATCATCCACTACCAGCATCACCACCACACCTAGCAGAACACACACCTCACTGGCAGACGCCTCCACAACATCCATGCACACGTCCCCTGTGTCCTCTCCCACTGTGTCTGTCCCCGCGTAGGTACACAAAGGCAAGGACTCAGATACCCAACAGCCATCCACCTCACAACAGCATCCAGCCCACGCACCTGCACCCAAAATCAGCAGACACCTCCTACAACCATTCCCTCTTCCTCCACTCCCAAACCTTCTCCCTCTTCCCGCCCCAATGTCCCTAAAAACTTTCCCTATCCACCATTGACCTCTTCCCTACCCCTCCCCCGTCTTGCACGTCTCGCCAGGGTGGCAAAAACCCAGCCGAGCATCTCAGCCACCCAGTCCACAGGCCCAGTCGTCACCACACCCTCTAGTGATGGAAAAGGATCCAGGACACATGTCCTGAGCGTGAAGGAGCCTGCACCTGGCAGCCTCAAGGGAAAAGAGCCTGCCACAGTTGCCAGAAGGAGCAAGGAGCCTGCCCAAGCTGCTGCAGGAAGACAAAGGAGCCTGCCCCAGCTGCTGCCAGGAAAACTAAGGAGCCTACCCTAGCTACTGGTTAGAAGTTAAAGGAGCCTGCCCCAGCTGCTGCCAGGAAGACTAGGGAGCCTGCCACAGCTGCTGCCAGGAAGACTAAGGAGCCTGTCCCAGCTGCCAGGAAGAGCAAGAACCCAGCACCAGCAGGCAGGAAGGGCAAGGGGCATGGGTCATGGGTCAGGAACTGTGATGGAGCCCCCACCACCAACCATGGTTGTGCAGCCGTACGAGGCTGCAGGGGATGGGCAGGAGCCTCCCCCCCCCCCAGCAGCAGCAGCACCACCACCATCATTGAGCAGCTGTCCGAGGCTGCAGGGGATGGGCAGGAGCCTCCGCCCCAAGCACCACTAGCACCACCACCACCATTGAGCAGCCGTCCGAGGATGCCGCTGGATGGGCAGGAGCCTCCCCCCGGCAGCAGCAGCACCACCACCACCATTGAGCAGCCATCACCGCTGGCGTACATATGTAATCCTGCCTCCATGGGCTGCTGTGCGACCTGCCCCCTGCAAATCCAGTGGGTATGACACCCACCGGAGAGACTGTGACCCCTGGGTCAAGCACAGGGCATGTTGCCCCCTCCAGAACCAGTGTGTAAGACACCCACCTACCCCTGACTCCCCAGGATCAAGAGCACAGGGCACGATGCCCCCTCTAGAACGAGTGGGTAAAACACCCACCTACCCCAGACCCCTTGGAACAGGGCACAATGCCCCCTCCAGAACCAGTGTGTAAGACACCCACCTACCCCAGACTCCCCAGGATCAAGAACACAGGGCACAATGCCCCCTGTAGAACCAGTGGGTAAAACACCCACATACCCCAGAACCCCCAGGAACAGGGCACGATGCCCCCTCCAGAACCAGTGTGTAAGACACCCACCTACCCCAGACTCCCCAGGATCAAAAGCACAGGGCATGATGCCCCCTGTAGAACCAGTGTGTAAGACACCCACCTACCCCAGACTCCCCAGGATCAAGAGCACAGGGCACGATGCCCCCTGTAGAACCAGTGGGTAAAACACCCACCTACCCCAGACCCCCCAGGAACAGGGCATGATGCCTCCTCCAGAACCAGTGGGAAAGACACCCACTTGAGAAACTGTGTCCTTGCACTCCCCAGGACCAAGCACAGGGCATGCTGCCCCCTCCAGAGCATGTAGGCAAGTCACCCTCTTGAGAGACTGTGGCCTTGCACTCCCCAGGACCAGGTCCAGGGCATTTTGCCCCCTCCAGAACCAGTGGTCTTGTTCCATCTGCTTGCTGAGGTGTCCCTCTCGTCTCTAGTCCCCCTGAGGTGCCTGCCTATTTCCACACTGATTCCCCTGCAGTGTTCTCTCTGTGTTGAGGCAGGTTTCATGTGTGGCCTTGGAATTGGGCCTGTGGCCATGTGGACAACGTACATTGTGGACTGGGCTGTGTCCCTTTTTATGTACATATGTATATATCTATTATCTTGCCTCTCTTATTTATCTTGATGTGTTGCTCTCATTACATTCACTTTTTCTAAAAACGTTTTCTCCTTGCATTATTTATCCATGTTATGGGGTATATATGTTTTAGTCCTGCAGATGATTGTGTGCATGGTGTTGGGGGTGTGTGTTGTGTGTGTGTGTGTGTCACTCTCTTTGTCCTCACCCCTCCCTTGTGTGCTAGGCGGCTGTACTCCCAGTCGTCGTCTTCGCCGCTGTTGGTGTTTGTGGTGGAGCAGCACGTAGAAGACCATGGGGAAGACATGCAGCTCGGGCTTTATGGAGGCATGGTTGTTCCCTGTGTCTCCAATGGTGAGTCCTTTCCCTTCTGAGGTCTGTTTCCGCCAGGCTTTTGATGTCATTGGTACCACCCCGGAAAAGGTGGCGGTTTCCTAGGTCATAATATGGTGGGCGCAACATTGACTTCTGCCTGGCTGTGGGCGGGTACTGCAGTGGTGCCTGTTGTTTCAACCCTGGCGGTCGGTGTGGTAAAGTGGCTGTCTATCGGAGATCTATCCGCCAATGTCATAATTTGGTGGTAATTATCGCCGGCCTGTTGCCGGTATTACTGCCACTTTTACACCAACCTCCAGGGTTGGAAGGAGGGCCATATCATTTTTTGGAATAGCATTGAATAACATGATAGTAATCTTGAAAAATCTTTCAAAAGGTTTAAGTGAAAGGAAAGCAACTCTCGAGAAAGACAAGTTTGTCTTCAAAACAATGAGATAGCATATTTGGGCCATGGGTTAAGAGACTTTGATTTAAAAGCCCTAGCTAATTGTTTATCAGGGTTGCCTTTCCATGATATGGAGGATGCAAACTTGAAAGGTGTGGAAGAGTACATCATTGCCAAAGTGGATGTCAATCTTGGGTTGTGTAAGAATTGGAGTTTTTAGATTGTTGAGGGGAGATTATATAGTTCCTCTACAGGGGATATACATGAAACATTTGTGTATGGGGCATGTAGGCCACATAGGTGCAACTGTAAACAAAAGATATGTATGTGAATAGGACTGTTGGCCTTGCATGGATTTTGACATTGAAACAAATGTCATTGTGCTTCTAGTGACAAGCACCTTGGGTTGATGGCTCCCCAAGAAGAACCTGTTGTGTTCCCCAGCAGAGTGTGGCAAAATGGAATGGTTGGATTTTTTTGAGGTCTCTTCCTGATGTTTTTACATGAACTGTGATTCATGCTGGTTTTGATTGATCATCATTAAATCTTACACACATCACACCACAGACCATTCTTATACCCATGCCAGCCACACTTGCTCATTCCTACACACTAACCCACTACATCCAATACAATACACACAAACAGACACTAGAAGCTGCTTCCATTCACCAGCCACGCCTGGCAGTGCCTACACACCATCCACACCTGATCATGATCATCACTCACAGACCCAACCATCACACCATATATCATCCTTACAAACACACACACATACAAACAACCCCCCTCACACACACTTATATCCCTCTTACTTTAAAAAATGGGTGGCAATGCCTCCTCGATAATTTGTTTGTTTGGTGGTCCCACAACACAACTCTTTATGCCCTCACCCATCACACCACACAGCATGCTTATGTTCATTAACAACAAATGACCATGTCTACACTCAGAACCACCACATGCATGCTTCCACATACACCATCTACACCTGACTATACCTACAATTGCAGCCATACCTCACCATACATTACACTTACCAAAATATGCTTACACAAGATAGACCCTTCCAGTCCCTCTTTCTCACTCCATTTCCCCGTTCCTTTGACTTACTCTATTTAATTCTGTTCTTCGCAAAATCAAAAAGTAGATGATGTTCACCAAAAAAAAATCATTCATTAACACCATCATAACAAAAGCAGTCTATCCCATTTAAGAGATTAGAAACTCAGAACATACGGACATTGCAATAAATATATGTATAAAAGGAAATGTAAAGAGTCAGAATGCTAGAAGAATTCAAATTTGTGCAGATAACATAATTAAATTATATTGTATAAATTATGAGTTCCCACAAAGGCTTAATAATTGGGGCAATAGATTTT
Source organism: Pleurodeles waltl (assembly GCF_031143425.1). Lineage (NCBI taxonomy): Eukaryota > Metazoa > Chordata > Amphibia > Caudata > Salamandridae > Pleurodeles > Pleurodeles waltl. The sequence goes on from NC_090449.1 coordinate 843,360,427, forward strand.
TTTAAATACCATTACAAATTTAAATATCTGTTGTAGACAGTAAAATATATTTGACACAGCAGTGCGCCGCACCTGGACTCTTGTCATACCTTCTCCCCATTATCCTCTCATACCATATACATCACTGTGGCTCATCCATAGATGATGCTAGTGTTGGTCAGATGAGAAAGGGTAATCATGAATCAAGGACTTGACCACATGGTAGCATCTTCAGCAAAACAATGCACCACGAGTAAGCAGCTCTTGTCAACAGGTCATTGCAGGAGTTGGTCACGGGCATTCTGTTCCTGGCCATATCCCATACGACATTTTTACCACTGAGTATGTTGCTCAGGTGCAATTTCTTCAGTGGCATGTTGCTAGAAACTAACTCCTTCATGACATATATCCCAAAAGATTTATGAAGATTCATGGACTTCCTTGCACTCATCATTCTAAATGGTCAATGATATATTAAAAACCTTTGATAAAGAAGAGACACCAAAAGAGAAGGATGACAAGGAAAGTAAAGATGGAGGCCGAAAAGGGAAAGATAAAATACATGTCATCGTCTTAATCAAGAACTAGGCTTTTGTAAACATTCATTAGTAATGTTTAACAAAAAAATATTTTCTCCTAGCATGTGCAATCATGCCTTTACAAACTTTATGATGTACTTCGCGCTTTGCAAATATTAACCTTGGGAGAGAGGTATTTAATAAAGAAATTGCAGTGAATGAGCATATGTGCCATCCTAACTTAGCATTAAAATCTTTGCATCTGAGAGTCACATCACCCTGATGCGCAGGACTCTGTTTGCTCTTGCGCCTGTCGGGGTGGGACTTCATTCCCCAGCAGGCATTGTGGTGAAGAGAGGAGGAGGTACGCAGGCGCTCCAAAAGCGCTCTGTTTGGCCTGCAGCCTGGGACACACGTGGGCCAAGCCCCGGTGTGGGACAGGCCCGTGCGTGTGCCTGGGCGAAGACTGGGCCTGTCTAAACCCATCAATGGCCAGAGGAGCCTGGGCTGGGACACCCCCAATTTTTTACCTATCTACAGGGACTGATTTAAATTTGTTGGGTGGCTGTGGTGGTAGATTAAAAGTACCCTGGGTCAAAAATGGGTAAAATGAAGGTAATATTGCCAGCACCAGTGTCGTCTGTGGGCCCTAATAGCTCCAATTCTCGCTCTACATCGGATACATCGGATGGATTCCTCCAGCGGGCAGTGGGGGTATTAAATAAAGAAACCAAGCTTGCAGGAAGGAGGTTATCTCTGTCCTTACCCACAGCTGCTGCAGTGACACTTGTGGAGGGACAGCAGTCTCCTAACAAGAAGAGAAGAGGAATCCCAGCATTGATACATATGCTAGACGACTCATCCTTCCAGACACTGCCCGAGGCCAAGTAAGCCCTCCACCTGTCACTGCAGTTAGAATGGTTCACTCAGGAAACCTCAAACTAAGTTGTGGGAAGAGAAAAGAGCTGGAGGACAGCTTGCAAGCAAAGAGATTTCGCTCAGCAATCCAAAATCACTTGCAAGCTCCCTCTCCAGATAGGCTACAAGATGTAGCAGACTGGGAACCGGAAATTACTGGAGAGATCTTGAGACCAGAGACAATGTGTTCTGCCCTTACGATCATTTTAAAGAAACCTTAGCTCGAATCATATCACACCTGACCAAGATCGAAGAGTACCTCTCTGCCTTGCAAAAGGACTTAAACAAGGCACATTTAGTTTCTGGTGTTTGTAGTCACCTATTATTAGTAACAGGGAGTGATCCAGCCCAGAACCTGGAGCGAATGGATGTTGTGGCCGCTTTATATGACAGGAGACATCTCGACAGTCAAGAAAATGATGAATTACCAGGGGTGAAAATAGGAAGACCTTGAACCCCTCAAATCCCCAGGGCACCGAGCATCTTAGTACATCAGCCAACCCATAGCAAATCTTCAAGGCATGTAGAGGCAGGGACACCAGAGCATCCAGAGCCCACGAGAAGATCGCCACCAAGGCTAAATATCTTGCAGCTACCGCCTCAGGCCTCCCCTTATGTTGCTATACTGAAAGGAGTCCCACCCCTAAATACTGGACAAGTCGAAAAACCATGATCATTTAAAAAATAAGGTTATCCACTGGTTGAATAAAAACGTGGTTACCCAGAAAGTAACTCACAACCTCATAAATCATGTGTGGAGGGTGGTGTGAATGAGGATTATCCAGAAAGGAGATACTGCTGACTGTGTTGTGGTCAACCTTAGAGGTAAGGAGACAGCAAGACATATTTTACTTAACTTAGAATATTCCAGGCATCTATTAACCCGGATTGAAGATTTGCCGTTCTTTTATAGACTGAGCAACGTGACCCAACACTCAGCCCCACAAGGGCCTGCTACCTCTTTTGCAGTACTAACTTCAAACAGATTTGATGCCAATGCTAACATTGACATAAAAATTGGTTGACTCACACAGGCTCCAAATGATGCCCGGACCAACGTCTAAAACGACGCCCTGCTTCTTCATAAAATAAGGGCAAATGATTGCGCTTGCACCACAGATTGCAACAGGAGCAGGTTGCACATTGATTTCATGGAACATAGCTGGACTGCGATCTAAGTTAAACAATCATGATTGTCATAATTTTATAAAAGATGGAGACATTATTTGTTTGCAGGAATCATGGATGTAAGATGTTGCTCATATAAATAGGTTTCATACTTTCTGGGAGCCAACCTGTCCCTCTCTAACAGGCAGATCAAAGTGGGGCTTGGCAATCCTGGTTTCAGTTTAATTCATGCTACAAAGTATCCTTGGTTTGGTCGTCCCCTTAGATTTCAGTGATTTTACTGTCTGGTTGGGGTGATTTCAACACTTTAGTGATTAGTTTTCACAGTAATAATTTTAAGGACACTGATGTGGAACCTACTGATCATTTTGATAATTTTGTGTTTTTTTTTTTTAGCAAAGTCAAAAAGTAAAACAACGCTGTTCTGCGTTGGGGATTTTAACTTAAAATTGTGCAAGTTAAATGCTAAACGGGTGTCTGGTCTAGTTAACATTGAGGATAAAACTCTTGCCCACTTCTCACATTCACCGTGTGGGGATGGCCTAAATAGTCTCATTTCAAGACTTGCTCTCGTCTCAGCAAGTAATATGACATCTTCTGAGAGGGAATGTACCTTACTTCCCACTTTTACAGGCTGTAATCCTGGTAGCGCTATTGATTTTATTTTCATGTCTCACGATCTGGCCCCCCCTTTTCATGACTTCAGGGTTCAAATACACTGCATGAGTGACCATAACCCATTAATTTTATCCCTGTGCCTTGAAGTAAAAGCTGCTTATATGGACAAGCGAGGTTGTATGAAGGTCGCAAGTAAAAAAGGAGATTAGGGCACATGCGTTGGGTGACATTCAAAAGGCTGCTAGACAAAGAGATGATAGGCTCTTTTGAAGTATAATTAATAGGCCTTAAATTTCTGGTGCTAGCGCCCCAAAAGTAGAGTCATCGCTCCCTGCTGAGAAACAGGTTGCACACTTCTCGGCCATCTTTCACCCTGAGGCTACTTCCCCTCTCCCTACTTTTTCATGCATTGAAACAACACAGAATATATGTGAAATTCCAGTAGGTCCTTTATGTTTAGACTTTAAGGAAGTGGAGATTGCAGTTTAAAAAAGTACGTCAGGGAAAGCCCCAGGTCAGGACAGGGTTCCAGTAGATGTCTATAAGTTAAATATAGAACTGTGTGCTCCATTACTAACTAATGTTTTCAGGAACATGGCAGCAAGACATGTCCACGACTGCATGCAAACATGCAAGAATCCTCCATATTTAAAAAATAGGTGATAGATCATCTCCTCCGTGTTATAGACCTATCTCATTGATTGACTCAAGCATGAAAATCCTGGGCAGAGTGCTACTGGAGCACCTGGAAAACTGGGCATCAGACAAAAAAAATTGTGAAGTGTACAATTTGGCTTTAGACCCGGGGTTAGCACAGTTGACCAGTGCCTTAATGTGTACCTACTACTGGGTAAGTACATTTTAGCAAAAAAGGGGTCACTCCACATGGCCTTTATCGAGTTATTGTCTGCGTTTGATTTAGGTAATCCTCAAAACCTCAGGGCCTTTTTGGAAGGGATGGGAGTAAAGCCAGACCTCATAGGTAATTGAAGAGCCTACATCAGAATCTACTGTTGAAAGTGCATTTCGGCCTTAGAGAGAATTGACACCTTTTAAAAAGGTTACTCGGGGTGTAAGGCAGGGATGTATCCTCGCACCTTTATATTTCTGTTATATATTAACGGAATTTTTAGGCACCTCGTCCAACTCGGGAAAGATATTTCCTACGTGGGAGCCCACCAGATTCCGATTTTATTGTATGCGGACAATACCTTCCTAGTCGCTCGCAGGGCAAATTGTCTGCAAATCCTTTTAGATGGAATTTCAAATTATGGAGGGGAAGGGGGAAGGTATTTCCAGACACCTCTGTAGGGGAAAGCCTGTAGAAGCTGTTCCCACTTTAAAGTGGGTACCAAGTGCAAATGGTGGACCCTCAGACCCAACTCTTCGGTACACATCTGGACCTGTGAAAGACTCAGAACAAGGAGTGCTGTGCTTCTCTGCTGCAGGAAAGGCTGCTACTCTGTTGCTCTGCTGCCTGAGTAAGAAGGATTAGACCTGCATCTTGTCTTGAACGAAGGACCTAAACCTTTGAAATTGCATATGCCTGGTACTATTAATTGGATTTTTGTCATTTGGCGTTAAATAATGTATTATAATACATCCTATTTTTTTATATTGTGTGGGATCTTTCTTGTTTTGTGTTTTCACTTTATTACTGTTTGAAGTATTGCCATAACTACTTTACAGCCTGCTTTTGTGCCATGCTACCAGAGGATTAAGTACATGTAAATTTAGGGTTTGCTTGTGTTTTACAATGACAAGGAATGTGGTTGCTGCTTGAGTAGGGTTTTGCTCCCTACCTCCTCAAACAGATACTCAATTTATTCCAGCAGCCTTTTATTAAAGTCATATTAGCTTGTGAGGAGTTCTCCTCACTTAAGATGACCAACATGTTGAATCATGATGATGCAGCATTTTCCAAGCTGAAACCCTTGAAAATGTTTCAAAAACGAGATGGGTTTCTTGCCTAAGATAGCAGCACATCAGTCACTGCTGGCTGTCTCACATGCCTACTCCACTTTACTACCGGGCACAGCTCATTGTTAGGGGCGGCGGGGTCGGGGTTCCCGACCTTTTTTCATACCATTGAAGAGTGTCTGTAAGGCAGAGTCAGCCTGACAGACACTCTTCATGTTCAGGTCAGACAGCAAGGCATTGTACATGTGCTAAATGAGCAGGTGCCTGGCTGCCTGAGTCAAACTTTGCTGAGCTAATGATTTTACAACCCTGAGGGCAGGACCTCTGCAGCCTGGTAAAGCTCTGTGATGTTGCCTGTTTCTTGATGAGCAGACTGTTACCGATAGACTCCAACCTAAGCATTTCAGTTTTATGCCCTAAAGTGTCAAGAGATGACTGTCTATCAGTGACCCTTTGTCATAGAGTGGGGTGGGGTCAGCAAGTCGCACTGACCCTATTCTCCTCTGTGACGAGTAAGGGAAGGATTGTCTTTTCATTGCCTGACCCATGACAAGGTCAGCAAATGAGAGGACGTGGAGTGACCTTAGGCAGACCCTACCCTGAAGCCTCCAGGAGCCACTGAGTGGCATATTTATACTTGGTTTGTGCCGGATTTGCGTCATTTTTTTTTACGCAAATCCGGCGCAAACTTAACTCCATATTTATATTTTGGTGCTAGATATGTCTAGCGCCAAAATATTGGAGTTAAAGTCATTTTTTGCCTGAAGAAAACTACCTTGTGTCAATGAGATGCAAGGTAGGCGTTCCCGGGTAAAAAATGAGTCTAAGGTCCTAGTGCCTTATTTATCCTCATGTGCAAAAATCACACACAGGGGGGAGGAGGGGTCAAAAAATGGAGCAAAGCTTGCTTTGCACCATTGTTTACCACCGGGGGTCAGGGCAGGCGTTAGGGGACCTGTGGGCCTATTTCCATGGTGGAACACCATGGAATAAGCCCACCGGTGCCCTCCCCAGGCCCCAGGGACAGCCCCACCCACACCATAGGGACAGCGGAGGATGGGGGACCCCATCCTAGGTAGGTATAGGTAAGTACAGGTAAGTGTTTTTTTTTTAAGTGCCATTGGGGGCCCTGTAATGGGCCCCCCTACTTGGCACTGGGTGCAATGGCCATGCCCAGGGGACCCTGGTCCCCTGTGCTGGCCATTGCAGTGGTGGACATGACTCCTGTCTTCTAAGAAAGAGGTCATGTGGTATAGGTGGTTTTGCATCAGAAAATGACTCTAGACAGGTTACAGTCATTTGTTTTTACACTAACCTTCTAATGTCATTTTTTGGTGCAAAACCCCCTTCTTCCATACCGCCAGCCCCACCAAACTAACGTAATTTTTTTAAATGCTAGCCTACACTTTGCACCAGCTTGCAACATTCCATAAATGTGGTGCCCGGCTGGTGCACAGAAATGATGCAAGCCGGTGCTAAACCTTTTGGTGCAAAACTGCGTTAGTGCAGTTTTGCATCAAAAAGTATAAATCAGGGCCTGAGTCTATCCTCCCACCACCCGTCACCGCTGCAGCCCGGTAAGTCTATTTTTTACTGTTGAGTTTGTTTATGTATGGGTGTATGTATATTTGTGTGTGTGTGCTGTGAATAAATATGTGCTTGAGAATAGTGGATGTATATGTGTGCAATTGTGAATGGATTGTGAATTGGTTGCAGGCGGCTCTTTAATCTAGACAGCCTGCATGTGACATAGGGAACGGATGCAAAAGGGATGTGGTGGCCCTCTTTCTTACACAAATATATAACTGGATATTCAACACTCCAGGGAAGAGCCAAAGACATAATAACACTTTCAGGGTACGGACAGAGGTAGTGGCATTGCATGCATTTGTCTACTCCAACTCAGGGTGATGTGTATTCCTATTCATATTAATAAAATCTTTATCCAGTTTTGTAAGAATCCATAAAAGAGCACAGCTAAAATCAATTTCACATTTCATCAACAAAACAACATGCATATGGCAAATGAATAAATATAATAAGTGGATAAAAACATGCAAAGCAAGGGACACTTACAAATGATTAACATATCACAATATTTAAAAAGCGCTATCATTGCTTATGACTTGTAAGGCCCAAAGTCATAGGCATAAATAATTAAAAACATGCAAGACCAGAGGGTATTTACCACCCGGGGGTATCATTGGCATATTGAGATATACAGAATGTGTTGTCATTATCTGCTAATCCAGAGTAGCATGTTTGTATCTCTTTCTCAAAGCCACCATTTTTTTAAACAAATTCAAATGTGCCCAACACACATCTTCATTCCTCAGCCTCTGTAAATAACATAAACCATCCAAGTGGGCTCTGATATTTGCTCTCTGTAAAATAGGTAACAACAAATCACGATTTGGGGCATTATACAGGGAGCAGCAGAGCAAGAAATTATATGAATTTTGTACCGAGGAATGGTCACACCTGCATGGGGTAGGTCGGTAAATCTTAAAGTGGAAAGATACAGGCGATAAAGAAGTTTAGTCACCCAAGACAGGTAATGTTCCATGCCATCTATTGTCAACAAAGGGACACATATTACCAGTGCAGGCATGCTTTGAGGGTTCCTCAATCTGATGTTAGAATACTAAGTTACAAATGTATCTTTTACTATATCTTTTGAATTTAAAGTGAAGGTAGTCGGATTATCATACAGATCTCTTAAACCTATCACCTCAAACGTCCTCCTAAAATAGGACTGCCAAGGGATTTCAGCCACCCCGCTTGATTTAGACAATCTGAGATACAAGGGCGCACCAATGAGGCCTCCGGATTTAGGCATACCGTAACCCAGTACAGTAAAGGCGCAAGCCTTATTGAGTCCACTAAATAGGCGAACCCCAGTTCTTCATGGCAAATCAAGTTTGACAAGCCCTGAGGAACCTGCATTAATCTCTTAAGGATTATGTAATCCCACCTTCGAGAGAGGTGAGTATTCCTCTGTCATCGATTACAACTTTGTTGCCCAGCAATTGTTGGATAGGGTAACAAAGGTGTCAATTATCCCTAGTGTCTTCAGCAATCATAATCCCCTGAGTATAGACATTTGCTTACCCAGCAGGGTGGGGGCAAAAGAGTGCAGCCACAGAGCCCCTTGTAGTTGAGACCCAGGGGCTGCATTTGGTTTGAAAACATGCAGCTATGCATGTCCTCTTCACTAGGCTGTGGTCAAATCATCTGCCCCTGGTGTTTCAATGCCTCTCTACTTTGGCAGAATATAGGGAAAGGGCTATGGGTGGGGGCAAAAGAGTGCAGCCACAGAGCTCCTTGCAGTTAAGACCCAGGGGCTGCTTTTGACTTTCAGAAATGCACCTATGCATGTCCTCTTCGCTAGGTTGTGGTCAAATCATCTGCCTCTGGTATTTCAATGCCTCACTACTTCGGAAGAATATAGGGAAAGGGCTAACTCGTGTATCAGGAGGTTTACAATTTGCTAGTGAAGCCATGTAGATCCGGTCCCCCAGAGACCAAGTGGTTTGACCAGCCTTGCAGGATAGCATCCTCATTGCTTCATGAGGCTCTGAAGGAGGTACCTAGAGATCTACACAAAATTTGTAGATGTAGGCTGGAGTATACGGCAGTTATGCGGACAAGAATAAGGAACAGCAAAATGAGGTTTGGTGCAATCTGATTAGGGTCTTTAAGATAAAGGAAACTAGGGATTTTTGGACCGAGGCAAATAGGATCAGATCTTTGTGTTCTAAGTCCAATTCTCTTGTCTCGTCCACCAGCCCTGAAGCCTGGGTAGGTCCTTTCTCAGAGTTTTATAGTCTGAGTGCCAACTATCATTATGAAGAGGAGTAGGTGACATTCCCGCTTGTCCTGGAATTCACCTGTATTGAAGTTCTGGGGGCAGTTAATAAGAGTCTCTTAAATAAAGCCCTGGGCCCAGACGGTGTCCCCATGGATCTTTCTAATTCAGCTCCTGACCTCAGGGCTTCTCTTCTCTGTAATACTTTTAATGCTATGTGCAAAGTGAGCTTCCCGCAGACCTTGCACTCTGCTGGTATAATACCAATTTTCAAAAAGGGCATTCCGCAGTCCCCTGGGTGCTATTGACCCATTTCCCTGCTGGATTCTGCTATTAAGTTGGTGGGAAAAGCTGTACTTGAGCACCTCCTCACCTGGATTAGGGAGGCTGAAACACTGTCGTAGGTGCAATATGGGTTCCATGAGGGCCTTAGCACAATGAAACAATGCCTAGATCTTCATCTGTTGGTCAGTAAATATATAGTAGACCTCTCTTGCACCTTCAACAGCGTGATTAGGTCTAAACTATGGGAAATCTTAACTTATCTTTGAGTTGAGGTTGACCTGGTGGCGTTTTTAAGTGCCCTTTATAATGATTTGTCAGCATCTGCGAGGTTTGGTCCTCCCGGTGAACTGATGGGGAGCTTCAAGCTTGGGAGTAGGGTATAGCACGGTTGTGTTTTGGCCCCTATTTTGATCCTTCTGTACATTAATGGCCTTAGCGCAGCTCTTCTTGAAACCGTTTCGGATGCTCCGCTCGATGGCAGGAAAAAGGTCCCCATATTGCTTTACGCAGACAATGTGGTTCTTTTATCCCGCACTTGAATGGCATTAACGTGCTGTTTCACAAATTTGTATCTTTTATGGGGACCCTGTAGCTGGTCACGATGCAAGCTAAGACCTTCATTATGGTATGAAAGCCTAGAAATTGTAAGCTGCAGAGAATTTGTTTGCATGGTCAGTTGGTTGCCCAGATCAAGGACTTTTCATATCTGGCTGTTGTTATGGATGCCAGGGGTACCTGGGGTCCCTGTTTGGCCAAAGTGAGGCAGAAATTATTTGGTGTGGTGGGCTTTATTATTAACGTGGCTAAATGTATCAGGGAAAAAAACAGTTGACCCTCTTCTGGAAATGTATAAGAGCAAGTGTCTTGTGGCTCTTACTTATGGTGCAGAGACTTGGGGCTATTCCAACATAATCTCACTTCAGATGGAACAAAATAGGGTGTTTATGTGACTTCTGGGTGTTCCACCCTCCTGTCCGACTTATATTTTAGCCCAGGAGCTAGGGAAGGATTTAGCTGAAAATATTAATAAACTTACCCCCTTGACCTTGTGGTGCTCCATCTGGTTGAACCCTCATGCACCCTTAAATAAAGAGATTATATTTGATTTCCTCAAGTGTGAGAAAGGCATGAACATCCTGTGGCTTTATTGTATCAATACTGAACTCACGAAGTTAGGCAGGCTGACACTTTTTACCAATGCGTTGACAATTTGCAAAGCGGATATACTTTGGGTAAAATCTGCATTTAAGGAAAGGTTGACAGCTCTTAGAGAAGAGAAAATAAAGAACTAAAAAATGGTCCAACAAAGAGTATGTAGAGATTCAAACTTCTCCATCTGTGGAACCATATCTAGAGTGGATTGATGGCTCCGGGGACAGCTCATTAGTTACTAGGTTCAGGTTAGGCTTTGTAATGAGCCATTTTAGCTTTCCTCTTGATCAATTTGAGCCCTCCAAAGTCCTGAGATACCCCTGTGACAAGTCTTCCCTGCAAAGTTTGTTGCATTTTGTACTTTTTGGTAAGTTTTAATATGATCTTACTAAGATGTTCTTAATCCCGATTTTACGCAAGAAAGGGCTCAGATCCTTGAGACTAGCCCTAGTCTATCTGCAACAGTTTGATTCCCCTCCTAACTGTGACAGTATGTGTTCTTTCCTCAAATGTGCAATTACCAGATGAAATTCTCTAATATTTTAATTGATAGATTAGCAACACAAAAGGATTTTGGACGGCGTGCTGGAACCTTTCAAACACTCATCCCAGTCACAGATCTGGGTTAAATCCAACGTTCTGTTGTAACATGGTGAGCAAAAGAACAGTTTTGTGTTGCTAAAGTTGCCCTAGGTGGGAAGGGTTTGCCCAGACATGAGTCCCATGCTCACTGTGCCACTGGATTTATGCTAGTCTGGCTGATGGAGGGTGATACCCTGAAACCTGTCCCAGGATGCTTGTTTCTGGTCCAGGGAGGACCTGGCCCAGCAGTTCGGGCTGGACTGTTCCAATGGGGAACTGGGTCAAGACTCATTTGCATATGACTGGGTTAAAACTGGGGTTGCATGGTGAGCAGAAGAACGATGGATTAAACCAAGATCCGTGACTGGGGGTGAGTGTTTGAAAACTTTCAGCACTCCATCCCTCAACCTTTTGTGTTGCTAAAGTCGCCCTACGTGGGAAGGGTATGCCCTGATGTGGGTCCAGTGCTCACTGTGCCACTGGGTTCAAGCTAGCCTGGCTAATAAAGAGTGATACCCTGAAACCGGTCCAGGGAGGACCTGGCCTGCCAGTTCGGGCTGGACTGTTCCCATAGAAAACAGGGTCAAGACACATTTGCATATGTCTGGGTTCAACTGGGCTGGCATGTTGATCAGAAGAACGATGAATTAAACCTAGATCTGTGACTGGGGGTGAGTGTTTGAAAAGTTTCAGCACTCCGTCCAACATCCTTTTGTGTTGCTTAATTGATAGATTAACCTTTTGTCTGATAGTTACAAGTTTTATATTGAATTTTAAGTTGCATTTTTGTTAAAATGTTTTGCACTTTACATGGTCTAACTGGTCATGCAAAGTAAAAGTCTGACACTTTTTTAATTGTGCCTTTTAATTGTATGCATGTTTTTGTAACAATGGAAACTGTTTTGCTATTTATTTTAGCTGTTTTAATATGTGCTGTTGTATCTGAAATAAAGCTTTTTGATTGATTGATCGATTGATTGATTGAACACTGATAGCCTCTCTCTGTATTCTCTTTTTCCTCTCACATGAGCTATGGCAATTACTAAGGCTGTCCCTAGCAAGACCTAAAAAGGGAGAAAACTGAAGAATGACCTATAAAAGATGCTAAAGTGTCAGGGGTTGCACATTATGCGTGAACCAGCTCATCCTTTCAATCTTTGTCTTAGAACGTCTTTTCATTGTGTGCCTGTGTGAGTGAAAAAGATACAGGCCCTCATTCTGACCTTGGCGGTCGGCGGAGAGGCGGCGGTCGGACCGCGAACAGACCGGCGGTATTAAAAATGGCATTCTGACCGCGGCGGTCACCGCCGCGACCGACCGCCACTTCCCCACTCCGACAGCCACGGCGGTCATGACCGACGGGCTGGAGTCTGCGCACTCCGGTCCGGCGGTCGACCCAAGACCGCCAACGGTATCATGACCCTGCTTACCGCCGCGGTTTCTGGCGTTCGGGAACCGCCATGCGAACCATGGCGGTAGGCACTATCGGGGCCAGGGAATTCCTTCCCTGGCACTGATAGGGGTCTCCCCCACCCCCCACTGCCCCCGAGTCCTCCCCCCACACCCTCCACCCCCCTGCCACCCCCCAGAGGTGGTACGAACCCCCTCCCCACCCCCACCCCGACATGCACATACACGCACCCCGACATGCACACACCCCCAACATGCACATATACACACCCCCTACACACACACATACACAACGGGGACACATACCCGCACACATACATGCCGACATGCGCACCTGCCGAACTACACACATTGCCCATAGGCACAGCAGCACTCCCCGCCCGCATGCACGCACTCACACACCCCCTCTACACACTCACACGCACACCCCCATGCACGCACACATCACACAACACCCCCCCACCCCCTCCCCTCACGGACGATCAACTTACCTTGTGCGTTGGTCCTCCGGGAGGTGACAGGAGCCATGGGGAGGTGACCGCCAACAGAAGACCGCCAACAGAAGACCGCCACACAGAAATGTGGGTCGTAATTCTGTGGGCGGTGTTCTGCTGGCGTGGCGGTGGAGGTTGACCAGTCTCCACTTTCCCGCCGACCGCCAGTGGGGCTGCTGGCGGTTTTCCGGCGGAACGCTCCCAGCGGTCAGAATGCGCACAGCGGCATACCGCCGCGGTCTTCACCGCGGCGGTAACTCGGCGGTCTTGCGAAAAGACCGCCAAGGTCAGAATGACCCCCACAGTGTGTAACAAGGCTTGTCTGCATTGTTTAAAGGGTGGGGGCTAATATAATAGCATGGTCGGCATGGTTGGAAAGTTTGGTTGGCAAAAGTGCATGTGTACATGTACTATACGAACTGAGGGGGTAGGCTGTTCTAAATCTTAATCTGTGGGTTTTACAATTAAATAACCTCCCGTCATTGGCAGTATGGACCTTTGCTTGTCAACAAGGAACAGTGAAAACGAGCAATCACCTACAACAAACCCACATAAGCATTACATCATTTAAGACTTTAGTACAGTCAATAAAGAGAATTTGTTTGAGTTAAAGTTCTTTAGTTTTAGTATTTATTCAATAAACATTGGTCTTTTAAACATCATCATTAGATCCAACAATTGATATTTCGACATAAGAAGAATACAATATTTGTAATTATAACAGTTAATATTGTAATGATACAGCAAATGTATTTCATAAGGGAATTTCCCGAATCTAAATTAAATTAGAATTAAATAAAATAAGGTGCCTGTTCAGAAATTCATTAAAGAGTTCTGATGAGAAAAGACATGCATAAGCATAAAGCCTTGCAATCAAATTAAAAGAATGGGCCGTTCTAGAAAGTATTGTCAGCTGTAAATCAGCAGACACCTAATAAAACAGAGATTAGGGTCCAAAGCAATCTCCCATGAAGGAAGGTATGGTCTCAAGAGATACTTCTTCAGAAAACGCGAGTGAGATCAGCCCACTTACTCTATGAGCTCATAATAATATAAACACATAATGTGTTAGATGGAAATAAAATATTATATTCTTTGTTCACAACATCCAATAGGATTTCAATAAACCCTTGGAAGTAAATAAACTCCCCAGTTTCTCATGTCTTCACAATCGGACATAGACACATCTCCTTGAAAAGATACTTCATGCACATTTTATGGTTTAGACAGTTCTTACCATGAGCTATTCTTCTTGTTGTCTCCTTTCCTTCCGGTGAAAACCTGTCTATAAGTTGTCTAATGCAAAACAAATGCCTATTAATTAATTAACAGAAGTCTTCTGAAAAGTTACAGCATTTGCAGCAAAAGAGAAAAAAGATATTGTGCAAAACTACAGTTCAATGTGGAAAACAGACCTTTTGATGCTCGTATGTTATTTGCAGTTAATATTCATTGACATTTAAGATAATTTGTCAGTAAATTATTGTTTCTTATGTATGCTAATATTGTCCAGGTCTGATAACCTACTACAATTTTTCTTCTAATTTTATGTGTTATTTGACATAAACTTTATCCTTTTCTACTTGTGTGCTTTTTTATTTGCGAAAGGAAAATTCGTGGCAGCAACTCCCCCCACTCTGATGATTAGAATAACCATCACAATTTCCCATAAATAAATATCTAAGGCACACTTTTCCCTCCTGCTGTGTCATACACTTTCTTTTTTGAAGTTTCAACTTCCTTCAGCTTCTTGTATACCCTATTCTTCTTTCGTCCTTTTCTATTTTCTCTCTCCTCAGCCTTTTTCTTTTTTTTGTAAACAGACTCTATTGATTTTACAGAACATAAAGACTGTGCCAGCTGCGATATGCATGCCTGTCTCTCTTTCACTCTGGTATTCAGAGCACAATAGCCAAAGAAATGAGAAATCTAACCCCCACCGCCATACTGCCCACCCACCATCCTCTGTCAAGCACCAACATTATTGTGAACTAGGTGAAATGTTAATTGTCATTGTAGATAAAACTGGTAGGTTATAACCCAGGCCAAGCTCTTACAAGTAGGTGCCTAATTCCTGCTCCCCCATTCTGAAAGCTGATGTACTAGTTACTCAGTGAATAGGTATATCCTAGGGTGTGCTCAGTCATGGCTCAGATAGGGGTCTCCAGATTCTTCAGAGCTTCCACTAATACTTCTCAGGCTCTGGCTACATCAAAGGATGCCCTTCAGCATCTAGCCTCTCAAAGCCACTCCTTGGTCAGCCCATTGTTTCAATTCTTTTCGCCATGTCAGTGATCTAGGTTCCACTGCTGGTTTCCTGTTCCTTGTGATTTCCCTCTTTGCAAGTATAAAAGCTAAGTAATGAAATCTACTGCTGTGTGCGGGAACCAGCTCAGAAGACAATGAGCTGGCTCACATGGGACATCCCTGTCTATGATATCTGCAACTGTCCTAGTGATCTCATCCCAATAAGTAGGAAGACTCAGACAGGACCAGAACTTGTGTAAAAATTCCATTCCCACTTCTTCACGACTTGGGTATTTTGCATCTTACTATATGGAAGAACATATTAATCCTCCTAGGTGGTAGATATGCCCTATGTAACACATAAAAATGTATGAGTTTTAATTGGTCATCCTTTTATATTTTGATTATCCTCTCTAGTATGGTCGCCCAATCTCTCTCTGCTATGGGGTTCTCCAGGTCTTCTTCCCAGTGAGCGCGCATGGTACCGAAGGTCAACATCATACTCTCCTGAATCACCTAGTATAGGCAGGTAACTGTTTTAAATGTAACTGATGATGTTATGATGTACGTACAACTTATATGTTGTGGAGGTTCTGCTAATCCCACTCCTCTATGTTTATGGATGGCAACAGTTACAGCGCTAGGGAGTAAAAAGTGGCTGGGGTGTAGGTCGTGCTCAGCTCAGAACTCCTCTAATGCATCTCTGCATAAGTCCTCTAGTGTTGTCGCTACCACTACTACGCATTCCACTAGTCTCCAATTTCCCCAATGGGGGAGGACCTCCAGCGTTCTAAGTGGTATGTCAGGGGCATGTTGAACTCCCACCCATATTTTTGCAAGCATCTGATCCAGCAGCACCTCAGCACCATAACATCTGTGGAGTCAGCATTGTTGGGACAATTAAGCTGTAGTAGTACTTTGATTAGGTGCCCAGGATCAGACACCCCTAGTCCCATCTCCCGCTCAGGAGTTGGTCTGCCCGCTACCCACTGCGTCAGCCATTGGAGCTGTGCAAGCCAAGTAATAAGATTCGAAATCTGGGACAGCTAGGCCTCCCTCCCCCACCAGTCTTTGTAATGTAGTAAGTGCCACCCACCTCTGGCCAGATATCCATATACATGCAACCACCAGTGACTCAATTTCCCTCAACATCGCCCACAGGAGACAAACTGGCATGACTCTTATGAAAGGCCTTGATCGCCCAGCCCACATTTTCCTCTAGTAGATCGGCAGGGTCATGAAAAACCAGCACTTCCAAGTTTTGCAAGCACTTGGGTTCCCACTGCAATGTTGCAAGGTCTTTTGGTCTTGTGGTGGTTCAGTATCGGGCACCACTAGGAATAGTCTGGACTTCTGCCAGCTGAGTCTTAGTCCGGAAAGCATTCCGAACTGGTCTAGGCCTCAGTCTTATTGTGGACAAACAGCAGGAGATTGTCGGCATATAAGGCTTTATGGTGGGCTTGTCTTTCTATCCCTAGGCCCGGGAAGCTACTTCCCATCCTTGCTTTGCAGGAAAAGGGCTCCAATTCGAAGAGCAGGAGCAATAAAGGGCATCCTGGGCAGATTCCTCCACCCACATCATATATCTCTGAGATGATCTTACCAGTTCTCACTCTGGCTATCGGAGCAGAGTATAGAAACTTTGTCCAATCCAGAAACCCTTTCTACAATTGGAAGTGTTCCATGACGCCATATAGGGAGGCCCATTCCATGCTATCAAAAGCCTTTTCTATGGCAAAGATGAAAATTGCTACATTTTTCTGAATGTAAGTGCCAGCCGCTAGTATCATGAGAAGCCGGCGAATATTAAGTGCTGTCTTGGGGCCAGGATAAAATCCGCTTGGTCCGGATGAATAAGCTTGGGTATGTGGGGAAGACATCTGGTGGCTAGAATTCAACTAAGGATTTTATAATTGACATTCAGAATCAATAAAGGATGGTACATTCTCTTGTCATTGGCAGGCTTCCCTGGTTACAAGAGTGGTACTATTAATAATTTTTGAGTGAAGTCTGTAGTATTCCTGCATCCCTGGCTGCCTTATATAGGTCCACCCGCTCGGGGCTAACTCCTCAACTTATGCAGCATTTAACTCCACTGGGAATCCATCCGTTCCAGGTGTTTTTCCTGTGGCCATATTTTTAATAGCCGCCCATATTTCTGGCAGTGTAATCTCCACTCCTACCCAAGCTTTTTGTCTTCCTCAGGTGATATGGTTAAGAATTCCAAAAGGCCAAGAAAGTCTTGGATATTTACCTTGACTCTGTGGTTTCACTCTTATAGAGGCTCGAATAATAACTGTAACATTTGTGATTGATGTCCGGTTGTCAAAAGAGTTTAGCCTCCTGGTCCCTCTCAAGCTCAACTATCACAGATCCCCATTTGGCAGGGTTTGCGAGCCAGGCCAAGAGGTGGCACGTGTGATCACATTCTGCAAAAATCCTAATCATATAGGCTTTGTAATCAAAGCAGCAAAGCAGTTCGACCTGCTCTGTTACCTTCTCCTTTGCTTTTAATATGGTGGATTGGAGGCCCAGGTGACCCGGTCTATCCAGTTCAGGGGTCCTCAAGACTGGCTCTAAAGCTAGCAATTCAGCCAATTAAGTACATCTCACATCCACTGACTTAGCTATGCACCTTCCTTGAAGCACCACTTTAAATGCATCCCAACCCACTCAGGGGAAGACGCCGGCACTTGAGTTATCCCGGAAGTATTGTCTAATACTCTGCCCTACTGATTCCCTGAATGTGGGATCCTCTAGGGATTCAGGTTTCAGTTTCCATGTGGGTGTACAGAGCAGGGACCCTCCCCACCCCAGGTGCAGCAATATCGAATTATGATCTGTAATGGTCCTAGAAACATATTCTATAGTACACACTATTCTATGGACATCTGGAGTCCAAGGAATGCATCAAATTGCACATGGAGATCATGAAGGGGTGGAAAGAAAAACTAGTTGCATTCTTGCGAGTGGTGCAGTCTCCAGGAGTCCACCAAACCCCACTCCGCCTACCAATTGTTGAAAGTTAGGCTGTTCCTATAACTGGAGAGTCTCCCAATGGTGAGTGGTATCTGTCCAGTGATAGGTTAGCTGCACAATTGTAATCCCCTCCCATGATAACAAACCCACTAAGTAGGGGGCTAGTTTCCTTGAAAGTTTGGCTAGGAACCTTGCTTGATCTGTGTTCGGGGCATATATACTAATTATGGTAATGTCTCTACCATCAAGGCGACCCATAAGCACTACATACTGACCCTCCAGAACAATGAGATCCCCATAGTGCTGAAATGGGATCCCGGGAGGAGGGGTATCTGAACATCCTTTCTGGAAAGATGTGAAAAGACTTTATATGTTTTGGCCATGGCGTGCATTCCACTCACATTCCAGGATAGTATTTTCCATGTCATGGGGGCAGCCATCACAGGTAAACATTGTAATACCCTATTCCCTTCAGGGACCTAAACACAGCGGTATTACTCAGTATCCATCTTCATTTTAGAGTGATATTTACCCCTGGGGCAAGACATGTATATCCCTCCCCAACATTTGAATGATAGCCATCCCAACTCCCACTCCCCAAGACAGGCACCTGAGTACCCCCATCCAAATTTACACTGATAACACAAGCACTGGTGGGTGAATCCACATAGATACAAATAGAGGGGTTGTGAGCAATCTGGAGCGCCCGGCTCGCCCCTGCTTACAATCAGTCAAAGCATTAGGCTTGTAGATTCTTCAGATGCAGAGTGGGTTAACGTGTCAATTGCTCACCCTATGTGTAGTGCTGTACTGCATCCTTCCCATGCTAATGTGGGATATCTGTCCCATCTATTCATTCTCCTCTTACCATACAACAAATCTGTCATATAAGGTCATCTGCAGTCCCAGGTGTCACCACCAGTAGCTCTGTGTCCGAGTCATCAGTGGAAGTAGATCCTTGGTCAAGATCCAAGTCATGCCCCTCCTCCTCACCCACGGAAGTAGATGGGCTTGCCCCACCACTACTCAAGACTACTGCTGCCTCCAGCGCCCTCTGCTGTTTATGTTGAACTTCTGCTTCCAAAGGCCCCCAACCCAGGGGCACCCCTAGGTCCGCGTCGCAGTCTCTTCCGCCATGGCGAGCGCTCCAACAAGTTCCAGCTGTGGCCCGCCTATGGGTGGTGTTCCATCCAGTCCTATATTTTTTGTGGGGTACTAAAAAAACTGTACTCCATTGGGTGTGACCGACTGCAGTCAGGCATGGAACAGAATAGATGAGTCACACCCATTTGACGCAGGCAACGTTTTGCTGCTAGGAATGTAGAATGTTGTTTCTGCCTCGGAAGATCATGACTTTGCTATTGTCCACTTTAAAGTCACTTTTTTTCCTGGCTTGATCTAGAATACAGTCATGGTCCCTGTAGTATAGTAACCTGGCAACCACTGGGCGTGGCGGTGCTCCCAGGCTCGGAGGTTGTGCTGGTACCCGATGTGCTTTTTCCAAAACATAGAAGGGTGAGAGACCTTCCAGGACCACCTCCTTTCAAAGTAATTTCTCCAGTAAATCCTCCATATTGTTCCCTTTCACTTTCTCCTGCAGCCCTATTACTCGGATATTATTCCTCCACAACCTATTTTTCGCATTTTCTTCTGCATTTTCTACTGTGTAAAGCTCCAAGGTCTGAACCTTGCCCTCCATGATTTTCAGTCTTGCTCGCATGGTTATTAAGTCGGTGGGGATATCCATCAGCGTCCTTTCCGCTGTGGGAACTCTTTTGCCTGAACGACGATGGTCATCTTTCAGGATCCCTAGTTGTGCACCCAGTGTGTCAATCTTTGTTTCCTAAGCTTCCCTGGAAGCAATGATTTCATGCAGTATATCTAGCATTGTGTCTCCCGCATCGAGTCAGCTCCTCCAGTAGTTAGGTCAGAATCAGAGGTCTTCATCAATGTTTGACCTGCGCATCCAGATCCTTCTTCTTAGTTGTTTTGCTCATAGCAGAGCAGAACACAATCGCCAGGCACCAGAATGGTTTTTTCCAGCTCCCACTTGGGGTCGGCTCAGTGTCAGCACTGTCGGAGGTGAAGTGAAAGTGGAGGCCGCCAATGCCTCTCTCCTGTGCCTGCAGCCAAAGATGTATCTGATAAAGCTCACTCCAGAGCGAAGACGGGTCTATGTATGTCAGCAGGGAAATGGCTGTGATATAGGGGGACTCGTTGGGTGGAGCAAAACAATCCTGAGGCCTTTCCTAAGAATATGGGCTTGTGCAGATCCACTTCCCTGGGCTTTGGTCTCTTTTGAACGCAATGCACAAGTGGGGCCAGTAGAAAATGATACAAACTGCACTAGTTAATACACACAGCCATCTTAGTCGAGCTGCAGGCCAGGGATGTCCGTTCGCTGGGCAATCCTGCAGCTACTCATTCAGTATTTTTTTATATCAGCTGTGACGTTCTGTAGGAAATCCTTGAAGGATCTACACAAATAACCCCTTGCTGAATTCAGAATTTTGTCTACTTTTCAGAAATGGGATCCACCATTGGTTTCACACCCATTTTTGTCACTAACTGTAAGGAGCCTGAAAGGACGAACATTTTACAAATGGGGTATGTCCCAGTAAAATGCTAAAATTGTGTTGAAAAATTGGTTTTTCTGATTTAAGTCTGCCTGTTCCTGAGCTAGGAAGACAGTGATTTTAGCACTGCGAACCATTTGTTGATGTCATTTGCAGGAAAAAAACACATGATTTCTTCAGCAGCACTTTTTTTCCTTTTGTCCCATTTTTTCCCCAAAAAACACATTTTAGCATATTTCGTCTAATTTCTTGGTCTCCTCCAGGGGAACCCACAAACTCTGGGTACCTTAAGAATCCCTAGGATGCTGGAAAAAAGGACGCAAATTTGGTGTGGATAGCTTATGTGAACAAAATGTTATAAGGGCATAAGTGCAAACTACCCCAAAAAGCCACAAAAAAAAGGCTCGGAACAGGAGGGAAAAAATATTGTGTGTGTGTTATCATTCCTAGTTGGAATGATATGACGGGTGACATAAGGGGATTCCAAGGTCTATGACGTTTGGAGGCTCTTTCTGTCAGTTGAGCCTCGGTGTCTTACTAGACGGACCTGTTTTCTTTGTACCATCTTACTTTACAATAAAGAAGAAGATTCACCTTCCTGTGTTCCGATTCATCATTCACCGCCACCACTACAATTTGGCGACGAGGATGGTAAAAGTGGAGCGGCTGACCGGCGTTCTTTTTCTGTTTACGGAGTTTGCTAACCTCAGCCGGCATTTCCTGGCAGATATTCCGCGCAACGCTACTTCTACTGTCCAGGTGACTTTCATATTCATTTTTTTTGTGGACTCTCCATTAAAGCCATCCACTTACACGCAGTTAAAAAGATACGCGCGAACGGAAACCAAAGAGACGCGTGAGCGGAAACCGCGCATCTCCAGGGAAACGGAGACGCGTCATCCGGGAGTCCGTGTTGCCTTGCCAAACGATGATGCACAGCAGTAACCAATTCCTCATGTGTGCGTCTCCTGGGAAACAGAGACGCGGCATACAGGAGGAACTGGAGCGTGTCTCCAAGGAAACGGGGACGCAGTATCGGAACAATTCCCTGCCTGGGCGTCTCCTCGCAGAGGGAGCGAGGAACATGTTTTTTTTCTTGCTTATTTTTTTTATCTTGCCTTTGCATAAAACTGAAACTATTAATTAGGAAAGTCAAGTGGTAAATGGACTTACAATAATACAAAAAAATAACATAATAAAAATCAACTACAGTGAGACAGTACTTTTGAGGAAGAATTTATTGACAATTGGAAACAGGTCCAGGGTGTTTGGTCATTGTCTGCAATTTGACTGGAACTGTGCACTGAGGCGTGGTGCAATATGGCACAACCTAATTTTACAATTGTTCCACCGCAAGCATTTTGGGCTATCAGAAGTGCACCACCTGTCAAGTGGGTGGAATGGAAAGACTATTTCCTGAATTATCTAGGTGCCATTGATGTAGAGAATAAAATGGCTGCAGAACAGAAGAAAAGGATCTTGCTGCATTAGTTGGGGCCTATTGGATTGAAAACATGAAATAAAATGCTGAAGGGTCCTATGAGTGGGGACGTATGTGTTTTTAATGCAGCGATGCAAGATCTTGATAAATATTTTGCGCCAAAGGTTTGCGTTGGAATTGTTCGATACAAGTTTTTCCAGAGGAAACAAGAGAAAAGGGAGCCTGTAGATGACTATGTTGCAGACTTAAAGAAATTGGCCCTTGACTGCAAGTTCGGTGTAATCCATGATGACCTTATAAGGGATCAAGTGGTCATGCATGGCAACAATCAATCTATCCAAGAAAGATTGTGGATAAACGGTGATTCACCACTAGATGGGATCTTGGTTATAGTAAGGAAGGCAGAGATTTCTGAAAGGTGCATTTCAGAATTAAGATCAACAGAGAAAAGTGTTGAAGGTGTTTGCAAAGTGGCGAATCGCAGAATGGTGAAGGAGCAGAAAACTCCACAAGGTGGTGATGGTGAGAGAAGATGTTACAGGTGTGAGAGTAAGGAACATCTGGCGTACGCTAAAACATGTCTAGCCTTAAAACTAAGGTGCAGCTAATGCGGTATTGTGGGCCACTTTGCAAGGGTATGCAGAAATAAAAAAGAAGATAGTTAAATGAAAGTAACTATCTTATAGGAAGTGATAGTGAAGAAAAAGCTCTCGAGTCCAGAGGGATTGAAGAGGATGGAAACTTTATTCTAAATATAACTGAGGCGAATACCAAAGGGAAACCCGTGTGCGACATGGAAATCGGTGGGATCCCTATTACAATGTATGCAGACTCTGGCTCACCATCCACCATAGCAAATGGAGATGTATGGAACAAAACATTTGTGGATAAAATAGGCACGCAGTTAGTACAACCTGACATTCAACCCGAAAGTTGTACTGGAGAAAAAATCGACTTATTAGGTTTCAGGTGGCTTTTGTTCTCTTTCAAAAATAGGAGTGCCAGAGGAAAGCTATATGTATCGAAAAAAGGACCATCAGTTCTAGGCTGGAAAGATGAAGGACATTTTCAAAATGGTTTTAGATACTAACGGCAAAGAAAAAGTGTTGGTGGTGGGTGAAGGGCATTCCTCGGCCATGGAAATGGAAGGAAAATTTCCTAGAGTTTTTGATAAACAACTGGAGAAATTAATAGGTTTTGAGCACAAAATTATATTAAAGAAAGATGCTATACCAAAAATCCATAAAGTGAGATCGGTGCCTATGGTGATAAGAGAGGAGGTTTCAAAGGAATTGGAAAAATTGATGTTAATGGACATTATTGAACCGATAGAAAGTTTGGAGTGGATTTTGCCTGTAGTAATTGCTCGGCGCAGTAATGGGAAGATTCGCTCATGCGTTGACTTAAGATATTTGAACGATAACATTGTTATTGATCGCTTTCCGTTACGGAAGATCACGGAGATGGTCTCCAGTCTCAAGGGTGCCTGTTGGTTTTCCACAATTGACTTATCAGCTGCCTATCATCAGGTTCCTCTGTCAGCGAAATCTAGGAAACTTACAGCATTTATCACACGTTTTGGGTGTTTCCAATAGAAAAGGATGCCGTTTGTACTAGTGTCAGTTGCAGCAGTTTTTCAACGTTTAATGCATAAGTTGGTTGGGAAATCCAGGGGTGTGATGTGTTTTCAGGATAACATTTTAATATTTGGGAATGATAGGAATGTGCATGATGGGAGGTTGCGACACGTGCTGGAGGTGTTGGAAAACAAGGGTTTAACTGTAGAACTAAGCAAGTGTAAATTTGCAGAGAGAAGTGTGGAGTATTTGGGGCATGAAATCAGTGGAGAAGGGGTAAAACCTAAAGCGTCATTAGTGGATGCTATTGTGAGCTATAATGAGTCAACTCCTACAACTAAGGAGGAGGTAAGGTCATTCTTGGGAATGGCGGAATTTTGTGCCAAATCTTTCCCGAATTTTGCAGGTAAAGTTTACAACATGAGACTATTACATAAAAAAAATTCACGGTTTGCATGGAATGATGTATGTGAACAAGAGTTTGGAAACATAAAAAAGGATTTGAGCAAAGTAGCAAATTTAGAGAGTTTCGACCCTGAATTGGATACATTTGTGACCACAGATGCAAGTAATAAAGGACTAGGTGCAGTTTTATCTCAGAGAGATAGGAATGGAAGGGAAAGAATCATACTGTTTGCTTCCAGGTCATTGTCTCCATCTGAGGAGAGGTATTCAGTTATTGAAAAGGAAGCCTTATCTTGCGCTTGGGCACTGGAACATTTCTGTGCATTTGTGTGGGGTAAGAACATTATAGTTCAGTGTGATCATAAACCTTTGATCAAATTACTCACATGTGAAGGTAGCGTGTTAGCATCAGCAAGAATACTAAGGCTGTCCATGCGCATGAACGATTTCACGTACCGCATTGTGTATGTCCCTGGAAAAAAACAATTTAATGGCGGATTGTTTATCCAGATTACCAAGTCCGTTAGAAAGATGTGTAGACGATTCGTGGAGTGAATGGAGTGTTGCTCTTGTACATTATTCTGGTAGATCCGCACTGAGTAAAGATTGCTAGGAGATGGGAATGGATGAGGATGCTGTATTGCAATCTGTTTTAAAGTTTGTTTTAGAAGGGTGGCCTAGGAAGGACCAGCTAACAGAGCAGTGTAAGTGCTTCTGGGAAGTTAGAAATGAGCTTTCTGTAGTGAAAGCTGTTGTTTGGAGAGGGGATACAATCATCCCTCTGTGTGGTGTGAGGGAAGCAATTTTAGAATTGTGTCACGAGGGCCATTTTGGCATTGTCAGGACCAAATCGGTAGTTAAGGATTTATTTTGGTGGCCAGGGGTAGACAAATCAGTGGAGAGATTCTTCAGGTCCTGTAAAGTGTGTTCTACTGCTGATAAGAGTTTCTGTACCCTGAGACCACCTATGGAGCAAACATTTTTACTCAGGTAACCATGGGAATATGTTGATGTGGATCTGTTGGGACCAGTTGGCAATGCTCAGGAATATGTGGTTGTTCTCATTGACTTGTTTTCTAAATGGTCAGAGATTGGAATAGTTGAGAGAGCTGACACTACCACTGTGTTGGAGTTCTTGGACAGAGCATTTTTATCTGAAGGTATTCCATCTAAATTATAGAGTGACAATGGTGTGCAATTTGTTTCTGATGCTGCAAGGAAGTATTTTGAGAGAGCGGGGAATTGAACACAATTATACATCCCTGTATAATCCAAGCGGCAATGGCACTGTAGAGAGATTTAATAGAGTTATCAAGGGTGTTATTCAGGGCGCTATGGAAAAGTGTGAGGAGTGGCATACTGCTGTTTTAAAGGCGATGTGGGCATATAGAATCACTGAGAATGTGGCAACAGGATTGAGTCCCTTTATTATTATGAGAGGAAGAAATCCTAGAAGTAAACATAACCCTGCATGGTTAGTTAATACTGGTGTTCAGCACTGGTCTATGGAGTTGGTGAGAGATTGCTTTGACAAGTCACTAGAAAAATCTAAATTCTATTATGACATACTTCATCATGTAAAACCTGTCAAGATTAATGTAGGAGACTGGGTTCGGGTTAAGAAACCTTATAAGGTTAGGAAGGGTGAGAGTCAGTATTTCGGACCAGGACAGGTGATGAAAGTGTTACATAATGCTGTCAGACTGAGTGGTGGTAAGGTTTGGAATCTTAAACGTGTAGCCTTGATTGACAATGGACAAAATCTTAGGTGCAATGATGAAGGTGTGAATGGTACGATGTATGGGAAGGGAAGAACCAAGTGGTTAGAGGACGAAGTGAAAGGTCATAGAGTTTGAGGAGAGAAAGATAGTTTTCCTACCTTGGTTCAGGATAATCCCATCATTGATGGAGAGGAGGGGGTTAATGAGTGCGAATGAGGTGAATCTGACCTGAATCTCAGAGGGAACCCATCGGGGCTAAAAAGCATTTTGTTTTTAAAACATTGGATAAATCTATGGATTCCCGCCCTTTTCTTTTAATTAGTGCCATGGTGGGACAGGTAATGGGGCACAAGGGGCTTTTAAAAGGGGGGGGTAATGGGGCTCACATATTGGGCTTCTATTAGCCATAGGGACTGCCACCTCCCCATGGTGATTGCAAAGGAAAATGCAGGGGGCCGTGTGGCCCTCCACAGCCCTCCACAGCCCTAGGAACTGCCACCTGCCCAGGACAAATGTACAATTTTATGTGGGGGGCCGTGCGCTCCCCCCGCAGCCCTGGGGACCGCCACCTCCCAGAGGAAAAGTTTTAATTGTATGCTGTGGGCTGTGCGACCACTTCCCCCCGCAGCCCCAGGGATGGCCACCTCCCTGGGACAATTGATTTATTGTATGTATGGGGGCCATGCAGCCACCATGCAGCCCCGGGGACCCCCACCTCCCCAGAGCAAGTATACAGTTTTATGCTGGGGCTGCATGGCCCTCCACAGCCTGAGGATTGCTGCCTCCCTGGGGCTGAATACACTATGTATGTAGGGTGGCGTGTGTCCCCCTTCCGGCAGCCCTGGGGACGACCACCACCTCCCCGGGGCAAATAGAACATTGGAGGGGGCTGTGCAGCACCCTCTGAGGAGCCATACATGACCAGGGGGACCACCACTCCCCAGGGCTGGCTCCTGCTATGTCCTGGGGTACCCACCCATGAAACACATCTGTTCACTCTCATTTGGCAGGACTTTGGACAAGTCAGAGCAAACACTTCACTTTCTGCAAGTGAAAGCTGTCAAACAACTCTCACTTGCAGAAAGTGAAGTTTTTATCTGTTTCCCTGCACACAAAAATGCATGCCGGGAAGAAGATGAGAACATTGCTCCCGTAAGCAGGGAGCTGCTATGTACAGCAGCTCCATGCTTGTGAGAGCAATGCCGGCTCCCGCAGGACGCAGGGAGCTGGCAAGGACCACGGGGCCTTGAGGCTCCCCGCTGCCATGTCACTCTCTATGTCTCTCTCTTCCATCCCATAATGGGATAGAAGAGAGAGAGAGATTGTTACTGCAATGGTCCCTCCATACAATGACTTCAAAGAGACAAACTATCAAGATGTTTGGTAAGGATTTTATAGTTACTTTTGATGGACAACAGACCATGGTCACTTCTGGCCTAATGGTAAAGATCTTGGTATGTCTTGGTATGTCACTCAGTAGGCTGAAGGTTCAAATTATTGTATCTTATGGTAGTGTGCTGTGTATTTTCCAGTGTTTTGACTGTTAAACATTCTTTGTGATTTAGAATTGAAGTCTTTTTCCACTCGAAACCTTTGGGTTCAATGTCATAGCTAAGTCTGGACAATACATGCTAAAGAGTCACTGATGGCTTAGTGGTTAAGTTCTCATACCCGTACACTGAATGTTGAGGGTTTAAGTGTATGTGTGACTTTGGTCATTTCCACATGTCCCCAGGGTCAAAATCGGCTGGAGTAGGGGTATGCATTCCTCCCCCCCTGAAATAATTTAGACAGCAGGACCCCAGGGCATGGGTCTCTGTGGCTGAAATTGGCAAGGGGAAGGGGCCATGCATACCTGCAGCCAAAAGCTGTGGGTGGTGTAAGGTTGGGTGGTTATAGAGGTTTGGCCGCAGGGTCTTGCCAATCGCTGCTGCGCACGGCCAAAAACCATAGAAATTCACTGAAAAAAACAAAGGTTACAGGGTTGTTAGTTTCTGAATTTACTGGCACAAAACCATAGAAATTCAACAGTTAGACTTATTTCATGTAATTATAACTCGTGGCTTAAAGTAACTATAATTATAACTTGCGCCCGCCAGACAACCATTTACATATAGGGGGTCATTCTGACCCTGGCGGTCATGGACCGCCAGGGCCAACGACCGCAGAAGCACCGCCAACAGGCTGGCGGTGCTTCTGGGGCCATTCTGACCGCGGCGGTAAAGCCGCGGTCAGAGCCGGTTTTCCCCTGCCCCAGTGAATCCTCCACGGCGGCGCTGCAGGCAGCACGCCATGGGGATTCCGACCCCCTTCCCGCCATCCTGTTTCTGGCGGTTTTCACCGCCAGAAACAGGATGGCGGGAACGGGTGTCGTGGGGCCCCTGGGGGCCCCATTAAGATTTTCAGTGTCTGCAAAGCAGACACTGAAAATCACGACGGGTGCAACTGCACCCGTCGCACACCAGCAACTCCGCCGGCTCCATTCGGAGCCGGCTTCATCGTTGCTGGGGCTTTCCCGCTGGGCAGGCGGGTGGTTTTTTGGCGGTCACCCGCCAGCCCAGCGGGAAAGTCAAAATGACCGCCGCGGTCTTTTGACCGCAGTACGGTCTTCTGGCGGTTTCCGCCGCCCGCGGGGGTCAGAATGACCCCCATAATGTTATATGGAGGTGTCTTCACTTGGCAATCAATACCCGCAAGTTGACATATACACGTAGAAACATAGTCAGACAATAATTGCAGGCAGTTGTAAACAAAACACAACATCATTGCATTTCATAATTACATGTAAGATTTTTTCTCGTCATTGAAAGATCTTTTCTTCTAAGATGATTTTTTTTTTAGATTTAAAAACTATTATGTATACAGTTTGTTTCTAAATTGCATGGCAGATACTGAACATGTCAGAATTAGGAAAAGAAAATTATAAAGTAAATATACATGTGGAAAAATACATAATTTTCCCACTACTTGGTATCCACTGTAATGAATGCACAAGACACTCCCAATAGGTCCAAGCACATCTCAAGGCAAAGGGTCCAAATAGTCCAACGTTCATAGCCCAAGTGGGCAAATTCTTCCCATTATAGCAGTTTCTAAAAATCAGTAGGGGGCCCAAAAAAACCACAGGAGAAGTTGGAACCCAGCATCATGTAATAACATGCCTCAAAATATACAGGTTGACAGCCACCTGACAAAAAAATCAAGCCAAAGTGGGCATTCACCCTTATCGTGTCCAATTTAAACAAAACATATCACAGCAAATTATCAAAAGGGGTCTTGTCTCCTCAATTTGCAGAGCCAAAGCTTCACGCATGCTGCTTTACATCCATGGCCCCAATCCCGAACCTACAACTAAAAAAGACATAAACATATTGTGAAAATTAAACAACTCCCTATTAAAAATTAAAAGTTAGAAACAAGCCTAGACGTGGAGAAACTTCAATATCACAAGACTGTCAAGAATTTCACTCTTCAACCGCATTGCCTGCCTTCCAGTTACCAACATTAATGTATAGCACCACCCACAGGGGCCCACCCCACAGCTTGTAACAGGCAGGATACTCAGTCACCCAGGTAAACAGAGACCTTCCTCCATGTTCAAACAATTAGGGCTCTTTGTATTGAGTTCAACAATATACCTGGATTCCAAGCGTCACAACTTCTATGTGTGATTGCCCCCCCGGGACAAAGGAGCTCTATCTAAAACAAAAAACTTGCACCCTTGACCTCATTAGAAGTGAAATACGCCGCCAATATCTCAAAGCAGCCAAACACATATGGAGAGCCACAACAGCCAGAAGATATGGATGGGGAGACAAGAATGGAAAATTCTTGCACTGGCTAGCCTCCCAACATCAAACCACTAAAATAGTGTCTGAAATTGTAGACGATGAAGGCAATAAAGTACACACCCTACCGGCAACAGTGAAGACCTTTGCCCAATATTTTCATAGTCTATATGCAGCCCTGAACAAAGATGACACAGACTACTCTAGGCAGTTCCTTGCAGAATTATCTCTCCCCAGTCTGCCCCACAAACATGCACAGATACTAGATGAACACCTCACAGCCAAGGAGCTATCTGACACCCTATCCAGGATGACCCCTGAGAAAACACCAGGTCCCGGTGGTTTCCCTACTGAGTATGGCATTATCTTCAAGACCTTCTGGTATCATGATTGTTAGCCCTTTATAAAGAAGTAGAGAAAAACTGAGCTTTTCCACCAGATCTAGAAATGGCTATGATTTTGCTCATACCAAAATACCAATCCCCCAACTTCCTGCTCAGTTTACCACTCTATTTTCCTCCTTAACTGTGATATCAAAATATTCACCACCATACTAGCCACACGGCTCTAAAGTTTTCTTCCCACGCTGATACATCCAGACCAATATGGCTTCACATCATCACGAAGCACACAAC
The DNA here is from genome assembly GCF_031143425.1 of Pleurodeles waltl. Lineage (NCBI taxonomy): Eukaryota > Metazoa > Chordata > Amphibia > Caudata > Salamandridae > Pleurodeles > Pleurodeles waltl. Next base: position 843,390,608 of record NC_090449.1, read on the forward strand.
TTCCTCCGGCACCTTTATGTGGCCCTAGCCCATCATTCCAAAGTCCATGCTGACTTGTCGCTGCTCTTTCTCAACTTTGAGAAGGCTTTTGATTCGGTGGACCCTGACTATCTGGGGGCAGTCCTGAGACGTGCCGTTCTGGGCCCATGATTTCGCAAACATGTCCAGGCCCTATACACCAATCCCACATCAAGTGTGCAGATCAATTGTCTCCTCTCGGATGCCTTTCCTATTGGGAGAGGTACTAGGCAAGGATGTCCCCATCACCCCTCCTATTTGCGCTCGGAATTGACCCACTAGCTCACCTGTTTCGTACTGATGCCCAGATCCAGGGTTGGAACTGGGCAGGGGAAGTGAAGATCGTATTACATTATATGTAGATGATGTCCTTCTCTGTCCAACCCGGCAGTCACAGGCCCCCAATACCTTCACAACCTTAACTGCTTCAGGGAAGCAGCAGGTCTCCAATTGAACCCTGCCTAATTGGTCCTGATGCCTTCGGTTCCATACAGGAGATTGCTTCGATTGGCAAACCAATGTATCAATTTGCAGACTTAGAATTAAATATCTAGGCCTCTGGATGTCCTAGTACCCAGATCTTACCTGGACTCTCAACCTAGAAGCACTGGTGAGAAAGACCAAAGAAGACCTCACTAGAAAGCAATCCTCCCACTGAATGTGATGGGCTGCATCACACTTTATAAAATGATGATTCTGCTGAAATTTCTATACGTGTTTCAAAACACTCCACTCATCATACGCCAGAGATGGTTCCGACTTCAAATTTACATGCCGATCCCCTGCTTGTGGCGAGGTGCTTGATCCTGACTAGCTTTCAAAACCTGCCAATGTAACCCATATGAGGGTGGTCTTGGGATGACTAACTTATATCTCGATTACTTAGCCTCCCACCTAGTGGCGGTACATGATTGGTTTAATGGTGGCTGGATAGATCCTGCTTATAGCGTAGAACTATCATTAATGGGTATCCCACACATTTTATCCATGTTATATGGCGCTCAAATCCCACAACTCACCGTTACCATTACTAACTTGGCACTATCCTCCTGGAGAGCGGCACTACGACACACGTAATGGATGCATAAACTCACAAAACAAACCCCACTCAGGCATGGCACTTCGCTACGGGAATCTGCAAATCTAAAGGGCTTTGAAGGATGGCACATTATCGGGCTGTCACTTTTAGGAGACGTATGGTCAGGAATCCACATGAAATCATACCTGGATCTCCAAAGCGACTATGCACTCACACCCACCCAATTCTATAAATATTTACAACTTCGCCATGGCCTCCATGCTCAAGTTGCCCGCATTGACCCCCTTCCTGAATTCAACCTCTTAGAAGCCAGTCTCCTCATGGGGGCACAGGTTAAGGGGAAAATATCTCAGATCTATTGTACACACATCATAAATACCCCTGGTTACCTTGATCATCCTAGAATCTGATAGGAAAACTTGATAGGCCCATTGGAGGAAGTGGATTAGAGAGATGCCTTAATGGCACCTTGGATTCTCACTATCTCCTCCCGCTCACGAAAAATCCAACATTACTATCTGCATGGTGTCTATCTGTCACCACAATGGCTACACTGGGCGGGTCTCTATCGGAACCTGTTGCTAGCGGTGTAATACCACCCCAGATTACTACCACATGATTTGGTTATGTCCCAAATTCAACACTATTAGTCGGCCATAACAGCAGAACTTACGGGGATCTTGGGATGGGAGGTACCCTTATCCCCATTGGTAATACTTTTGAGGGTTCAAGTAAGTGTGAATGGCACAAGAGCTGAAAAGTCCTTCTTAGGTACAGCCCTATTAATTGCCAAACGAGACATAGTAGCTCATTGGAAGACACACACTTCCTCCACCATAACACAGTGGCGCTGAGGGGCTGACTGGTGCTCACAACAATAAAAATCAGTGCATGAAGCCAGAGTATGCCCCAGGAAACACAGATGGTATGGGGGAAACAGTAACGTCAACTTCCGTAGGCATACAAATGGTTGAAGTGGGAAGTCTGGAACTAGGACTGTCGAATGAGTTTATGTTCAATCTGCTTTATGCTCAATTGGTGATTCTCATCTTGTAAAGATTATGTGCAATGTATGGTCTGTGAGTACTATTAACCCTTTGTTTAAAACTAATAAAAACTTGGCTATAAAAAAAAGGTTTTACCAGTTTGACTCACTCAAGATGGCTTCAGGTGTGCCACACTTTTGTCATAAGTAACGCTGTTAGTGCTCTAGTTGTTATTTAGAACCGTCTGGAAGGCTGAGTGGAACACATGGGAATCAAAGCCATCTTGGGACCAATATACATGATAGCACCCACTGAAATGCATTGAACCGAATGGCTGGTTTCGAGGTTCACCAAAAGGAGAACGCATAAAGGGTGACAACAACTTTTAGTGACAACAAAAATCACTTATTTGTTGATGGTACCATGCTAATTTTAGGAATTGTGGTGTGTTCTAAGGTGATTTTACCCTGCTGGGGTTTCATGAATCATGCTGGAGAGAAAACTGTTTTCTCATGATTTTCCCCATAGAGGCGAGGGAAGGTGCTCCAGAAGCTAAAATGAGAGCACATTTTCCGTAAATTCACAAAATCTGTTTAGTAGTTTTTGAGAAATTAAGGGAAATCCAAATTTGCATATGAAGGGTTGCGAATAATTCATGAATACTCCAGATCTCGTTCAGAAGTCTGATTGGCTGCCAACACTTCAACCAGGAAGTGTTGGCAGCCATTTTGGGCCTCGGCTTTAGCCGAGTCCCAAAAATAAATGCAAAAAAAAGGGGCAAAGTACACATACCCTAACCCCCTAGCTTTGGTGCTGGAGTCCCCCTGGGCCATGCCAGGGCAAAAAAACATTTTTAAATTTAAATTATGGCAACATTTGTGGACATCCACAAATTTGACTGTAACTTTCACAAAACAAGCACGGTCTCCTGCGCTTGTTTTCAGTATAGCCCTGGGTGGGCCAAGTCCCGGAGGCATACACATTTTATAAAGAATTGGAGAAGGTGCACAGGGCCCCCCCCTCCAAGGGCTTTTTGTGTCCCTGGGATCACCAACTCCCTGGTGCTACATATAAATCATAAATAGGGGCCTTGTGGACCCCTCTGGGTCCTGGGCACCAACCACTTCCCATGGTTTTTTTTTAAAAAGGAGGGGGGGCGCACTGCCCCCCTCCTGGAACTTTTAAATGCCCCGGAGACTACCACCTCACTGGGGCAAGGAAAAAGATTAAGAAGAACCCCCTAGCCCTGGGGACCACCACCTCCCCTGGGCCAAATCCTAATTTTAAAACATGGAGTGGGACCACGTTGCCCCCCTCGTGGGATATAAAGGTCCCCAGGGACCACCACCTCCCCAGGGCTGGCCCATGCAAAAGCAAGGAGGTGGCCCGCACAGACCCCTCCAGGAGCCTTTAATAGCCCTGGGGACCGCCACCTCCCTGGCCTGGCTCCTGCTACCTCACAAGGTGCTTCCCTTCAGGAGGTAGCTGTTTGCGTTTGCCTGGTGGGGGCTGCAACAGCTCCCACCAAGCAAATGCAAACTCTAACTCCGCTTCCAGCAAGCAGGAGCTGTCAAATGCACCAACTTGCTGGAAGCAGACTTTTCATCTATTTCCCTGCTCGCAGACATGTGGGCAGGAAAACAAATGAAAGTAGTGCTCCTGCATTCAGGGAGCTGCATTTCCAGCAATGCTGGCTTCCACAGGATGTGGGGAGCTGGCTGGGACCGTGGGGCCTTGAGGCCTACAGAATTCATTTTAGCACATTCCACATTTTACAGAAATTAAACCTCAGTGTTAAGCACTTACAGATAAAAACAAAGCAGGTGCCCAAGTTAAAGCTCCACTTCTGTAATGTAATAAGCATCCTAGGGCCAGATGTAGCAAAGGTTTTTACCCATTCTGTGTCTATGTGAAAAAGTGTTCGTACATATGGCCCCTAATTTCTTGTGCATGGTCAAGGCAAATCATGTGTTTTTTCTCTGCATTTCTACCTTGAAAAGTTATCTGTATGCCTTGATGGAGGTTTATATATATATATATATATATATGTATATATATACATATATATATATATATATATATATATATATATATATATATATATATATATATATACATATATATAGATATAGTACACTTACCTATGAAATACTTACATTTTTGTTGTAAAGGCATGCTTGGTAAAGGCATATGCGTTGTAATGGAGGCGTGGTATAGGTATTGTATGTTAACACCCACATTGTAAAGGCTGTTTCCCATCTACTAGCAGCCAGCTTATCATCGAGGTTCAAATCATTCTGATCTCAGTTTGCTGGGATTTTAACAGTAGTACATCCACTCAGGTGCAGAATACCTGCAACAAGTCACTTTTGTTCCCTTGGATCTCCTTGGTGTCTGTTAATCTTCCTATGACTTGCTTATACCACTGGATTTGGTTTCTCAAGGGATGGTTTGTGGTTTCCGTTCAACTGACACACTAGATCTCAATTGTCTGAGACTACAGGACCATTCTGATCTCCATAGGGGTCTTTCTTTTCTCACATTTGTTCCATCACCAGGATCATTTGTTTGCTCTGGTAACAATTCAACAATGCTTCAATTTTTAGCTTGCAATTCTCCATCTTCACTGGGTACTTCCACACCAATTTGCAATATTTCAGGAACTTTTACAGGTGAGAAATTCTGATGAACTTTACCTCCTCTGGTCCTTCAAATCACAAATCATATGGACACAGAAGGTCTCGGACTTGGCTCTAAGAACACCACTTCTTCAAGTAGACATCTTACTCTAGAGGTGTGGGAAGCATACACATTTCACAGCAATGTTGGTGATCAGGACCATCTGGCAGGGGTCTTTCCACTATGACATCTGGCAGAATTTTTTAATGTGCTTTTTGATCAAAACCAAATCTTCAGAGTCAAGATTGTGGCACTGCACCTGTCTTGGAATGGCAGTAACAGCTCCAACCTGATGAGAAACAGAATGCATCACATCAGCTAACCCTTTGCAGTAGTTGAATATCATGTCATCTGTGATGTTCACAAGCATTTGCAGGTGCAGCAGGCAATCACATAGCGCACATTTTGTGGGGTGATAATCCAGTCCTTCTGTCAGCAGTGCTTCAAAGACTCATCAATACCAATGGCAAAGCATCTGGCTTTTCAATTATGTAGATGTACAGACGTTGGCCAAATGTGATTTCAAAGTCCTGGTTAGTTGTTCAACTGTACCCTAAACTTCAAGACGATAGTTAAAATGCAAACTCTGTTTCACTTCAAGTGCCACACATAGCATTCTAATGACCTCTTTGTTAAAGTGGGTCCCTTGATCTGACTCCAGAGAAACCAGCAATCCAAACCCTTTAACAGCAGTTTGGCTACACTGGGACTGTCATTTTTCCATGTTGGGTAGGCTTCCACTCATCAAGAGAAAATGTGCACTAGAACCAGGATATATCTCAGCCCATTACAAAAAGGCGTTTTGATAAAATCCAACTGTGTCCTGTTAAAGGGTCTTCCTGCACTTCTTATATTACTCATAGTTACAGGTGCTCTTCTCCCTGCATCCAGCTGCTGACATGTCATTTACCTATGGCATAATTCCTTAGCTGGAACTCTCAATTGGGGATTAAACCAGTTTTGCCGGAGAAATCTAACTATTGCATCGCTCTCAATGTGTGCCGGCCATGGAAATGCTGTGTTATGGGAAACACAGGCTTTCTGGTACACAGGCCTTCTATTGCTGAAACCAAAATGTCATTTGCATTTTTAACACTTCCTTGTAGTTCTGCCTTTGAAACGTCTTGCAAACTTTTGATTTCCTCCCAGGTATCAGCTACTAACAATATCATGAAAAAGGTGATGTCCTCATCAGACTCATTTGCATATTCTCTGTTGAATATGCATGCCACAGTCGCACAATACCATGCAACTTCCTTGGCATATCTGTTTCTAACTGTGACATAATCATTGCTACTTCTGTAGGTAGCACATTTATAGTAATTTTGTGTGGCAATTGTAAAACCTCCGAAAGTTTCATCACCTGTTCTCTGTTTTGGATCAGTGATCCAGATGATGTTGTGAATCCCCTTTGTGACCACAACTGCCCAAAGTTATGGACCGCACCAAAGCCTTACTGACCATCTGTAAATATAGTCAATCGCAATTGAGCTGAAAGATTGCAGTCTCTTGTAAGGACGATCAGTTCTGACACTTGTGCAGAGGTAACACTTCGAAGCCTTAAAGCCAGAAGGCTTCCACTACTTCCTGAATTGTGCAAATAGCATAGGCTGCTCTCAGATACCTCTCATTGTCTCTTAAACATGAACTGTCCACAAAAATTACATAGTCGGGCTCATCCAGGGGTTCATCTTTAATGTACGGTCTTGGCTTGGTGCATAAATCTGTAAAATCAAGGCCGTCATGTTCAACTTAATTTCCATTAATTGTAACTATTTTCAGGCAATGGTAATAATGTAGTTGAGATTTTAACACCTATTTAGAATCACATTGTCTGCAGCAAGAATTTGTTGTTTGTATTTTGTAAGTCTGCTGTTTGTCAAATATTGGGTTCTGGTACGAGTGAGCAAAACAGTCACAGGATGACGGACCATGACTGTAAGAGGATGTCCCATCACTATGCTCTCACTTCTATAAATATTGGCACCAATCACCATAACTGCTTTAAGACAGCTGAGCAGTTCTGTGCCAACAAGCTCAAGAGTGGTTGAAAAATATGCCACAGCTCTTTGAGAGTCTCCATGTAATAGAGTAAGCACTGAGAGAGCGCAGCCCTCCCGCTCACTGCAAACCAATGTGAATACCTTACTGTAATCAGGTATTCCCAGTGCCGGGGCACAAGAGGGACTGTTGGAACAATTTTAAGCAATTGTTGTCCCATGGAAGCAGATCAGACACATCTTTGTGCATCAGCCTCAGCCAAAGCTTGGCAACTAGAGAAAAACTGGGTATCCACTGTTTGCAGTAGCCCACCATTCCCAGGAATGGCCTGAATTATCTCTACATTTTGGGTTGATTTATTTTTTAAATGGTTGTGATTCTCTCTTGTGACACCTTTTTTAATTCCCTTTTCAATGAGAGGTCCCAAATATAGGACCTCTTTCTGACAGTATTGTAATCTGCTTGGGAATACATTCTGTCCATTCCTAGCCATATTATTTAAAAGAGCAATCATGTTTCGTTTACAAGATTTTTGTGTACTTCATGCCACAAGTAAATCATCAATATACTGAACAAGAACTGAATTGCAAGGCATTCTTCTTCAGGATCTGATTAAAGATCGAAGGGCTTTCTGTATACCCTCGTGGAACTTGGCACCTTGACAGAAATCTATCTCCGAATATAAACAAGAACAAGAATTGACTGTCCTCATGAAACGGGATGCAGAAAAAGGCCTGGCAGAGATCCACAACGGCAAACCATTCCGGATTAAAGGGAATCTGAAATTGTAATGTTGCTGTATGCTATACAACTGGACAACATGTAACTAAAATACTATAACATTTTCAAATATTCTGTACATTCAATACTTGCAGTTGGGCTATTGTAAACCAAAAAGTGGTGAATTGCATGGACCTCCAACAATTGCTTTTAAAATCCCTTGTTTTAGCATGTTCTCAATTACTGGAGTAATTCAGCAACAGTGTCAGGTGTTAGATAATATGGTGGTATTCTCAGAAAGACTGCATATTGCTTTACGGTGAGTCAGACCTATTCTGCACCTTTGACTAGCACAATGTCTTTTCCTGAAAAATCCCAATTTTGTATATTAGGATCTCTCAAATCAGGAGGTAAATCATCTAATGATGTTATAGGATACAATCCTACAGCTATTTCTTGTCAGGCCATTTTTAAATCAACCTCCTGATTGTGTGTTTGAAATTCAGCATCCTTCAATGTGCAGTAAATTGTGCAATTTAACTTGCACAATTGATCCCTTCCTAACAAATTTACAGGACTTGAATCCCTCACCACAATTTGGTGATCTTTTTCAAACAAGCATATTTTTACAGGGACTTTCTTTGAAACAAGTTTAGTTAAGTTAACGTTAAGCTATTTCCTTATTTGTGGCTCCTACAACTTGGATCTTCTTTTCATGGAGGAGTAGTTCTGGGACTTCCACTGTTCTAACAGTGGAACGGGTAGCACATGTGTCAATGAGAAATTATACCTGGTGGCCATTTACCTCTCCTTCTACAAATGGTCCACTGTGGTCTACCTCTAAGACTGCACCATGTACTCAATCTTACTCCCCCTTCAGCCACCATCATTGGGAATTGTAGGAATCAAAGTTCCAACATGGGTAACTGTTGAAACGGGATCAGTTCTGGAAACAGATTTGAATTTGCTCTCGATATTTGATTCATATTGAATTTGGGATCACCCATATTCTGTGGGGTCATTGAAGCTTGTGGGACCTGCATCATAAGGACTTATGACACCGTGTTGACATCTGCATTCACTGGATTGGAACCTGAACTGGAACATTTTGCATTTTCATTTGATTTGTTCCTTGCATTTGCCCATCACTGCTTACTTGATTAGGATTCTGTCTACACCCCCTCTTCCAATGTCTGAGTCTGTTACAATAATGACAAGGATTTGATTTCTTCAGCATTGGAGTATCTATCCCTGAGTTTGGACCAAACAGAACACCTAAACCTCTACCCTGAGAAGCACCCACTCCACCTTGGGCCATCTTTCCTCCATTCTGGAAACCAACACCCTCCATTTGACTAATATTCCCTATATACTACTGATTCTAAATCCTCTTCTGAGACAGTTTAGCCTGGGCCAACATTAATTTTTCTTTAAACCTCTTTTGTTTCATCTCTTGCTTACCACTACAGTATTTTGCATACCTCAGAAACTCATCAAAGGGCTTTGTATGCCAACAAATCACATTCTGTTGTATACGCATGCTAATTTCTGGTTGCAGCCCATGAACGAACTATGACACAAAACTACTGATATCTCCCTTTGCAGTATTTTCTCACCTACTGTGCTGTTTAAACACCTGCAACAATTGTTCATAATAAGCATGCACCAATTTCTTAGCTTCTTGGGTAGTTTTATTGATCTTTAACTAATCAATATCCCTTGCTGGAACTTTTCCTTTCAAAAAGGTAATCACCTCATCAAATTTTGTTATCACCACAGTTGAGGGTGCAAGGGTATGAGCATCCTGTGGAGATTCTGTATATGGCCAATGTACAGCTATCTTACATTTAGCCCATAAATCACTCAGTACCGTCGAACAGCAGGATTTGTAACAATATTGATTGGTGTAGATGCAACAAGAACTGCTAGTGTCTGAGCTGACACAATCTGTGATACTGGTGCAGGAACACTCACAGCAGAAGCAGTAACACCTGGAGCAATTACCGTTGATGCTGTTTTGACAGGTGAAGTTGCAATCAAAATTGCTAGAAGCGGTCTTTCAATCTAAATGGTATTCAAGTCAATTGGAGCTGTAGCCACTGTGAAACTGGTGGTTGTCACAGCTTCTATATCTGGTGTCTGAGCTACATGTTTGTGGACACGAGGACGACAAAGCATCTAAAATCTCATCCTCCAAATCGCTATCAGTGTCAGTTTGTCTTGCAGACTCCTCATAATCATTTTCCTGTTTTTGATTCTTGAAGGCTTTTCGGTCGTTATTGCTAGATACTACCCAGCTCCCTCAACTATGCATTTCCTACATCTTTGTGGTCCTTCATTGCATTGAGCAGCTGCGTAATTTTGCATTGCTCTCTTTGCTCTGTTCTGATATCTTTCTTTCTGTTTAGCATTAGCTGCTTGCCTCCAGGCACTTAATGCTCTGTACTTTGTTGGTTTAGAAGGTGGTTTCATTTTAATATAATTTCCCCTTAAATGTTTGTTAATCATTAAATCAAAAGTACAATATTGTGGAAATCTGAATGCTCCTTCATTCCAAGTGATCTTGTACCATTGACAAAGCCACAAACATGTATGAAGCACAACGTTTGTCACCAAATAACCTCCAGGTGTACCATCTGGTGAGCCTCTTCACCCTCTCGAAAAGGGACTCACTCATCACCACTCATCAGAGCTCCAAGAACTTTGAAACATTTCATGATTACAAAAATTAAGCAAAACAGTTCAGTAAATGTCAATATTTTTGTTCAATTTACAATTCTATTCATATCAATATTCTTTTCCAATCCTGACACAATCCTTCTCCATGAACCTATCACAGTATAGCGCCTGACGATTCACCAAATAATCCCAGTGCTGCACTTAACACCAATTGACCAATCCTAGAGTTTCACACTCTGACGTAGTTCTCACTCCTTGCAGCAGTTCACATTCTTTTACAATTTTGCTCGTACATGAAATTCCAGAACTTTAATCAAGCACAAAATGACACAAAGGCGGTGCTAACTTTTCATAAATCAGGACCTAGGTTCCACTAAAACCAATCAATATTGGACTACTCTCAGTCTGATAGCAACTTCAGCTGCTCAACATCAAACACTTAAACATATAACCTCAACACATTGACACATTGTCAATAAAGATAATTAAGGTGCATAACCCTATTGATATTCACACCTCCACTACTGCAACTGCTTTCTGAACTGCAAACCCCTTTAGTCTTCAGGTTCGGGCTTTAAGCTTAAGGGACATGGGTGATTCTATTTCAGCTCCTTTCTCTCCTGTGACATAAATCATCCTCTCACTACCACTTGACAGAGGTGGGGTTTCTATATCTTAATCTTTGGGTATAATCATCAAATAGATCCCGGTATTGGCTGTATCAACCTTTGCTCATTGTCAAAGAGAAGTGAAAAAGAACAATCATCTACATCAATTCTACATAAGCATTAAATAATTTAAGACTTTAGTACAAGCAATAAAGGGAATTTGTGTGAGAGGGTTTGATTAATCAATTCTTTAGTTTTAGTATCTATTTACTAAACATTAGTCTTTTAAGCATCATCATTACAAATAAATATAATCAAATAATCAATATTTCAACATAAGAAAGAATACAAAATGTGTAATTATAACATGTAATAATACAGCAACTGTATTTCATAAAGGACTTTCCCTAATCTAAGTAAAATTAGAATGAACTAAAATAAGATGTCAGTTCAGAAACCCAATAAAGAGTTCTGATGAGAGAATAAATGCATAAAAATAAAGACTTTGCAATCCAATGAAAAGTAGGGGTCAAGCCAGTAGAAATTCTCAGTCATAAATCAGCAGACATCGAATAAAACAGGCAATAGGCTCAAAAGCCATCTCCCAAGAAGAGAGATATGGTCTAAAGAAACCCTGCGATTACGAGTGAGAGAAGCCCCCTTACTCTAGGAGCACAGATTAATAGAAGCACACAATATTGTAAATATCACATTCTGCATTCACAACATATGGTAGGATTACCATAAACCCTTGGGAGTAGGTAAAGTCCCCTGTTCATCTTCACAATGGGCGCAGACACAAGTCCTTGAATATTGTCTAAGTATGATTATCTACTACAATTTTTCTTCTCATTTTATGTGTTATTGAACATAAACGTTTGCACTTTTTACTTTTGTGTGTGTTTTATTTGCAAAAGGAAAATGTGCGGCTGCAGAACATTTGGAATAGGCATGTTGATCTAATTCTTCTGTGGTATGTTTGGTCTTTCACAGTTGCCCTGCAATAATACGGACATGAATAGATTGGCATGGTTTGGTGCCTGTAGCATCAGCGTGGGTACTTAGAGGTCAGACTGAAAGGATACAAGCCAGGTTATCGTGGTATATTTTAAATATTTTTCAGACTACTCACATAGCTCGAAAAACGAATTATATGACTCTGCAACCACAACATTCCATGTGTTTTTAAAGATTTAAGCATTAGCCAGATAATCAATCACCAACTGCATAACTTGCAGATTTCAACAAGCCATGGTGTTTCTAACTCAAATGGACCAAAAGCTTTTAAAACGTAGCAGCAGGTGTTGCTGCACCACAGATGGCCCTTTGCGAAGGTTGACTAGTCATTTTGCAGTAGCTTATAGCTGTGTTTGAGTGTAATAATGAGGTGGAAACTTTGCTAAAACAGTATTCACAAGGGTACAAATGAGAAAATAATAAAGTAAGACTTTCACAATATGTGCTGCATCATGCTGTATAATTTGCCCTATCAGGCTGCATTATTTATGTTGCGCTGCGGCCTACCGTGGGGCACTCGGAGGAACCGAGCCTGGGCACGGCTGGGTCTGCAGTGCAATTCTTTGGCCGCCGGGCATGCCGCTCCTCTTTTTCTCGGCATTTACTCGCACGAGGCCCTAGGTTTTGCATTGGGCCTCGTAGAGCTCGGGGCGCGGCGTGGCCTAGGAATTAATGGTGGCCCCCATTCCCCCCACTATGTCACATACCTGGTCTTTTGCCTTACGCTGTTCTTTTCTTTTCTGTTTTCTTCTTCTTTTTCTTGTCTGCTTTTTTTTTGGGTGGAGCCATGTTCTTCTTCTTCTTCCCAGCATGTCTTTCTCTTCCCTGCATGCATCAGGATCCCTTTCTAACATGGTGTCTTCATCTGCATTCCCTATGGTAGTTTTTCCCAATCTAACATGGCGTCTTTTCCCTTCCTGAATGTCACTTCCTGTTCTTGGGTATATACAGTAAGGACGGAGACTCTTGGTCTCATTGTGCTGCAACACTTCCTTTGGTGGTGATCATGCTCCAGTTTCCCAGCCTTTCTTTTGCCTTTTGCTCTTGTCCTTCCAGTTATATTTTTTGTTATTGAAAGCTTTCTTTTGCCTGTGTCTTTTTTTTTTGTTGTTCCAGGGAGTTCCAGCCGTTGAGGTTTTTTCCTTCAGGTTTTTCCTCAGGGACTCCTTTTGGAGAGCACAGACTGCCTTGACGTTCCCTTGTCAGCAGCACTGTGGCTACCAGAAAGGATTGCCCATATCTTGGTGAAACGGCAGGACCTACAAATGGCAAGACCATCCTGCAGGTAAATCTGGTAAGCGATGAGTCAACCGTGACAATTTAGTCATCTCAGCCACCTAGTTTTGTTCTCTCCTGCCTAAAAATTCTTGTGGCTCTGGAAATAAAAGACTTACCCTGGCACCTTCTATTCTTTAAAAAGAAGTGAGCATTAATCTTAACCTTATAAACATGCTTCTCTGAGTGGGCAATGTAAATCAGGTAAGTATCTTTATTGTTTGCCTTGGTAAGAAATGTGGAAGAATCTGCCCACAAGTTTGCTTAGCGTGTCTAATCAATATTTCCTTTCTTGTCTCAAATAGAGCATTTTTTTCTGAAACAATTTCAATGTAGTTTTCTAAAGACCTAAAATTAACTTACATTAATCTGGGCTTTCTTTAATCATCACACACAGATTGCAATACTGTTTTACTGTTATATCTTTTTTTACCCAACAATACATTGGTAAATTCAAAAAGCTCTGGTGTGGCAAACTCTCTGGGAAAGCATTTATATCTGCATTCTTTGTATAACAACCTGGTTGATATATAGTAGAGTCTAGTTGTGACATGAGTAGTCACCTGTAATAAGACTACATTGCTACTGTACTGACATAACATGTTAAGCATTACAGTGCTGAAGTTGAGACCACTGGCATATTAACTTGCCTTGTTTAGGATTGGAGGCTTGCTGGTATGTTACTTAACCCTCTGAAACACAAGTAGAATATTTTAAGTGAGAAAACCTTTGGATGCGTTCTGAAGGCTGTAAGTAATGAAACTTACATGACATGACATCCTTGAAGCAGAATCAAGAATACTTTAGGTTTTCTTTGGAACACAGCACAAGGTTATTTTTAATCATGTTAAGATTGGGCATTCTGCCCCTAAATAAGTTTTAAAAAGCACTGGTCTGACAAAGCAGATAATACTGGAATGTGTGAGCTCTGTAAGGGTGAGACTCAAGACATTAAGCTTGTTTGTCCCAGTATTCCAGTGAAGGAAGCCAGAAATTGTATTTTTAAACCTTTTGTGTTTTAAAGACAATATATTCAAATTCAATTAATTGATTGCCTTAGCAAATGCTCCTCCAAATGAATTTGTTTGTTATAATTTGCACAAGTTTTGTTTAATTGTTTTTACCTATATATTAATAGCTAGGTTTGTATTGAGACTGTCAGCCCATTTTCTTATATTTTTCTTTTAATCATAATTATCTATCATTGTTTATACTGTTGATCTCTGATGAGATCTATATCAATATAAATTGATTGACTGAATTTGACATGATAGTTAAATCATTTATATTTTCTTTTAATGAGGTAATGGAAACAGTTGATAGTCATTATAAGCCATTTGATATGTTTTATATGTTTCTAAACATTACGATGTCAATATTTGCCCTTTGCCTTAAGAAATTTGCCAAGTTATCCTCTACATTCTAAAAGTATAATTTATATGTTTTAATGGTCTCTTTGTATGGAAATAGTCACCTTTATACAAAAATTGTTATAGAAATTGTTGATTCATTTGTTAAGTTATCTGGTATTTTGGACACAGTTTATTTGCGACTAAAAGGGCTGTTTTCCGATTTACAGTTCATTTTTAACCTAGAGGCAATTAACTTACCTATATTTGTTTCTTGTGCTGACTTTGGGCCTGATTACGACCTTGGCAGATGGGATAATCCGCCACAAACGTGACGGATATCCCACCCGACGTTTTACAAGTTCCGTAGCTTATGATGGAACTTGTAATATGGAGGATGGGATATCCGTCACATTTGTGACGGAGTATCCCTTCCACCAAGCTCGTATTCAGGCCCTTTATGTTTTTGCATTCAAATAAGGGCCAAATGTTTAGCCCTTCATTTCTTCTGTTTTTGTTTTTTGTCTGGCGACCATCATGGATATTTTCTTGGGCACCACAATTGTAAATCTAGTTCTTTGATGTCCCTCATTCAACCCAATAAAGCTGAGGTGGTTGTTCGTGGTACACCTGCACTCCCAGTCATTTGTACTTTGCCACAAGAAGTTTACCCGTTGCTCCTTTTTTTATTGGTCACTTTGGTAATGGAAATAATCTATTTTTTACAGAAATCTCACAGAATATGTTGCTTTATTTGTTAAGTTGCAAGTGATTTTAGAAGCAGTTTATTTAGATTTAAACAGGTTATTGCACATATTTATCATATAGAAGAATACCTTACTTACAATTGTTTCCAAACAGACGTTAATTTGGTTAGGTTTTTAGTCTGGTAGACATTTTTGTTTTTTTCTTGGAGAATGCCATTGTTGGCCTAGTTCTATGATGTCCACGATCCAACCCTCTAACCTGTGAGCATTGTTCACTGCCTGCTGTTCCTCCCTGTGCCTCCACCTAGTCCCAGGTCTCTTCAGGTGTATCAAAAAAGTATGATTTGCCCCCTTGGATTACTTTGCGAGGAATAAGAGCATATTTCTCAGGTCCAGGTATTTCAATTTGTGCTTGACGGCTGCAAAGGACTGTCTGAGGCACTGGACTCTCTGTTATAATCCAGGAAAATGAGGACAAAATGGTTTTTATAAGTCGCATTACAGGCCTCCTGACACTCCTGCAGGGTTGAGTCTACACCACAAAGCATCCAGATAGTGCATCTCGGTTCATCACCTTTTTAAGCCACCAATCCAAGAGCAGTTCCAGAACAGTGTCAGGGTGGTACACTCAGCTCTCCTCAGGGAGGCCCAAAAATCTGAGATTACAGCAGCATGCGTGACCCCCTGAGTCCTCGAACCCCTCCTCCAGTTTTTTAGTGATCTCCTTGAGTGAACCCACCCTTGCTGTCAATGACCGAACCTCTTCCTGTAAGGCTTTTACATTGTGGTCAATGGCCAAAGATCTTTCAGCCACCTTGCAAAGTCTGTGAGGATCAAGTTAACCTCCTGCGAAATGCTTTTGCTTTTGCTCTCAGGGAAGAGTGGGGGGGTCTCGATCGCTGCCTGTATTTGGGCCCCAATGGTGCCCACTTGCACCACCACACCACTCTGAATCTCAGCAGTAAGGCCCCTCCCATGCACCCCCACAGCAGCAAACTGGTCCACTTTTGTCTGCTGTGTGCCTTTCAGCGTTCTGTCTTAGTCCATCATGCCCCAGCTCCCATAGGTGGGAATGAAGGTTTATGTGGGAGACAGTGTGCCCTGTCCCAGGCAGACACCACAAGAAACCAGTCGCTCTGGAGGTGAACCCCATGGGCCCCAGATCTCCCATGGATGGGGGGGACGACACCAGCCCTCGCTCAGCAAAATGCCTCAGCGCCCTCAAGGGTATCCAGTCTGATCTGTGACTCCTTCCCCTGTGGGGCTGGAGAGAGACAAGTGGAACCAACAAGTGGTCCCCTGCCGAGCCGCCTATCTCCACTCCTTTGACACCCCCTCTCTGGTGCTCCCTCCTGCTGAAGCACCCTCAGGGTAACTTGGCCGCTGATGCAGGCACAACTCATAGGCTTTCCATGATTGGTGCGGGATGCCTCCAGGCTGCTTGGGCCCCCACCTTATCGACCTCAGCTCCTGTTCCAGGTGGAGAACAGCATCCAGGATCTGCACATGGTTTTCTTGCAGCCACCTCCACATCTCTGTCAACGTGCAGTTGGGCCCTTTGCTCTCCACATAGCATCCCATCTACCTGCGCTGGACACTGCTCCGGCCCTGGATCCTCTGCATTGTTACTAGCAGCCCCTTAGGCTCCCTCAGTGCCAGGCCCACTAGCCACAGCTTTGTCACTCTGGTCTCATTGCTTCTTCACCCCACCAGTACCAACTTGACTACACCACCTCAGCAGCTGTTGAGCCAGGTCCATTTCATAACTTCTACAGTAGAATTATGAATTTACTGAATTTGCCACATAATTTCCAAAACATGTCGATTTCATCAAAATTGTTGTTTCTAGCTCAAATGAATGAAAATAATACCTTCAGACAACGTGCCACATAATTTGCATTTTATGCTGCATAAACTTTGATACCTTGATCCTCCAAGCTGCCTATTCTTAGTAACCTGGACAAAGTAAAAACTCTGCACAATGGTTTGGGGACTATCATTATCACAACAAAATCTGTAGTTCTTGTGTAACCGTAAATATTTTCCATATTTCATTGTCCCATGTTTTGCATGATTTTTTTTGCCATTGATTTTGTGTAGTAAAATTACCACAACATGAAATGCATGCATTTTTACCTGAAGATATAATGACTTCTCAATAAACCTAAAATGGCTATGCTCTGCTGTCAGAGGAGTGAGGCAATTACACTTCCAAAACCCGTTCCCACTTTGGTAGCTCAAGGTTAATTTTCTTTTAAATATACACACTTAAGTCTATGTCAAACGTGTTTCTTTTTCTCCAAATGAAAGAAGGTTGCACAAAGATGCACAGATTTAAATGTGTGCATGCTGCAACAGAAATTCATCATGGGAAATAGTGTTGGCAGCCACATTAGTGAAAGAGCTGAAGCCAGGTAAAAATGACATTTATTCTTGTTATGGTGACAATCAGCAGCATAAGACACTTCTGCAGGATTAGATTACAGTAGCCAGACCTGTGAGTAGACCCATGCATGTGGGAAAGTGTGTGCATACCCGTAACCCTGCAGCACTCCTCTGAATGGGCGCCAGTAGCTCCAGCCGATGCACAACACCAAAACCCTCAGGCAGTGTGGAGTTCATGTTCCTTTGCCTGAACAGATGCCTGGTGCTCTCCCACAGGAAGATGGAAGGTACAGCTAGCAGTATAAGGGGGTATGCAGAGCTTTTGTCCGGTGAGGAGACCATGTTTGAGGGCACCATGATTAGAGTTCTTCCCTTTCTTTGTGGTGAGACCTAGACATACATTAACGATCAGCACATACATTAACAGAGGATTCTGCAGGAAATACCTCCTATTGCACCCTTCAAGTTGGGTTGCCCTCACAAGCTTTATGCTTTATTCCTCCGTCCACTCACTTTGGGGTTTTCCTGAGAAACAAATATATATAACGTCCAACTCCTTCAGTGTTTGAAGGGATCTATGTTTGAGGTTCCATGTGAAACACAATTGTGAAATGGACTAGATCACCTTTTACAATTCTAAAACATAGCTGCCAAGTAGATCTGTCACATGTGCAACACCTTAACTCTAACCCAGTGCTTTATTTGCTTACAAAAATGTGCGTTTGTGACCGAAATGTTTCTTAGGTGATTGGTGCTGGCACCATCCACAGCTCGCACAACCACTGCCTAGTCACACAGTGAAATCCAGACTTCTCATGAAGCAATCAAATCAATGGGGGGAATGTGCTGTAAAGTTTACTTTAGTCGAAGTTGTCACAACATCTGCTTCCACACCCTCAAAATTCTCAATGAAATCTTCAATTGGTTCCCACTCAACACATGAAGAATGTTTAACCAGGCCGTCATCACCAGCAAGCTGGACTAAGGCAACACACTTGCTTGGTATCACTGTCTAATTGCTAGAAGACTTCAGACCATACAAAACCCAGCAGCCAGACATTCACGTGGGCTTTTCCCCACATTCACATCACTCTGCAAATAAAGGACCTCGAGTAACACACACTCTTAAAACTGCTCACACACATATACAAAGTCCTCTACAACCTCTACCCTACCTACCACAATAGCCGCATCAGCTTTTGGACGCCCAGCAGACACCTCTGCTCAGCCAGACTCCTGATCAGAGTTAGCTGTTGTGTTTTCTCCTAACTTGTGCCTAAAGCCTGGAACGGCCCGCCCATACACATTAGAGCTGTCTTCTTAGTACCTGAGCTCTGCAAGAAACTGGAAACTTGTCTCTTCACCTGGACGAGGCACAGTCACATTTAACAAAGCCCACACTTTCTCAGCACCAGGATACCCTCCAGTGTTCACATTACATAAATAACATTGGCCTTCTCATCATTTTTGTGTTGCTGTTTAAATGTCTCTCGGGTGTCTCCTGTGTCACACGTATTCTGCATTCTTTTCCATCGCAGTCACACTCTCCTCTCATTTCTTTCTCTCTTTCTCACTTTTTCTGTGTATATTGTCCCATATGCTTAATGTTGTGTCGCAGCTGTCTACTTTCTCTCTCTCTATATCTCTCTTTCGATCATCAACTGTTTCTCTCAGTCCCTTTTCTCTCACTTTCATCCTCCCACCTTCTACCCCTCACTCCCTATCAGAAACAAGCCATGTGCAAAATTAACCCGGGCAAGGGGTGTGTGTGATACACATACTGATGCAAACTGGTCCTAGTTTATCAGTCCCCACCGAACCTCGGGCTTTACATTATAGAAATGAATCCTGAAAGAGCTCAACCCTGCCTGTGAACTGGCTCACTGAGGTCTATGTCCCCACAGCACTGTCTGCAGTGGAGCTCAGCTGCATACTTGGAAGAGCTCAGCTCTGTCTGCCCAGGGCTGCAATGTAATTTATGCAAGGACTCATCTCCAGCCCAATGAAATAATTTATCTAAGTGGTTCACAGTCTCTGCTCTAGATGCCCATGGGTTCAGCACTATCTATACAGGAACTTCGCTGTAGCTCAGCTCTATCTGCAGAAGAGTGAGTTCAGCTCTACAAAATTATGAGGCCTGTTGGTGGCAGAGCTTCATTGTCTCTGTACGCACAAGAACCTACTTCTCTCTGAGTAAGAATTGTAGTGAGAATCGTAGCTTGAGAGTGTGTGTGAATAAGTGAAAGTGAATACAAAGGAGTGAGTGAAGATGAATGAGTGTGTTAGAACTAGTGAACGTTTAATTGATTAGAGGTTGTGAGAGAAGGTGGACGTGAGTTGTGGGTGTAGCTATCAATGGTGCAGAAGGTGCAGTTACACCAGGGCCCAGAGTTAGTGTGTGTGTGCAAGTGAGTTGAGATTGAGAACCAGTGAGTATGAGTTCATTTGTGTATGGGTAAAAGTGAGTGGGAATAAGAATGACTGAGAAGAAGCAAGTGAGAAAATATGAGTTAGAGTGAGTGAGGGGAAGAGACTAAGGCTCACGTTATTAAAAGGTTCAAACAGTGCAGCACCCAAATTTACTTCATTGTGTGAGAGGGAAGAGCCCAAAAGCTTCTTATCTACAAAGATATGGTAGTATCCTGCTCTCTCCGAAGTGCTGTTGCACAATTAGACTGCCAAGCATCACACAGACAACTTTGCACCATAAAGATGTCTGCATGAGTCTAGCATAGGTATTGTACTGGAAGAATGCCCTTCGAGCAGAAACTTCTTTGTTTTGTCTAACTTTAAGACATTTTCTATTTTGAAAGTCTTCTGCACAGTTTAAGACACATGTAAAGTGGTAAAAGTTATGAGAAATAAAAGCATTTCTCCCTTTTAATGCTGGTTTTCAAGTGATGTTTATTTTTTGGGACAAAATGCTGTCTTCTATTGTCAGGGAATACGGTTTTGCTTACAAAAATATGGATGGTTGCATGGGAATGCCCATGTACCACCCCCTTGACACTTGGTTCTGCTTTGTGTTACTTTCAGACAACTTTCCAGTGCAAAACAGGTTTTGCACTGGAAAATAAATTAATGTGCAGGTTTGCGTCAGTTTTGCAACAAAAACCTAGCACAAAATGACTGTTAATCTGGGCTTAAATGTGAGAGTGAGTGAGTATTAGTGAGGAACATTTTGAAAAAATGTGGTGAGCTCCTGGGTGGTATTACATCTCACCACTTTCAAAGATCACCAGCAGCTACTGATGGCAATGCAAACTGACGAAATGTGGCCTAACAGCCTAAGCTGCTGACTTTGGAACTGGGGAACAAGGTTTGAGTCCCAGCGTCAGCTCGACATCCTGGGCAAATCAGTTAATCTCCCAATGCCTAAAAAAAAAAGTCTGACTTCGTGTAATGTAAGTTCATGTAATGTGTGCTGATGCTTAGTCCCCCCCGACCCTTCAAGGAAGTATGTTCTTGGTAGACAAGTCTGGTCTCAGCATTTAAAAAAAAAAAACCTTTCTTCTCTTTTTAGCATTTATTTAGGGCTCACTACCCATCACTTGGGTAGTAAGTACTGTATAAATGCAATTGCAAATCAAAACAATTAGCTATTTCTGCCTTGTTTGCATGAAAGCACAGGAAGATAGCAGAGCTTGCCTTTGAAGTGAAGATGCAATCTCTTATATCAGCTTTAACGGGCATGCACTTTCTCTCTTTAAAACCGTGGTGATCAGTAAAGCACACTGCGTTGCTCAATTAGAGCCCCTACTATAAGGTTTTTGTTAGCCCTGGGCAGAGCTCGCAGACTTCTGCTATGCAGAATTTCATGGAGTGGCCAGAAAACTCCCTGACCCTTACCTAGCTCTGTGAGTGGGTGGAGTTGTGCTTGGCCACCCATCGGCACAGATTTGTGCAAGTAGTGCGCTCCCCGTTGCCAAGTGAGTGCGAATGGCACCATCTTGTTTTTCCTGTTCTATGCATGATGCTGGGACTACTAGTCAATCTAATCTGTATCTTTGCAATCCTTACTTTATCCTACTTATTTCACTTTATCCCTGTTTTACATTTATTTAATTAGTGTGTGTATTTGTGTTCGTTTATTTTACTTTTTAGTCTCTTTTTATTTTCTGTGACTTTTTGTCCTTTTCTTGTTTTTTCTCTAATTTCCTAATTTCTTGCTCTCTATTTTTTCTCTTTCCTGTCTTTTTTTTATTCCTACCAAGCGCCATAGCAGAGCGTGGGAAAGACGGCGCCAGTGTAGGGGATGCGGCTAACCACAAACCCTGCGGGCGTTGGTTCCACAATGGGGTGCAGTCTAGTGCTATTTTCAGCGAGGAGGAGTTGGTTGCCCTGTTTTTTTGAGCAGCTCCATCTCCCCTCCATGCTGCCAGCAGGTAGCAGGCCCAGGAATGGGTACTGCCTGCAGGAGCATCGGCTGCTGTGAGGGAGGGTGTGCCATTGCATTCACAGATGTACTGGGGTTTGGTGCACCCAGCTCAACCTGCTGGGCTTGCAGATTGTGGAGCTTGGTGAGTACTAGTAATTATTAAAAAAAAATTTGTGTCCTGCAATGTTCATTGTTTTTTCATATACCAATGCTGCTCACACTGAGAGGCAAGTTAAGTTCACGTAATGTTACGAATATTATGTGATTCAATTTGAACAAGCAGGTGCTAGTTTTGCTCACTGCTGTAGGTGCTGGCTTGGGCTGAATATTTTAGAAGTCATGGTGACTCCTCTTGTCACTGAGATAGTGGTACTGTGGTAATAGTTGTAATATAATATCAGTGAGTTAGCATTCTGTGTCTCTTTCTTTTTGTGTAGCTCTTATAGTCCCAAGCAATCTGCCAGTGATGTGTAGCATACATCTATGCACTGAAAAGGGAAACTGACTGAACTGGCCCATCAAAGGAGGTTGCGATTTGTGAAGCAAAGATCATTTCTTGCAATGAACTAGTATTTCCAAATGTAGTTTAGGAAATTTGGAATAGGCCTTAGGTAAGATTTCGGGAATTAAGAATATGTCAACTCGATAATATAGTAATCTGATTAGAAAAGTACATCGTCAATATGTTACTGCGTTTGCCTTTGCCTGTCAAACTATTTTCCAGGAGATTACTTCTTTATTTCCTATATCAGCACCGAAGGACAAGAAGAGAGCATCAGAGGGTCAGGCCAAGGAGGGTGCCACCACCGGTTCCGCGATGTTTGGAAGTACCACTGCCACCACAAGGGCAGGGGCCACCACTGACGGCTCTGCTGGCCCCTAAAGTTCTAGTTCATATTATTTATTTCTCTAACTTTTACCTCTCCCCATTAGAATAGTGTTTCCTCTTTTCTCTTACACTGACTTTTTTTCATATCCTCTTTGTTCTATTTATTGTATATTCTTGTTATCCCTCCCTGCATCATCATTTTGCCTACATTTCTTGTTTCTGTAGCTGACTTCCTCTTGTCTGTCCTAATCTGTAGCTTAAGCTTTCTTCTGCTTGGTTACCCTGTGAACTAGTGCTGCAAGACTAAGACAAAGGATCAAGTAGTCTACTGTGAAGATTGCAGAGTCTTCACACCCAAGCTAACTATTATATGCTTTCTTGTTGGGAGACTTTCTATTTCTTGCTCATGTTCAAATAACGAGAGAGTGACCATGGTTATGGTGACCCCCCAAAATGTTGTGTTGTATTGTATGTACTATTCAGTATCCCAGCAGTTTCCATGACAGTGCAGCATGGCAGGAAATTAGTATGAGAATAGTCCGATTGAATTTGCCAACCAAAACTATGTGCTTCATTAAACAATTTATTCCACCCCTTCATTGTGCCTCAAATGACTCACAGTCATCATCATATCTGTGCCCCTCCTTTACCAGTAGCTTTACTACTAGCTTTTCTAACACTGTCAATCAACAGAGTGCCCAAAGTGATATTTTAGATGGGCAGGTAGACACTGCGAACTGAACTGTAGTAATGTATTGCAATTGTATTTTGTTAAAATAGATAAAAAGGAGGAGGTGTATCTGGCATCAAAAATGTGTAATTTTCTAGCTGCATAAACAATCAATGCTGGGGCCAGCGCCAGTGCGCATGATGACCCAATAGCAGCTGAACGAGGGGAAGTCTCTGCGGCGGCAGGAACAGGTGGTGGTAAGTCATATCGCCTGCTTATTGACAATTAGTAGTATACCACTGTATTTGTTAAGTGAGGCAGATCCCACCCATCATCATCCATCACTTCCCTGCCCATGGCATTTTGTGACCCCTGGCCATGACCCCACCGAATTGCAGCATGGTTCCATTCAGCACTGCAGTGTTGGCTGTGCAACATGCGTGTGCTCCTGTTAATATGGCATTTACAAAGCTTTCAATGGATTGCAAACTGAGACGAAAACAAGGTGTCTTTCCCTTCCCTCCCAGTGTCCACTTAGTCACCTCCTTGTGCCGCACTCCTTTATTTGTTCCTAAGGTGTGCCCCAGCCTACCAAAAACATTGGAAAAAAAAGCATTTTTGGCATGTGCCACATGCTACGGGACAAGTGGTTCATATGACTTCCTTAATGGCCTGTTCAAATTTTTCCCTTTTGACATGCATCAACTTTCAGTTTCATCTACAGTGAATGACTAAACCTAAGCGTAGCCACATTATCAGTGACCACCCCACTATTCAGTCGCAAAACCTCTACCATACCTACCTGGCCTTTTCCCTGTACCTTACCCTGCTGCATCAACCTAAGTCAAGTTTCCTTCCATTACTGCCAAACAAATGTGTTGACTTGAAATAATTTGTGATTGAGGGTGAGGCCAGAAAGTAGAGTGGGATTAAGGCCCTAATTACAACCCTGGCCGTCGGTGATAAAGCGGCGGTAATACCGCCAACAGGCCGTCGGGAAAAAAAATGGAATCACGACCATGGCGGAAACCGCCAACACAGACAGCCACTTTAACACTCCGACCACCACCGCGGTAGAAACAAACACCGTGGCGGTAACCGCCAACAGCCAGGTGGACGACAATGTACCGCCCACAGTATTACAAGGCACCAATCTGCCAGCTTTTCTGGGGCGGTGCCAACGCCAACAAAAGCACAGCGGAAACAGTAATTGGAACGGAAACCGCTCACCTCTCGACACCCAACGAGGAACCAGGACGCCATGGAGCCCGAGTTACAGGTGTTACCAATGCTGGGTTACCTCCTCTTCTACCAGGAACATCAAAGACGGCGGCGACGACCACAGTGAGTACTGCACCTAGCACACAGGGTAGGGGGCAGGAAAAAGAGAGTGACACACACACGCAACACGCCCACCCCCACCCACAACATACACATAAACACATGCAGCAACATTACTTTTACTCCCCGTAACCCCCTGGAAGAACGCAAGGACCAAATGAAATGATTGTAACAAGTGTAATCATAGATAATCCAGATAGGTCAACATAACTGTAAAAGATCAGTATATACAAATATGTACAGCA
The DNA here is from genome assembly GCF_031143425.1 of Pleurodeles waltl. Taxonomy (NCBI): domain Eukaryota; kingdom Metazoa; phylum Chordata; class Amphibia; order Caudata; family Salamandridae; genus Pleurodeles; species Pleurodeles waltl. The sequence continues at coordinate 843,415,534 of NC_090449.1, forward strand.
ACTACACAAGTCCGGATACTGTTCCATTCAATGTCCGTGGACCAGTGGTCCCAAAATGCATGGGTGAAGCCGACACATGACACCTGCCTCAAAATGGAGAGAACATGGCTGGGGCATCAGGTTGAAAAAAAACAGGCACCTCAGGGGGAAAGGGAGGGGGCCACCTCACCCGGATGATGGGACGACCCCACTGCTCCACGAGGGGCTGCCATGCCCACTGCGTGGTCCTGGGGAGTGCAAAGCCACAGTCTCTCAAGTTTCTCAAGTGGGTAGTCTGCCCACTGCTTGGTCCTGGGGAGTGCAAAGCCACAGTTTCTCCAGTGGGTGGCTTCTTCCACTGGTTCTGGAGGGGGCCTTGTGCCTAGAGTGCTTCATCCTGCCAAGGACTGGGTTAGTGGATGCTTTTCTCCACTGGTTCTGGAGAGGGCTTTGTGCCCAGAGCGCTTCATCCTGCCAAGGACTGGGGTAGTGGATGCTTTTCTCCACTGGTTCTGTAGGGGGCCTTGTGCACAGAGTGCTTCATCCTGCCAAGGATTGAGGTAGTGGATGCTTTTCTCCACTGGTTCTGGAGGGGGCTTTGTGCCCAGGGTGCTTCATCCTGCCAAGGACTGGGGTAGTGGATGCTTTTCTCCACTGGTTCTCAACGGGGCTTTGTGCCCAGAGTGCTTCATCCTGCCAAGTACTGTGGAAGTGGATGCTTTTCTCCACTTGTTCTGGAGGGGGCTTTGTCCCCAGAGGGCTTCATCCTGCCAAGGACTGGGGTAGTGGATGCTGTTCTCCACTGGTTCTGGAGGGGGCTTTGTGCCCAGAGTGCTGCACATGGGGTGTGGCAGTTCCCATTCCCTCACCTGGGTGTCTGAGCCACAAGATTTTTTGGGAACAGATAGCATGATACTCGATGGAGGCAGAGACACACTCCACCCTGCGACGACTTAGCTTGCTAACTGCTGGTACTGCCAGTGCTGGTTGTGGTGCCTCATGCAGTGTGTGCAGGATCCAGGATGTCTCCTTCATCCTCGGACGACTGATCACAGGGAATGATGTTGATGTCGGCTGTGGTGGCACTGGCTGGGCACGTCGCGGGGCAGATAGCGGTGGCTGCGGCGGTGTCTGCGGCAGAGATGCGGCCAGTGGTGCAGGTGTCAGCACCTATGGAGGGAGACAGCAGGACGTCTCCTGCAGCCTCAGATGGCTGCCCACTGGGGATGATGCTGGGGACTGTAGCAGAGGCAGCAGACGTGCAGGTGGTGGTTGCGGCGATGGCCACCGCCATACAGTTTGCTGTTCTGTCTTGCAGAAGGGGTGATACCAGTCCCTCACCCGGAGGCTCCGTGCCCTGAGCTGACTTCCCTTTGGCCTTGTGTCCCTTCCCCACCTTGGAAGTCGCTGCTGGGACCTTGGCACTGTCCTCTTTTGTCTTGGAGGAGGCCTTGCTGGGGGGTTGGTGCCGCTTTTCCCTATGGCAGGTGGCGGAATAGGTTGATCCTTGGCCTCACTAGGTGGCACACTGGCAGCCCTGATGGGTGCTTCCCGCAATGTTACTGGACTTGCAGGGACCACAGTGCTCGAGGATTTTGTGGCTGAGGTGCTGGGCTGGCATCTAGACATCCTGGCCCTATGGGAAGGACAGGGGGAGGAGTAGGGTAGAGGTCAATGTAAGCTAGGAAATGTTTTTTAGACACATTGGGACGGGAAGATGGAGGGGGTTTGGGAGTGGAGGAAGAGGTAGTGGTTGTAGGAGGTGTACTTCTGCTGAGTTTGGGTGAGGGTGCATGGGCTGGAGGCTGTTGTGAGGTGGATGGCTGTTGAGTGGGTGTGTGCCTGCGTTTGTGTACTTTGCGAGGAGGGCTCACAGACACTCTGGTAGAGGACAGAGGGGACGTGTGAATGGTAGTGGGGGAGGTGATTGCACGTGAGCGGTGTGTGGTGATGGGCGTGCTGGTGATGGAGGTAGTGGCTGAGGATGTAGTGCATGCAGGTGTGAGTGGAGACGAGACTGGGAAGGAGGAGGAGGACGTGGAGGAGGGGGACACAGTGGAGGCAGTGGATGTTTGTGTGTCTGCATGGGTATGGTGCTTGTGTGAGTGCCTGTGGGATGTGTGGTGCTTATGTTTGCCTGAGCCACTCTTGTGTGTTGATGAATGTGCATGCTGGTCTGATGGTGTGCTTGGGATAGGCTGAGGTAGAGGGGATTGGGTCTGGGTGGAGGAAGTTGGAGGGGGGAGGCTGGACACAGGGACAATGGCTGCCATTAGTGCTGAGGCCAGAGCCTGAAATGCTCTCTGTTGGGCTGCCACACCAGAATGAATGCCCTCCAGGTATGCATTTGTTTGCTGCAAATGCCTCTCAACACCCTGGATGGCATTCAAAATGGTTGATTGCCCAACAGTGAGGGATCTCAGGAGGTCAATAGCCTCCTCACTGAGGGCAGCAGGGCTGACTGGGGTAGGGCCTGAGGTGTCTGGGGCAAAGGAGATGCCCACCCTCCTGGGTGAGCGGGCACGGGAAACACGCTGAGGGGCTGCTGGGAGGGCGGTGCTGGTAGGAGGGGGTAGTGGCTGTACCTGTTGTTGCGGTGGGCACAGAGGTGCCCGCCACTGCAAGGGAGCTCCTATCAGAGAAGGAGTCTCTGTCGCTGGTGTCTCCTCCTGTACCCGTCATGGAGCTCCCCTCGCCCTCCGTCCCACTGGTGCTTTCAGACTCCGTACATTCACCCATGGGGGACTGTGCTGAAGCCCATTTGATGCACACCTGGAATCCACAGGAGCCTGACTAGGTGTAGATGGCCACTACCAATTTTGGGGTTGGAGTGCCGCAGAGCCTGCCTAACAAAGGACCTACCCTGGCACGTTTGCCCTGGCCTAGGGGAACCCACAGCCCACTTCCCCCACCCAGACAGCTCATACCGCATGCAGAGTCAGCTGAATGAGACTGTACTCACCCCCTTGTGGCTGCTGAGATGCCCTTCAGCACCCCTCCAACTCAGGATATGCCACCACCAGGATCCAGTACATCAGGGGGCTCATGGTGCGATGGGCACCCCTTCCACTTTGAGAGGCCATGCCCAGCTGGGCCTCCGCCATCTTCTTGCTCCAGCTGTGCAGGTCCTCCCATCTTTTGCGGCAGTGGGTGTTCCATCTATGGTAGACCCCCAGGGTCCGCACTTCCTTGGCGATGGCATGCCAAATACCCTTCTTCTGGTGGGCGCTGACCTAGAGGAAAAGTGAAGTAAGAATGGATTTTACTCCCCCGTCCGGTTCTTCTTACTCATTGGCCACAACCTTCCACCCTTGCCCAGAAACACATACACTGACCATCCTCACATGCTTGCCTCAGCCCACACCCCCCTGTATCTTCCATCTACCCCACTCCATACATTCATGTCCCATCCATCATGCTCACAGTGTACTCACCTGTTTGTCTGGAGGACCATAGAGCAGCGTGTACTGGGGAGGACACCAGCCACCAGGTTGTCCAACTCCTCCACGGTGAAGGCAGGGGCCCTTTCCCCAGACACTGTAGCTATTGTCGCTTCCAGACTCAGGTCACAGCAGCACTTGCAGTGTAGGTCCTCTCCTGTTGAAGGTCAGGTATCAAGTGAGTGAACAGATAGAGAATGGCGGATACATCCGCAGTGGTGCGTACCATCACTGCTGGCATACATCGTCATTGGCTCCTGGATTCCATAGGACCCAATGATAACCAATGCTGAATTGTGCCGTGGTCTTCGTCCGCCTACCGCGACGCTGCACAACACCAGTGCATTTACCTCATTTCCCCTTGTCCCTCCTTACAGGTCAGGCAGCCGCCATTTCAGGGGGCCACATGGCAGGGCAAGTAACTGCGTCACAGCACTTTTGGTCAGGAATACGGACAGACAGCGCCACACACCGATTACATCACAATTGTTCAAAACACCCTTGTGCATGCTATGTGGTGCATGACCCTCTGCTCACCCTTCTCCTCCACAGGGCACGTCCGCTGGGGCAGATGATGAGATGGCGTCACCCTCCGGTATACAGACCCCTGGTGGACCTGTCGACAATGGAAGACAGACACATCATTATCACCCGCAGACTTGATCGTGCCACAATCCATGAACTGTGTGCCCAGTTGGAGCCAGACCTGATGTCAGCTATCCGCCATCCCACAGGAATCCCCCCTCTAGTGCAGGTCCTGTCAGTACTCCATTTCCTGGCCAGTGGGTCATTTCAAACCACAGTGGCCATGGCATCAGGAATGTCACAGCCAATGTTCTCTAACGTGTTGTCCAGGGATTTGTCTGACCTGCTGAAACACATGCGCAGCTACATCGTTTTCCCTCAGATGGAGGATTTGCCCACAGTGAAAGGAATTAACAGGTGTACAGAAACCTCAAAAGCTACCATTCCATGAATGTTCAGATGGTGTATTTGGCAGACCAGTACATCTCCCATGTGAATGGCAAGTATCTTGGCTCAGTGCATGATGCTTACATTTTGAGGAATAGCAGCATCCCTTATGTGATGGGACAACTCCAGTGTGTGGCTAATAGGTTAGGCCAAGGTCCCCACACAGTTTAAATAGGTGTCTGGGTATGGGAGAGTCCCTATGGGTTGGTGTGTGTCTAACAGTTGTCCCTTGATATTTGCAGGTGACTCTGGTTACCCCAACCTGTTATGGCTGCTGACCCCAGTCAGGAATCCCAGGACAAGGGCAGTGGAACGCTACAATGAGGCACATGGGTGAACTAGGAGGATAATAGAGCGGACTTTCGGCCTCCTGAAGGCCAAGTTCCGGTGCCTCTATCTGACAGGTGGCTCCCTATACTACTCACCGAAGAAGGTGTGCCAGATCATCGTGGCATGCTGTATGTTGCACAACCTGGCTTTGCGACGCCAGGTGACTTTTCTGCAGGAGGATGGGCCTGATGTTGGTCTTGTGGCAGCTGTGGAGGCAGAAGAAGAAGATATAGACAACCGAAACAACATCATCATGCAATACTTCCAGAGAGACACAGGTAAGAGACTGGCCCTGCTCCTCTCATACCAGACTACAGTAGGACATTGCATGATTCTGCCTTTTAACCTCTGTGTATGGACCCTGACAGTTCACTTTGGATTTCCATTTCACAGATCTGGGTACCACATTCTGCCTTCTGCTATGTTTACTGCTGCCCAACAACTGTCGAACATTGGTATGTGAAAATGAACATTGACATTGCTATTTTTAAGAGAGATTGTAATCACACAATTGTGGAAGTACAGACTTCCTCCAGATCGTTTTGTGATTCAGGGTGTTTATTTAAGTGATATTCAGTGGAGGGGATGTGCAATGGGCTGGGGTGATGGTGGAGGAATGTCCAGTCTATTGGTATCACAGGTGCATTGTCCAAAGGGGCATAGGAGGTGGAGTAGTGGCAGTTCAAGGTTGTCAGGGTGACATAGTGGGGCAGAAGGGTGACAATCAGGAGAGTCTTATTTCCTGGTGGGGTCTTGCCAATGTTCTCTGTCTTGTTCCTGGATCTCAGGGACCGTTTGCGGGATGGTTCTCCTTCTGCAGTGGATGGGGTGCTGGTGGCCTGTTGTTCCTGTGGCAGGACCACCTGTCCAATAGCACCGGCGGAGGTGGTGGTCTGTTCATCATTTAGGCTAGTGTCAGGGGCCCGTTGGTGTGCCACTGTGTCCCTTATGTTGTTGGCCATGTCTGCCAGCACCCCTGCAATGGTGACCAGGGTGGTGTTAATGGACTTCAAGTCCTCCCTGATCCCCAGGTACTGTTCCTCCTGCAGCCACTCAGTCTCCTGAAACTTGGTCAGTACTGTGCCCATGGTCTCCTGGGAATGGTGGTATGCTTCCATGATGTTGGAGAGTGCCTTGTGGAGCGTGGGTTTCCTGGGCCTGTCCTCCTCCTGTCACACAGCAGTCCTCCCAGCTTCCCTGTCATCCTGTGCCTCTGTCCTCAGAACCGTGTGCCCACTGCCACTGACCCCAGGTCCCTGATTGTCTTGGGTTAGTGGGGTTGCCTGGGGTCCCTGTAGTGGTGGACACACTGCTGATTGATGTGTCCTGGGGACAGAGGGATGGGCCCGCTGGCTGGGTGCGGTGCTGGTGTTTCCTGAGGGTGCAGGTTCAATGGTGGATTTGTGACTGTGGCAGGGGAACAGACTGTCCAGAGGTCCCTGATGGGCCGGGCTGGTCATCTTGATCCAGGCGTGCAGAGCTGCTGTCGTCACTGTGGGCCTCTTCTGTGGGGGGACTAGATATGTCTGGCACCTCCTGTCCGGTGATGTTGGGTAGGGGTCCTGTTGGGGTGTAAATGCATAGTTATTGTAGCTGTGTGTGCCATCTTGTTCAATGGGTGAGTTCCCCTCTTCTCCTGTACTTGCATTATTGTCTTGGCCCTTGTGTGATTAGTGATTTTGGGGCCTGGGTGAGTATCTCTACTGGACATGCTTTGGTGATGGGTGTCCATGCATTGGTGTTACATGCAGGGCTTGGTTTTGGAACGTGTGGATTGTGATAGTAGGGCATCTGTGGGAGGGTTGGGGTAGGAGTTTGTGATAGCATGCAAGTAGGGTGGGGGGGATATATTATTAAAGATTTGACTTACCAGAGTCCAGTCCTCCTGCTACTCCTGCGAGGCCCTCAGGATGTATTATCGCCAAGACTTGCTCCTCCCATGTTTTTAGTTGTAGGGGAGGAGGTGGGGGTCCACCGCCAGTCCTATGTGCCTGGATACCACGGAACGCACCTTCCCCCGTAGGTTGTTCCACCTCTTCCTGATGTCATCCTGTGTTCTTAGATGCTGTCCCACTGTGTTGACCCTGTCAACAATTCTCCACCATAGCTCCATCTTCCTAGCAATGGACGTCTGCTGCGCCTGTGATACGAATAGCTGGGACTCTGCCCTGATGATTTCCTCCACCATGACCCTGAGCTCCTCCTCAGAAAGCCTGGGGTGTCTTTGAGCTCCCATAATGTGGTGTGGGTGATGTGTGAGGTGAGGTTTGTTGTGCTGTGTGATGTGTTGTGTTGGTGTGTGTTCTTTGAGGTGCGTGAATGTTGTATGAGTGATGGTGCTGTGTGCCTGTGGATGCTGGTGTTCTGTTTCCTATTCTCTCTCTCTGCTTCTTCCAAAAAAATCTTTGAAGGGGTTGTGGGTAATGTGGGTGTGTGTTTTATAGTGGTGTGAGTGTGTGGGTGTGGTGTGTGTATGTGTATCAGGTGTGTGTATTTTGAATTGTCCAATGTGGTTGTGTTTTGTAAGTGTGTGTATTTTGAGCGTGGCGGTGTGTACCGCCAATGGATTACCGCGATTGAATGACCGCCACGTTGATTTGTGGGTCGTGATAATGTGGGCGTATTTCTGTTGGCGTGACGGTGTGGGTTTTGCTATCGCCAGTTTATCACTGACCTTTGGTGTGGCGGACTTGTGTGGGTGTCTGTATTGTGGCAGATTACAAGATGTGGGTCGTAATACCTATAGCGGATTTCCGCCGCGGCCACGGTATCTTGACGGGCGTCAGCATGGCGGTACGTGGGATTTACTGCCAGGGTTGTAATGAGGGCCTAAGCGTCTGTGATTTTGTGTGTTGCAGGCGGGATAGCCTGTGACGAATGTGTCCAATAAACTCTGTAAATTGCGTTCCTTTCCTTGTATTGCATTGCATTGTTTTTGCCACAGTCTACTTACAGCACACAGGATGTCCATTAGCCGCATGTTATACATGACTTGTGTGACATAATAATCAGCCGTTTGTTTGGATGCAGAGTAGTACTGAAAGCCATTTGGAGAAGAGCAGGGCTTTTGCAGCTATCCCAGCTGCAGACTGTAGATAGTAGCAAATTTGTACCTGATGTGCTAGCAAGCACACCTCCAGTCATTTAGCACAACATGAATAGAATACTTGCACTCCCTAGAGGATGATGCCTTACTCATTAATCAGAGTTATTTTTCTTTTTCCTCACAAAGTGTCTTTGTGATTTACTTTTTTTAGGAAATCCTTTACAATAAAAAAAAAAACACTTTGTTTGTCTAAATCTTATGCTGCCTTCGTTCAGCCACTCAGTGCTTTTATGAGAGGCTTGTGTTGGTAAAATCAAGTCCCTGTGACTTTTCTAATCACAGAAAAAAATCCCAATGACCCTAGGGGACCAGAAATGTATGTATAGTGTATCACTATATAATTTTAAAAAACAAGCGTTTGCACAGAGCATTCTTTACAATTTGGCTTTTTTCTTTTTTTTTCTTTCTTGATGTAGCTACTCCTGCTGGTCCACCACCACCACTGACTCAACAGGAGATAGTGGCCCAGCTCCAGTGACAGATACTGGAGGCCATCAGGGCCCAGTACCAGCGGCACGTGGATGAGGAGGGCGAGGCACATGCACCTGTTCTGGACCCCAGTTCCACCATCCAACCACCTGCACCGCCAGCCTTCAGGCCATGCTAGCACCAGTGCCGCCAGCAGCTTAGAGCTGCCCAATCCTGTATCACCATTGCTTCCCCCTTTCAGACCAGCAACACAATCGCCAAGTGGTGTGCGAGCTGGTGCACTTGGGCCGTAGGATGGTACGCCTCCAAGCGTTAATTTTCTTTACTGGTTTTTCCTGGCTTACACCTTATTAACTTGGGTCTATTTTGGTTTCCTTGTATTTCTATCATTCCATATCACCTTTGTATGGTTGTTACAAATAATTTTATAATTGATTACGCTACTATGATGTAAAACCAGCCATGAAATAACCCCAAGCTTGGTAGCCACAAGGGGCTAAAACACGTGTTGGCTGCATGTTTAAAAATAGTGAAGGATGTTTTAGGAATATTTGAGAAATTCACAAGCCTGCAATTACAAAAGAGAATGGAATTATTGCATCTGATCTGAATCCAGGAGTTTATATTAAACATTGGATTAACCGAGGATGAAATACCTATAACTTTCAGCTGTGTCCTGCAACACTGGATTTGACTAGGCCCCGTTTGTCTGCATCCATGGTCATAGCTTTCCCAATTTCATTGCCCCTTTTTTGAATGACATTGTCATTGATCTGTCTATACTGTTCAAACAGGTGTTGCAACATATAATATGTCAAGTTACATGTGTAGGCACCTCCTGCATCAGGGCTTTGACTGGTACTCAATTAGCATGCTGAATAATCCGCAACTGTTTCCAGGATTTAAAAGAATGGCTGAAATGAGTGTAGATTCTTCTAGAGGTGGTCAGTATATTGCTGACTGTGGGCCTGATTAGAACTTTGGCGGAGGGGGTAAATCCATTTCAAATGTGACGGATATCCTGCCCGCTGTATTACGAGTCGATTATATCCTATGGAACTCGTAATACGGTGGGAGGGATATCCGTCACATTTGGGACAGATTAACCCCCTCCACCAAAGTTGTAATCAGGCCCTATGTCTTCTTTTTTTGAGAAACTCTTGCACAACCAGGTTGATGTAATGCGCCAAACACAGGGCCCTGAAATAGCCACTGTGTGCCATTGCCTTTACTATGTTACTGCTATTGTCCGTGGCAACAAATCCAATTCAGAGACCTCTGCCCTGCAGCCATTCAGACACTTTGCTGTTACATTTGGCCAAGGTGTTTGGAGCTATATGTGATTTCTACATGATGAAAATGACTACTGTTGCATGCTGCCAAATGCTCTTAAAACGTTCTTCAGGTCCAGGACCAGAAGATAGCTGTTGCATTACCCAGGCAAAATAGATCCAGTGTGAATTGATACACATGTAATCAGTTGCCTGGCAACTGGTCCACATGTCTGTTGTCAGGTGGATAGTGTGAACAGCTCGTTGCTGCACAGCTTGTCCAACCAATTGCAGCACGTCATGATGCAACACTGGAACAGCAACTCTGGCGAAATAAGTCTGACTTGGAACCTTCCATTTCGGGCAGATGGACGAGAAAAATTCTAAGAATCCCACTCCTTCCACAAAAGAAAAAGGAGGCTGTCCAGTGCTAACATTTTTGCCAGCTTCCATTGTACAAATGTGTCATTGGATGGTTGTGTTCTTAAGGCCCTTCTGCATAAACATGCCCATAATACAGGCCTGGATTTCCTTCTTTTCTGGGGTCACTGACGCAGGCAACGTTCAAGTAAGTAGGTGGTGGTAGGCTCAATGTGCATCATTCGGCATTCACTGTATGCCATGGTGTCTCCATCTGACTCTGTCTTCTTGTGCCATTGTAAGGTCACTGAGGTGGGTGATTCTGGTGCCCTGCTTGGGACAGGGCTGCTTTGCTTGAGTGTTCCACCCTCTTCTTCCTCACGGCCTCTCACCATCATTGGACTTGTAGGTGATGTTTTCTGGCTCTCCTCACCTTCACCGCAACCATGTTCAGATATTTTTTATAATGCTCCTCCCACCGGTTTGCGTGATGTTTTTTCATAGGGGTTGTTTAGCCATAATGTGAACCAGGCTTACCGTGGTGAGCACTTGCATGGCAAATGGAGCATATAATGCTTACCTCCTGTTTTCTAGGTGTAAAAAAGCTCCACTGCAATACCTGAAGAAGAACTGGAGGCAGCTGGGTCTGTCGTTCATTGCCTTTCTGCAGTGCATACTTCTACTGAGGTAGGGTTTGGTGCATGTCTTAGCTGGGGCTTTACAAATATGGGAGCTGGTAGTGCTACTTGTGCCACATCCCTCGGAGTAGACTGAATAGGAGGTGTAATGTTGGACTATTCTGTGCCAGCTTCCACAATGACTGGCTCATTGTCGTCATCCACTTCTGCTCACTGGCCACTTTCTTGACTGCAACTTTATTTGGGGCTATCTTAAATTTCTCAGTTGGCAGCGGCACTAAGCTGCACAAGCGGAATAGATTGGAGGACTGATGTCACCGTACAGTCCTTCTGTGTGGCAGTACTGTGGTGATGTTGTTTCTTCTCTTGTGCACCTAAAAGCAAACAAGCAAGAAAAGCATTTAGCGTGACATGGCATGGTTGCAGTCTGAATTAGTAGAGACAAAGGCAATCTAATTTAGTGTGGTTTGTTAATTAGGGAATAAATAAAAATGTATCCAACCAATTTTAAAGTCAAACGACACCACCATACCATTAAATGTAATTTGTAATCAGGATAACATAGCATACTGATATAGCTCTTGCAGTATGTTCATCTATTCTAAAGAAGACACCTGTGTAGTCAGGAAGGTGTATGGGTAAATGGAATAATCCTTGAAAAATTGAAGGTTAGTGTGAGCCTGTGGAAGGCACAGTGGTCCAGGGAGAAATGGAATTATCAATAAAAAATTAATAATGCTGATGTGTCTGCAGTCAGCTACTTTGTGGCAGGCAGGATGTCCAGGAGGAAATTGAATTATATCTAAAAAATGAATGCTGTTATGCGGCTGTGCACCTATGGTGGATGGATCGAGGCAAAATGCACAAAAAGAAAGAAAGAAAAAGACGGGGAAAAAAATCTAAAATAAATACGACATTGAAATAAAAACGTTAAAATAAAAAAATAATCTAAAATACATTTATTTAAAAAAAAATTAATAAAATTAAAAATTAAAATTAAAAATTGAAATAAAAAAAGGATTATTTATTGCTGGTGTTTGAATGGGGGTATGAAAAACCTATTGTGAGGCAAGAAGGTGCAAATGAAAAATTAAAACAAAAATGCATGTAATATAAAGCACTGTTCATCACCTTCATATTCATAATACACATTTACTACAATATTCCTCAAGCATATTATTGAACTGATATCACATCGATGCAAGCCTACAGCAAAAGCACACAGGCTTGATGAACAAAATGGCCACCAGCCACATGGTCAAACAACCATAGTGAGCAAGGAGGAATAGGGAACAAAGAACACATGCATGCCTATGGCAAAAGCAATCTGGCTGGATGCACAAAATGGCTGCCATCCTTATGGTCAAACAACAACAGAGAGCAGGGAGGCACGGAGAACAAAGAGCACATGCAAGCATATGGCAAAAAGCACACTGGCTGGATGCATAAAATGCTCCCAGACACATGGTCAAACAACAAGAATGACCAGGGAGGCATAGAGAACAAAGAACACACTCAGGCCTATGGACAGAGATTACACGAAATGGCCCCTGGCCACATGGTATGGAGAATACAGAAAAATGATGACCAATAACTAACACACTCACACACACTGGCCTGAAAATGGAAGCATGGTAACACTGAAGATAACACTACCATTAATTCAGCAATTTCAAACACAAAATGTAACTGAGCTGAAAAAAGCTTACAACAACACACATCCTCCTACTGCATCAAATATTACCCCACATATACACTTTTTGCAGAAAGAAAACATGAAATACAAACAACAGCCATTTTTATTTTATTTAATCCAGTGCCATCCCTGCCCTAAATTATGTTTTAAAAACCACATACCCCAGAAATATTTCTTTCATGCACTGATAACTAGTAATGGACCTACTGGCTGGATGGCCTGTTAGAAGACTAGGTCACATAGTCAAATAAATGAATATTGCAGATGTAACAAACATGGAGAAAAGGTACTAAACTGGGCAACATTTTTCTTTTTTTTAAAAAGTGAAAACTGTGCCCCTACTTAAACTCCAGGCCACCAACTACAATGAAATTTTAAAATCAAATAAAAGTACAAATAAAACTGGTGCATGCCCTATCAAACAAACAACACCCTTAAACACTTAAACACTAGTTTGTTACACTTACTTGTGTGATATCACAAAAACATAGGGCCTGATTACGATCTTGGCGGAGGGGATTACTCTGTCACAAACTTGACAGATCTTGCACCCGCCGTATTACAAGTTCCATTATATCACATGGCATATCCATCACGTTTGTGATGGAGTAATCCTCTCTGCCAAGGTCGTAATCAGGCCCTAAGTCTATAAATTTAAAGGTGTACATTCAGCATACAAAGAGAGTGATGCTTCCACCTCGAAATCCAAGTGAAAAGTGACCAGGAGATGGACAAAGCACTGGGAGGAGCCTGCCAGGCAGAAACAGGAAGATGTAGTTTCTGGGGCTCTTCCGTCGTGTTGGAAAATAAGTTAAAAAAAAAAGGCTTCTCGTACTAAAAACAACTTGTACAGTCTGTTGGCAAAGAACATCTTCTCGAGTAGATTTAACTGTGTCTCGAGCAGAGAATTTACTCAAGATTCACTCGCGAACGGCACTATATTGGTGCCGTTGGGGCTGGAAGCCATGCGAGCAGAGCTAAATCTCACATGCGCACTCACTAGCGGCCTGAGCATATCATGCCACTCGCAAGTGAGCTAAAAAAACAAATCTCAAGCACACAAATGGAAACAAATAACTCCGCTTCGCGGCACATGCCGGAATTTCAGACCTCTGCGTTACTCGGCATAGCGCGGAGTGCCGAATTCCAAAAACTCTGACAGCGGAATGGAGTTTACCAGAAAAGGCCCAGTTTTTGTTTGTCCTGGATGTTGTGATTCATCTGTGACCCCTATCGCGTCGTTTAGGACACTGCAGAAGCAAGACAAACTGAAGCAGTCCCTCAGAGAAAAGAAATTTTTTTTTCGGCTGACCACTGTCTTCTCCAGCCATACTTCATCCAGGCTTTCCCTGTGACAGATGCACACAGCTGCAGGCCCGGAGCCTGATTAGGAAACACGATGGGGGATGGGTAGGTGAGAGGCTTTGCGCCCAATGGGCATTGCACGTCTGGTGGATGTGCTGTACTTTGTTTTTAAAGAAAAGCTTCTTTCCACGATCAGAATGGGGAATATTATGTAGATCAGGGAATTACCAAGGGGCAGATTTAAGAGCCCCATCGCCACCTTAGTGCTGCCATAGCGTCATTTTTTACGCTAATGTGACGCTAAAGTGACATTTCCCCCAAGCCATATTTACAAAGTGGTGCACTGCATGCGTGCCCCACTTTGTAAACCCTTATACCACATTATGGCTGTGCCAAGCATAATGTATGCAAGGGGGCTGAAAAAATGGCGCAAGGAAATATTTCCTTGTGCCATTGTTTTCTGCACTTTTAAGCCTGCTAAAGGGGGGTCGCTAAATCTGCTACCAAGTGTTTCCCAAGATGAGTTTCGGGTCTGTTCCTGCTCATAAAACACACCTGCTTACAACAGGTGAAATTTATGAGCAGAAATGAAAGTGTACTGAAACTCGTAATTGTGCGGCGTGGCCGGCGCACCTCATAATTAGCCTCTTTGAGATTCGGCTGTGTACAATACTGTAAATAACTTGCTGACAGAGCCATAGATCAGAGGTACCCTAGGAACTAGGTCCCTTCTTGGTGCAGCTGTGCTTCGAGGAAAGCAATTAATTATAGTCGAGTTTCGAGAAAAAATGAACATTACAGGGCTCACATGTCGAGGATGTGATGTGATACAGCAAGCTTAAATGTCAACAGTAGTTCGATGAGCAACTACTTATAAGCGATGTAAATTACATGCTTGTTTGTAATGTAAGGAAATAAACGTACACCCCTCCACACAGACATAGTACTCAGAGGCATGGTGGCATTTATTTGCATACAGGCTTAACGACCCCCTCCCGTGTATCATCGCCCTTACGGCTTCTGATCATAGCCCACGCTTGTGGTATGTCATCAGGGCTAGAGAGGTGCCAATTAAGGCTCAGATCCTGCTGAGTTAAAGGGTGTGTTATTTATATAGGCAGAAATTAGCATTTTCAAGAAAATCAAAAAAGCACAAGTCCCACTGGTTTTATCTGTATGTGTGTGTTTTCTGCAGCAGTTTTGCGGAAGTCCTTTCCTCTACTGTACATTCTAGATAACACTTTTATGTTTCTTTGGTACAGGAGTGCTGAAGTAGAAATACATTCTAAATGATCTGCTCCTACAGCATGGACACTTTGGGGCATATTTATGCTCCATTTGCGCAGAATTTGTGACATTTTCCTTTATGCAAATTCGGCGCAACCGTAACTTAAAATTTATACTTTGGCACTATACCAGTCTAGTGCCAAAGTTTTGGACTTAAAGTCATTTTTTGCTAGCGGGAAACTACCTTGCGTCAATTGGATGCAAGGTCGGCGTTCCTAGGCAAAAAATAACGATATGGCCCTAGTGCCATATCTATCCCCCTGGCTAAAATTAAGCACTGGGGAGGTGGGCCTTAAATAATGGCGCTAAGCTTGCTTAGAGCCATTATTTAATACCTGGGTAAGGACAGGCGTTAGGTACCCTGTGGTCCTATTTCCATGGTCAGAGACCATGGAATGGGCCCACAGGTGCCCTTCCCTGGCCCCAGGGACACCCCCACCCACACCAGACATAGGACTAAGAGGCATGGTGACATTTATTTGCATACAGGCTCAACGACCCCCTCCCGTGCACCATCACCCTTTAGGCTTCTTATCATAGCCCACTCTTGTGGTATGTCATCACGGCTAGAGAGGTGCCAATTAAGGCTCAGATCCTGCTGAGTTAAAGGATGTGTTATTTATATAGTCAGGAATTTGCATTTTCAGGAATATCAAAAAAGCACAAGTCGCGCTGGTTTTATCTGTACGTGTGTGTTTTCTGCAGCAGTTTCAGTGGAAGGCTTTTCCTCCGCTGTACATTTTAGTTAACAGTTTTATGTTTGTTTGGTACAGGAGTGCTGAAGTAGAAATAAAGTCTAAATGATCTGCTCCTACAGCATGGACACTTTGGGGCATAGTTATACTCCATTTGCGCCGAATTTGCGTCATTTTCTTTTACGCAAATTCTGTGCACACCTAACTCCAAATTTATACTGTGGCACTAGACCTGTCTAGCGCCAAAGTTTTGGACTTAAAGTCATATTTTGCCAGTGGGAAACTACCTTGCGTCAATGAGATGCAAGGTCGGCGTTCCCGGGCAAAAAATAACGATATGGCCCTAGCGCCATATCTATCCCCCTGGCTAAAATCAAGCATGGGGGCAGGTGGGCCTTAAATAATGGGGCTAAGCTTGCTTAGCCCCATTATTTAATGCCTTGGTCAGGGCAGGCGTTAGGTACCCTGTGGGCCTATTTCCATGGTCAGAGACCATGGAATAGCCCCACAGGTGCCCTTCCCTAGCCCCAGGGACACCTCCATCCACACCAGAGGAATGCCAGAGGATAGGGGGACCCCATCCTCTGGTGAGTAAGATAAGTACAGGTAAGTATATTTATTTTTATTAATAAGTGCCATAGGGGGGCCTAACTTGAGCCCCCTACATGGCACTGGGCCCAATGGCCATGCCAGGGGTAAATGTGCCCCATGGGCATGGCCATTGGGGTGGTGGGCATGACTCCTGTCCAACCAAGACAGGAGTCATGTCCATGGGGGTAGTGCGTCAAAGGATGATGCTAGTCTGGTTAGAGGCCTTATTTATGCCTCTGCTCATACTAGTGTCATCCTTTGACGCACAACCTCCTGTTTCCCCTACACCTTCCCCACCCGGCTAGTGTCCTTTTTTATGGCACTAGCTGGGCCTTACCGCCGGCTACCGTCATACCATAAATATGATGCGTTAGTGCAGTTTTGCGTGAAAAAGTATAAATCAGGGCCTTAGGCCCTGATTAGGAGTGGGCCAGTATTTCCCCACACCTGCACAAACTCCTGAGTTTAGTGTTGTTTAACACGTCAAGTAATCACTGACGGCCTGATTATGAGTGCGTTGGTTAATTCCAACCTACGCACGGGTGGGAATTACGGGTCTTGTTTTATTTAATGCGTCTGATATCGGATGTGTTAAATAATTCAACCTTAGTTAACTTTCGAGAGGTCACATCAGTATTTTGTATGAATTTTCCTTGTTTAGTGAGCGCTAAAGAGGAGTCATCCACATTATTTCTAATAGAAGCATTCTGGTAGCTTGATGGCAAATTCTGCCTCCTAACTTTCCATATATTTATATTTAAGTGGCTGCGGAGTCCGTCCTAATAATTTGTAGAGACTGGAGATTCGTTTTGATGCACAGGAATCTAAAAATACGTGTCTTTTCTCTGGCTCCTTTTTCTTTACATTGATCTGGTTGAGCCCAATGAAGGAACTGAATCAATCTAAAATTGCCTGTGAGTGACAAATAAAAAGATTCAACATAGGCGTCACTGCCTTTGAGTTTGCAATTATGAAACAAATAGCCCACTAACAGTAGGGATGCATGTCTCCAATTCCGCAATCTGACTTCTGTTATTCCAGGAGGACATTCTAGGTTGGGGACGAATACCGGTTTTGGTGGATATAGATCGGAAGCAACTTTGGGGAATTAAGAAAGCTGGTGCGGCACTCTGTACAGCACCACTTTTCTCACGCCCTTTACTGCCCCCGCCACCATGTGTGTGCCATATTTAAAATACGGCACCACATGGCGCAGGGTAGGGGGCAATAGTTTCATTTTTATGATGCTATTGATGTACATAGGGGCCCATTGTAAACAATGAGCAGGCGTTAAAAGTGCAAAAAAAAAAAAAATGACACAAGGAAATCTCTTAAATTTCCTTGTGCCATTTTTTCAGCCCCCTAACAGGAGAATGCCCCATTTGCATACATTATGCCTGGCGCAGGCATAATGTAGCGCAAAGGGTTACACATGCAAGCATTGCATCACTTTGCAAATATGGCCTTGTTAGGCCACATTAGCGTAAAAAAAAATATGCTTATGTGGCGTAAGGAGGCGCTAGGGGCTCTTAAAAATTACGCCCCTTTATTTCTTCTGATCATTAACCCCTCAAAGTTCTAATAACATCATGATAGAATTAAGGGTTATGTTATTTGAACATCTGTGTCCCTGTGTTTAGGTGGCAACCTCAAGTAAGATAGTGAAATGAAGGATGAATCTTGTCCCACCAGGGCCTTGGCTGTCGTGAACACTTGTTAGCCATTCTCATTTGGGCGGCCCTAATATATGTCTCCACACCAAAAAAGCCAATCCTTCCTACAGCTGCTGCGCTATTGTTTTTCGAATTTTGGGAGAGATATTGTGTCATGTAAGAGCAATTAGTTTTTGCTGAATAGTACTGATGGTTGATTTATGGAACCTGAGAAGTAATGTTTGTAGTACTTACATGCGGGATGAAATTATTTCAAATGTATAAAACACTTCCAAACCAGCAAATCTTTAGACGACCCCACCTGTAGCTCTTTGATCTTTGAACAGTGCATCACGCGCATGCTGATCATTGCAGCCATGTAGGTTGGTCACCTTGGGGGGAGGGGGAATATCCCTGAATCTTTGATTGGGTTGTTAGTGTGCATAAATCCCACCTGTGGTAGCAGACTAACATTCGAACCGACACATTTATTTCGTTTGAAGTGGCACAAACTTAATTTTGAATCCAGAAATCGGTTTAAAACGCATGGGTTCTGCAACCACATCGTTTTTTCCTTTGTGTGTTTAAACGTAGCTAGAACAAAGGTTTGCATTACCCCGCCTAATCCGGCCATGGAAACAGATTTTCTAGAAACCCTCCATATCAAATGCCTTCTTTGCATATAATGTGAGGAAGACTAACCTCATTTTAGTTTGTTTCTCTATGTCAATTAAGTCTACAGCTAGACCTATGTTTCCCCAGATCTGTCTTTTCTGAAGAATTTCCACCTGTCAGCTTGACCCTAGACTAGGCCACATTGGGTTATAGGAGGAGTGACCAAAATGTTGGTGAATATATTTACATTTGTGTTTAATAATGGTACTTGTCTGTTTGAGCCACATTTAGATGGGTCTTTATGTTGCAACTATAAGATGAATGCGGATTCTATCACAATTCGTCACCCTGGACGAATAAACAAAACAAAAAAAAAACTTTAATCGAAGAATCCACTAATACATCTTAACGTCAGAAGGGCAACAATTTCGGCTATAGCCAACCTATGTTCTAGGGATAGAAGTAGTTCGATCCATTTTATAATCTGGTCTTCGACACTGGCAACAGGCTCTGCCGCAGTATTCTTTTAGGACGGTTTCAATGTCTCTGCTAATGTGGTTCGCAAGATATTTGACAGATGTAGTGAACCATTTCAGAGGGAATTCTAGTGGGCATTTAGGTATTGATGAGGTGATAGGGAAGGATACAGTATTGGTCTTATTAATAAAGATACTTGCCATAGATTTAAATCTATTAAATACCCAAATTAGAAATAAAATGTTGAGAGCATAATCTTTGATGAAAAGAGTGACATCGTCATCATACAGTGATATAATGAGGAACCCACTTGTGAAACTGTGGCCACTCTCAGCATGGTGTTATCATTGCCTGTGGTGTGGATCTTCCAAGTATGACTCCTGATTGATGCGATCTAGTTAGCGTAGTGAGTAAGGGAAGGATTCTGATAGTAATCCGTTAGAATATTATCAATGTTAGTCACTGACAACAGACGATATGGCTTTCATCTGTCATGCGGCTTATCCAGTTTGAGGATTGTAAGAATCAGGGCCTCCAAAGTGAGGGAAGTAGGGAGTCTGTCATCCTTGCTTCCTTATTCATTGTCCGTAGATAAGGCACTAATATCTGAGTTTATTGCTTGTGGAACAGTACTGGCAATCCATCGGCCGCTGGCAGACTATGAATGATGTGGATAATCTACTTAGTGGAAAAGGTACATCTAAATACTGTGGTTGAATATTATCTAATTATGCAAGTTAAATTGTGACAGGAATGAGGGGATATCTGCTGCTGTAGAGGTCATCTTGGAGTGATACAGGTCATGATAAAATGAATGAATTCTTCCAAGACAGCATCAGCCTCATATGCAGCTGTGCCATTGTCACGTTTAATTTGAACAATATTTGCGCTCGCTCAGGGAGTCAAAGGAAGAGGGCAAGCATTTTGTTTGGTCTTTCACCCTCTTTGTACAATCTGGCTCTAATTTTCCTGGTGAGAAGCTTAACCTCCCCCTCCGCAGACTCATTTGACTCCTCAAGCTTAGACTTAAGGTCAGCTAACGTATGTCAGATGAATTACTGTATACCCTTTTCAAATGCCGTAGGCCATCCTCCATACTACAAACCTGCCCACTGTTAGAAACTGGGTCTCTCGTTGGCAGAGGTATGCACCCTATCCAAGTAGGGACCACAATCCTAGTCAGGGTAAGTCAGATATACACTTTAAACTAACCTGTGCTCACCCTCTGAAAAGTTTGCCACAGAGCAGTCAGACTTAACTTAAGAGGCAATGTGTAAAGTATTTGTGCAATACGTAATTACAGTAACACTGTGAAAAACACCACAAAAGATTCCACTCCAGTTTAGAAAAATAGAGGATATTTATCTGAGTAAAACGAACAAAACAACAAAAATCCAATAAGCCGATCCTGAGATATGAATTTTTAAAGAATAAACTGCAATGTAGTGCTTTCAAGTCAACAGCGCCCAAAGGTTACTTGAGGTCACACTAAACTTGGGTCAATCCAAAATTCAGACCGACAATGATGGAGGGCAGGCCAGCTACAGGAGTCACACAGAGCCCGCTGAAAAAGTACCTTGGATGGAGCAAGCTTCAACGCAGAGGAGCAATGCAAAGGCAATGTGTCTGTTCTGATCCACGCAGTCAGGTAGATACATCGGTGTCGAGTCTCGCAGTTGGGTCCCGTGTTGACATCAAACTCCATTGAGATGCATGCGATGTGTCGTCATTGAGTCGAGCAGCGATATTCTCGGATTGGTGCTGGGTCGTTTTTGAACCTCGAAGTCCGGTCTCACATTGTCATTGAATCGGCAATGCACCTGCTTCGGGGGGCACCGCGTCAGTTCAGAGCGGCACAACGGCTCGGATGCGTTGATTCTTACAGAGAAAATGGCTGCAAAACCCACTTCCAAGGCCCAGTACTAGATTGGCACCTCAGGCAAGGGTAGGACTCACAGATGACAGAGTCCAGCAGCAGGAACAGAGTTGCAGGCAGTCATTGATGTACATGAGACTGCAAGAAGGGGAGGAAAGTCACCAAACCCATGGAGTCACTTGGTTCTGTAGAGGAAGTACAGAGCAAAGTCCAGTCCTTCTGACTCCCAGGCAAGAGGCAGCAGGCCAACATAGCAATGCAGTTGAGCAGAGTGGAAGTCTCTTCTGGCAGCACAGTAGATGTTGTGAAGGAGATTTAACCCATAACCCATGCGGGACCTGGGAAGGGTAGCAGGGAAGAGGAGGGAGTGAATGATCTGTATCTCTGCAGTTCAGGCCAGATTGTTCCCATGAGGAGCAGGGTCTAAACTGATTTGCATACAGAGGCGTCCAAAATGAGGTGGCATGGTGGACAAAAAAACAATGGATTGGGATGTGGCCCGAGGGTTGACCAGTGGCTGAGATTAATTCAAGCATTGCATCCATCACCTTGTTGTTTTTACATTTGCCCCACCCTAAATGCACCAGGTATGCCCAGATGTAGGTCGCAGGCTGACTGTGTCACTGGAATCCAAGCCATACCTGGCTTAAGAGCCCTAACTAGGGCAAAACCAATCCTAGGTTGCTTCTGTTGTGGTTCCGGGAGGACCTTGTCCGATAGTTTGGGCTGGACTGTTTCCATGAGGAACAGGGTCAAGACTGACTTGCATATGATTGGGTCCAAACTGAGATGGAATGGTGGGCAAAATAAAAATAGATAGGGATGCGGTCAGAGTGATTATCAGAGGCTAAGATTGATTCAAACATTCCATCTATCACTTTATTGTTTTTAGCATTTGCTGCTGTAAGTGCAGCATATATGCACAGACGTTTGTTCCAAGCTCACGTGCCACTGGAACCATGCTATACCTGGCTGAAGAGCCCAAACTAGAGCGAATCTGGTCCTTCATAAATTGTGTTCTGGTTCAGGGAAGACCAGATCTAGCAGTTCGGGCTGGATTGTTCTCATGAGGAACAAGTTCAAGAATGATTTACATATGGCTGGGTCCAAAATGAGGTGGCATGGTGGGCAAAAGAAACAATGGATTAGGATGCGGCCCAAGAGATTCCAAGTAGCTTAGATTAATTTAAGCATTGCATCCATCAGCTTGTTGTTTTTGCATTTGCTGCCCTAAGTGTGTCTGGTATGTCCAGATGTGGGTACCAAGCTCACTGTGCCACTGGAACCAAGCTATTACTGGCTGAATAGCTCTAACTAGGGAAAAACCATCCTAGGTTGATTGTGTTCTGTTTCAGGGAGGACCTGGCCTCGCAATTTGGGCTAGACTGTTCCCATGAGGAGCAAGGTCAAGACTGAGATGGTATGGTGGATAGACAAAAAATGATACATTGGGATGTGACCCAAGGGATTTCCAGTGGCTGAGATCAATTTAAGCATTCCATCCATCACCTTGTTGTTTTTGCATTTGCTAAACTAAATACACTGAGTATGCCCAGACCTGGGTCCCGGTCTCACTGTGCCATTAGAACCAAGCCATACCTGGCTGAAGAGCCCTAACTAGGGTGAAACCAGTCCTAGTTTGCTTGTGTTCTGGTTCAGGGAGGACCTGGCCTGGCAGTTTGGGATGGACTGTTCCCATAAGGAGCAGGGTCAAGACTGATTTAGGTGGCATGGTGGGCAAAAATGATGGATTGGGATGCGGCCCAAGCTATTTCTAGTGGCTGAGACTAATTCAAGCATTCCATCCATCACCTTGTTTTTGCATTTGCTGCCCGAAGTGTGCCGGGTATGCCTGATGTGAATCCCGAGCTCACTATGCCACTGAAATCAAGCTATACCTGTCTGAAGAGGCCTAACTAGGGGGAAACCAGTCCTAGGTTGCTTGTGTCGCGGTTCAAGGAGGACCTAGCCTGGATGTTCGGACTGGACTGTTCCCATGAGGAGAAAGGCCAAGACTGGTTTGCATATGCCTTGGTACAAACTGAGGTGGCATGGTGGGTAAAAAAATGGTAGATTGGGCTCTGACGCTGAGCGATTGCCAGTGGCTGAGATTAATTCAAGCATTCCACCCATCATTTTTTTGTTTCTGTATCTCTTGAATGACAGTGGCTCAGTGGATAATGCAACTGTGGTATTGGTGTGTAATAAAGAGCCAATGTCGGGGGGAGAGTTTATAGTCAAGTCTCTTCCTCATCATTTCCCTTCAACAGACTGAATATGATTTTGTCCCAGTCAGTTTTTTAGACAGATTTACATTTTTGTTTCTTCTGTTTGGTAATTGCTTTTGTGTAGTTCCTTGTTCCATTGTGTTGGTTCGGGGGGCTATTTGATTTCCATTTCTGAGCCAACAGTCTTTTGTCCTGTATCTATATTCACATTTGTGTTTCTTGGGGTGAGTTATTATGCCTATTTTGGGTACCTGTCTAATTGTATGGTGGTGATTGTTTTTATTGACTCTAATTTGTCTCTGGAATTCTTGTATTTCAGTGACTGTGCAACCTTGAATTAACTTGTATTTCATTATTATGTATGATTTGGGTGAAAAAATACACTTAACATTCTTTCCAAAACTTGGATATTCAAAGAGGTAGAGCTGGCCTAACCCTCAAGGACGTACATTTTCCTGTTTGACACATTAAGAAGGGTATTAAGAGGAAGGTAAGAGAGTGTTGGGCCAAAATACTGTTTTGATTGTGACACACTCTCTCGTCTCCCTACTCTAACACAGAAAATTTCACCTGAAAGTATAGATAATGTCAGAGTGTAAAAATCGTAGAGAACAGAGGAGTACTAAAATGGATGACGTTTTCAACACCACGGCTCTGGCATAACTAGACAAACCTAACAAACCTGCTTTCGGTGAAGAGTACCTTTCACGTTCTAGAAAGAACACTTAAGAAACAAACATCTAAGGCCAAGAGGCCTCATAATTATATTTCTACCTGCAAAAACCACATCATCTGATAAAATAAAATTATAGAAAGATCAGGTACATACAGCCTCAAACAAAATGATCAAACAATTAATAGAAATAGCACCGGAAGAACATGAAAAATATAAAAAGGTAGTAAATACCCTTATTATTATTAAAAAAAATAAAGAAGCTAATTGGGGGTACATAACAAAGAAAATTATGAGATTCTGAAGAAAATCATAGATGAATTTGAAGGGGACATAATAGAAAGAAAGAATAGAAAGTTCATAAAAGACCAAACTGATTTGTAACTGGAGCATCTTACACCTCTGCTAAAATATTTGGCACCATAAAACCAGGGAACGCACCCATTGAGCCACCAAAATATAATTAATGTTGGATATAGAATCCACTGGGGAGGAAAGGAGACGGCCCCATCCAGAAGGCGGGTTGGGGTACATTTTTACAAAGAAGTCTGCAGACACCATCTGGGAAATTTAAATGCGCAAGATACCAGAACCAGACCTCCAGATACCAAAATCAATGAACCATCAACATCAGGAGTACAAAGATGAGCACAACCCTCTATCCAGTTAGTCAAAAGCTTTGATCATGTCTATAGAAGCAATTGTCGGATTCCCTCAAACTATTGTGCATGCATCTGTTACACAGAACAGCTAATATTTAGGGCAGTGCTTCTCTGTGGTACAGACCCAGATTGGCCCAGTGTGCTAAATCCTGTAGTAAGGGCATGATTATGTTGGTTAGCACTTTACCCGGAATCCTTCAATCATTGTTCAATAGTGACAGGGAATGGTATGACACTAGGGGTAATTTGTTTTTAATAAACTGGTCAGCAAACCTCACTGAGATGGGGAGGGTTGTGATCCATTGCTTTTTGATTCTAAATACATGTTTAGCAGCTTAGGGATAGGATTCCAATATATGTGGCATTTACATTGTGGAGAAACTGTTGCTTCATGGAGTTTTGCCTGGTGTCAATTCCATGATGTTACTAGTTATTTCCTGTAATTGGAGCTGTTTCTCAAGCAATGCAACCTGAATGGGAGTTAATCTCTGGAGAGGAAGAATGTGTTCTATGTATTCATCTATCTTTTAGATGAGATGGGAGGATGTTACGCAAGTATATTATTGTAGAGTTGGGCATGACTTTGTTTATTTGTGTTTGGGTATTGACCATCACTCTGTTTGAGGCTTTTAGAGATGTGATCTATTGGTGCAGAATCTTATTTTTAACTAACTATGTCAACATTCCACCTGTTTTGTCTGCTTCACCATTTGATCTTGCAAATTAATTATTTTATAATGATTTAGGCAAACTAAGTCTATTATGCCATTTTAAGTCTTTTTAGTTTGAATAAGGTGTGGCCTCATCTGTTTGCATTCACTTACAGCCAATTCTAGCAGGTTTATCTCCTCATCTAGTCTAAGTGCATCTCTGTTAAGTGTTGTTTGACCCCATATGAATTTTGAATGCATACACCTTGTTAAAAGGTCTTAATTGGATCCCATTCCATCCTGATGCCATTATTTGACCCATTGTTGTCTTTAAATTACTGAAGTATGCATGTTTTACCACTTGTTCAATGTGGCATGTCTATCAGGGATTATAGTTGGAGCACCCAAGTGGGGATGCACGCTATGGGGCATATTTACAGGAAAGTGGCACATCATAGATGATGGGCCACTTTTTCTGTGCCCCTCTACCGGCACCTAACAACACCATGATTCGGCCGTACTTACAATACGGTGCACCATGGCCATCATTAGCAAATTAGCGTCAACATTTTCAACGCTATTGTAGCACTTTGTTATACTGGTGTCAAAAATATTGACACTAGTACAGCAAAGCACAGGGAGGTCCAATGAATATAATGGGTGAGTCATTCTAACGCCTGCTCTGGGCAGGCATTAGAAGTGATGGAAAAAATGGCGCAGTGAAATCTTGTAAATTTCACTACACCATTTATTTGGGCCTCCCAGCGCTGGAATGCCTCCTTTCATACATTATTCCTGATGCAGGTATAATATGGCGCAAAGGGTTAAAAAGTGGCGCGATGCAAGCATTTTGCCTCTTTGTAAATATGGCGCATCGGAAATGCCTACCTAATGCCACTTCAGCATAAAAAAAATACGGTAATATGGCGCAAGGAGGGGCAAAGGGCTTGTAAATATGCCCCTATGTGTTTTCCTCAAGATAGTTATGCCTTTGCAAGTTTTACACCTTAATATTATTTCAAAATATTTTGATGACAGGAATTGTGTGGGACATAATATTGCAGGTAACAATATCATTTTCTTACTTTGTTAAAAATATTGAAGTGTTTCATAATATTTATTTTTATTTTTTTGAAATTGTTTTTAGTAGAGTTTATATTTTTGCTATGGTAATATATTCATGAATTATATATATTTTTTTGTTTACTGGCTGGCTGTTGGGGTTTGGGGAAGTGGGGTGGGAAGCATTTTAAAGGTATATGTTACAGTGTTAAATATTAATTAAGTTATTCCATTTTAATAATGTATTACTAATTATGTATATTATTGAATTAATTTTACATGTAGCCTTTGGTGTATTTTTAATGTATTATGTTTGTTAACTAGTATTTGTAGTGTAATGTTTGTGTTGTTATATATACAAAATCTATGAAAATGATAGTAAATTTTGGTTTAAAAAAATTTAATATACATTTTATATTTGTAATGTAATATTTTTAATTATTTTGTGTTATGATGTTTGTTGGGTTCTTGGGTTTGGAGGAAAGTAGGATAGGACTTGTTTTTTAAATATATCTTAATAATGTTCAAATATATTCTTTAATGATTTATGATATTATTAAAAGTGTTTATGAATTTTGTACATTTTGTGTGTACATATTTTATATTTAGTTTATATAGTTAAACTTTGCAATTCAGATATATATATATATATACTTTGAACAATATTTCACGATCACGTTTAGTCTGCACCCAACACACCAGACTCCGAAAGGGTTGTGAACCCTTAAATTATTCACCAAAATAGTTTCTTTAAAAAAAAAGAAACATCGCAGTCACTTATTTCAGTCCAAGGTTTAATCAGGCAAATGAACAAAAAACGGCATAAATACAATACAACGCATTTCAGGAGACTCGGCTCCCTTGTTCACGGAGATATTCTGAGCCCTACTTCCATTTCCATTTTAACTTAACACATAAACATAAACCTGAAAAACGGACTACAATTGTTTCAAAATAATAGCGGCCATCTTGGAATATGTTACTACAACTATAATTACTGTAATACATCTGGGACAAAAATAATTATTGCCAAATTAATTTATACATTTGTTGCTTATTATTATCAAAACGTTTTTATACATTGGTTTTATCCCCTCAATCAAATAGTATTAACCTGATACCATATATTTGTGTATTGTATATTCCAAATACGTATACTCACTCACTATATTTACGGCCATTCTTCTTATGATTCAACCTTTATGTAGTCCTATATTTCTTATAGATATAATAGTTCCTTTGCTTCTTATTGTTCCTCAAACAATCATGCCTCTTATCAACACTGGAAATGAAAGAAAAAACATTTCAACAAAGAAAAACTAAGCAAATGTTATGAAATAAATTCCAGATGGAGGTTTCATTACGCTAGTTATTAGTGGTAATATGTTTTCAATTAATACAAATGAACCGATAATTCTTCATCCTTATTCATTCCCTCCAGCTCCATTGTGTTACACCTTATAATTAATCGTGATTCTAGTTTTCTTAAATCTAACGTCCTGTTGCCCCCTCTCACATTCATTGTGGCCCTATCCAGGACCATAAATTGTAATTTATTCACATTTTTATCATGATACTCCTTAAAATGTCTTGCCACTGGGTATGATTTATCTTCATTCTTAATTGCTCTCATGTGTTCCAATATTCTCTTTTTCGCCATGTATATTGTACTACCAATGTAGAATCTATTACAAGGGCATTTTAAAGCATAGGCACAATAATCCGAAGAATATGATACATGTTTCCTTATTATAAAGGGTTTTTGTATCCCTGGAAAATGTATCTCTTGCAATTGATACTGTGTCTACAAGCTTTACATTTATCGCAAATAAAGAAACCTTGAATAGGTTTCACCTTTTCAGTGCTTGATGTTAAACTATGACTCAACATGTCTTTCAGGGATCGACTCCTCCTGAAAGTAAAAGCAGGATAATCATTTATTAATTTACCTATATTTTCATCAGTTTTGAGAGCTGGCCAAAATTTTAAGAAAGCTTTATTAATTTCCCCTATTTTATCATGATATGAAGTGATAAATCTTATTTGTGTACTTGTATTCTTATTCTCATCCATGTTATCCACCAGAAGATCATCTCTTTTAATCTGTCTAACCCTCCTCAAGGCTTTTTCAATCACAGCCTGAGAGTAACCCCTTTCACTAAATCTTTTGATCATAACTTTAACTTAATTTTCAAATGTGGCATCCAAACTAAAGTTTCTTCTAGCCTGCAGAAGCTCTCTATAGGGGATTAGATTTCTTGGGTGACTACTCCTGGCATGAAGTAAACTATTACATGCAGTGTCTTTCCTGTATAATTCACATTCCAGTCTCTTATCAACCACCTTAATTTTTACATCCAAAAATACCAGCTCAGATGAATGCATCACACAGCTACATTTCAGATTTAAATGATTATCATTCATTTTTTCAACAAAATTCATAGCTGATTCCCTGTTACCTTTCCAGATACAAAAAATGTCATCAATATACCTCACCCACAGGACTGCTTGGTCTTCAAAAACATGTTCCAGACAACCTGTTCCCCCCACCAACCCAGGTATAAACCTGCATAGCTTGGTCCCCTGACGTTGACGGTATAGTGTATTATTGCAAATGAAAAAAGTCAAACACATCTGCACCATATCTAACAACATTTCAGTGTGCAAAAGGTATGACAATGACTTCGCCCTCAAAAAATGTCTCACTGCCTTAATGCCATTCTCATGTGGTATACATGTATAAAGGCTATTAACGTCCAAATTTAGTAGATGATAATCCTCCTCCCATCCTATTCCATTGATCATTTGCAACAAATCTCTAGCATCCCTTATATATGAGGGTAAGGCTTCCACAAAAGGATGCAAAACGTAATCCACGTACTTAGAAATATTTTCCAACAGGCTCCCTATGGAAGATACAATAGGTCTCCCAGGTGGATCCCTGGCATTCTTATGTATCTTGGGTAGAAAATAGATTGCAGCTGTTTTAGGAAATTCTACCTTTAAAAACTGATATTCCTGCCATTCGATTAGTCCTAATTCTTTCCATTCATCCAATTTATCAAACACTTTCTTTTTTGCTGTTAACATTTCATTTCTATCAACTACTGAATAGCTTTCTCTATCTTGCAGTTGCCTCAACCCTTCCTTTAGATAATTTTCTCTTGATGAAATTACCACATCTCCTCCTTTATCAGACTTTTTTATTATTATACTTTTGTCATTCCGTAAAGACTCAATCGCTTTTCTATGTTTGAATTGTAAATTGTCATACTTCGACCTTCTAATATACCTCAAGGATTTCAAAATTCCAATTACACCCTTCTCAAAAACATTAATTGCATTACAATACACTGGTGGTGAGAAGGTCGATTTTGGTTTAAAGTTACTTGGACATCTTTCATCAATTTCAATTCCTAATTGGGTTAAATTCAAAATTGGATCTTGTTCCGCCACTACATCTTCATCTAGTTCTCACAAAGTGTGTAACATTTCAATGTCTCCAATTTCTAAGTTTGAAGGTCTATTGTTGACATTTTTATCTTGATTCTTTACTCTTGTTTCAAACCATTTTTTTAACTTTAATTTTCTCCCGAAATGAAAAAAATCAATACAACTTTGAGTATAATCAAACTGTGTGACTGGACAGAAAGATAGTCCCAATGATAATACTTCATGCTCCGTGTTAGAAATATTTCTATTAGAAATGTTCACTACTATCATTTTTTGTGTTACTTCATTAATGATTGACCTCTTGTCTGTACTCAAATGAACTTTCTTTTGATTCCCTGAATCCTCTTTTTGGTTTTCCTCCTCTTCCTCGTCCTTGCTGAGATTCTCTTCTTCTTCCCGCTTGGCCCATTGATCTCCCTTGGGCTATCAAGTCGAATTCCTTTAAAACATTGTCTTTTACTCCTCCACTGTCCGACTGTGAGGAAATGTCACTTTCACTCTCTTCACTGTCTCGCACTTCTTTTGTCCCTTCCATTCGTGTTTCTTGCACTTCCCTTAATTTCAAATTCATGTCACTTGTGAATTTGACAGTCAAAAATCCTTCCTTTGTCCTGTTCCTAATTGCTTCATATTTCAATCCAAATGTGAGAATCTGTCCCCTCTCATAATCTTTTAGGTCTCTGAAGAACTTTTGTTGTTTCTTTGCTTTCAACACCTCTTCAGCTTTTCACAACTTTTCATTGCATCTCTCCATTTCACTTTCAAAGCTTTCAGCAGTGCAACATTCTTTCAGATCTTTAGTAATTGTTTCAATTTCACCACTTAGTCTTACTTGATCTTTCCATGCACATTTAACTAGTATTTTCAACATGTTTATACTGCACTGATGATTATTGTCAATCCATTCCACTACCATTTCTGGATTTGGATTCTCTAAAGTTGGTATTATAAAAATTCTTAAGCCTCTGGGAATTCTCCCACAATAAATGTATTTCTGCAGGGTTACTGCCACCCATCATTTTGACTGTTCTTTTTTAGAGCTTTTCCATAGTTTATTCCACAATATTCACAGATTTTTAATTCCTCCTTCACTATTTCTACTCTGGTTGTCATCAAATTCCACATCCTTATTGCTGACTACATCAAACAGTGCCTCAGCTGCTGCCCGTCGTGAAACATCTCTTTCTGATGCCATTTTGTTTCTGCCTGAACCTTTTATTTTTTCTGAAGCTCAGCACTGTACTCACTACACAGTGCGTTCCGTTGCTTCTATCCAAGTCCCTTTAACTTTAACTTTATATTTATCAAAATCCTCGTTCTGACTCACCAACAATCAGCCAGGATTCACATCCATCCTCCGACTGATGCTTCGTCCTCACAATCGCGGGTTCCGTCGTTTGTTATTTTATCCTCCTTACAAACACGCTGTGCTTATCCCTGCGCATGTATTTACTGGATTCCAAAGACGCCGACAATGCATATTCCAAGATGGCCGCTATTATTTTGAAACGATTGTAGTCCGTTTTTCATGTTTATGTTTATGTGTTAAGTTAAAATGGAAATGGAAGTAGGGCTCAGAATATCTCCGTGAACAAGGGAGCCAAGTCTCCTGAAACGCGTTGGATTCTATTTATGCCGGTTTTTGTTTATTTGCCTGATTAAACCTTGGACTGCAACGTATTTTTTTTTTTTAAAGAAACAATTTTGGTGAGAAAAAAAAATATATATATATATATATATACACACACACACACACACACACACATATATATCGTTTAGGGATAGGGTTATCTCTAAACTGTTTGCCTCGCTCGTCCTATTTTTCTTACCCTCTTTTTGTTGGCTTTAGGACTCTGGGCACTTTATCACTGCTAATAAGTGCTAAAGTGCGTGTGTTCTCATCCCTTAAACTTGATACAGTTGGCTAATGCCTGTTTGGTTTATTTAATTTACCTGTAAGTCCCTGGTAAGGTGTTAAACCAGTACCCAGGGCCTATAAATTAAATGCTACTGGTGGGCCTGCAGCACAGATTGCCTTTCAAACATGTCTCAGGCCCGCCACACCAGTGTCTGTGTGCGCAGTTTACTGCCACACTGACTTGGAAAGTGAAACTACTTTCCAAGGTCTAAAGCTCCCTTTTTTACATCACGTAAGTCGCTCCTAAGGTAGGCTCTAGATAGCCCTATGGGTAGGGTGCTGTGTATGTAAAAGATAGGATTTCATATTTTTTTCTGTTACATGTCTTAGTAGTGACAAACAGCCTATTTAGATTCTCACTACTATGAGTGCTGCTCCTCTCGTAGGATTGCTTTAGAAATTCCTTTCTATATGTCTTATTGGTATTTTCTGATCCATAAGGACTGGCATGGGCATGGTAATGTAAGAACCTGCTTACTGGTGTAGGTGGATTTTACATTACTATATCAGAAATGCCACTTTTAGAAAGTGGGCATTTCTTTGTGCTTATAACTCTAGTGCTTTGCAGCCTGACTCCATTCAATGTCTGGGGCAGAGTGACAGCTCCACTTGGTGCATACTTCACAGACAGCCATCACACAGTAGGAGATGGGTGTCACAGAAGAGGCATCTGCATACTGGTAGTCTTCCTGGGCTAGGGAGAGGGAGGGTCATTCACACGTTACATGTGAATAGGCAGTGTCCTGCCCTGACATAATGGATCAATTACCCACTACTGATGTCTGGAGACAGGGCTGGGTTGAAAGGGTGTGGTGCTTCACTTGAAAAGGCTCTTTTGAAGTTACCCCCTGAACAAAGGAATTTTTGAGTATAGGTACAGGGGCCTGACCCCATGATTGGAAGAACACTTTTGGAACTGGGACCGGACCTCTGTCAGAAGGAATGCTGTACTGCACAAAATGACTCATATGGACTGCTCTTCTTTGTTGCCCTGCTGCCTGGTGTCTGCTGGGTGGCCCAAAGTACTCATTTGGATTGCTTATATGTATGTTGCTCTGCTGCCAGCTGCCCTCCTGACTTTGGATGCACTAGACACTGTGTGGACCTGGAACTAGATACTGCTGAAAGGGACTATCAGGAACCGTCATTAGGATTGCCCTGCTGATGAGGTGCTCTGGGGCCTGTTACTCTTCCACAAGGACTGCCACTTTAGTATAAGGGCCCCACTGTGCTGGCCTGCTGCTTACATCGTTGCCTAGGCATCCCAGTGTTCTCCCAAGGCCCGTTGGCTTAGCCCCTGGGGGTTGTCCACTCCAGGAACCTTCAGAGTGCCTTGGTGCACACCCTGCCGTAGGACTCTTGTGCCCTGCGAGTCCGGCAGAGGGGCAAATTACAGCAGGAGCCGTGCTGGAGTGCTCCTGGTCAGACCAAGTGTTTGTGATCGTCAGCATGTGTTGCACGCTGTTGGAGGCTCTAGCCCCCCCATGCACCCAGATTTAAATTGTGGTATGTCCGTCACATTCTTACCCCATGGAGGGGAGATAGTTGTGTATTGCTGTGGCCTTATAGGACTGTCAGGATGCAGGGAAGTGCCCGCCTGCTAACCAAGTGCCAGAATGGTGCTGCGGCTGTGATGAGCAGCGCCAGAGACGACACCGCCTGGCAGACCTGCCCAGCACCTGGCCATGCCAGATCCACAAGGAGGGGAAGGACCCAGAGGAGTCTCCCCCGTATAAGGCTGCAAAAGGAAGCTGAGCTGGACAGGAGAAGGCAGCCTCACAACGTGTCCGTGGACGGCTGTGTTGCATTGCTTTACCCCGTGGGGACACAGTGTGGTCTTTCTGCCTATTCTGCTGTGCGTTTTCGCCCTCCCTACCTCTTTGCAGTACCTGCGGAGGGGGGACAAGCACACAAGTAAGCGACCTGGTCGATGGCGGCTTGGAGCAGAGTTGCCACTAGAGCCCTTGCAAGGAGGTTTCCTTGCTTTGGACCACTACATTTACCGTAGCTGGTCTAGTAGGCAGGCAGTTGTTTGTTCCCTACTTCATGGAGAAACTACTGCATTTTCTAAAAGGAGAGCAGGAGCTCTGGGCCCCAACATGGTGGACTGAGTTCCACTGTATACCTTGTAGAGCAAGCACAGACACGGTGTAACCTTATGTGGAAGGTTTTTCTTGGAGCTTCTGCCAGATGGTGTACTTTGCTGCATTATTAGTGGCCCTCACAGTTTCTGCCCTGCATTGCTTAACCTGACTCATGCCGTTTGTCATGCTTGCCATGTTAAGGGGACATACACAGTTCAGGATTCTCATTGGAGGCATTGGGGCAGGTAATATTTGTGCATGACATATGCAATATGGAAATATTTCTCCTTATTTTGCATTCATAATGATGATAATCTGACAACTGCTTTCTTAGCAAATTATTATTGATTTATGTCGTTTTTTGTCTAATGTTTTATGCACAGTTTATTTTTATATAACTTGTTGTGGAGTTTTCTTGGTGATGTGTTTATTGTGTCACTGGGTTGTGTGTGTTGTGCAAATGTTTTACACATTGCCTCTGGAATAAGGCCTCTGGAATAAGGCTGACTGCCCGTGCAAAGCTACCAAGGTGGTAAGCAGGGGTTATCATAGGTGTGTGTCTCCCTTGCCCTGACTAGAGACTAGAATGGTGGTTACTGCCTGGCTGAGGTTCCTGCCTTAGTACCCCATTTCTAATATATAGGTATGAAGTTGTGGGTATATATATATATATAAAAAAAAAATGACTAAGCAATGTTTTTTATTTCATGCTTAATTTTTGTTTGTATAGTTTGTAATGTTTGTATTTAACTTTTAAAAGTATTGCAAAGGAATTGTTTTGATATAAGTGTTTATGCTGTGAATTCAAACATTAATTTTCATTTGGATTAATTAATACATATCTCTATACATTAGTTAATATATTATTTTATATCATTTTAGTGGCACATATTTGTAATATATGTTTCATATGTACATTGTTATATTCGTAACAATTCTATTTTTTTCTTTTGCTTAGAAATAGAAATAGTAAACGTGACGTTTCAAGCTTTGGTCTAAATATTAGTCAAATTGGTCAGGTCAGGTTGGATTGAAACGTTCGTTACTGTTTCTTAGATTGGAGTGGGTGTAGTAACTCTGACCCCATCAATGCCCAACACTTTGATTTCTATTGCTCAATTTGGAGTGGGAATAGTAAACCTGACCCTGTAAAACTCCAATAGTTTCCATACTGTTGCTTAGGGTGGAGTGGAAAGAGTAAATTTGATTCCTGCAAAGTGTAACCATTTCACACTGTTGGTTAGTTTGGAGTCAGAAAAGTACATTGTATTACTCCAAAGTCTCATACTTTCTCTAAAATTTACACCAGTACAATTGAGTAAAGACACACCATGTAGTCACTAAAATTTCACATCAACCAACAGAAGCAAAATGCTATCACTGGTGTACACCAATCAGGAGATTAATTAACCAAAAGCATCACCCAAGCACATTGGCTTCAATTTCTCCACTGTATCGTGTCTTATCTGTCACCAGGCACCCTTTCATTCCCCCTCCTAAAACTCCCTAATACTTCAGACAGTAATCTTAAAATGTTGCAAACCAGATAGCCTGTTACCTTGTATTTGTCTTTACCTTATGATATCAGTGCATAACAAATTACAGAGATGTTTTATACTAACTGCCTTTTGCAAAATGTGTTACTTACAAAAGGCGCAGCTGAGATCTGAATCAGTGTAACAGATTGAGAGATCTCAGTCTTGTTGGGCACACTATTAAGGGTAGACATTCTGAGAGATAATTTAGCAATAGGTCCTTTAATGAATCGAAACCCGCGGTTCGATCACATCTGGTATATGAATGTTTTTTCTTTCCCACACAAGGGCCTGCCATAATGGGATAGGAAGCAAATCGTTTTTCTGCCATTGTGCCATTGTGCAGATAAAGTAGCCTTTGTCTCCCCAAGTAGCCCAACAGAAGCACACTGTCTGCTCTATATATAGATAGTTGAAATGTGTACAGGGTGCACCAAGCATAACTGCAGCTAGGTCGTCTTGTACTGGGAAGCCCAATATAGGTTTAATTTCTGCTAGTATTTCCTTCTAGATGGTATGATTCGTGAACATTGCCACCAGACTTGCTGTACATACCCTAAGGCTCAACACTCTCAAACATAAAGCTCTTAGGGCCAGATGTATGAAAAATGCCTTTTGCGAATCGGAAATAGCGATTTTTAAGAAATCGCTATTTCTGATTTGCAAAATACAATCTATCATATTTGCGATTCGGTAATAGCGATTTCTTAAAAATCGCAAATGCTATTACCGAATCGCAAATTGTGATACAGCCCCCATTCGCATCTATGGGCCTGTCGGCCCATATTTGCGAATATTTTTCATGTCCCAAGTTGCGAATTCCTAACTGGAATTCGCAATTTTGGGAAATGCAAAGTCCAGGGTGCTGGGGGCCTAAGGCCCCCTCTGCTGCACCCCAAAACATTTTTTAACAACATGTAAGGTGCACACATGCCAAAAGGGCATGTGTGCTTTACATCTAAATTTTAAAAATGCATTTTAAATGCATTTTTAAAATTTGCACATGGTTACCACCAAGTTCAACTCGGTGGTAATAACGATTCCTTAATGCCCAATTCGCATTAAGTAATTGCTTCATACATGTGGTTTAGCAATTGCAAATAAGGAGTCCTTACTTGCGATTTCTTATTTAGAGAGTCGCAATTTGCGACTCTCTAAACAGGGTCGCACTTTTAAGGAATCGCTATTTTAGCGATTCCTTAAAATTGCATTCGGAATGCCTTTGATACATTCTGAAAGGGCTTTTTGCATTCGCAAACGGGCATGCGCATCGTTTGCGAATGCAAAAAGCTTTGATACATCTGGCCCCTAGAGAAGGGCATAATATATGTAATATTGATGGATACAGTCACCAATGAGATATGATTGAAATGAGCTTCCTTCTCTGGCATACTGTAAGTATTTTCCACTAAGTCTCACAGCAAGTTCACCCTCTGCATGACTGCAATTTTCTTGCCTACCAATGTTGACTGGTTCTTTCTATAGGTATAGACTACTGTTAGGGCAGATGTAAGCAGTAAAGTATATAGAGTTGTTAGATTTTGTGCCGTTGGAGCCAGATGGTTGTTTTACAAACTTTTCAGTGGGAGCCCAACCGCCACATTATGACCCTGGTGGTCAGACCGCCAGGGGACCACCGTCCCTGCCAGGAACATGGCTCCCGATGGGCTGACAGCAGTCGGAATCGTGGTCAGCCACGATGGCACTGACTTCAGTGCTACCGTGCTGTTCACAAGTTCAGTTTCCACCAAACATTTCTTGGCAGGGACCCCGCAATGAAAAGGCTTGTGGAAACCCAGTGCTGAGGGTCACAGGGGGACCCATGCTTTGCCCACAACGATGTCCTGGGCAGTGCAGGGGTCCCCATCCCAGCCCCCCTCGGAATGCACACTGTATGCTACAGCAGACAATGCGCATTCCAAGGGTGCTGGGGTCACCCTCTGTGCAACAACATTGGCCTCAGCTTCATGAGGAGCCAAGGCCAATGCCGCTACATGGTTTCCACCGGGCTGACCGGTGGAAAGCCCTGACTTCAGGGGTTTCCACCGGTAAGGTCAGTGGAAACCTCGTAATGGGCCCGGGGGGCAGGATGCCTCCTCCGCGGCGGTCTCCTCTCTACGGGGCTGGCAGGCCGACAGTCATCCCGCCAGCCTCGTAATAAGGCCCTTAACTTGAGAATACAATCCCTCATGTGGTATTTGGGTGTATTGTAATCCCTCTGGTTAACCTATATTTTGCACTGCACAACAGTGTCAATGTCCTACTAAAGAGCATGTCCAAAATGATAAAGCAGTCACCCTTTCCTCAGGCATTGAAGATCTGGATGTTGTGCTGGAGAAACATTCAGATTAAAAAGTATGGGCATGTATGGTGATGGAAACCTAACCAATTTGAGTTCCCAATTTAGTGAATCCCAGTCTTTCATTGTAGCTTGTGTGGGAACTCATACAGTGGCCTGTCTTGCTGGATTCCATAAAATGGCCTAAAGAGTCCTACCAACAATCACCCTGTCCAAGTGTGATTGAATATTGTTTGATGCCGTAGCACTTCAACCTGGCATGACTCAAAGCTGTGTGGCTCAATGATAAACCTTCTTGTCGAGACTGGCACAATACTTAATAAGCAACTCTCGGTGGACCCCCCTCCCAATAAAATTCAGAAGCATTTTCTTAATGTCTGTAAAGAACTTCTCTGAGATGCTGATTGGTAGGGTTTGATGTAAATATAGAGTTCATTTAATAGCATGCATTTTACCCAACCAAAAAACTGTGCGTGATTTTTTTAAGTGTGTAGTAGATTGGAATTATAATTGAAAATATTATCTTTTATTCAGTCAAATTTTATCTATTTTTATAAATTTTCCTAGGGTTTTATTTTTGGCAGCATTTTTTAATTTTGTTAATCTTTTTTTATTGAATTTTGTATTTATTACAATTTTTTCCACTTCTCCTTCTTCCTGTACGTTTTCTGGATGATCTGTCAAGTGGGGGCCGAAAAAAAGGGGGTATCCCAAAATGTGTTTCCCCATACATTTTTCCAGAGGAGATTTAATCATAGCTGCAGCCCAAACCTTTGAAATGGATTTACACCAAATTTGTCAGAAAGCTAGATCTTGGTTTTGTGATTTGGTGTAAATCTATTCAGTAGTTTTATAGCCATAAATGCTCATAAACGTTGTATGTATCGGACCGCTGAGGATCCGCAGAGCTGACAGATCTCATGCTGAGATCTGATTGGCTGCCACAAATCAATAAAGATGTGGCAGCAGTCATCTTAGGACTTGGGGAAAAGAAAACACAGAGGGCAGGGTAAGGGACCCTACTTTTTTGTTTTAAACTTTTTCAGTGAATCTGTGATAAAATGAAAAAAAAAACTGTGGGCTGCTCTGTAGATAACAAAACACCCCGGGGTGACCAGGGCATTCCCTCTTTAGAAGAAGGGGATCCACAGCTCCTCTCCTCAAGCCTCTAAGAGGCCGCAGGGACCCCATTTCCTAAGTCCAATATTTTATTAAAGGGGGGATGCACAGCTCCCCTCTCAGAATGTAAAACGATCCTGGGGTCCCAATCCCCGGCGCCGCGTCATAAATAAAAGGGAGGGGAGTGTGTGGGCCCCTCCCCAAGACTCTGAGAAGCCCCAGGGATCCCATCTCCTGGGGATGATTTTATAACAAAGGGGAGAGGGATGTGTGACCCCTCTCCACAAGCCTATAAAGGCCCAGGGGACCACATCCCTCAGGGCCGCAAGTTGCTAGATGGGGCCAGGGGCCCCCCCTATCCGTGGCCGGCTCACGGATGATGTCTCTTGGGAGGTCATCTCCAGGACACCGTCTGTTCCCTGTCAAAAGAGTAATGTTCTCCTACTGAGCTGGAGCACAAAGCAGTAGCAGAACAAAAGCTTTTCCCTGCCCACACTCTTGGGCAGGGAAAGCACACAAAATTGCTCCCACTCCGCGAGAGTAACAGAAAAGTGATCTCATGGGGCAGGAGCAATGCCGGCTTCTGTTGCATCTGTGATGGTGGAAGCAGCGTAACCGGCAGGGAGGATGCGGCTTCCAATGGCGGGGGGCTTGAGTCATAGCTTAGGGCCCGAGATATAGTTACCAGAGATAACTAAAACTGATCAATTACAGTGGTTTTGCACATTTAAAACTACATTTTTAACTGACATCTTTACCTAATGTCACTTTAACCTTTGTTTTTTTCCAGTGAAAATATATATACACATAAAATATTGATATATATTTAATGTAATATTTTAATTAATTTTTAATTGTTATTATAATATTACTTATAAATATATAAACTTACTTGTGTAATGTTGATATTTTTGCCCCCTATATTTTTGCTGCAATGTTTTAGTATTGTGTTATTTTTTACCTTAATATGATGTCATGGAAGCACCACCATAAATGTTCACTTGAAATGTTCACATGCAAATCGTGCATAAATGAATAGTGTGCGTACCTCCTCTAAAATTTCCCTATACTTTTCTAAGGAGCATATACAGGAATCACATGCTGTCAATGTTTTCCTAATTTTCTCCTAAGAACTATAATTTTTCTATCTGCATCTCAAAATTGTGCTTTTTATGTGAACCACACTAGTCTTGTCAATAAAATGACTTCTTCTAAGATTATTGTGAATATGTCCATGATACCAATAAGAATGTAATCACGTTGAGCCGTCAATGTGATATAAAATGTCTTAGGGGGTCATTATGACCCCGGCGGCCAGTGATAATGTGGCGGTAGTACGGCCAACAGGCTGGTGGTACATACTGCCACATTATGACTGCAGCCAACCTGCCAATATACCAATCTGACCGCCATGGCATTAGCAGCCGCCGGGCCAGAGATAACAATCTCCAGCCTGGCGGCCGCTATTGTACCACCGGCAGCATTTTGACCCTGTCTACCCCCTTGGTTTTTGTGGCATTCGTAACGCCACGAAAACCATGGTGGTAGGACCTACCAGTGACAGGGAATTCCTTCACTGTCACTGGTAGGAGGGCCAACCACCCCCCCAAACACCCCCTAGATGTCCCCCACTCCTCCTCCATCCACGCTCCCCCTTCCATTCCCCCACCTCCCATTCACACACACTGGCAGACAGGCACCACTCATACACATACTCTCTCACACAGGCATACACGCATTCATTCACACATGCATCCATTCATTCTCGCACGCATCCGTAAACACATTCTCACTGACACGCAAGCACACATTCACATTTCCAGTTACACACGCATTCTCACACATGCATACAACACTACACACACATTAGCATTCACGCACACACTCACACATTCATACACACAACACCCTCACCCCCTCCTCTGTCAGAAACCCGACTTACCTGCATCCAGGGGGTCTTCCGGCAGGGGACGGGACGGGGTGCTGCTACCGCCAGCAGCACCCAGCAGCAGAACATTGGCAGGCCATTTTATTTGGCATAATACGGCTGGCGGTGGTCTACTGTCGTGGCGCTGCTGGTGGTAGCAGTGCCACCTTAACACCATCCGCCAGTATGGCCACAGTCCGATTTCCACCCTTCTTGTGGCAGAAATCCGGCTGTGGTCATAATTTGGCAGACAGATGTTAGCCACAGCGATGGTCTTTTGGCGGCCGTCACTGCGGCGGTAGGTAGCATTTACCGCCAATCTTATAATGAGGGCCTTAGTGTTTAACCATTTAAAAAAGGCATGCCATTTTATAAGTGAATTAACGGTCTGGAATTTCAGGGCAGTAAAGTCCATTATTGGTACAGCTAACAAAAATAAGATTATCCGCAACACATCTGGACTTTTTAGTGTCAATTTCTCAGGTCAATAGGACTTTCTTCATGGTAATGGGACATCATTTAAACACTCAATCAAAAATACTTGCAGTATTTGGAGTGCTTAATTTGTAAATAAAAATGTGCCAGTGCCCAAAGATCTCCTTTGAAACACAAGGCTTCTGCAATTAAATGTGCGAGCACAGAGTACTGAGGCAGCATCATCCTCAAGACATTTCGCCCTCTTTAACCCCTTGGGTGCCAGGGACGAGCTGCTTACGTCCTCAGCTACGGTGCTCATGTGCCAAGAACGTACCCAGCTCGTCCTGCACCCGGCCCACGGGGGGACTGCTAGCACTCCCCCCATGGGCCTCCCAACCCCCTCCCCTAGGCAAGGATTGAAGGGGAATCACTTCCCCTTCAATGCCCGTCCCCCCGCTTCCTTCCAGTGACATCTGATGACATCAGCACACAATCTCACGCTGATCTCATCAGAGGTCGCTCTTCAAGGGGGGATTTTTTTATAAGGCCATTTCTGCCCCCCTTGGGGGCAGATCAGCCTGTTTTAATTAGGCCCATCTGCCCCCAAGGGGGGCAGAACCCTCTAGACACCAGGGATTGTTTACTTTTTTTTTCTCATTACAGGTGGGGTGCGACACCTTAGGCAAGGGTTGCTCCCCTGGGGGGCATATTTATTTTAGGCCATTTCTGCCCCACTTTGGTGCAGATCGGCCTATTTCTATTAGGCCCATCTGTCCCAAAGGGGGGCAGAAACCACTAGACACCAGGGATTTTTTTTTGCACCAATATCATTCAAGGGGTGCAACCCCTTAGGCAAGGGTCGCTCCCCTGCGGGGGAAAATTTATTTTAGGCCATTTCTGCCCCCAAGAGGGGCAGATCGGCCTATTTCTATTAGGCCCATCTGCCCCCAAGGGGAGCAGAAACCACTTAGGCACCAGGGATTGGTGTGGGTGTGTGTTTTGTTTGGGGGGGCATCCCCTTGTGCAAGGGTTTCTCCCGATGGCGGCACATTACTGTTGGCCATTTGTGCCCTATTTTTCTAAGGCCCATCTGCCACCAAGACGGCAGAAAGCCCACCAGACACCAGGGAATTTTTTTTTTCAAAAAAAGAGTGACAAAGCTGTTCTGCCCACCAGTGGGCAGATGGGTAAATTGGCCCGATCCACTCCCCGGGGGGCAGAAAGCCCACTAGATGGCAAGGAAGTAAAAAAAAATAGTGGGCTGGTGGCTATAAACCAGTATGGGCATTGTTATGCCCCCATCCCAACTGAAGGGGGTAACAGTCTTTCATCTCCTCCAACATTAAAATATCTTATT
This sequence comes from Pleurodeles waltl, assembly GCF_031143425.1. NCBI lineage: Eukaryota > Metazoa > Chordata > Amphibia > Caudata > Salamandridae > Pleurodeles > Pleurodeles waltl. The sequence goes on from NC_090449.1 coordinate 843,457,637, forward strand.
CCAATGGCAAACAAGAGGACATTTGATTATTTTGGGTTTGGGTTTTACATTTGGGCCATGAGAGCTTGTCTAACTCTCAAAATAGTCCCACTTGGAATGGTGAGGGCTGCACTTTTTGGACTTTGAGATGCTGCCATCTCGACAAATCTACCAGACATAGACACAAATCTGAAACTAAACATCTGGGTGAGCTCAGGGTGGTATGCTTCACATGCACCCGCACCATTTTCTTACCCACAATGCCCTGCAAACCTCCAATTTTTTCTTGAAATGACACATTTTCCCCACATTTTTGTGATGGAACCTTCCGGAATCTTAGGAATCCACAAAATTCCTACCACCCAGCATTGTCACATCTATACTGATAGAAATTCTGCCCCACTTGTGATCCTAAAAATGTTTTTTTTTTACAAACTGCTCTTTTGGTTCCCCCTCAATTGTCACATGTTTTTGGCTCATCCCTGTCACAGGCACTTGGCCTACCTACACAAGTGAGGTATCATTTTTATTGGGAGACTGAGGGGAACGCTGGGTGGTATATAATTTGTACCGGTCTAGTGATCCCACACAGAAATGTGGGGAAAATGTGATTTTTTTTAGGTAAATTTGAGGTTTGCTGAGGATTCTGGGTAAGAAAACACTAGGGAATCCACGCAAGTCACACCTCCCAGGACTCCCTCAAGTGTCTAGTTTTCAGAAATGTCTGGGTTTGGTACGTTTCTGTAGATGGCTGCTGAGCCCAGGACCAAAAACGCAGGTGCCCCACGCCTGCAAACACAGGTAGTTTTGTAATTGATAATTTTGATGTTTCCACATAGAATTTTGGGGCATTTCCTGTCATGGGCACTAGGCCTACCCACACAAGTGAGGTACCATTTTTATCAGGAAAGGTGAGAAAATGCTGGGTAGAAGGAAGTTTGTGGCTCCCCTCAGATTCCAGAACTTTGTAGCACCGAAATATGAGGAAAAGGTGTTTTTTGCCAGATTTTGAGGTTTGCTAAGGATTCTGGGTAACAGAACCTGGTGAGAGCGCCACAAGTTACCCCATTCTGGATTTCCCTAGGTGTCTAATTTTCAGAAATGTCCAGGTTTGCTAGGTTCTCCTTGGTGCCGGATGAGCTAGAGTTTGCAAAAAAACAGGACAGTTTTCTTTGGGAAAATGTGATGTGTCCATGTTGTGTTTTGGGGATTTCCTGTTGCAGCACTAGGCCTATCCACACAAGTGAGGTACCATTTTTATCAGGAGACTTCGGGGAATGCTTGGTGGAAGGATATTTGTGGCTCCTCTTAGATCCCAGAACTTTCTATCACCGAAATGTGAGGAAAAAGTGTTTTTTTTGTCAAATGTTGAGGTTTGGGAAGGAGTCTGGGTAACAGAACCTGGTGAGATTCCCGTAAATCACCACACCCTGGATTCCCCTAGGTGTCTAGTTTTAAAAAATGCACATGTTTTGTAGATTTCCCTAGTTGCCGGCTAAGCTAGAGTCCAAAATCCACATCTGGGCACTTTCCCAAAAACACATCAGATTTCAAAGGAAAAACGTGATGTATCCATGTTGTGTTTCCTGTCGCGGGCACAAGGCCTACCCACACAAGTGAGGTACCATTTGTATCGGGAGACTTGGGGGAACACAGAATAGAAGAACAGGTGTTATTGCCCTTGTCTTTCTCTATATTTTTTGATTTCAAATGTAAGACAGTGTGTAAAAAATAAGTCTATTTGAGAAATGCCCTGTAATTCACATGCTAGTATGGGGAACCTGTAATTCAGAGAAGTGCAAATAACCACTGCTTCTCAACACCTTATCTTGTGCACATTTTGGAAATACAAAGGTTTCCTTGATACCTATTTTTGACTCTTTAGATTTCAAAATACCCGGTATACAATGAAAACCCATTGGAAGGTGCAGCTCATTTATTGGCTCTGGGTACCTAAGTTTCTTGATGAACCTACAAGACCTATATTTCCTTGAAACCGAGAGACCAGCAGACGTAACAGTATATTGCTTTCAAAAATCTACCATAGCTGGAAAAAGTTATAGAAGAAAACGTGGACAGAAATGGCCCCAAATAGCCAAAAAAAAGGCTCAGCACAGAAGGGGAAAAGGCCTGGCAGCAAAGGGGTTAATCCATTTACAGTCACTCCCTGCCCCTTCAACTCACTCTTGCAGCTTTCTGCTTTTAAGCTTTGTGACGCTTTTTTGTTTTTCTCTTCCTCCATCTTTCCCATATGTGTCTTTTGCTCGAGTAAGTGCCTGATTTAAAAAAAATAAGTACTGTCCTCAAAATACATGTTGGTGCCCGTCACCGGAAGCCGCCGGCTCAAATTAAGCACTGAGTATTTGTCTTCCTGTATTCCTGTTGAGTGTGACTAACATAGTCACCCAGGTCCAACCTTTCCTTCTCATCTCTATTTCCCGTGCAAATAAAAAAAGAAAACAAAAACCAGAGCAATACCAAATACCAATTATCCCTACATTACGGGCATACAACCATCAACAACGAGATCGAACAACTAAGTACAAACTATAAAAGAAAATGCCACACCATGTCTGACAATATTAGAGGCAGCTCCCCAAGTGAGCTCAGGCCAATGCAGTCAGGTCAAACTGTCATGTACCCCAAGGAAATTCTCAACGTGAGTGCTGCTAATACCTACCTACCTACTTACCTGAGATTGTAATATTAAAAAAAATGGAAATTACAACTTAGTGACTATTTTTATTTTGAAGATAGAAATGAGGAAAGTGGGCAAACGCTGCAGAACAAAACAAGCATTGGAAAAGCCAATAGGTCTTGCCTCTGCAAGAGGTATTGGATTTCCCAATGTGTTTTAGCTATGTTGGTCACCAGTGTGGCTGCAGTTCAGCATAGGTAAAAGTGGCATAGAGGACAGGGGTGGTGGAGTGTTGTAGAATGGAATGGCGAAGAGTGGAGTAGAGTGTTGTAGAGTGGAGTGGCAGACTGTGATGTGTATGAAAGTGGCCTAGTGTGGAGTAGCATAGAGTGGCATACACTGGAGTGGAATGGAGTAGAGTGGACTGGCATAGAGTGCACAGGTGTAAAGTGTTTCAGAGTGCAATGGTATTGAATTCAGTGGTGTGGAATGCTGTGTTGTAGAAAGCAGTGGCATAGATTAGAGTGGTGCATAGTATAGTGCAGTGGTGCAGAGTTGAGTGGCGCAGAGTGGAGTTGCATTGAGTGGAGTGGTGCAGAGTGGAATGATGCAGAGTGGAGTGACACCGAAGTAGAGTGCCGCAGAGCAGAGTGGCATAGAGTACAATGGTGTAGAGTAGAGTGGCATAGAGTGTGCAGAATGGAGTGGCATAGAGTTGAGTGAAGCGGAGGGCAGTGGCACAGAGTAGAGTAAAGTGGCATTGACTGCAGTGGCATAGAGTGCAGAGTAGAGTCAAGTGGCATAGAGTGCAGTGGCATAGGCCCTCATTATGACCCTGGTGGTCGGCGGTAATATGGTGGAAAGTACTGCCAACAGGCTGACGGTACTCTCCACCATATTATGACATTGGGGGTTTGGCTGAAGCCAAACTGCCAATGTACCACACCGACTGCCACAGCAGTAACAACCGCCGGGCTGGAGATATCAATCTCCAGCACGGCGGCCATCACTGTACCGCCTGCGGGATAATGTCCCTGTCTACCGCCATGGTTTCCATGGCATCCTTACTGCCACGAAAACCATGGCGGTAGGCACTATCAGTGACAGGGAATCCTTTCCCTGTCACTGATAGAGGTCTTCCCCACCCCCTCTCCAGATACCCCATCCCCCACTTCCACTCCAACCCCCACTACATTCACGCCCCCTTCACACACACACACACACACACACGCACATACTCGCACATACACACACCCATTCCCACATGCATCCACGCATGCTTACATCCATTCACACACACATCCGCACGGAGACACGCATTCACAGAACACAACATACACGCACTTGCACCTACATACATGCATGCACATTCAACACGGAACACACACCCGCATACACGCACGCATGCATAAACATTCACACACACACAGAGTACCCTCCACCTCCTTCCCCTGTCCGAGCACCCACTTACCTGTGTTCAGGGGTCCTCCGGCAGGAGACGGGACAGGGCGCTGCTGCCAGCAGCAGCGTCAGCCAGCAGAACACCGCCAGGCTGTATTATGGGTCATAATACAGCTGGCGGTGGTCTACTGACATGCGCTACTGCTGGCAGCAGGGCCTTCTTACCGCCATCCGCCGGCATGGCCACAGCCGGATTTCCACCATTCTTCTGGCAGAAATCCGGCAGTGGTCATATTATGGAGGATGGCTGGTAGCTGGAGCGACAGTCTTTTGGCAGCCTTCGCCACGGCGGTAGGCGGTTTTACCCCCAATATCATAATAAGAGCCATAGAATGCAGTGGTGAATAGTGGAGTAGTGCAAAGTAGAGTGGTGTAGAGTTCAGTGGCAGAGAGTGAAGTATTGCAGAGAAGAGTGTCATACTTCAGTGGTGTAGATTGGAGTAGAATAGAGAGCAGTGACATAGAAGAGTGTATTGGCATAGGGTACAGTGGTTAAGAGTAGAGTGGCATAGAGGGTAGTGTCAAAGAGTGGAGTTGCACAGAGTGGAGTAGAGTGGTGTAGATTGCAGTGGCATAGAGTAGATTGTTTCAGAGTAAAGTGAAGTGGCATAGAATGGAGTGGTGCAGGGTAGAGAGCAGTTGCGTAGACTTGCATAGAGTGTAATAGCATAAAAAGGTGTAGAGTGTAGTAGTGTGGAGTGTAGTGGTACAGATTAGATTAGAGTGGCGTACAGTGGAATGATGAGTAGAGGGGTATAGAGATGGGTGTTACAGAGTAAAGTGCATTGGCGTAGAGTGCATGTTGCAGAGTCGGGTTGAGAACAGTGGCGTAGAGTGAGTTGTGCATAGTAGATTGGTGTGGCATGGACTGGAGTGATGTAGAGTGCTGTGCCAAAGAGTACAGTGGTATAGATCAGAGTGGTGAAGAGTGCACTGGCATAGAGTAGAATGGTACAGAGTTGGTCAGTGGTGTGGTATGGTGCAAAGTGGAGTGGTGCAGAGTAGAGTGTAGTTGTGTGGAATGGTGCAGACTAGTGTGGAGTGGTGTTGAGTGGAGTATTCATGGTGTGGTAGCACCAATTGAAATGACCATTACATTTGCACAGACAAACAGTTTTATCAATAGAGCCATACAGTGCAGTGACGAAAATGTGTGGAAATTGCATCACTTAGTTTAATGATTCATTTTGATCATAGTAAAGCTTACACAGTTCATTCACACATTGTTGTGTGCTAGAAAAAAACTCTTTCCTACCTCCAATATCCAGCAAGATCAGTGCTTAACTTGTAAATAAAAATGTGCCTGTGCCCAGAGCTCTCCTCTTAACCCATTTGTCGCCAAGGACGTAATGGTTACGTCCATGGCTGCGCCCGTGTGGCGCCATGGACGTAACTATTACGTCCTGGGACCGGCCCCCGGGGGAAGCGCTAGCGCTCCCCCCACCCTCCCATGCCAGGGCTGAAAGGGGAATCCCTTCCCCTTCCACCCCCGCCCACCCATGACGTCAGCGCGCGATTGCGCCCTGACATCATGAAAGGGTGAAAGACGCGCTGGAAGCCATTTGCTTCCAGCGCGTCTAAGAAGAAGGTGAGTTTTTCACCTCCGTGCGGGGGGGGGATGCCTCTGAAAGAGGCATCGAGGGAAAGGAAAGGGTTTTCCTTTCCCTCGATGCATCTTTGAGCATTCCTGCTGCCCAATCGCGATGCGATCGGGCAGCAGGAATGCCCACTAGACACCAGGGATTTGTGTATGTGTGTGTCTTTAGTGTGGGGGAGCGATCCCTTGGGCAAGGGTCGCTCCCCTTAGGGGGCCAATGCATTTTTCGTCATTCTGCCCCCATTGGCCTTATTTTTAGAACCACTAGACACCAGGGATTTTATTGTTGTTTTTTTTTTTGTGTTGGAGGGCGGCCCCTCGGACAAGGGTCGCCCCCAGGGGCCAACATGTATTATTGGATAGTTCTGCCCTCCTTGTGGGCAGATAGGCCTATTTTTTTTCCCCATAGCGCCAGGGATACTATATGTGTGTGTGTGCTTTCTGTGGGGGTGTGGCCCCTTGGGCAAGGGTCGCTCCCCTTGGGGGGCCAATGTATTTATCGCTGTTTCTTCCTCCCTTGGGGGCAGATTGGCCTTTTTTTTTAGGCCGATCTGCCCCCAAGGGGGGCAGAAAGCCACTAGACACCAGGGATTTTATTGTTGTTTTTTTTTTTTTGTGTTGGGGGGGCGGCCCCTTGGGCAAGGGTCGGCCCCATGGGCACAAATGCATTATTGGGCAGTTCTGCACCCCTTGGGGGCAGAATGGCCAATCCCCATAGCACCAGGGATAATGTATTTGTGTGTGTGTGCTTTGTGTGGGGGGTGGCACCTTGGGCAAGGGTCGCCCCCCAAAGCGGGCAATGTAATCTGAGTGATTTGTGCCCCCCCCCTTGGGGGCAGATCGGCCTATTTTTTTTTTTTAGGCCCATCTGCCCCCACGGGGGCAGAATCCACTTAGCGCTAGGGATCATGTGTATGCTTTGTGTGGGGGGTTGGCCCCTTGGGCAAAGGTCACCCCCAAAGGGGACAATATATTCTATGGCATTTCTGCCCCCATTTTTTTAGGCCCATCTTCCCCCAAGCAGAGAACAATAGACACAAGTAAAAATGTAAAAATGGTTGGTGGTGGGGTGTTTGTCAACTGGTGAAGCATTTGCTTTTATGATAATAACTGGTTTTCTCCTTTTTGTTCTAGTTCAAAGCTTTTGCTGACTTTGCTGTGGCTTGTTGCAGTTTTGGCAGTAGTTGTCCTGCGGTTTGCGTAGTTGCTTGTTTTAGATAAGTAAATAAATTTACTCCAAGTGAGTATTGTTGCCATGCATGAATGACATGTTTGTAGGTGGTGTACTGAATGCAGGATTGTGTGTGAAATTGTCCTTAGATTTATGCACAATGATTATTGTGTTGTCTGATGTCTAATTTGCTTTTTTTTTTTCTTTTTAGTGGGATATCATTGGTGATTGTTGTGGCTGTGCAGAGTAGTTGCTGGTGAGTCAAGCTTTGTCAGGCAAGTGAGCAGTATAGGTTTTGAGTTCAGAACTCTTAGTGATAAAGCTACACTTTGTTACTTATCTTACACAGTGCTGGTTGTTGGTGGTGTATTTGTCCAGTTAATTTTTTTAGCTAGCCGTAGGATGACCGCTCAGCAGGTTGTTAGTGTGCTTTTTGAGTCGTCTTCTGACCATGAATATGAGACTGACTCGGCATCTGAGGCAGAGGAGGAAGTGAAAGATTCTGGAAGTGAACTTTCTGTCAGAGAGGAATCATCTGATGATGAAGCCACTCTCAGTGCTGATGAAGGGCCCATTTTAGAGGAGGACACTGATGTGCCGATGGTGCAGGAGCCAGCGGCTGAAAGGCTTCCCATTGGAAGACCTGACACGTGGGTTGCACCAAATATGGAGCAGCCACAGTTGCCTGCGTTTACTGGTTTTCCAGGGTGTCGAGTTAATACGGAAAACCTTTTGCCTTCAACTTTTTTGAGTTGTTTATGGACAATATATTTTAGGAAGAGATTGTTGAGCAGACTAATTTGTATTCAGAGCTGTTTTTGAGGGGCAATGCTGCCAGACTTAGGCCACACTCTAGAGCTAGCCGGTGGATTCCCACAAATCTGGAAGAGTTGAAAAAGTTCTTGGGTTTAACTTTTTTGATGGGGCTGATAAGGAATCCATCACTGTCTTCATATTGGTCTACTAGTCCCTTGATGGCAACTGCTATATTTCCTGCCATCATGATTTGTAACCGGTATGAGCTTCTTCTTACCTTTGGATGTTGCATTTTGTAGATAATGCTTTAGCCTTGCCACAAGATCATCCTGATTCTGACCGTCTTTTTAAGATTAGACCTGTCCTTGATCATTTGGTAGATCGGTTTTCAGAGATCTATGTTCCAGGCAAAGAAATATCTGTAGATGAGTCGTTGGTCCTGTTCAAGGGTCGTTTGGTTTTTAGGCAGTACATTCCTAGCAAGAGGGCACGGTATGGAATTAAATTGTATATGCTGTCTGAAAGTAGTACAGAATATGTTTATAATTTCCGGGTCTGCACTGGTAGGTATTCCAATATTGACCCCCTTGGTTGTCCACCCACTTTTGGAGTTAGTGAGAAAATTGTGTGGGAACTTCGTAGACGACTGTTTAACAAAGGTCACCATTTATATGTAGATAGCTTCTACACTGCAGTTCAGTTGTTCAAGGAGTTGTTCAGAGTGGACACTGTAGCTTGTGGCACAATCCGCTCTAATCGGAAAGGCTATCCAAGAGAGCTTGTCTGTAAAAAACTTGGGACAGTGCAGTGCCTTGCGGAATGATGAGCTGCTAGCTCTGAAATTTGTAGACAAGAGGGATGTATACATGCTAAGTACCATCCATGATGAGAGTACTTCACCTGTGGCTGTTTGGAGTCACGTTGCCGAAGTGCACTAACCTGTGTGCATCTTTGACTATAATAAGCACATGGGTGGTGTTGATAGAGTAGATCAGAGGTTGGAACCTTACACTGCTGCTTGTAAGTCTTATGTTTGGTATAAGAAATTAGTGGTTCACTTGTTCCACTTGGCAACTTTTAATGCTTTTGTTGTGTTCAAGGATAGTTCTCCAGAGTCAAGGATGACATTTGTGAAATTTCAGGAGTCTATCATAGCTAGCCTTGTTGTGCTGGAACAGGCAAGAGTTCCTAGAGAAGCAGTAGTGGAGGATGTGGCTAGATTGAAAGATCGTCACTTTGCTGAGCACATTCCTCCCACGGCCCAAAAAAACTTTCCTGCTAAGAGATGTAGAGTCTGAGCTCGAAGAGGAATCAGGAAGGAGACTCGGATGTACCGCCCTGATTGTCCTTCAAAGCCTGGGCTGTGTGTGGGTGGCGGTTTCAGGAGCTACCACGCACAGAAGAATTATTGGAAAATTCCGTGAGCGTAAACTGCTGTTTTATATTTTTATATGTTCCGTTTCACGGTTGGCATTAGTCTTGTATTCAGTTAGAGCTTTTGTGTTTGTAGTTTTGTACTTATTTATGATTAGTGGTTTATTTGTTGTTTAGAAACCAAAAAAAAAGTGATGGTATGTGTGGGGTGGCGCATGGCTGGCGGTGTGCGTGGGGTGGCGGTTGGTTGGTGGTGTGTGTGGGGTAGCGCTTGGTTGGCGGTGTTCGTGGGGTGGCGCTTGGCTGGCGGTGTGCGTGGGGTGGGGCTTGGCTGGCGGTGTGCGTGGGGTGGCGCTTGGCTGGGGGTGTCTGTGGGATGGCACTTGGCTGGCGGTGTGTGTGGGGTGGCGCTTGGCTGGCGGTGTACGCCAGTCCACACACATCAGTTGGTGTGATTGCTGTATCAGGCATGTGGGCGTATGAAAGTGATGGACCCTTGAGTGGCGCTGTCTGTAGATGCGAGTGTTGTAATGTGCTGGGCCCATGGCTGGCGGCGTGAACGGTCTTGTGCCTCTCATGTATAAAAAGGTGTGTGAATGGACTGTAAAGCGGTTGGTGCCTTGCCTTGGCTTTACAGCTCACGAGCTGTGAGTCATTGGTTCAGTTTTTTGCCCTTTCAGTTTTTAACAGTGCATTTCCTGTTGTGAAATCTCTTGTTAATAAAATTTGATCTGCTGAACCATCCCTCACCCTCTTGCCAAATCAAACCAGTATGTGTGGTTAAAAATGACAAAACCTGCTCCGCTGTAATCAGGCTTCGCAGCACACTTGTGACACGCTAGGTGTCTCCGGTGGGACCCCGATGATGAAGCATGCCCCCAACTTGATTGGTGGGTGAGGGGTCTTTTTCACATAACCTAAGTACGTTTCTTTTCACAATTTTTGTGTTTGGCACATCACAGACTTATGTGGACACATCAAAATGATATATTACAAAACTACCTGTGTTTGGTGGGGAGGGGGTACCTATGTTTTTGATCCTGGGAGCGGCCTTCATCTAGGGAAACCTACCAAACCCAAACATTTTTTAAAACTAGACACCCCAAGGAGTCCAGGGAGGTGTGACTTGTGTGGATCCCCCAACATGTCTTACCCAGACTCCTCTGCAAACCTCAAAATGTGCTTAAAAAAGCATATTTTCCTGACTTTTCTTTGTACGATCACCGCTCCAGCACAAAATTCCTACTCCCCAGCGTTCCCCTCAGTCTCCCAAGTAAAATGACACCTCACTTGTGTGGGTCCCCAAAGCAGAGTCAGCCTAAAGATGTATAAAAGAAGAATATGTGCTTATCAACTCGCTGTGCTATCCCCTCTATCTCTACAAGTTTTTGGCCTTTTTCTGTTGCAGGCACCTGGCCCACCCACACAAGTGAGGTATCATTTGTATCGAGAGACTTGGGGGAGCACTGGGTGGAAGGAAATTTGTGGCTCCTCTCAGTTTCCAGAACTTTCTATTACTGAAATGTGAGGAAAAAGTGTTTTTTTAGCCACATTTTTTAAGGTTTGAAAAGGATTCTGGGTAACAGAACCTGGTCAGAGCCCCACAAGTCACCCCATCTTGGATTCCCCTAGGTGTCTAGTTTTTAAAAATGCGCCGGTTTGCTACGTTTTCCCAGGTGCCGGCTGAGCTAGAGGCCAAAATCCACAGCTAGGCACTTTGTAAAAAACGGCTCTGATTTCTTTCTGAAAATGTGATGTGTCCACGTCGTGTTTTGGGGCATATCCTGTCGCGGGCGCTAGGCCTACCCACACAAGTGAGGTACCATTTTTATCGGGAGACTTGCGGGAACACTGGGTGGAAGCAAATTTGTGGCTCCTCTCAGATTCCAGAACTTTCTGTCACCGAAATGACAGGAAAAAGTGCTTTTTGGCCACATTTTGAAGTTTGCAAAGGATTCTGGGCAACAGAACCTGGTCAGAGGCGCACGAGTCACCCCATCTTGGATTCCCCTGGGTGTCTAGTTTTCAAAAATGTGCAGGTTTGCTAGGTTTTCCCAGGTGCCGGCTGAGCTAGAGGCCAAAATCCACAGCTAGGCACTTTGTAAAAAAACAGCTCTGTTTTCTTTCTGAAAATGTGATGTGTCCACGTCACGTTTTGGGGCATATCCTGTTGCGGGCGCTAGGCCTACCCACACAAGTGAGGTACCATTTTTCTTGGGAGACTTGGGGGAACACTGGGTGGACGGAAATTTGTGGCTCCTCTCAGATTCCAGAACTTTCTGTCAACGAAATGACAGGAAAAAGTGTTGTTTTAGCCAAATTTTGGGGTTTGCAAAGGATTCTGGGTAACAGAACCTGGGCAGAGCCCCACAAGCCACCCTATCTTGTGTTCCCCTAGGTGTCTAGTTTTCAAAAATGCACATGTTTGCTAGGTTTCCCCAGGTGTCGGCTGAGCTAGAGGCCAAAATCCACAGCTATTCACTTTGTAAAAAACAGCTCTGTTTTCTTTCTGAAAATGTGATGTGTCCACGTCACGTTTTGGGGCATATCCTGTCGCGGGCGCTAGGCCTACCCACACAAGTGAGGTACCATTTTTATTGGGAGACTTGGGGGAACACTGGGTGGACAGAAATTTGTGGCTCCTCTCAGATTCCAGAACTTTCTGTCAACGAAATGACAGGAAAAAGTGTTGTTTTAGCCAAATTTTGAGGTTTGCAAAGGATTCTGGGTAACAGAACCTGGGCAGAGCCCCACAAGCCACCCTATCTTGTGTTCCCCTAGGTGTCTAGTTTTCAAAAATGCACAGGTTTGCTAGGTTTCCCCAGGTGTCGGCTGAGCTAGAGGCCAAAATCCACAGCTATGCACTTTGTAAAAAACAGCTCTGTTTTCTTTCTGAAAATGTGATGTGTCCACGTCGCGTTTTGGGGCATATCCTGTCGCGGGCGCTAGGCCTACCCACACAAGTGAGGTACCATTTTTATTTGGCGACTTGGGGGAACACTGGGTGGACAGAAATTTGTGGCTCCGCTCAGATTCCAGAACTTTCTGTCACCGAAATGACAGAAAAAAGTGTTGTTTTGGCCAAATTTTGAGGTTTGCAAAGGATTCTGGGTAACAGAACCTGGGCAGAGCCCCACAAGCCACCCCATCCTGGATTCCCCTAGGTATCTAGTTTTAAAAAATGCGCAGGTTTGCTGGGTTTCCCCAGGTGTTGGCTGAGCTAGAGGCCAAAATCCACAGCTAGGCACTTTGTAAAAAATAGCTCTGTTTTCTTTCTGAAAATGTGATGTGTCCACGTCGTGTTTTGGGGCATATCCTGTCGCGGGCGCTAGGCCTACCCACGCAAGTGAGGTACCATTTTTATTGGGAGACTCTGGGGAACGCTGGGTGGAAGGCAATTTGTGGCTCCTCTCAGATTCCAGAACTTTTTGTCACCGAAATGAGAGGAAAAAGTGGTTTTTTTTTCCACATTTTGAGGTTTGCAAAGGATTCTGGGTAACAGAACCTGGTCCGAGCCCCACAAGTCACCCCATCTTGGATTCCCCTAGGTGTCTAGTTTTCAGAAATGCGCAGGTTTGCTGGGTTTCCCTGGGTGCCGGCTGAGCTAGAGGCCAAAATCCACAGCTAGGCACTTTGTAAAAAACAGCTCTGTTTTCTTTCTAAAAATGTGATGTGTCCACGTTGTGTTTTGGGGCATATCCTGTCACGGGCGCTAGGCCTACCCACACAAGTGAGGTACCATTTTTATCGGGAGACTTGGGGGAACGCTGGGTGGAAGGAAAGTTGTGGCTCCTCTCAGATTCCAGAACTTTCTGTCACCGAAATGACATGAAAAAGTGTTTTTTGGGCCAAATTTTGAGGTTTGCAAAGGATTCTGGTTAAAATAACCTGGTCAGATCCCCACAAGTCACCCCACATTGGATTCCCCTAAGTGTCTAGTTTTCACAAATGCACAGGTTTGCTAGGTTTCCCCAGGTGCCGGGTGAGGTAGAGGCCAAAATCCACAGCTAGGCACTTTGTAAAAAACAGCTCTGTTTTGTTTCTGAAAATGTGATGTGTCCACCTCGTGTTTTGGGGCATATCCTGTCGCGGGTGCTAGGCCTACCCACACAAGTGATGTACGATTCTTATTGGGAGACTTGGGGGAACGCTGGGTGGAAGGAAATTTGTGGCTCTTCTCAGATTCCAGAAATTTCTGTCACCGAAATGTCAGGAAAAAGTGGGTTTTTTTTGGCCAAATTTTGAGGTTTGCAAAGGATTCTGGGTAACAGAACCTGGTCCGAGCCCCACAAGTCACCCCATCTTTGATTCCCCTAGGTGTCTAGTTTTCAAGAGTGTGCAGGTTTGCTAGGTTTCCAGGTGCCGGCTGAGCTAGAGGCCAAAATCCACAGCTAGGCACTTTGTAAAAAACAGCTCTGTTTTCTTTCTGAAAATGTGATGTGTCCACGTTGTGTTTTGGGGCATATCCTGTCGCGGGCGCTAGGCCTACCCACACAAGTGAGGTACCATTCTTATTGGGAGACTTGGGGGAACGCTGGGTGGAAGGAAATTTGTGGCTCCTCTCAGATTCCAGAACTTTCTGTCAACGAAATGACAGGAAAAAGTGTTGTTTTAGCCAAATTTTGAGGTTTGCAAAGGATTCTGGGTAACAGAACCTGGGCAGAGCCCCACAAGCCACCCTATCTTGTGTTCCCCTAGGTGTCTAGTTTTCAAAAATGCACAGGTTTGCTAGGTTTCCCCAGGTGTCGGCTGAGCTAGAGGCCAAAATCCACAGCTATGCACTTTGTAAAAAACAGCTCTGTTTTCTTTCTGAAAATGTGATGTGTCCACGTCGTGTTTTGGGGCATATCCTGTCGCGGGCGCTAGGCCTACCCACACAAGTGAGGTACCATTTTTATTTGGCGACTTGGGGGAACACTGGGTGGACAGAAATTTGTGGCTCCGCTCAGATTCCAGAACTTTCTGTCACCGAAATGACAGGAAAAAGTGTTGTTTTGGCCACATTTTGAGGTTTGCAAAGGATTCTGGGTAACAAAACCTGGTCCGAGCCCCACAATCACCCCATCTTGGATTCCCCTAGGTGTCTAGTTTTCAGAAATGCGCAGGTTTGCTGGGTTTCCCTGGGTGCCGGCTGAGCTAGAGGCCAAAATCCACAGCTAGGCACTTTGTAAAAAACAGCTCTGTTTTCTTTCTGAAAATGTGATGTGTCCACGTTGTGTTTTGGGGCATATCCTGTCACGGGCGCTAGGCCTACCCACACAAGTGAGGTACCATTTTTATCGGGAGACTTGGGGGAACGCTGGGTGGAAGGAAAGTTGTGGCTCCTCTCAGATTCCAGAACTTTCTGTCACCGAAATGACATGAAAAAGTGTTTTTTGGGCCACATTTTGAGGTTTGCAAAGGATTCTGGTTAAAATAACCTGGTCAGAGCCCCACAAGTCACCCCACCTTGGATTCCCCTAAGTGTCTAGTTTTCACAAATGCACAGGTTTGCTAGGTTTCCCCAGGTGCCGGGTGAGGTAAAGGCCAAAATCCACAGCTAGGCACTTTGTAAAAAACAGCTCTGTTTTCTTTCTGAAAATGTGATGTGTCCATGTCGTGTTTTGGGGCATATCCTGTCGCGGGCGCTAGGCCTACCCACACAAGTGATGTACCATTCTTATTGGGAGACTTGGGGGAACGCTGGGTGGAAGGAAATTTGTGGCTCTTCTCAGATTCCAGAAATTTCTGTCACCGAAATGTCAGGAAAAAGTGTTTTTTTTTGGCCAAATTTTGAGGTTTGCAAAGGATTCTGGGTAACAGAACCTGGTCCGAGCCCCACAAGTCACCCCATCTTTGATTCCCCTAGGTGTCTAGTTTTCAAGAGTGTGCAGGTTTGCTAGGTTTCCTCAGGTGCCGGCTGAGCTAGAGGCCAAAATCCACAGCTAGGCACTTTGTAAAAAACAGCTCTGTTTTCTTTCTGAAAATGTGATGTGTCCACGTTGTGTTTTGGGGCATATCCTGTCGCGGGCGCTAGGCCTACCCACACAAGTGAGGTACCATTCTTATTGGGAGACTTGGGGGAACGCTGGGTGGAAGGAAATTTGTGGCTCCACTCAGATTCCAGAACTTTCTGTCATCGAAATGACAGGAAAAAGTGTTTTTTGGGCCAAAGTTTGAGGTTTGCAAAGGATTCTGGGTAACAGAACCTGATCAGAGCCCCACAAGTCACCCCATCTTGGATTCCCATAGGTGTCTACTTTTAAAAAATGCACAGTTTTACTAGGTTTCCCCAGGTGCCGGCTGAGCTAGAGGCCAAAATCCACAGCTAGGCACTTTGTAAAAAACGGCTCTGTTTTCTTTCTGAAAATGTGATGTGTCCACATCTTGTTTTAGGGCATATCCTGTCGCGGGCGCTAGGCCTATCCACATAGGTGAAGTACCATTTTTTATCGGAGACTTGGGGGAACGCTGGGTGGAAGGAAATTTGTGGCTCCTCTCAGATTCCAGAACTTTCTGTCACCGAAATGACAGTAAAAAGTGTTTTTTGGGCCAAATTTTGAGGTTTGCAAAGGATTCTGGGTAACAGAACCTGGTCCGAGCCCTACAAGTCACCCCATCTTGGATTCCCCTAGGTGTCTAGTTTTAAAAAATGCACAGGTTTGCTAGGTTTCCTCATGTGCCGGCTGAGCTAGAGGCCAAAATCCACAGTTAGGCACTTTGTAAAAAACAGCTCTGTTTTCTTTCTGAAAATGTGATGTGTCCACGTTGTGTTTTGGGGCATATCCTGTCGCGGGCGCTCGGCTACCCACGCAAGTGAGGTACCATTTTTATCGGGAGACTTGGGGGAACACAGAATAGCAAAACAAGTGTTATTGTCCCTTGTCTTTTTCTACATTTTTTCCTTCCAAATGTAAGACAGTCTGTAAAAAATACGTCTATTTGAGAAATTCCCTGTAATTCACATGCTAGTATGGGACGCCAGAATTCAGAGATGTGCAAATAACCACTGCTTCTCAACACCTTATCTTGTGGCCTTTTTGGAAATACAAAGGTTTTCTTGATTCCTATTTTTCACTTTTTATATTTCAGCAAATGAATTGCTGTATACCCGGTATAGAATGAAAACCTATTGCAAGGTGCAGCTTATTTATTGGCTCTGGGTACCTGGGGTTCTTGATTAACCTTCAAGCCCTATATATCCCTGCAACCAGAAGAGTCCAGCTGACGTAACGGTATATTGCTTTCAAAAATCTGACATTACAGGAAAAAGTTACAGAGTAAAACGTGGAGAAAAATGACTGTTTATTTACCTCAATTTCAATATTTTTTTATTTCAGCTGTTGTTTTCTGTAGGAAACCCTTGTAGGATCTACACGAATGACCCCTTGCTGAATTCAGAATTTTGTCTACTTTTCAGAAATGTTTAGCTTTCTGGGATACAGCATTGGTTATACAACCATTTCTGTCACTAACTGGAAGGAGGCTGAAAGCGCAAAAAATAGTAAAAATGGGGTATGTCCCAGTAAAATGCCAAAATTGTGTTGAAATATTGGGTTTTCTGATTCAAATCTGCTTGTTCCTGAAAGCTGGGAATATGGTGATTTTAGCACCGCAAACCCTTTGTTGATGCCATTTTCAGGGGAAAAACCACAAGCCTTCTTCTGCAGCCCTTTTTTCCCATTTTTTTTTTAAAATAAGGAAATTTTCACTGTATTTTGGCTAATTTCTTGGTCTCCTTCAGGGGAACCCACAAAGTCTGGGTACCTCTAGAATCCCAAGGATGTTGGAAAAGAAGGACGCAAATATGGCGTGGGTAGCTTATGTGGACAAAAAGTTAGGAGGGCCTAAGCGCAAACTGCCCCAAATAACCAAAAAAAAGCTTGGCACATGAGGGGGAAAAGGCCTGGCAGCGAAGGGGTTAATCATGTGGCTGCTGCAATTAAAATTGCAGGCACAGAATACTGAGGCAGTATAATCGTAAAGCCATCTTGGACTTCTAAAACATTTACACCCACTCCATGCCCCTTCAGCTCACTCTTGCGGCTTTTGGCTTTCTCCCTTTGTGACGCTTTTCTGTTTTTCTCTTCTTCCCTCTTTCCCATATGTGCCTTTTGCTTCCAGTAAATGACTGATGCAGAAAACTAAGCAGGCTCTCAAACATAAGTCCCAGTGCCCCGCACCAGAAACCACTGGCTGTAGTTAAACACTGACCAAGATTGTCACATAAATCATCTCACTTTGAAGTCAGAGGAAGAATAGCAAACAAGGACCCTTAGAAGACAGCACCTGGCATTTGACCTTAGTCTTTGAATGCACAACAAATGTGACGACTTAAGAAAAAGATTTAAAGGCCTAGTAACAGAAAGCAAGTTTGTGGAAGGATAAAGAAAACATGGTTTAGGCAACTGGAGAGAGAACTGAACCTGGGGGGCCTAAAGCAAATAAAGTCAGCAAATGGGAAGCCAGAAAGTGTGAGTTACAAACCACAAAGTCATTGATAATCAACAAGCAGAATGCATTCCTAGGTCAGCTTTCTGAAAGTCCCCAAGTAATCTGTGCTGTCTGGTAGGCTGACATCTAAGAAGGCAGTACAGGCCTGACTCCATCGTCAGTGTCAAGGTCACCTTCGAGTCCCTTCTGCCCATTATCTGAAGCACTCATGTTAATATTGATAAAAACAATGCCAGTGTATGCCATGATATGTGTATGCATAACAATGAACTCGCATCACTGTTGTCGAATCCTCATGATGTGACCTTGTTGTCAACACTAAGTCAGAAATATGTGGTCACGCAATCTGTGCAACCTAGGCCTGAAGCAACTGATTGACAGATCACAGGTGGAGTGACACATAGCCTGCAGACAAACGTGCGAACAGGAAAAATCCAGATCGATCCCTCATATAGGCAGTGACACCATGATGGTCCTAGGACATTGGTCCCCAATAAAACACATTTAGGTGGAGAGGTGTGCGTTCCCAAAACACCATAAAAAGTTAGAGGCCACATGAAGTCGGGAACACTCAGCCAAGTAGAACACAGCACACAGAACACACATCCATCATGCGCTCCTTATGCTGGATGTCTTGACATGTTACCTATTGACCTGCATTATGTCCATGCTAGGTCAAGACACACATGCGCACTTTATCTGATGGTCAGATTTATGACTAGGCCCGGATTCCTTTCTTCAAAGAATGCATAGAATTGTTTTATGACGCTTTGAGAAATGTATATAATGGCACTCAGAACTAATGCACTTTGAGACAGTCATCAGATCTCAACTCTTTACTGCTCTCCCGGCCGCAGTGTTTAAGTAAACCAACTGTTCCTGTTTTTCCAAACGCCTATTGTCTTTAATTTTTTAAGGTAAATCCACATTCAAGCAACACTGACTTTGCTGCAGTCTCCTGTTTCTCGCTCAGCCAGTACTTTGCTTCTTCCAAGCTGGTTTATTAGAACGGGATTGCGTGGGATTCAAGCGGTCTTCCTGGGAATCTTCTAAGTTACGGGTTAAAGTTTGTTCTGCCCACTCTGACTATATACACTTTGGCATTGAAATTAAACATCAAACAAAATGAAAAATGTGGTATTTTTCTTTTCTGAGGTGATATCTTTAATGTTTTGCGTTTTACTACTGTAGTGCGAGTGCATCTGGCCTTATCTGTTTAGTTACAGCAACTAATAAGGAGATGCATCCTTAGGCCGATGGACCTTTTGACTCGTTTAAGATGATCACATCATCACATCACATCACATAAATATCACCAAATTAAACAATACATTTCATTAGAGTAAGTAACTGTAAGCACCATGACCTATTTGGCCATGAATAACCACACTTTTTAGTATCAGTTAAAATGTTTATTTCCCCATATTAACAATGCTACGATCACATAAATCAATCTCAAAACCAAATGATAAAGATACAGAAACAGCACGGGCTGACCAAAATGCTTAAATAATCCTAGTTTTATCCAAGCTGTATTAACGAGGTCTTAAATAGCGACAGTGCAAATCAACAGTAACAATAATTGAGCAATGGTAATAATGTACATTTGATCAGCAGTTAAATTTTGTCAGTTCACTGGCAAGACAAATGAATAGAGAAAACACCTCTCTAACTCCTTATTAGCTTTAGCATGTTGGGCTTCATGCAAAGGTTTTAGTAACACAAATTTAGAAAACATCTAGCTCTGGCTCTATCAAAAGCAGCAGTTGGTACCTAGAAAACAAAAGACAAATCAACAATACACAATCTAAACACGAAAATACCTGTCTTTAGGGATCAACAAGCAGTGCTAACTTCATCAGGAGGGCTTCAGCATCAGGACAGAGGGGACGGTTCAGAATTGGGACTCTAAGATCCAAACCATCAGGTTAATTATGTAAGGCAGGCAGCTAAGCGCTACAGGCTCTAAGCACTGAGCGCTAAATAGGCACCAGCATCATTACATGGAGCATAAGAAAAATACTCAAAAATAATAAAGTAGCAGAACGTAAGTAAACAGGCTGGAAAGTGTCAAAGTGACAGAGTGTCAAAGTGACGGATGAATTAATCTCAGAATAATAGCTGAGAACCCTAAGAACAGTGCAATTAAGTTGAAGTTGTCCCATGCTTGTCAGTGGTTAGAAACATCTGGCGAGGAAAGATTGTCCAATTACAAATGTACTACATATTGGAGAGGTATGAGACAGACGTTCACATGTTAATGATTGATTCTTCTACATTTGCGTATATCCAGTCAATACAATAAGAATCAACTTGAAGATCCTTCCGTTCATTATCAGTACGCACTTTGTTCATCACATTCCCAATACGCTGTGAGTCAACAGTTACAGAGATGTAGAAACATTTTCAGGTTATGTTCACTTCTTCAAAAGAAATACATTTTATTAATTCAAGTTTTAGACAAGTTTGAGACTCAAACAAAGGATTTGTTATACAGCGATACATGAGATCATTCTACTAACGTTGCAACTTTCAATATTTGGCAGACATTCAGGTCTAGCTTTGGCCTTGCTAACTTGAGGCCTTTCAGTTAGCACAAGTAAAATCCATAACCTTTAGCTATAAGTATAATAGAGTAATGTACTTTAAACATATATAAACTCTTAATACATATTAATACATTATATGTGAATAACTCTGTATATGATGATGGCCAATCAAGAAGGCACATTATGAGTCACACGTAAATTTTCATGTTAATACATCTTATATGCTAAATCAAATTCAAGAATGTATGAATTAATTACTAATGTTAATTTCAGCGCTCACAGTAGCGATTGGTATATCCTGGAATAACAATTTTGTGCTGCCTATAAGGGTAATTTTCTCCTGTTCATGAGCTGCCTTAACAGTTGATTGTATTCTCTGGTTGTTGTTGCATGTAATTATGCAACTGTTAATAGAGAATCACTCAAGTGACAATTAAAGGATGAATCTTCTGACTCATCTTTTTCCTCAACTTTTTAAGAGGCTTAGATCTGTTTGACTGAAAGTGGTTTTGGAAGTTTATTTTTGTTCAATGCCACGATTGGGGTTAATTATGTTTTGGGGTTGCACCGGAGCATCTTTGCAGGCAAAAGCACCAGTTCTGTGTTCAAAGCAAATATTCAGAGCAGGAGTTTTTAACCTTTTATAAATGGTGTCATATTTGATTTCAATCAAGTGCGTGGGTTATACAGGACACCAGTGGCCCAATCTTAGGCTCAACAAAGCTCCATATTTTTTGACTGTGTAAGTTTAAGTTAGACCATCACGTCATCTGCTTGGAACATGGGCTCAGGCTTCTGTGGTGTGATTATTTGGTCAAGTAGGTCATGCTCATTTAATTGGTCCTCATGCAATCCACCTTTTCTTCTCACAGGCAAGATGGTGCTCCTTTCTCAGTCTTGTACGTTCGTAGCACCATCCATCCTTTCAGGACACTTTCTCGAAATGGGAATATTCTAATGCCCCCTTATCGTAAGCTGCCCCCTGCACTTTTTGTTTCTGTTTATGAGTCAATGTGACCATATCTTCTTTTGAGTGTTTTTCTTACTTCAAGGGTGGCCATATTCTTGCATTTACTCTGTTAATGTTGGTGTCTTTTTATTCATCCTTATGGAGACCACTATTTCCTTCCCCAAGACTGCTACTCCTTCGCTTCCATCCTCCTCACCATTGAGCTCCAGTTGGCAGTCTCGAGCCTCCAAAGGCCTTGCAATTGGGGCTGCTCAAATCCTGTCCACCGCTTGGACTTACCGGCAGCGGTGGGATCACTTTCTCAGGCTGAATACTTTGCCACCACTCATTTTATTGGGTCTTCTCTTGGTGTATTTGAACCTTGAACCCTTCATCTACTGCATCTCCTTCAAGTATTTCGTGGTGTTGGTCTCAGAATGGCAATAATATGCTGGAAGCACATAACGGAGTTCAACAAAGATATATCCTGGCAGCTTCTTGCACCAGCCACATCCTTCTATATTTTCTTGTGATTTATATGTACCACTTTACCACAGCTCAAAGTTCTTTTCTTGTCTGTTCCGTCAGCATAGTTTAAAACCTAGTCCCATAATATAGAATGGTGTACTAGCATGGTTCTATAGGGGTGCAATGCACATTACCCTTCACCAAGTAGTGCACACTACCATCTTTTTCCTAGAGGCAAGAACTCTGTCTCATAACTGGAGGTTTGACAGGGCACTGCCTCAGCCAGTTTCCAAATCTTTAGAAATAATCATATTTGTATTTATTGAGCAACAGGAGCATTCTACAAGAATAATGGTGCATAGTTCACTGTTTTGAGTGACTCAATTTATAAAGAAGGTAGTTGGATTTGATGGATTGCAAGCAAGGAGACTGACAAGTCGATTGCAAACATATGACTGTATGTACATATAAATTACTGTTAAATAGTAGTGTGGAGAATACACGCAGATCAGTAGGAATTGGGTTCCAATATAGGTGTCCTGAAAGGTGACCATTTCTGTGACATTGCAGGTGAAAGTTTGGGGGGAATGGTTGAGGGGGAGCTTACATTGCAAGCTTTGAATATCGGGATCAATGATTTAAACAGATTACTGTTTTAGTCGAAAGCCCTCTATTCTGATCAATCAATCAGTTGATGATGGAGATTTGTAGAGGGCAGGCTTGTCACCCCTGGGGTGGGGGTCTCCACGCACTGAAGGGAGGGTCTGCAAGCCTTGGCCGACAGGTGGTGGAAGTTAAAAAGCCAAGTCTTTAGCTGTCTTCTGAAGTCTTCCAGAGAATGGGAGGTGTGCAGGTGGTAGGGGAGGTCACTCCAGGGCGGCGAGGTGAGAGAAGGAGCAGCCACTGAGGTGTTCCCAACAGATGTGGGGGATGTAGGACAGGGTGAAGTTGACTGAGCAGAGCTCTCTGGTGGGTCGTTTGGAATGTAATGAGTTTGTTGATATAGGCAGGTGTGACATCTTGGAGGGCTTTGTAGGCATGCATAAGGCGCTTGAAGTGGCCTCTTTGCTGGACCGGGAGCCAGTAGAGGGCCCTAAGGTGGGGAGAGATGCTGGTTCTTCTGGAGAGGTCGAGGATGAGTCTCGCTGCTTCGTCCTTAATGGTCTGAAGATGGTTAAGGAGCTGCTTCATGGTTCCGGCGTAAAGGGCATTGCCGTAGTCGAGGCGGCTGGAGGTGAGGGCCTGAGTGACTGACTTCCTGGTCACAATGGGGATTCATCTGAAGATCTTGCGGAGCATGCAGAGGATGTGGTAGAGGAGACAGCGTTGATCTGTTGTTTCATGGTGATTCCAGGATAATGCCAAGATTGCTTGTGTGGTTTATAGGGTTGGAGGGGGCCTAGGGTGGTGGGCCACCATGTGTCGTCCCAGGTGGAGGCTTGTTCCTGAATATGAGGATTTCGGTCTTGTCCGAGTTTAGTTTGAGGCAGTTGGTCCTCATCCAGCTGGCAATTTTGGTCAAGGTGTTTTGGAAGTTCCTTCATGTGGTGGAGGCCTCGTCAGTGGGGGATAGGACAAGCTGGGTGTCATTGGTGTAGGAGATGATGTTCAAGCTGTGGGTGCATATGATGTCGGCCAGTGGAGTCATATAGGTGTTGAAGAGGGTGGGGCTGAGGGAGGAGCTCTGGGGAATGCCACGGATGATGTTGTGTGCGAAGACTAAGGGAGGGAGGAGGATTCTCTGCATATGGCCGGAGAGGAAGGAGGTGATCCAGCGGAATGCATTGTCTTGGAGGCCAATATTGTGGAGTATGGTGACGAGGGTGTGGTGGGAGATGGTGCCAAAGACTGCAGACAGGTTGAGGAGGATGTGGCCTGCTGTTTCTCCTAGGTCGAGGATGTGTCTGATATCGTTGGTTGCTGTCATCAGGGCGTTCTTGGTACTGTGGTTGGGCCCGGAAACCGGATTGGAATGGGTCGAGCAATCCATTGTCTCTGAAGAAGTCTGTAAGCTGGTGATTGGTGGCTTCTTCTAAGACTTTGGTGGGAAAATGGAGGAGTAAGATAGGCTGTAGTTTTTGAGCTCATTGGGGTCAGCTGAGGGTTTCTTCAGGAGGGGCTGTAGCAGGCTGGCCTGGCTTATAGTGGGTACCTGATGGTACTCACACCTTGTGCCAGGTCCAGTTATCCCTTGTTAGTAGATTAGTAGTATTCTAGCAGCTTAGGCTGATAGAGGTAGCTATAGCAGAGCAGCTTAGGCTGAACTAGGAGACAGGCAAAGCTCCTACTATACCACTTATATCATATAGCACTATCTCATAAGAACCACAATACCCAGAGTTGCGAAAAATAAAGGTACTTTATTTTAGTGACAATATGCCAAAAGTATCTCAGGGGATATACTCCCTTAGGAGGTAAGTAAAATACACAAAATACACACACAAACCAAAATCAGGTAAGTAAAACAGTTAGAAAAGTAGTGCAAACACTGTAGAACACAATAGAATGCAATAGGAGACAATAGGGCTAGGGGCAACACAAACCATGTGCTCCAAAAGTGGAATGCGAACCACAAATGGACCCCAGGCCTAGTGTAGTGTGTAGAGGGTCGCTGGGAGAGTAAGAAAACACTATGGGTGTCCAAGATGCCACTCCCCAAGACCCTGAAAAGTAGGAGTAAAGTTACCCTAATACCCCAGAAAGACAGTAAAGTCAAGATAGGGGATTCTGCAAAGACAACAACTGACTGCAAAGCACTGAAGATGGATTGCTGGACCTGGGTACCTGCAAAGGAAGGGGACCAAGTCCAAGAGTCACGCATGTGTCCGGGGGGGGGCAGGAGTCCACTAAACCCCGGATGAATGTGCAAAAGGGCTGCCTCCGGGTGGAAGAAGCCAAAGATTCTGCTACAACAGAAGGTACCAGGAACTTCTCCTTTGGTCAGAAGATGGCACACGGCGTGCTGGAGGATGCAGAGTTGTTTCCACGCAGAAAGACTGAAAACAAGCCTTGCTAACTGCAAGAGTTGTGGTTGAAGGTTTTGGGTGCTGCCAGGGCCCAGGAAGGACCAGGAGGTCGCCCCTTGGAGGAGGAGGAGACAGAGGGGGTGCTCAGCAACACAGAGAGCCCAAGCAGAAGCAGGCAGCACCCGCAGAAGTACTTAAACACGGGTTCAAGAAAACTGAGCACGGCGGTCGTCTCAACACTACAAAGGAGGATCCCACGAAGTCGGGGGTCAACTCAGCGAGTTGAGCAATGCAGGACGGAGTGCTGGGGACCTGGGCTATACTGTGCACAAAGGATTCCTTGCAAAAGTGCACAGAAGCCCTTGCAGCTGCAGTTCACACAGTACACAGGATTACTGTCTGGCGAGGGGAGGCAAGGATTTACCTCCACCAAATTTGGACAGCATGACCACTGGACTGTCGGGGTCACTTGGATCCAGCTCCTGTGTTCAAGGGACCACGCTCGTCAAGAGGAGAGGGGACCCAGAGGACCGGTGATGCAGAAGTTTGGTGCCTGCGTTGGCAAGGGGAAGATACCTTCAACCCACAGGAGATTTCTTCTTGGCTTCCAATGCAGGGTGAAGGCAGACACCCCTCAGAGCATGCACCACAAGGAAACAGTCGAGAAAGCCGGCAGGATTAGGCGCTACAATGTTGCTGATAGTCTTCTTGCTACTTTGTTGCAGTTTTGCAGTTGTCCTGGAGCAGTCAGCAGTCGATCCTTGGCAGAAGTCGAAGAGAGAAGTGCAGAGGAACTCTGATGAGCTCTTGCATTCGTTATCTGACGAGAAACTCACAGGAGAGACCCTAAATAGCCCTCAGAGGTGGATTGGCTACCTAACCAGGTAAGAACTGGTCTGCCCAGGCCCCAGGGGTGCAGAAACCTGTCTGAGGGTTGGCAGCAGCAGTAGGTGCAGAGAAAACCCCAGAGAGCTAGTTTGGCAATACCGGGGTCCATGCTGGAGCCCCGGGGATGCATGGGATTGGCACCCCAATACTAGATTTGGCTTAGGGGGGACAATTCCATGATCTTAGACATGTTACATGGCCATGTTCGGAGTTACCATTATGAAGCTACACATAGGTATTGACCTATATGTAGTTCACATGTGTAATTGTGTCCCCGCACTCACAGAGTCTGTGGAAAGTGCCCTGAACAATGTGGGGGCACCTTGGCTAGTGCCAGGGTGCCCTCACACTTAGTAACTTTGCACCTAACCTTCACTTAGTGAGGGTTAGACATATAGGTGACTTATAAGTTACTTAAGTGCAGTGTAAAATGGCTGTGAAATAACGTGGATGTTATTTCACTCAGGCTGCAGTGGCAGCCCTGTGTAATAATTGTCTGAGCTCCCTATGGGTGGCAAAAGAAATGCTGCAGCCCATAGGAATCTCCTGCAACCCCAATACCCTGGGTATCTAGGTACCATATACTAGGGAATTATAAGGGTGTTCCAGTGTGTCAATCAGAATTGGTGTAAATGGTCACTAGCCTGCAGTGACAATTTAAAAAGCAGAGAGAGCATGAACACAGAGGTTCTGGTTAGCAGAGCCTCAGTGATGTAGTTAGGCACCACACAGGGAACACATACAGGGCACAAGTTATGAGCATTGGGGTCCTGGCTCGCAGGATCCCAGTGACACAGGCAAAAACAAACATACACACAAGTAAAAATGGGGGTAACATGCAAGGCAAGATGGTCCTTTCCTACAGGGGCTTGACCTCAATGTGGTTCCAGGCATCGGAGACTGTGGCTGTGGACATGGGGACGGTGGCTGTGGAGATGGAGGAGTTGAGGATCTCTGTAAGGGAAGCTCCAATTATTTCCCTTCCTAGATTGTAGTAGTGATGAGGGCATCTGTCAGTGGGGGATCCGGAGTGGATGGAGGTCATGATGGCGATAGTTACTTCAGTGGAGAGATGTTTCCATTCGGAGATCCGGTGGGGTGGGGAGGTGTGGGTTGGGGTTCAGAGGTGGTCAAGATCAGTGGGCTGGGGTCTAAGTTGCTTTAAATTGCTTAGGGGTGGTTGATAGTGTTCTTTGAGGCGGATGGGTAGGAGAATTCTCTGACAATACTGAACAGTTCTTTGGTATGGTTGGTGCATGTCTAGATGCAGGAGTTTAGCGCTTCTTTCTTGATCTCCCTGATACAGTTGTGGTAACTGTTGACGGCGGTCCTGAAGGAGTTGAGGTTGGTGGGGCTTTGTTGCTGCACCAGTGCCATTCTAGTTTCCTGCAGTGGCCTTTGAGGCTTAGGAGTTCTGGGGAAAACACTAGCTTGCTTGGTGGGTTTTCTTTTGGTGGTGCACTTCAGAGGGGTCTATGGTTTCGACTGCCGAAAAGATCCAGTTGGAGAAGTTTTGGAAGTGGTAATCAAGTGTGTCTGTGGTGAGGGATCTTGCTTCTTTGAGGGCAGGGATCCAGGTTGTTTCTATGATTCTGGGGTTTATAGGCGTGGGGGGGAACAGCCCCACTACACCGAAGGTCCATTCTCCTGCCGCCACTGCCACTTTTCCTGTGATTCAGGAACCAACGCAAGCTCCACCCATTGAATGCCCTCCCACAAACCTCACCTTCATTACACACTACTAAATGCCCAATTCCTCTGCAAGCACGCCATAGAAATCTGGAACACCATCACCGATCTCACACCTGACATAATGTTCATCGAAATATGGCTCACCCCTTCATTGGCACCGGACATCACCACCGCAACGTCCCCCAGATACAAGATGATCCACTGCAAACGCCCTAACAGGCACGGTGGAGCATCGCCATCATCCACAAGGACTGCCTTCACTGCTTCTCCTTGGATGACAACACAAGCCCGATCGTGGAACACCTCAAATTCCAGATCAAAGCTGATGCCAATACCACCATCAGAGGAATCCTTGTCTACAGATCCTTGGGCCCTTGATCCAGCTTTTGCAACTCCACCCCAGACTTCATTTTTAGTCAACATTACATGGTTCATTACGCCCTAGGTGGATTAACACGGAGTCTGGTTTCTCCTCCTGAAGAAATGCGCTCTGAATGGTGGGCAGCAGCTGGGCCCATCTCATGCCTGGTTGCCCCAGCCATGTCACTGTTGTGTTCCGCAACCAAATCTTTTCGAGCTGCTGCCCACTGATGCGCCTGTGTGATACACAAGTGGCCTAGGATTGATACCCTATGCCTGTCACTGGGGGGCCTGTCACAAAAGAAACAGCACTTAGAAGTCCATTGGCCATATATACCCCTTGAATGCAGTCAAAGCCCATCAACCAAGCCCCCTTATCCCTTCTTCACTAAGCCTGTTTGCTGAAACTGTGGCTGTTTTAACTTCCAGCAACATCTCCCCTGGTGATTGAGGGCAGGGGAGCGGGCGTGGTTGCACCTATGTGAAAAGAGTGAGACCCAAACTTTGCTGGTGTGAGCCCTGCTTTGGCCACGGCCATCCTGAGCACCGCAATGAATTGAAAGTGGCTCATGTATGTCACATACTCATGTCTGAAAAGTGGATGGCTTCTCTGCACCCCCCCTTTAATGCATTCCTGCATGAGGCACACCTGGCAGAATTTGCTGTCATCTAGGCAGTCGAGGTGGTAGTAATTCCCCTTTTGTTCCTAATCTGTCTTTGGACTCTACAGGTGAATTATCATGTATCTCTCGCCTATGTGTACACCCGCACCCTGAGGGCACGCCATCACTGGGATCTTTCTGGAGGGGGCAACAAGTTCACTTATGTGGCATGCCCCAAAGAATGCCAGTCCGAAAGCTGCTTGAAACATCAAGCCTTCGCACCTTGGTCTGCCTATGTCAGTGAGTCCTCTGAGCCGCTTCTTAAGTACTAAAAAATCAATGGGACGCCTTTCGTCCCTGCGCTTTGGTTGCATTTAACTTCACCCTTTCATGGCTGCTCTGCAAAGGTGCTCGGGCACAGGTGTCATGCGTCGGTCCGTGTGTGACACCAGGTCTCTGAACCTCTAGCACTGAATTCAAGACAGTGCATCAGCTACAGAATTGTAGTGCCTGGCCCTACTTGCTATATTAGATCCTAACTGACATCCTGCTAGGTGACCCAAATATCGCACTACTACAAGGCACTGTGCTGTTCCCAAGTTTAAAGCTTGTACCACTGCATGGGTGTCAGACCACAGTGTGATCTCTCTATTGTTAGGCTGTTCCCCCATATGGTGTGGGTGACTATAATAGGGAAGATTTCCAGCATTGTGTTGTTCTTGATCAGCCCCATTTCATACCAGGCATCGGCCAGTATGTGGCTTGCCATGCTGAGCCCATTACAGAGCCAAATCCCATGCCCCCGCAGCGTCTGTGAATAGTTCCAGCTGATTAGCCATCAACCATGGCTCCCTCCACATTAGCGTCCTGTTAAAGCTGTATAGGAAGCCCAGCCATTGCTCCAGTTCCTTTCTTACTCCCTCCAAGAGCCAAAACCAGTGATGTTTCTTTGTTAGGCCCTTAGTAAGCCATGGCTGGCACCTAGTAAATGGCCTGCCTACCGGGATCACCCTGTTTGCAGAGTTGAGCCTATCCAAGAGTTGTTGCAGCTCGCCCAGTGTAGCCTTCTTTTTTACGAGCAGCATTTAATTTTTTTTATATTCTGCCTCAGTGGTCCTATCATGGCCTGGGGGAGCCTACACACAGGCTCAAGTCCCAGGAAGCACAGGCAAGTGGCTGGGCCCTCGATCTTTTCGAATACCAGTGGCACCCCAGCCCCCTAGCCAGTTCCATACAAGACTGCAGTAAGTCGTTGGTCTGCTTTCCCAATGAACAAGAAGACATCCAGGTAGATTGTGCACCCCCTGTTATACATTTGTTCATAGCTCCCATTCCAGGAAGCCGCTAAAGCGTCAAGAAATTACCAAGACGTGGTGCAACCCATGGGCAGGCATTTTTCATAGTAATAGGCATTATCCAGTTGGAACCCCAGTTGGTCGTAGCTGTCTGAATGGACCGGCAAGAGGTGGAATGCGGATTCAAAATCTATTTTTGCCAGCAGTACCCTGCTCCCTGCTGCTTTAATTAAATCAAAGCAAAACACAAATGATGTACGGAATGCAGAACCAATCAAACATTCACTCCCAGTCACAGATCTGGGTTTAATCCATCGTTCTTTTGCTCACCATGCCACCCCAGTTAAAACCCAGCCCCAGGTGCTGCATGTTGATCCCCATTGCAGTCCTCATCACCGGCCCTGGAGTAATCCTCTCCCCCACTGGAGGGGATGGGGTCCCTATTCTCCTTTGTCTTGATTTGGCACAACCCCTCTTTGGCGGGCCCCTCTTCATTTGGGCTCCGACCTTCATTCTGCCCTTCTGCAGTTTCTGCTGTCACAGGGGGTGCCATTCTGGCTGCAGGTCTCCTGTGGCTGGGTCCTGAAGACAGAGCGCAGGCCTCCTTGGTGTGACCACGTTTTGCAACAGGTTGTTTGCCCTGGGTTACTTCCTTGCTTGTCTTAGCTCTGCTGCCCCAAGCACCTGGTAATTGGCTCAGTCTCTGCTATGCCAGGCCACAAGTTGCCTTGCCTTCAACAGCATTTCTTGTTGATCCTCGTCAAGTTCAGAGCCTGTGTTGTTTGTTGCAGCTGCCTGCCTCTGCCGGGTCCTCATAGCCCCACCTGCCTCCTCAATGTCCCTGGAGCGTGCAGGCCTTTTTCTTTCTCTCCCTTTTTCCATGTAGTGGTTCCCACTCTCCATTTTGTGATTTCCTCCAGCAGCTTTAGCCCTGGACGAACCTCCGTGCCCACTGCAATTTGTTGCCCCTCCCCACTTACGTCCCAGGAATGCGCTTGATAGATCCAGGTTTTATTTTTGCTCCCCGCCCACTGCTCTGTTCTGCTGTGGCGGACAGGTTTCCACGATGGGGTGCCCCTGACCAGCTCATGCCTGATAGAGCAGGACTGCTCGGAACAGTGCTCATACCTTGTGGCGACTACTCTTATACTCTGTAGAGGATCTTGCAGGGTGAGTTGTCGCCATGCGCTGCCTGCACATTCCTTGCTGCTTCCTGCGTACCACACACTGGCTGCCCCAGATATCCTCTGATGCATGTCCAATGCCTTCTATTTTTCCGGTACTGGATGCTCTCTTGATGCTGCAAGATTCCATGCCGAGGTCAGCTCGATCCAACAAGGTCAATCTTACTTTGGAAGGTGCTGCGCCCTCCTTTTGACCACCTTGCTTCACTATGCAGTCTCTCCGTATTTGCGGGTTTGAACAATGCTGTCCAGTCTCTCCTTTTTAGGTTGAGCATGCAAGCACTCTGACGTGTTGTAATCTATCCGTGGGCTTTAACCATGCCCACTGCACGCACATCACTATCACTCGTTCATGGGCTTGCCCTTCTAAAATCCTTTGTTATCATTGGTAAATGTTTTGTGTTTGTTTCTCTTTGGGGCACCTTGGCAATCAACCCTCTTAAATGGATAATTGCACAATTGCTGATATGTTTGACTGCAAGCAAACCTCCTATTCCTCTTGTGTCTCCCATTCGTGCTCACACTCATGGCGTCCGTAGTGCTTTGAATTGGCTTGCTTGTGACAACTGTTTTACTTTTCATTTTCAGTTTATGTGGCAAGAAAAGTCCAGTTAGGAATTTACAACGCTAATTGCTCTAACGCGAGCAAAAGCGAGACCCATTGCATTGCAAATGATTGCTATTTTTGCAGGCTCTGTGCCTCCCGCCTTCTGACAGCCTTCCCTTGGGAGGCATTCTTTGCGGGTTCCAATCTGATCCGGCTTGCCTCCAGTCCTGCAACACTACTTTTCAAGGGGAGTGTATAGGCTCTCCAACATGGTGTGGTTGTGTTGCATGTGCAATGTTCACTGTGTGCTCTTAAGGGTATGTGTATGTGTGGGGCAATGATCATAGTAATGTCAAGGTTATGAGAAGGGTTTACTCCGGGTCGTTGTCTGGTATTATTCGATCAAGACTGTTGTTCTTACAGGTTACACAGATCAGGAACTCATCCCAGATGGTTGGTCTCACGTCTCACTGCTTGTCTGTGTGTTTGTATATAGCCCTGTTCTCCACATCGGCCCACTTCAACAATTGCTTCTTCCAGGATGCAATCTTTGGCACTATCATCTATTTCCAATTCATAACTTCTGTGCTCTTTGGCGAGGGTAAGTGTCAGGTCAACAAATCTGTAATTCTTTGACCTTGTCATTATTCCTAATAGGCAGAATTCTGGGCTGCAAAAATTGGTCTTACCAACAATCTCCAAGAGCAGGTCTGTCATTGTTAGAAATGGGGTCTTTGGTTGACAGTCAGGTTACCCCCTGTTGAAGCAAGGACCCTCACTCTAGTCAGGGTAAAAGAGAATCACCCTCAGCTAACCCCTGCTTACCCCCTTGGTAGCTTGGCAGAACAGTAGACTTAACTTCAGAGTGCTAGATGTAAGGTATTTGTACCAACACACACACAGTAACTTAATGAACACACTACAAAATGACACAACACAGGCTTAGCAAAAATAGGAAATATTTATCTAAACAAAACAAGACCAAAACGACAAAAATCCACAATACACAAGTCAAGTTATTAATAAAAATTTGAAAAAGAGTCTTTAAGTAGTTTTAAACACACACTAACACTGTTAGCGTGAAAATGTACCTTGGGTGCGTCAAAAATAACCCTGCATCAAAAAGGGCTTGCAATGCATTGATTCCACTCACGTGCGGGAAGTTGTGTTGTTTCTCCTTTCGCCGGGTTGGGGCGCGCTGTTTCTTCTCTGCGGAGGAGAGCAATGCGTCGATCCAGTCAGCACTCTCGGGTCTAGGCAGGCCTTGCGTTGTTTTTACACGCCCAGCAGTACTTGAGTCAGAAATCCAGCCGCACGATGATCCGAAAATCACGCAGGGCGGGTTGCGATCTCCCAGTCTCCGTCAGCGATGCTGCGCGTTGTTTCTCCTGCTCCGTGCATCGATTCTTTAGTTGCGTTTCCGGTGAGGGTCAATTTTCAGCCACGGAGCTGGGGGCGTGTCGCTATTTCCAGCCGCAGATCGGAGTTGCGTCGATCTTTTCCTAGCCCAGCACTCTGTGCGTGGATTTCCTTTTCTTTAGGCTGCCAGCTTCTCCTTTCAGGGTCCCAGGAACTGAATGGGCACCACAGGGCAGAGTAGGAGTCTCCAGAGACTCCAGGTGCTGACAGAGAGAAGTCTTTGCTGTCCCTGAGACTTCAAACAACAGGAGGCAAGCTCTAAATCAAGCCCTTGGAGATTTCTTCTCAAGATGGAAGGTACACAAAGTCCAGTCTTTGCTCTCATACTCTGGCAGAAGCAGCAACTGCAGGATATCTCCACAAAACACAGTCACAGGCAGGGCAGCTCTTCTTCCTCAGCTCTTCAGTTCTTCTCCAGGTAGAGGTTCCTCTTGTTTCCAGAAGGGTTTCTAAAGTCTGTGGTTTGGGTGCCCTTCTTATACCCAATTTCTCTTTTGAAGTAGGCCTACTTCAAAGTAAAGTCTCTTTTGAATGTGAAATCCTGCCTTGCCCAGGCCAGGCCCCAGACACTCACCAGGGGGTTGGAGACTGCATTGTGTGAGGGCAGGCACAGCCCTTTCAGGTGTGAGTGACCAATCCTCCCCTCCCTCCTAGCACAGAAGGCTCATCATGATATGCAGGCTACACCCTAGTTCCCTTTGTGTCACTGTCTAGTGTGAGGTGCAACCAGCCCAAATGTCAAACTGACCCAGACAGGGAATCCACAAACAGGCAGAGTCACAGAAATGGTATAAGCAAGAAAATGCTCACTTTCTAAAAGTGGCATTTTCATACACACATTCTTAAAATCAACTTTACTAAAATATGTATTTTTAAATTGTGAGCTCAGAGACCCCAAACTCCACATGTCCATCTTCTCCCAGAGGGAATCTACACTTTAATCAGATTTAAAGGTAGCCCCCATGTTAACCTATGAGAAGGACAGGCCTTGCAACAGTGAAAAACGAATTTAGCAATATTTCACTGTCAGGACATATAAAACACATTAATATGGGCCTGATTACAACTTTGGAGGAAGGTGTTAATCCATCCACCTCCTCCAAAGTTGTAATCAGGCCCTATATGTCCTACCTTAACCACCCTTGGGGCTACCTAGGGCCTACCTTTGGGGTGCCTTACATGTAAGAAAAGGGAAGGTTTAGGCCTGGCAAGTGGGTACACTTGCCAAGTCGAATTTACAGTTAAAACTGCACACACAGACACTGCAATGGCAGGTCTGAGACATGATTACAGAGCTACTTATGTGGGTAGCACAACCAGTGCTGCAGGTCCACCAGTAGCATTTGATTTACAGGCCCTGGCACCTCTAGTGCACTTTACTAGGGACTTACTAGTAAATCAAATATGCCAATCATGGATAAGCCAATTACATACATATTTTGTAAAGGAGCACTTGCACTTTAGCACTGGTTAGCAGTGGTAAAGTGCCCAGAGTAACAAAAACAGTAAAATCAGAGTCCAGCACACATCAACAACCTGGGGAACAGAGGCAAAAAGTTAGGGGAGACCACACCAAGGATGAAAAGTCTAACAGTCATGTTTTCCAGAAGTCAGATAATTCCAGATATTCCTAAAACATCTAAAGGAGTTCTCCGTCAAACCCCCTACCACAGGCAAATATTTGTCACTATGGCATGCATTACTATGCCCTTTGCAAAATGTGAATTTAACTTTTTTTAACTTTGTGTTTCTTGAAGCCTTTCCAGGAAATGCTACTATACTGTTCCATTCTTTATCCGCTAGTTGACTGCTCAAGTCTGTGTCCACAAAGTGCCTCACTTTTTATGTAAAATGACCCAACCTTGTCACCATATGGCATCTTCAAATGATCTCTTCTGTCATTCTCTCTGTGTCATAGAATCTATTTTGACTCAACTTAAAACAGATATGCACTTATGCATTTTCCTGTTTGCCAAATTTAGAGTGTATGAGGCTGCTATGAAATATATATAGAGTGGATAGGACATCCTCCACTTTTTGTCAGATCTGTCTATCTATCTATCTATCTATCTATCTATCTATCTATCTATCTATCTATCTATCTATCTATCTATCTATCTATCTATCTATCTATCTATCCATCTATTTTATCTATCTATCTGTCGATCTAGCGGTCTACCTATCTGTCTGTTGGTCTACCTATCTGTCCGTCTACCAAATACTTGTGAAGCACGCATGAACCAGTAAGGATGTACTGTTCCATTAAAGAGAGAACAAATATAAAACAAAAACTGAGAAAACAGATAACCCTTAAAAAAGAGAAGGGAGCACTACAAAACTAGTCAAATGGATTGGTGTTTGGGTTCTCATAAAAGACCTATGATTCAAGATACATTGGATTTTCAAAAGCAGAGAATTCCTCTGCTGAGAGGTTAACATAAGGAATGACTTAACATGCTCTCTCTCATTTTTTTTACCACTAGGAATACAGAATTGCAGGACCTGGGCTAAGTGCAGGACAGGTCAAAGAGTCTATTGCAAGAAAAGAAAAGGGAATTTTCCTTAAACAAAAAAAACAAAAACAAAATATGGGGTAGTAAGAGCTTTTTAAACTGCATCCTTTTTTATATGGTTGACCAGGGCAAGCCCATGCTGACGACTGAGACCTGATCAAACCTGTGTAGTTTTGTGATTGTTTTGACTGCCATTTTCTAGACCTGCTGTGGAGAAATTAAGAAGTACTTAGAAAGTCCCAGATTGGGACTCTTACAGTAGTCCAGCCTGGAATGTGTGTGTCACAATTCTGATGAACAATGTCCCACAAATATCTCAAAGGTGGCGCTTGGGAGGGTGGTAATCCCATGCTAGCTAACCACTGGGTGAAAATCTTGTCAATTAACATCAGCTCAGTCTTGCTCAGAATAGGCTGTAGGAAACGTTTCTCATCCATTGTTAAATGGTGTCCAGGCAGTTCTCAGTCTCATTATGGCAGTGAGACATAACCTACGTGGCGGAATAATTAGTTGTGGATCATTGGTGTATGAGAGAGCCCTGTAGTCAAATGCTATGATCATGAAATGCTAGATCTTGATCATGCTATGAAATGCTAGATCTTACTATGATCTTATGTTGACATTAAGCAAACTAGGATTGATGATAATGCCCTGGGTCACCATGCACCTAATATAAGTTTGAAAGATGCTAGGGCCAGGGTTTGAGAACACTTGTGAAAAAGAATTGGACACATTTGAGTACCATTCTATTAATGCCCACTTCAGATAGACATAGACTATCTGATAGACATAGACTAAGCATATAATGATCCACCCTACCAAAGGTGACAGAAATATTAAGCTGTAGTAATCATATATGCACAGAGTCATCCACATGGGGCTCAATTTCATCCAGGCATAATACCCAGATTAACGCCTTCTCCCTCCCAATTGCCAGGAGTGAGAAATTGGGCTGTTGTGTGAGTGGGGTGAGAACCTTGCTCAAACAACAGCCACAATCCCTGTCAGGGTGAACCATTAAAGTCACTAAATTAACCTGTGCATGACCCTCTGGTACTTTGCCTCAAAAGCAGTCAGGAAATTTGTAAAGTATTTATGCAGCACACAAACTGAATGAAAGTGAAACCACAACAAAAGGTAAATTGAACATCAATTTAGAAAGATAGAGTAAGTTTAATAAGTTATCTGACATAAAAACAACTAAAATCCAATCAGTAGAACTGGAGTTTTTATTTTTCATAGTTAACAGTGAAATCTAGCGCCTAAAAGATCAAAGCATCAATCGTGGAAATCTAGTCACAAAGGACTGGTGCAAAGTGGAAAATTATGGCCGACCACAATGGAGCGTAGGTCAGATGCAAGAAGTAGATTGGATTTGCATTTACCTTCAAACTTATAAGAAAAATGTCTGAGAAGGTAAAGTTTAACATAGCAAGGCTGTGGACATCATGGAGCCGCTGTATAAAGTTGCAGTGACGATTCCTATATTTGAACTTTGTCTTGTTATTGGAAGTCAAAAATCTCCAACGAGATGAAACTGCAGGCTATAGCCCACAAGGTCTCTACAAGGCCAGATACCCCTAGTCAGAGCAGCTGCTGAACAGGATTGTTGCTGCGGAGAAGAACGTAGCGAGAGCTGGCATTAGGTCAGGCCAACCAGCAAATCACCTTGGGTGGATAGGCGAGCAGGTAGGACCCCGTCTCCTCTTGGTTCTTAGGGAACCATTTGGCAGAAACATTTTGAAGTCCCATTGTGGCAGTGGGCGTGGTGATAATAAGGGCTATGTACTCAATCGAGAGGGTGCGTAAACGTGGTGTTATTATATCTAGTTTTAACTGTGACAATGTCCAATATTTGCAGCCTGTTGGTTAGTGATTCTACGTTGTCCTCTTCTCCCTCAGGGTTCCCGGTGACTGGCGATGGTATTCTCCGAGGATGTTTCCAGGTGGACCGGAAAAAATAATAGGAACGTAAATATCGGTGAGTCTGGGGTTTTATATTGTTGTACAATTTCGTGCAAGCAGGAGAGAGAGAGAGAGAGAGAGATTCCGCTCCCCAGAATATTGTGGTGATCTACAGGTCAGAAATCAAGGAAAGTCATCTCTGTGAGTGATCCTTGTAATTATTAGACTTCGTTTGTTATTTTGCTCCTGGTGATTCTTCCGGTGCCCTTCTCAAACCCCTTCCCTCCTCCCTTCTTGTCCCCCTCCCCTCTTCTCTTCACCTCCCTCCCCTGCTCTCTCCTCCCGCAGCCCCCTCCCTTCCCCGCTTCAATCAGAGACTGTCCTTTAAATAGGACCGTACCTGGTTGAGCCACGTCCCTCCAGGGACGTGGCGGAGTTCGCGCTCTTCGGGACCTTCTTTCCTCGTTGCAGTGTCCCCGGTACTGGAGTTCTTTGGTTCTTCCTCCTGTGGTCGTCTTGATGGGTCCGGTTTTCTTCCTCTTTCCTCGGCCGCGTCTTCTTCGGCATCCTCTGTTCTTAACACGCCCGCGCACGTAGTCTGTTGTCACTTTTCATCACGTCGGGAACCTGGATATCCGGGTTCCCAGTTATGGTGATCGCGTCCTCATCACCATGGTGCTCAGGTAAGGAAGCAGGAATCCACCCATCCGGATTCCCGATGTCTTTATGGTCATTTTCGCAAGGGTCAGAAAACTGGGACTCC
This sequence comes from Pleurodeles waltl, assembly GCF_031143425.1. NCBI lineage: Eukaryota > Metazoa > Chordata > Amphibia > Caudata > Salamandridae > Pleurodeles > Pleurodeles waltl. The sequence continues at coordinate 843,495,146 of NC_090449.1, forward strand.
GTTCCCGATTTAACCTGTGATGTAGCCGGGAATTCCAACTCCCGGCTACACACCCCATCCCAAGATCGGGACTGATACAGTTCCGAAGGTTCAGGGTATTTAGACAAATAGTCCGCAGGACCCTGAAGAGTGCCCGGAATGTGACGAACCTGAAAAGAGAAGGGTTGGAGTTCCATAAACCATCTGAGGATGCGGGAGTTGGTGTTTTTATTGGAGGCCAACCAAGTTAGGGGAGCATGGTCAGTGTATAAAACGAAAGGATGCCCCAAAAGATAATATTGCAGGTTCTCAATAGCCCATTTAATAGCGAGACATTCACGCTCAATAATTGGATAGTGACGCTCCCTGGGTAACAGTTTCCTACTAATGAACACAATGGGATGGTCATGGCCATCGTCGTCAGGTTGGAAAAGCACCGCCCCTAACCCCACGTCAGAGGCATCAGTTTGGTGATGAAAGGTCTTAGCAAAATCAGGACTTCATAGGACAGGTTCTGTAGTGACGCAGGAGTTTAAGAGTTGAAAGCTGGAGTGTTGGGCGGCTGTCAGAGTAGACATTTTGGACGGTAGGGATTTTTTTAGGAGATCTGTGAGGGGAGCGGCTAGAGTGGAATACCTGGGTATAAATCGTCGGTAATAACCTATCAATCCTAAAAAGGAGCGGAGTTCTTTCTTTGTTGTGGGAGTAGGAACTTGTTGGATGGCCTCTATTTTACTTTTCTGGGGTCGAAGCTGTCCCCTCCCTATAAAGTACCCAAGATATGCGATGTGATCATATGCCAGATGGCATTTCTTCTGATTAGCCGTGAGACCGTCTGTGTGTAATGTATGGAAAATATTATTGAGATGGTCAAGATGGTCTTCCCATGTTTGCTGAAGACCACGATATCATCTAGATAGGCGGCAGCATACTTTTGGAAAGGTCGTAAGAGATGGTCCATCAATCTTTGAAAAGTTCCGGAGCCCCGTGGAGGCCAAACAGGAGTACCGTAAAGTGGTAGAGCCCCGAGTGCGTGGAGAAAGCATTTTTTTCCGATCGGCTGGTGCCAGAGGTATTTGCCAGTATCCTTTTGTTAAGTCAAGTGTTGACATGTAATGGGCTTTGCCTAATTTCTCAAATAGGTCATCCACTCGGGAATAGGATAGGTATCAAATAGGGAAATGTCATTTAAACAGCGAAAATCAATACAGAATCTTATAGAACCATCTGGTTTCGGGACTAGTACGACGGGGGAACACCAAGGACTAGTAGATGGTTCTATTACTTTCATTTGTAACATAGTCTGTACCTCTTGCTTGATTAGATGTCTGCGGGCCTCTGGAATACGATAGGGGCACAGTCGTACCACTTAACCCTCAGGAGTTCTTATGTGATGTTGGATCAAATGTGTTTTACTGGGTTTATCCGAGAAGAAATTGTTATGTTGTGTCAAAAGGCTCTCTAATTGTTTTAGCTGTTCCCTTGTGATGTCTGGGTTAATGTGGGGTGTCTCTGAGTTTATATCGGAACTGGTGGGACACAGTTCAATGTCTAAGGGTTTCTCTGGTGTGATCAGAAATCCTGTATCCGAATGATTTGGGGTGATAGTGGGTTCTTCCCATTTTTTTAATAGGTTGATGTGGTAAATTTGTGCTCTTTTTGGGTTCCTGGATAATTCCACAAGGTAAGTAACAGGGGAGACTGATTTTAATATTGTATACGGGCCCTGACACTTGGCCAGCAGTTTATTGTCCGAACAGGGCTGTAATATAAGAACTTTATCATTTGGTTGCAGGTATCGTGTTTTTGTACCTCGGTCATAATATCTTTTTTGGGTATTTTGGGCTTTCTCCATATGCCTGCGTACGTCCTCCCACACTGTCTGTAGTTGGTATTTGAGTTTGTGGACATAGTCTAATAGGGGTTTCTCACTTTCTCATTCTTCTTCCCACATCTCAGCTGCCATATCTAATAGGCTACGGGGTTGTCGTCCAAAGACGAGTTCGAAGGGACCATGGGCCAGATGTAGGAAACAGTTTGCGACTCGCAAATGGCAAAAATTGCCGTTTGCGAGTCGCAAACCGGAGTTTCCTATGCAGAAATGCATTTTGTGAGTCGGGACCGACTTGCAAAATGCATTTCCGACTCGCAAATAGGAAGGGGTGTTCCCTTCCTATTTGCGACTCACAGTGGTATGCAATTCCATTTCGCAGTTACCATCCACTTGAAGTGGATGGTAACCCACTCGCAAATTGGATGGGGACCCCTTCCCCTTTGTGAATGGACCCCAAAATATTTTTTCAGGGCAGGTAGTGGTCCAAGGGATTTCGGATTTTTTTTTAAGTGCAGCTCGTTTTCCTTTAAGGAAAACAGGCTACACTTAAAAAAAAAAAACTGCTTTATTGATAAAGCAGTCACGAACATGGAGGTCTGCTGACTACAGCAGGCCTCCATGTCAGTGAGTGCCCATAGTCTCTATGGGGCCGCAATTTGCAACCCACCTCATTAATATTAATGAGGTGGGTCTTTGCGACCCCATACCAACTCGCAGACGGTGTCTGAGACAACGTTCTGCATAGCAAATTGCGACTTGCAATTTGCGAGTCGCTCTGACTCGCAAATTGCAAGTCGAAATTTGCTTGGTACCTACATCTGGCCCTATGTCCGGTAGAGGCCTGTTCATGCAATCTTATGGCGTAAAGGACCAAGGGAAGTTTTCGGTCCCAATCTCGCCCGGACTCTGAGACAGTTTTCTTTAATAGTGTTTTTATGGTGCAGTTGTATCTTTCAACCAAACCGTCCGTTTGGGGATGATATACCGAGGTCCTAATTTGTTTGACTCCTAAAGTCTTACAAATATTGGCCATTAAAAAAGACATGAAAGTTGTCCCTTGATCCGTTAGGATTTCATTGGGAAACCCGACCCTGGCAAAGAAGGTGATCATGGCTTGTGCTACATTTCTAGTTGTCATGCTGGTAAGAGGTATAGCCTCAGGGTACCTGGTGGCATAGTCAACGAGAACCAAAATATAAGTGTGTCCTTTGGTGGATGGGAGAAGGGGGCCTACTAAGTCCATTCCAATTCTAGAAAATGGGACATCAATGATAGGTAAGGGTTGTAGTGGTGCTTTCCTTTGGGGTCCTGGGTCTATGAGCTGACATCTGGGACACTGGGCACAATACCGCTGTAGGTGAGCATATACCCCCGGCCATTAAAATCTTCATAATAAATATTTTTCTGTCTTTTCCCTCCCATAATGCCCCCCTCCCGGTTGATTGTGGGCCAGAAAGAGTATTTGGGGATGGTAGTGATCTGGTACGACTAATTGTCGTTTCTCCCCTTCACCTCGTTTGATGACTCGGTACAGGAGATTTTTTTGTATAAGGAAATACGGACCCACCTCGTTGGTACTCTCTGTCTTAGCCGTTTTCCAAGCGTTACGGAGAGACGGGTCCTCCCGTTGACTGGCACGGAAGGAAGGAGAGGGAGGTGGAACAGTGGGCCACGACCTTCTCTAAGTTCTTTCCTTTCTCGGTGGTCCGATAGAGTTGCTTTACGTGTCTTTTCTCCCGTCTGGTGGGCTTATGTCAGTAGGGTTTACTCTCTATGTGGCTGTCAAAAAATGGGGCCTCAGCCCACCAGGGGTCTGACGAGATTCGGGATCTCACCCCCTTGAACAATTCTGGGAAGCGTATATAATCAGTTCCTAATATACATTCCTCAACCAAACGGTCCATGACACCCACATGTATCAGGTCTTGCGGCCCTTCCCATTCTATCTGTATTGTGGTCAGGGGGTAGTTTCTTTTGTCCCCATGTATGCAGCATATAGAGACCCATTGGTGGGTCTGTTGTCCTGATAGGTTTATCACGTTGGCTCTTATGACGGATTGGCTACATCCTGAATCGATCAGGGCTAAAAGAGGTTTTCCGTTTACTTTTATTTCCTGTCTGTACCTTGAGTCCCCCTCTCCTGTGCATAGGACTCTTCCCCTTGTAATTCCGATCTCCATAGGCTCTGGTTTGTCCCCCTTTTGAGGGCATACCCGTGCTATATGTCCCCACTCGCCACAACTGTAACACCGTGTGTGGGGGAGTGGGGCTGTGGTCCGGGATACAGAGAACGCAGACGCAGATTTTTAACCCTTAGCAAGGGTTTTTCTTGCTTTATTTTAGGTTCTATGAGAGGGTGAACACAGTGGTAGGATAGTAGCCTTTCTTGTCTCCTTTTTGTCCTTCTTCTTCCACTCGGTGGGACTTCCGAGGTCTTTAAGGGGTTCTTTAATTTTCTCTCTTTCAGGTGGCGAGTTTCAGCGGTCCTCCCCTTGGTCCGCGGTTTCCCTCGGAAGAACAACAGAGGATACAGCAGGTAAGTGGGACGATATTTTCTTGGTCTACTGGCTTTTGTGATTAGTGAGGGGAGAGGTGGGGCTGTGAGGGAAGTAGTGAGGGGTTAACTATACAAACTCTAATAATTTTGTGGAGTTTTTCTTTTAGGGTGGATAATTAGGATTTTGTAAGGAGGAGGGGGTGTTTTCTCTCTCTCTCTCCCTAGAAGTGAGTGGGAGGGTGCCCTGGGTGTCTTTCCCGGCTTTCACCTCCTATCTTTTCCCCCCTTCCCTCTCCCTCCTCCCCTTCCTTTCCCTGACTGCTGTTGCCCTTAAAAAGGGCCCGTACCTTGTATAGCCACGACCCTCCTGGGCCGTGGCAGGCTGCTTCGTGTCCTCTGGATATCGCTGTTCCGGCCGTCTTCTCCTCGTCGGAATCCGCTCTCTGCTCCTGTTCTCCTCGTTCGCGCTTGGCAGGGAAATCCTCCAGCTCCGGTTTCTCCTCTCTCCTTCTGGTTGCGGCGTCGTCAGTTTTAAATGTTCCGGCAACCCGGAAGTCGGGGGCCGATTGCCGTCTCCGCCCCCACGCGTCTCGATGACGACGTGGGCGGAAGTCGGGAAGGCGTCGGGCGAACGCCAAGTCTGAGTGCTTGTAGGCGAGGCGAGCGACGCCCGCCTACACACTCCTTCCCATGAACGGGACTGGTTGAGTACCGTGGAGTCCGGACAGCGGGAGAGAAAGTCAGCGGGACACTGCCGTGCCCCTGGTATGTGCCGGACCTGAAATGTAAAGGGTTGCAATTCAAGGAACCAGCGTAATACTCGTGAATTGGTATCCTTATGGGACGACAACCATGTTAAGGGATATGGCAAACACTCTATCGCCCACTTTATGGCCAGGCATTCCTTCTCAATAGTAGGGTAGTTTAGTTCTCTAGGTAACAACTTCCTACTGATATATACAATGGGGTGATCATACCCCTGTTTGTCTGGCTGTGCTAATACGGCTCCCAATCCGACATTCGAGGCGTCGGCAAAAAGATGGAAAGGTCTGGAAAAATCGGGACATCGTGATATGGGTTCAGTAGCTAGGGCTTCTTTTGGCCAGTGAAATCCCTGGAGTTGCGCAGGGGAAAAAGGGGGAAGGGTGTTCGAGTACTGTTTCTTCAATAAATCAGTCAAGGGGGCTGTAATGATCGAGTATTGAGGTATGAACCGTCGGTAATACCCTACCAGCCCCAGGAATGAACAGAGTTCTTTCTTAGGCTTCGGGAGTGGTATTTGTCTAATGGTGGCTACCTTATCTTTTTGTGGACTCAGTATTCCTTTACCGATGACATAACCTAGATAGGAAATCTGGGTCTGTCCTATGACACATTTTTTTGGGTTGGCGGTAAGGCCTGCTTCTGCTAACGCTGAGAATACTTTCCTTAGGTGTTGGAGATGGTCTGACCAGGTAGAGCTAAAAATGACAATGTCATCGAGATATGCAGCCGTAAAGTCATGGAAGGGTCTCAGAAGACGATCCATCAGTCGTTGGAACGTGGCCTGGGCACCATGAAGGCCAAAGGGGAGGACGGTAAATTGATATAACCCCGAAGGGGCAACGAACGCCGTCTTCTCTTTGTCTGAGGGAGCTAAGGGAATCTGCCAATATCCCTTCGTCAAGTCAATAGTGGTCATGAAGCGGGCTTGTCCAATTTTTTCTAACACCTCATCCACTCGGGGAATGGGATAGGTATCAAAAAGTGATACCTCATTGAGTTTCCGGAAGTCGATGCAGAAACGGACCGACCCATCCGGTTTCGGCACCAGTACTATAGGAGAGCACCATGGGCTTGTGGACGTTTCAATAACCCCAAGAGATAACATTTTTGTTATTTCGTCCTCAAGAAGGATTTTTCTCGCTTGGGGGATGCGATAGGGACGTTGGCATACAATTTTGCCCTCCGGAGTTCGTATTTGATGGTGGACCCAAGAAGTTTTCCCTGGCAGTTCGGAGAAGAAACAGGCATGATCTTGGATTAGCTTCATTATCTGTCATGTCTCCATCTCAGAAAGGGACTCGTTGACCCTGGGAAGTTTTTGTGGTTCTAAATGGGAGATGGGACACAGTTCTAAAGAGAGTGGTTGATTCGGGGTGATCAGGCATGCCCGTGCTGGTGTAGGGCTTCCATTTTCCGGATCTTCCCATTTCTTTAATAGATTGACGTGATAAATTTGGGTTCGTCTGGGTTGGGTGTTTAATTCTACCAAGTAGGTAACCGGTGTGACTGCTTTTACTATCCGATATGGCCCTTGCCATTTGGCTATCAGCTTATGCTCTGTGGTGGGACGGAGGATTAATACCTTATCGTCGGGTTGTAGCACCCGCAGTTTAGTACCCTGATCATAGTAATTTTTTTGAGTGTCTTGTGCCTTTTCTAAATGTTGTCTCACATCCTCCCACACTGTCTGGAGATGGGTCTTCAATTTGTGAATATAGTCTAGGATGGGTCGCTCCTCGTTATTTTCCTCTTCCCATAATTCCGCTGCCATATCTAATTAATTCCTAGGTTGCCTCCCAAACACAAGTTCAAACGGGCTATGCCCGGTAGAGGATTGCTCGTGTGTTCTTATTGCATATAATACTAGGGGAAGTTTTTGGTCCCAGTCTTTCCCAGTTTCGCTCACTATTTTCCTCAAAAGGGTTTTGATCGTACGATTGTATCGTTCCACTAAACCATCCGTTTGTGGGTGATATACTGATGTCCTAATTTGGAGAAGACCTAGGGACTTACATATCTGTTTCATCAGTCCAGATACAAACGGTGTTCCCTGGTCGGTAAGAAGTTCTTCAGGAAACCCAACTCGGGCAAAGAATGCTATCATTACTTGTGCTACCGCTTTAGTGGTGATACTAGTGAGTGGAATGGCTTCAGGATATCTACTCGCATAATCTACCAAGACGAGAATATGAGTGTGTCCTTTACTGGATGGCAGAAGGGGCCCTACTAGGTCCATACCGACACGTTTGAAGGGAGTATCAATAATTGGTAGTGGCCGTAATGGGGCTCTCTTAATGGCTCCTGGTTCTACCAACTGACATTTCGGACACTGGGCACAGTATCGCCGGATATGTGCATATACCCCGGGCCAGTAAAACCGTCTTAGTAAATATTCCTCGGTTTTCTCCCGGCCACAATGACCTCCCCCCGGTTGATTATGGGCTAGGAAGAGAACCTGTGCCCTATAGGGCTCGGGGACTACGAGTTGTCTCTTTTCCCTATTTGCGCTGGTGAGTACTCTATACAGCAAGTCCTTGTGTACCAAGAAGTAGGGAACTACCTCCCCAGTAGGGGCAATTTTGGCAGTTTTCCAGGCATTCACTAGTGTCGGATCTTCGTGTTGGCTCATTCTAAAAGACATGGGGGCAGTGTCTATATTGGCCACCAATCTCTCTTTTTCTTCCCATTTTTGTTTAGTTGCAAATTTAAGTTTCTCTGCTCTCCTTTCTCTCCGGGTCAATTTTTTCCTTGTGGGCGGGCTACATATGGAGTCCTTCCAGAAAGGGGCCGTGCCCCACCACTCGTCTACTGGATTATGTTTCCTGGTTTGATCCAGAATCTCGTTGAATCTCTGATAATCAGTCCCAATAACGCACTCCTCTATTAAGTTATCCATGAGCCCTACTGAGAGAAGGTCCAGGTGAGTGTTCCATCCAACTTCTACCCTTGCCAGTGGATACTGACCACGGTCTCCATGAATACAACATATAGTGACACACTGATCATCAGTCTCTGGTGCCGGGTGTATTATACTACGACGAATCACCGACTGACTGCATCCGGAGTCAATCAAGGCCAGGACCGGAGTCCCATTTATCCTAAGGGGGTGTTTAAAGGACACACCACTTTTTCCTAGGCATAGAACTCTTCCCCGAGTAACGCCTATTTCCATCGGTTCTACCCCCTCATGCTTTTTTGGACATCCGCGGGCGATATGACCCCACTCCCCGCAACTAAAGCACTGAGGTTGATGCATGGGACTTCTTTCCGTACTTCGTGAGGGGCCTGGTTCTTCAGTTATTCGTCTGGGAGGAAATTGAGGTGTAGCTATAGGCAATTTCCTCAAGGGTCGGGTTGGCTGATGTTTAACCTCCCCGGATCTGTGGTAGGCGCATGCTAGTTCGACGGCCATCTCAGTGTATATTCTGGGGTGCTGCCTTATCCAGTTTCGTGTGCTGATCGGCAGGGAATCCAAGTATTGTTCTAGGATTATCACTTTGATAACATCCTCACGGTCAGTCCCTATGGGTCCCAGCCATTTTAATCCCAGGTCCTTCACCCGGTAATAATATGTCCGTGGGTCTTCATTGGGCCCCCATTTTACTTTTCGGAACTTTGCCCTGTAATACTCAGTGTCATGCCCCACACGTTCCAAGATACTTTTCTTTATTTCCGAGTATGGGGTAATACCACCCGGATTGGCAGCCTGATAAGCAGACTGAAGGGTGCCCGTTAGGAGGGGGCAACGTATTGGCCCCACCTATCTTCAGGCCATTGGGCGGAGGAAGCGACTCTTTCGAAGTTCGTGAAAAAAGAATCAGGGTCTTCCCCTTCCTGATACTTTTGTAGTACCGAACTTGGTACATTGGGATGCACCTTGCTGGCAGCGATGGTGTCTGTCAGTTTTTTTAAAGCCCTCTCATGGACCAATTGGTTACTGGCCATGATTGTCGCCTGACTTTTTAGGGTGGATTGCAGGGCCTCTCTGTCCTCCTTGGCCTCTCTTTGTTGTGCTTCCCACACTAACTGGAGGTGGCGCTGGCCTTCCCCCAGTTGTTTAATCATGTCCTCGAGACCTGGTTTGTCCTCCATGGCAGCACCGTCTCTGTACCCTGTTGGGACCTTTTTAAATCCCACTTCTGACACCACTGTGGGGGAGTGGGGCTGTGGTCTGGGATACAGAGAACGCAGACGCAGATTTTTAACCCTTAGCAGGGGTTTTTCTTGCTTTATTTTAGGTTCTATGAGAGGGTGAACACAGTGGTAGGATAGTAGCCTTTCTTGTCTCCTTTTTGTCCTTCTTCTTCCACTCGGTGGGACTTCCGAGGTCTTTAAGGGGTTCTTTAATTTTCTCTCTTTCAGGTGGCGAGTTTCAGCGGTCCTCCCCTTGGTCCGCGGTTTCCCTCGGAAGAACAACAGAGGATACAGCAGGTAAGTGGGACGATATTTTCTTGGTCTACTGGCTTTTGTGATTAGTGAGGGGAGAGGTGGGGCTGTGAGGGAAGTAGTGAGGGGTTAACTATACAAACTCTAATAATTTTGTGGAGTTTTTCTTTTAGGGTGGATAATTAGGATTTCGTGAGGAGGAGGGGGGGGTTTTCTCTCTCTCTCTCCCTAGAAGTGAGTGGGAGGGTGCCCTGGGTGTCTTTCCCGGCTTTCACCTCCTATCTTTTCCCACCTTCCCTCTCCCCCCTCCCCTTCCTTTCCCTGACTGCTGTTGCCCTTAAAAAGGGCCCGTACCTTGTATAGCCACGACCCTCCTGGGCCGTGGCATGCTGCTTCGTGTCCTCTGGATATCGCTGTTCCGGCCGTCTTCTCCTCGTCGGAATCCGCTCTCCACTCCTGTTCTCCTCGTTCGCGCTTGGCAGGGAAATCCTCCGGCTCCGGTTTCTCCTCTCTCCTTCTGGTTGCGGCGTCGTCAGTTTTAAATGCTCCGGCAACCCGGAAGTCGGGGGCCGATTGCCGTCTCCGCCCCCACGCGTCTCCATGACGACATGGGCGGAAGCCGGGGAAGGCGTCGGGCGAACGCCAAGTCTGAGTGCTTGTAGGCGAGGCGAGCGACGCCCGCCTACACCGTGGTTGTTGCATAGGTGGGTTTTCCCCTATTTTAGAAAGCCCCATGTCCTGTGAGAGTTTCCGGGGCAGAGATCGAGTAGGTACAGGTGATAATCTGGTTGTTGTTTTAGGACTCCCGCTCTTAAATTCCGTCGATCGATGGTAAGCACAGGCTAAGTCTACAGCCATATTCGTTTCGACATTGGGGTGTTGACGTATCCAACACCGGGTGTGGGGAGGGTGGGATTCTAAATATTGTTCCAAAATCACAGCTTTTATAACGTCTTCCCTCTCTGTTCCCAGAGGGCCCAGACACTTAAGTCCCAGATCCTTTACTTTATAATATAATGTTCGGGGATCTTCAGTAGGACCCCACTTAATTTTCCGAAACCGTAGGCGGTAGTACTCTGTGTCGTGGCCTACTCTCTCAAGGATGCTCTTTTTAATGTCTTTATACGGGGTGGTACCGTCTGGGTTTGCAGCTTGATAGGCAGAGTTGGTAAAAAAGGCGTCAGGGTCCTCCCCGTCCTGATAAATTTGGAGGACCGAGCTAGGCACATTAGGATGGACCTTGCTAGCTGCAATAGTGTCTGTGAGCTTTTGGGGGGCCGTTTCATGTACTAACTGATTATTTGCCATGATGGTGGCCTGGCTCTTTAACGCACTCTGTAGGGCCTTCTCTTTGTTGAGCCTCCCATACTAGCTGGAGATGGTGTTGCCCTTCTGCTAGCTGCTGAATCATATCTTCCAAGGTGGGTTTCCCCCCATTTTCCCTTTTGGATCTGTCCTCAATCGCTCACTGTATGTCCCACTTCTGACACCACTGTGGCAGTGGGCGTGGCGATATTAAGGACTATGGTACTCAATTGAGAGGGTGCGTAAATGTGGTTTTATTATATCTAGTTTTAACTGTGACAATGTCCAATATTTGCGGCCTGTTAGTTAGTGATTCTACGTTGTCCTCTTCTCCCTCAGGGTTTCAGGTGACTGGCGATGGTATTCTCCGAGGATGTTTCCAGGTGGACCGGAAAAAATAAGAGGAATGTAAATATCGGTAAGTCTGGGGTTTTATATTGTTGTGCAATTTTGTGCAAGCAGGAGAGAGAGAGAGAGAGAGAGAGAGATTCCGCTCCCCAGAATATCATGGTGACCTACAGGTCAGAAATCAAGGAAAGTCACCTCTGTGAGTGATCCTTGTAATTATTAGACTTCGTTTGTTATTGTGCTCCTGGTGATTTTTCCGGTGCCCTTCTCAAACCCCTTTCCTCCTCCCTTCTTGTCCCCCTCCCCTCTTCTCTTCACCTCCCTCCCCTGCTCTCTCCTCCCGCAGCCCCTTCCCTTCCCCGCTTCAATCGGAGACTGTTCTTTATATAGGACCGTACCTGGTTGAGCCACGTCCCTCCGGGGACGTGGCGGAGTTCGCGCTCTTCGGGACCTTCGTTCCTCGTTGCAGTGTCCCCGGTACTGGAGTTCTTAGGTTCTTCCTCCTGTAGTCGTCTTGATGGGTCCGGTTTTCTTCCTCTTTCCTCGGCCGCGTCCTCTGTTCTTACCGCGCCCCGCGCGTAGTCGGTTGTCACTTTCATCACGTCAGGAACCCAGATATCCGGGTTCCCAGTTATGGTGATCGCGTCCTCATCACCATGGTGCTCAGGTAAGGAAGCGGGAATCCGCCCATCCGGATTCCAGATGTCTTTATTGTCATTTTCGCAAGGGTCAGAAAACCGGGACTCCGTTCCCGATTTGACCTGTGATGTAGCCGGGAATTCCAACTCCCGGCTACACCCATGTTTCGAATTTTGAATATATAGGCCCCATTAGCAACACTTTTGAGGGGCCAGAACTAGAGAGGCACCACTTGCAGGGTCAGGACTTAGGCTGGGGTCAGGTGCAGGCTCAAGATATTTAGAGCCTTTTCTGACCCTGAAGCTCTAATCAGGAGGCCAGCCAACTAACCCTTCGAGTCACGCTAGTAGTCCTAGGTTCAAGCAGGAGAACAGGGCTCAAGCAGTAGGGCATGCCTCTGATGGTTCAAGGCAGGCTTTAGGCAGCAAAGCCACCCTTCCAGTTGCAGCAAAACAGTCTTCTGAAGTAAACAGCAAGCTGCAGAAGCAAGCAGCCCTCTGAGGGTCCTTTTGCAGGTCCAGAAGGTGAACTGAAAAGTGTCTATAATGGTCCTATTTTTACCCCTGGTGCCTTCTTTGAAGTATGAGTTGTTTCTAGAGATTGCCTTTGAAAAGTTCTTGAAATGTCCTGCATCACTGCTCTAGCTCAGGTCTGGCTACAGGCAGCATGGACTAGTGTGATGTGCTTTGTGTGAAAGCAAGGCAAATCCCATTGACTTGCAAATCAGACTTGTCTCAGCTCCACCTCCATCCTGCAATGATGGCCAAATCAGGCACATCTACTCCCTATGTTATGTGGCTGTCTGGGAGCAATATGCAAAGATTAACTGCTAACTACATCGACTCATGTCATCCAGAAACAGGCTGTAGGGACCATTTGTCAGGGCAGGAAAATACTAACTTTCTAAAAGAGAAAATAAAATGACAGTTTCTCACATACCAAACATGACTTTCCTACCTATGCTCAATGTTGACCCTAGTTGCTTCTAGAAGATAGTCAATGAAGCTTTACCTCAAAAAAGTATCTCTTCAGTAAAAAGACAAAAACTACATTTTGCATATTTTATCTGTTATTCCTGGACCTATTCTACATTCTCAGTCTCAACCTATGATCTCCTAAACATATTTACCTTCAGTCCACATGTTTTGAAGAAATTCTTGTGGTCTTGTAATATTCAATGGTCTGGTTATTGAAGTTCCATAACAATGATATATTTTAATACTTCATTTAGACCACACTGAAAAGCTGTTAATCTTTTATGAAAATGTATTTCTTCGAAAAAGAGTTTTAAAAAAGTCAAAATTCATGACCTAGCAATTCACCTGTAACAAGGTATTACAAAGAGGAAGATTTGTCACCGCCCATACGAAGTAGATATAATAAACAGTTTTAGACTGTTCTGCAGGACAATGTTGGGCGAACTGGAAAGAAGAATTGCCATTGGGTCTAGAAAATGGCAAACATGCTAAGGACCCCTTTAAACATTCAGGCACATGATTGGGGAGTCTCAATTGTTTGCTACCGTTTAGAATGTCCTTCCTGTGTCTTAGTTTACGTGAAAGCCTTCATCTTAAAAAAGTTTTTCATTCTTCGCAGACCACCATATTTTTAGCATTTTGCCTCTTGGTAAGTATTTGTATCCCACCTTGTTGAGTTAAAATTTTATGTATCATTTTTTTTCCTTAAGCGATCTAGCAAGAACATTTGTGAGTCCATCAGTGTAAGTGTCAAACAATGACTGGTCTGGAAAACCTCTAAGATCTTACACAGAAGCTGGTGGCGTTTCAGCAGCACAAGCAGCTCTCTGCCACCAACTTCAGTAAAGTCACCATATTTTTGTGGCCCCCAATAATTTAACCTTGATATTAGAAGAGTTATGCATGAATCATGTTCCAGATTTAAAGAACACTCTACCTCCATGATTTACCAGCTGCAAAAAACACTACCCTAAGAAGCATTTCGGGCTCACTATTAAACAAAGTCTGGATGTGTAGCTTGTTGTATCAACTTGAATTTTTGAAAGTAAACGTTCACAACTGCTTTTGTGACCATCACAGAAATAAATAGCCTCACTGCATTTATACCACTGTGTTATGATATCAATATTGGAATTGTTCTTTTTTCATTTTATGCGAGCAAATGGACATGGACTCCTTTTCTCATGGTGGGAAACCTTTGACATTCTGTAATGATGTATACTTGCCTAGGCCATTGAAGTAAAGAGAGACAAGTCTCTAAAACTGCTCTGCGATTGCCTTGGCCTTCATGTTCCCATGTTTCATTCATAATAAAAAACAAGCATTTCTAATGCAATCGGTCTTGCATTTGCTAGAGTTAGAGCAATTGGCGTTGTAAATGATGTTTTTTACCCATGTGTTTTGGTTTGGAATGGAGGGGATGTATGTGGTGTGGCGTGGAATTCTGTGGGTTATGTTGTGTTATGTTATGTTATGCTATGCTATGTTGTGTTATGTTATGCTATGTTGTGTTATGCTATGCTATGCTATATTGTATGTTGTGTTATTTTATGCTTTGCTACGTTGTCTTATGCTGTATATATATTCCAAGAAGGGTCCAGCAGTCTCTTCCTAGATTCCCTATTTTAGTGGAATATGGGTTACCAAAGAGGTGTGGACCCCTCATGTAAACCTCGGGATGTACATTTTAGTAGCAAAGTGTTGGTAAACCCATGTTTCAATTGGTTAGTTCATATCTTCACTTTCACAGTTCAAATTATAGTCAGCACATCTAAGCAGATCAGTAGATCCAAAGATAGTTTATCATGAAGTACATAGATGACTGGAAGCCAATGTAATGTGCATTAGTGATGTACAAACGCCAACACTTGTTCCGTCCCCTAAATGGTTGTCTTATGTTGTGTTATGTTATGCTATGCTATATTGTGCTCTGTTGTGTTATGTTATGCTATGTTATGTTATGTTATGCTAGGTTATGCTGTGTTACGTAATGCTATGCTTTGTTGTGTTACGTTATTCCATGTTGTGTGATGTTATGCTATGTTGTGTTATGTTATGCTATGCTATGTTGTGTTATATTGTGTTATGTGGTGTTATGTTATGCTATGTTATGTTGTGTTATGTTATGCAATGCTTTGTTGTGTTATGTTATGCTAAGTTATGTTGTGTAATGTTATATTATGCTGTGTTATATTGCAGGGCTTTTTCCATCCTCATCAGGGGTAGTAAGTGCTATATAAATGCAATCTAAATACAAGCAAAGAAAGATCCATAAAGCTTTAGGACCCCCAGGCCTCGAAATGCTTGGCTAATACTGCACCCATTTTAAGTACCATTCCCCTTCAAAATACAAACTGTACACTCAGTCCCACAAAGACCTCACTGATTTTTACTACTCCCAATATTCCACTGCCCATCATACTCCAAATACAGCTGCTGTACACCATGAAAACCTATTTTTTTCTACTGATAGAGGTGCATGATCATCTTAGATGAGGAATGTGAGCTAATGTCTGTGCTGTAGCCTCCAAATCATATACACAGGTAACAGAAATTCTCCTCAGTTTGTGTTTAATGACCCCGTCAGTAAGGATTCCACAGCCAATCTATGCACTCAGATTCCTTGTACACAGAACCGTTGTGGTTTTTTGGGAACAAATACTCCACAAATAGCACAAAAATACACCCTTGCTGGGCCCACAAAGGAGACACAATGAATGTGCTCATATACAGAGGAAAAGCACTATGAAATGTTCGACATGCCCATATCAGAAATAGGAAACACTGTATACGTGCAGAATGCATTACAGGAAAGAGTAAAAATGAAAAGTAAAACAGTTGACATAAGCAAGTCGATTCAATGCCCCAAAGCCATGAGCTTTGAGCGTGATCGAGACACACAAAAGGAAAAAGAACTTTGCTCACAATCAAACATATTCGCAATCGTGCATTTATCCATGTAACAGGGTCGGTGTCCAAGGCGGTAACCAAACTGCGCCATGGCAGGACAAACGAAAACCATTTACCAATGATCACAAAGGGTTTTTGAAAAGTAAGCCCAATAACGAGTGAAAGTGCTTGGTATGAGGTGGGCATGGTTAAAAGCCCACAATACTTACAACAGGTCAAAGCGCTAGCGCTCGCCCTAAAAATTATCCAGCTAGCCCATTTCACTGAAGAAACACTGTGAACTGCAAATGTTCATAATACTTCCTTCGTGTTTCAGCTGATGAGCAGCGACTGGCAGACATTTAGCCAGATAGATAGATAAAGGCAACAATACTTTTCCCTTTGTTAGTAAAATGTTTACAAAGTTACTGA
The DNA here is from genome assembly GCF_031143425.1 of Pleurodeles waltl. Taxonomy (NCBI): domain Eukaryota; kingdom Metazoa; phylum Chordata; class Amphibia; order Caudata; family Salamandridae; genus Pleurodeles; species Pleurodeles waltl. Next base: position 843,511,197 of record NC_090449.1, read on the forward strand.
GAACTGTTTGCTTAGGTGATTACTGGCTTTTAACATGGATGGATTTGAATGGAAAAATGGAGGTCTACCTTTTTTATAGGTATGTACTATGCAATTTGTTTGTTTTTTCTTTCTTGTCTCATGTTGAAACCTGATTTCTGAAAGGTTATCTGTAGAGTAGCAGTTGTAGTGACATCGTGGGCCCAGAGGAGGTGTGATGGGCACCAGTGTTGCTAGTACAATTTTCAGAGTGGGGGTGCTGCCATAGGTATTATATTAGTATAGTCATGGGGTTGTGAAGAATCCAAGTATTGCAAATGAGAAACACACATTTGGCGGACGAATGTTGGGTAAATGCTGTATGTGTCCAGCTGTGCATTTTGGAGCACATTACCCTGTCCTAGATAAAAAATTAAATAAAGCATTAAGAAAGATTGTGATTGCATGAAAGTAGCTGAACATGGTTGATTGGTAAAGGTTTTCAAAATTGAGAACAGATGCAGTGGAGTATGTTGAGATTCAGTGATATTATTACACAAATTGTTGACATGGCCTGCCACAGGACTTTTTGGTAGATCTCACATTGAGGTAGATGCTTTTGTTAGCATCTATATAGGATTTCATCCAGGTTCATTCCTCTTGCCTGCTTTGAAGTTTCATGATTCTCAGGGAGACTAAGGCCCTCATTTTGATATTGGCGGGAAATCCCGCCTAGCGCCACGGGGACGGCCTCCAAAAGACCATCGCCGTTGCTACCTACAGTCCACCATAATATGACCGTAGCTGGAAACCCGCCAGAAGGCTGGCGGAATTCCGGCTACAGTCATGGCGGCAGACGGTGGTAAGCAGTGCCGCGCCAGAAGAGAGCTGCCGGCCGCATTATGATCCATAATGCGGCCTGGCGGTGTTCCGCTGGTGGGCGCTGTTGCTGGCAGCAGCGCTGCGTCCTGTCTCCTGCTAGAGGACCCCCTGCATGCAGGTAAGTGGGTACTCCGACAGGGGTGAGTGTGTGTGGGGGCGGTGTAATGCATATGTGCATGAATGGGCGTGAGTGTGTGTGTATGTTGTCTCGTGTGATTGTGTGTCTGTCTGGATGTATGCTAGTGAGTGTTGCAGTGTGTGTGTATGAATGTATGGATGTGTGGGTGAATGTGGGTATGCGTGTGTGTATGAGTGTGTATGTCTGTGTGTATATTGGGGGGTCAGGAGGGGGAGGGTGGAGGAGGATTCTGGGGAGGGGGGTGGGGGAGATCCCTATCAGTGCCAGGGAAGGAATTCCCTAAAAACCCCACTTCGTTGGTAAAAAACCCACAAAAACCATTGTGGTATGCAGGGTCATTATACCACTGGTGATACAGTGACAGCCGCCGGGCTGGAGATATATATAGCCGGGTCGTAATGACCCTCTAAGTTCCACGTGTTCTGAGGCTTTGCAATGGAAGTGAGTTATATTTTTAAGGACTCTGCTGGATAAAACATCTCACAGAGCGATGGATAGTTGGTTCTAGACAAACTGTGGGCCTGATTTAGTTCTTGGTGGACAAGTTATTCCATCACAATGTTGATGGGCCTGATTTAGTTCTTGGCAGACAGGTTACTCAATCACAACAGTGATGGATAGCCCATCTGCCGAAATGTAAATCTCATAGAATTTGATGGGATTTATATTTCGGCGGACGGGAAATCTGTCACCAGTGTGACATAGTAACCTGTGGCCATGTGACCTCCTAAATTAGTCTTATACTACCCCCAGAAGTCAACTTCAATCTTTTGACTCAGACCGGAGTAATAAGATCATCAAATCAAACAATAGGAACCAAAAGCAATAACAACAATATGAGATGAGTCCGTAATTTTTGTATACCATGAACTATGTGGCCATAAATCACCACACCAATATAGTAAAGTTTAAACATTTGTTGCCCGAATATTCACAATGTTAAAGTCACGTAAATAATATGCAAAACTTGATGATAACAATACAGAAACAACACAGCTGTCCAAAACATTTGAAGAATTTTAGGCCCTCATTACAACCCTGGCAGTCGGTGATAAAGTGGCGGTAATGCTGCCAACAAGCCGGCAGTAAAAAAAGTGGAATTATGACCACGGTGGAAATCGCCCACACAGACAGACACTTTAACACACCGACCGCCATGGCGGTAGCAACAAGCACGCATCGGTAACCGCCAACATCCAAGCGGAAGACAATGTACCACCCACAGTACTACAAGAGGCCTGTCCCCCACCTTTTCCGGGACGTTACCAATGACATCAAAAGCACAGCGGAAACAGTACACAGAAGGCAGAGGACTCACCTCTGGAGACTCAGGGAACAACCACCCCGCCATGAAGCCCGAACTGCAGGTGTTCCCCATGCTGGTCTACCTCCTCCTACATCAGTAATACCAATACCGGTGACGACGACCACAGTGAGTACTGCCGCCTAGCACACAGGGGAGGGGGGAGGAAAAAGAGAGTGACACACACACGCAACACGCAACACCCCCACCCCCAACAGCATACACACAAACAGATGCAACAACATTACACATCCACCCCAAACCCCTGAGGAATAATGCAAGGACAAAAGGAATTGGTTGAAGTGAGTATAATAAGATAAAATACTAGAAATACATCCTCAAAAATTAAAATAGTATTTACATATATCAAATGGAGAGACACTGCCCAGGCCATAATGTCCATGGGCCACAGGGCCACATCACATAGGCCAAGGCCCCATCTTACTCCTGCATCAACACGGAGAGAACAATGCAGGGCCATCAGGTCGAAAATACACAGGCACCTCAAGGGGACAGGGAATGGGGGGCACCTCAGCCGGAAGATGGTACAACACCACTTGTCCTTGAGGGGGCAACATGCTCTCTGCGATGTCCTGGGAGTGCAAAGCCACAGTCTCTCTAGTGGGTGGTTTGCCCACTGCTTGGTCCTGGAGAGTGCAAAGCCACAGTCTCTCTAGTGGTGGTTTGCCCACTGCCTGATCCCGGGGAGTGCAAAGCCACAGTCTTTCAAGTGGGTGGTTTGCCCACTGCTTGGTCCTGGAGAGTGCAAAGCCACAGTCTCTCTAGTGGGTAGTTTGCCCACTGCTTGGTCCTGGGGCGTGCAAAGCCACAATCTCCCTAGTGGATGCCTTCTTCCACTGGTTCTGGAGGGGGCTTTGTGCCCAGTGTGCTTTATCCTGGCAAGGAGGGAGTGAGTGGATGGCTTCTTCCACTGGTTCTGGAGGGGGCTTTATGCCCAGTGTGCTTCATCCTGGCAAGGAGGGGGTGAGTGGATGCCTTCTTTCACTGGTTCTGGAGGGGGCTTTGTGCCCAGTGTGCTTCATCCTGGCAAGGAGGAGGTGAGTAGATGCCTTCTTCCACTGGTTCTGGAGGGGGCCTTGTGCCCCGTGTGCTTTATCCTGGCAAGGAGGGAGTGAGTGGATGGCTTCTTCCACTGGTTCTAGAGGGGGCTTTGTGCCCAGTGTGCTTCATCCTTGCAAGGAGGGGGTGAGTGGATGCCTTCTTCCACTGGTTCTGGGTGGGGCCTTGTGCCCCGTGTGCTTTATCCTGGCAAGGAGGGAGTGAGTGGATGGCTTCTTCCACTGGTTCTGGAGGGGGCTTTATGCCCAGTGTGCTTCATCCTGGCAAGGAGGGGGTGAGTGGATGCCTTCTTTCACTGGTTCTAGAGGGGGCTTTGTGCCCAGTGTGCTTCATCCTGGCAAGGAGGAGGTGAGTAGATGCCTTCTTCCACTGGTTCTGAAGGGGGCCTTGTGCACAGTATGCTTCATCCTGGCAAGGAGGGGGTGAGTGGATGGCTTCTTCCACTGGTTCTGGAGGGGGCTGTGTGCCCTGTGATGCAGCAATTGGGTAGTGCAAGGTCACAGTCACTCACCTAGGCGTCAGAACCACACGATTTGCAGGATGCACTACTATCCATGGAGGCAGGACTGCACACTGCCCGCCGGCAGTGATGGCTGCTCAGTGGTGGCAGTGCCGGTGGTGGTATTGGTGCTGCCAGTGGTGGGGGGAGGCTCCAGCCCTTCCCCTGCAGTGTCAGACGTCTGCCCACTGGGGCTGCTGCTGCTGGCAGTGGTGCTGGTGGCGGTGCAGGTGGCGGTGCTAGTGGCGGTGCTGGTGTCGGTGCTGCAAGTGGTGAGGGGAGGCTCCAGCCCTTCCCCTGCAGCCTCAGACGGCTGCCACTGGGGCTGCTGCTGCTGGCAGTGGTGCTGGTGGCAGTGCTGGCAGTAGTGGGGGGAGGCTCCAGCCCTTCCCCTGTAGCCTCAGATGGCTGAAGTGCCATAGTTGGTGTTGGGGGCTCAGATTCAGTCCCAGCACTGGGCCTCCTGTCCTTCCTGCCTGCAGGGTCAGGCACTTTGCCCTTGCCATCTGGTGGTGCCTCCTTGTCCTTGACCTTGCCAGCTGGTGCTGCCTCCTTGCCCTTCCCCTTGTAAGCTGGTGGTGCCTCCATGCCCTTGCCAGTTGGTGGCACATCCTTGCCCTTCCCCTTGGCAGCTGGTGGTACATCCTTGCCCTTCCCCTTGTCAGCTGGTGGTACATCCTTACCCTTCCCCTTGGCAGCTGGTGCAGGCACACTGCCAATGCTGATGGGTGTTTCCTTGGAGCCACTCACACCTACAGTAGCTATTGAAACTACTGTGGCCGTGGACTGGGTGACTGAGGTGTTAGCTTGGGTTCTGCCCACCCTGGCCTGACGTGATGGATGGGGGAAGGGGTAGGGAAGAGGTCAACCATGGAGAGGAAAAGCTGCTTAGGGACACTGGGCGGGAAGAGGGTGAAGGTTTGGGAGTGGATAAAGAGGGAGTGGTTGTTAGAGGTGTCTGCTGTGTTTGGGTGTGGGTGCATGGGCTGGATGCTGTTGTGAAGTGGATGGTCGTTGGGTGTCTGAGTGCTTGCAGTTTTGTACTTTGGGAGGAGGGGGTACAGACACAGTGGGGGAGGACACAGGGGATGTGTGCATGGATGTGGGGGTGGTGAGTGCAAGTGAGGGGTGAGTAGTGTTAGGAGTCATGGTGATGGAGGCAGTGGGTGTGGATGTAGTGCATGCAGGTGTGAGTGGAGATGCTAGTGGGAGGGAGGTGGATGACGAGGAGGAGGGGGACACAGTGGAGGCAGTGGATGTTGGTATATCTGCATTTGGATGGTGTTAGTGTGAGTGCCTGTGGGATGATGTGTGGTGCTTGTGTTTGTCTGAGCCACTCCTGTGTGTTGTCTTGGGTGCATGATGGTCTGAATGTGTGCTTGGGATAGGTTGCGGTTCAAGGGAATGGACTGGGCAGAGGAAGTTGGAGGGGGGAGGCTAGAGACAGGAACAATGGCTGCCATCAGGAAGGAGGCCAGAGCCTGGAATGATCTCTGTTGGGCCGACATGCCAGAGTGAATTCCTCAGGGAATGCATTTGTTTGTTGCAAATGACATGCCAGCCCCTGGATGGCATTCACAATGGTTGACTGCCCAACAGAGATGGATCTCAGGAGGTCAATAGCCTCCTCACTCAGGGCAGCAGGGCTAACTGGGGTAGGGCCTGAGGTGCCTGGGGCAAAGGAGATGCCCACCCTCCTGGGTGAGCGGGCACGGGAAACTCGCTGAGGGGCTGCTGGGAGGGCAGTGCTGGTATGGGGGTGGCAGCTATACCTGTAGTTGGGCTGGCCACAGAGCTGTCCGCCACCACTAGGGAGCTTCCATCAAAGGAGGTATCACTTTCAGAACTGTCCCCTCCTGTCTCTGCCGTGGTGCTCTCCTCGCCCTCCGTCCGACTGGTGCCCTCACTGTCGGTGGATTCCTCCTCATGGGCCCTGTGGGATGCAGCTTCCTCCGTTGCCGGTGCCTCTGCTCCTCCGCCAGATGATGCTAATGCACATAAGGACAGGATGACAAAATAAAGAGGGGGGGGAGAGACAGAGGGTACACTTGGTCAATGGCAGCAACAACACCACAGTTGGCATACACAACACACAGGGAACAGCGCTACGCACTAGGCAATGCACTACCGGTCACAATGCTAGTCACCATGCCATGGACAGTAATACCTAACGCCAATTGCAGCATACCTGAGACCCACAGAGCCCTGCCCAGTAGTGGATGCCGACTAGCTTGGTTGGAGGTGGAGTTCATAGGCTCCTGCCCAACAAGGAACCTGCCCTGCAATGTCCTGCACGGCCTAGGGGCACCAACAGGCCCACAGCCCCCACCCAGAGACCATCTCACCACATGCAACAAGTAGTATATTGGAAAACTGTACTCACCCCCTTGTGGCTGCTGTGAGGGCCTCAAGCGCCCATCCAGCTCCGGATAGGCTACCGCCAGTATGCGGAACATCAGGGGGGTAAGGGTTCGAAGGGCACTCCTTCCTCGTTGGGAGGCGATCCACAGCTGGGCCTTTGCTGTCTTTCTTGCCTAGCGTCTCAGGTGCTCCCACTGTTTGCAACAGTAGGTGCTCCGCCTGCCATAGACCCCCAGGGTCTGCACATCCTTGGTGATGGCATGCCATATACCCTTTTTCTGATGGGTGTTGACCTGCAGAGGAAATACACATAGAAAAAGGGCATCAGTCATACCGTCCTGCCTGTTACACTAATGGCCCACCATATCCCTCCCATCACCTTACACACATACATTGCCCACCATACATGCAGCACGCTGCCCAGGACCCTTCAACCACCCCCCCTTACACTAGTCCCTCACATACAGCAGTCCATGCATTCATGAACCATGCATCGTGCTCACAGTGGACTCACCTGTTGGTCTGGAGGCCCATAGAGAATTCGGTACTGGGGTAGGACCCCATCCACCAGTCTCTCCAACTCCGCAGCGGTGAAGGCAGGGGCCCTTTCCCCAGTGACACGAGCTATGATCGGTTCCAGACCAAGGTCACAGCAGCACATGCAGTGTAGGTCCTCTCCTTTTGAAGGTCAGGTATCAAGTGAGAGAACAGATAGAAAATGGCGGTCACGTCCGCAGAGGTGCGTATCGTCACCACCAGAGTACATCACCATTGGCTACTGTAACCCATAGGGCCCAATGATAACCAATGCTGAATTGCGCTGCGGTCTTCGACCGCCTACCGCAACACTGAACAACGCTAGCACAGTTACCTAATTTCCCCTTGTCCCTCCTTACAGGTCAGGCAGCCGCCATTTCAGGGGTGCACATGGCAGGGCAACTAACTGCGTCACAGCACTTTTGGCCTGGAATACGGACAGACAGCGCCACACACCGATTACATCACAATTGTTCTAAACAGCCTTGTGAAACCTATGTGGTGTATGACCCTCTGTTCACCCTTCTCCTCCATAGGGCACTGCCGCTGGGGCAGGTGATGAGATGGCATCATCTTCCGGTATACAGACCCCTGGTGGACCTGTCGACAATGGAAGACAGACACATCATTATCACCTACAGACTTGATTGTGCCACAATCCATGAACTGTGTGCCCAGTTGGAGCCAGACCTAATGTCAGCTGTCCGCCATCCCACAGGAATCCCCCCTCTAGTGCAGGTCCTGTCAGTACTCCATTTCCTGGCCAGTGGGTCCTTTCAAACAACAGGGGCCATGGCATCAGGGATGTCACAGCCAGTGTTCTCTAACGTGTTGTCCAGAGTGTTGTCTGCCATGCTGAAACACATGCGCCGGTACATCGTTTTTCCTCAGGTGGAGGATTTGCCCACAGTGAAAGGTGACTTCTATGCCCTGGGACATATCCCCAACATCATTGGTGCCATTGATGGTACACATGTGGCATTTGTCCCCTCCCCCCGCAGGAATGAACAGGTGTACAGAAACCGCAAAAGCTACCATTCTATGAATGTGCAGATGGTGTGTTTGGCAGACTAGTACGTCTCCCATGTCAATGCCAAGTATCCTGGCTCGGTGCATGACGCTTACATTTTGAGGAATAGCAGCATCCCTTATGCGATGGGACAACTCCAGAGGCACCGGTGTGACTAATAGGTGAGCCCAAGGTCCCAACACAGTTGACATAGGTGTCTGGGTATGGGAGAGTCCCTAAGGGTTGAAGGATGTCTAACAGTTGTCCCTCGATATTTGCAGGTGACTCTGGTTACCCCAACCTGTCAGGCTACTGACCCCAGTGAGGAATCCCAGGACAAGGGCAGAGGAATGCTACAATGAGGCACATGGGTGAACTAGGAGGATAATGGAGCACACCTTCGCCTCCTGAAGGCTAGATTGCCGTGCCTCCATCTGACAGGTGGATCCCTATACTACTCACCGAAGAAGGTGTGCAAGATCACCGTGGCATGCTGTATGTTGCACAACCTGGCTTTGCGACACCAGGTGCCTTTTCTGCATGAGGATGGGCCCGATGATGGTCTTGTGGCAGCTGTGAAGCATGTGGACAGCGAAGAAGAGGAGGCAGAAGAAGAAGATACAGACAACCGAAACAACATCATCATGCAATACTTCCAGTGAGATATGGTAAGAGGAATGCACTGCTTTTCTAATATCATACTACTGTAGGACATTGCATAAATCTGCCTTTTTACCTCTGTGTATGGACCCTGCCATGTCACTTTGTCCTTTTCATTTCACAGATCTGGGTCCCACTTTGTGCCTTCTTCTATGTTTACTGCTGCCCAACAACTGTCTAACATTGGTATGTGAACATGAACATTGACATTGCTATATTTCTGAGAGGTTGCAATTACACATTTGTGAAAGTACAGACTGACTACAGATTGGTTTGTGATTCAAGGGTGTTTATTTATGTGCAAATAAGTGGAGGGGCTGTGCAATGGGCTGGGGTGATTGTGGAGGAATGTCCATGGTAGAGTCCAGTCTCTTGGTCTCACAGGTGCATTGTCCAAGGGGGCATAGGAAGTGAAGTAATGGCAGTTCAAAGTTGTCAGTGTAACAAAATGGGACAAAAGGGTGACAATCAGGAGATTTCCTGGCAGGGGTCTTGGCAATGTTCTCCGTCTTGTTCCTGAATCTCAGGGACCGTTTGCGGGGTGGTTCTCCTTCTGCAGGGGGTGGGGTGCCGGTGGCCTGTTGGTCCTGTGGCGGGACCTCCTGTCCACTAGTGCCGGCGGAGGTGGCGGGCTGTTCATCGTTCAGGCTAATGTCAGGGGCCTGTTTGTGTGCAACTGTGTCCCTCATGGTGTTGGCCAGGTCTGCCAACACCCCTGCAATGGTGACCAGGGTGGTGTTGATGGACTTCAAGTCCTCTCTGTTCCCCAGGTAGTGTTCCTCCTGCAGCCGCTGGGTCTCCTGAAACTTGGCCAGTACTGTGCCCATGGTCTCCTGGGAATGATGGTATTCTCCCATGATGTTGGAGAGTGCCTTGTGAAGAGTGGGTTCCTTGGGCCTGTCCTCCCCCTGTCACACAGCAGTCCTCCCAGTTTCCCTGTTATCCTGTGCCTCTGTCTCCTGAACTGTGTGCCCACTGCCACTGACCCCAGGTCCCTGATTGTCTTGGGTTGTGAGGGTGGGGTATGTGATGGCATGCAGGTGGGGTGGGGGATATAGTAGGAAAGATATGAATTACCAGAGTCCAGTCCTCCTGCTACTGCTGCGAGGCCCTCAGGATGAAGTATTACCAAGACTTGCTCCTCCCATGTTGTTAGTTGTGGAGGAGGAGGTAGGGGTCCACCGTCAGTCCTCCATACTGCTATCTGGTGTCTGAATAACACAGAATGCACCTTCCCCGGTAGGTCGCTCCACCTCTTCCTGATGTCATCCCTTGTTCTTGGATACTGTCCCACTGCATTGACCCTGTTGACGATTCTCCGCCATAGCTCCATCTTCTTAGCAATGGAGGTGTGCTGCACCTGTGATCTGAAAAGCTTTGGCTCTACCCAGATGATTTCCTCCACCATGACCCTGAGTTCCTCCTCAGAAAACCTGGGGTGTCTTTGAGGTGTCATGATGGGGTGTGGGTAATGTGTGAGGTGATGTTTGTTGTGCTGTGAGATGTGTTGTGTTGGGGTGTGTTGTTTGAGGTGCGTGGATGTTGTATGAGTGATGGTGTTGTGTGCCTGTGGATGCTGGTGTTGTGTTTGCTATTCTCTCCCTCTGCTTCTTCAAACAAATTTGTTGTAATGGGTTGTGGGTAATGTGGGTGTGTGTTTTATAGTGGTGTGAGTGTGTGGGTGTGGTGTGTGTATGTGTATCAGGTGTGTGTATTTTGAATTGTCCAATGTAGTTGTGTTTTGTAAGTGTGTGTGTATTTTGAGCGCAGCAGTGTGTACCACCAATGGATTACCGCAGGTGAAAGACCGCCTCGTTGATTTGTGGGTCGTGATAGTGTGGGCGTATTCCTATTGGCATGATGGTGTGGGTGTTGGTATCGCCAGTTTATCACTGACCTTTGGTGTGGCGGACTTGTGTGGGTGTCTGTATTGTGGCGGATTACAGGAGGTGGGTTGTAATACCTGTAGCAGATTTCTGCCGCGGCCACAGTATGTTGGCGGCCTTCAGCGCGGCGGTAAGCGGGATTTACGAGGTCCTAAATATTTAAAAGCCCATAAGCCTTAAAATTCTAAAAGTGAACATTCTCATGGTCAATACATGCTGTGGAAGTAGAGAATATGAAAACCAGTGAAAATGGTATCATGCCCATCACCACCCACAGAGATGCAAGCATATAATGACCAGAAGCCAGGGATAAAAACAAAAACAGAATGCTCCCTAAAGACTTTGGAGGCCACAAGAAATGTGACAACTGTTCTCTTTGTGTCACCCGTGGAAAAACATTTACAAATCAAAAGAAAAGACAAGAACATTGAGACATGAATTGCAGAAACAGTATACGTGAAATACTTACACATAAACAGTGCATCAAGTCACATAGGTACATGGTGTGAGCTGATATCAAATGAAAATAAAGAAAAATGACTTCAATTAAGAATTCTGGCAAGCGTGTACAAATATACAACTTTAACAGACCAAAGTCTATTTTACAAGGGCCCATGTCCCAACTGTTGGCTACCAAATGAAAAATATATACATGAATGAAATCAGACCCATGATTGATATGAACGAATGATATGGAAGAATAATAGGTGTCATCTGCAAATTGTAAACCACCATGCTACACTAGTAAAGGTATACCAAACTCTCTTGAACTACAGAAAACAAAACATTTCTAGCATGTCATTCTGTCCATGTGGCAAGAGACTGTTTAAGTAATTGATCCTGAAGGTCTCCCTCTGGGCTAGTAATTGTAATTGTAATCTCTGGATTCAAATGCACTACCTCCGAAATGGACCTCATTTGAGCAATGGTGTGGGTGTGCTCAAGCTAGTGCACCACCTAACAAGTTTCTGTTCTTATTTCTGATTATACTCTGGTGTTTAGTCAATTGAATCTTGATTTTTCATTCAGTTTTGCCTACATAAATATGGCCACATGGGCATTTGATGGCATAAATAATATTTAATGTGTTGCAATCAGATGTATGGCACAACTTCACCAAGTTACCAGTCTTGGGATGAGCTATGGTGTTGCCTACTATCATGTTATTACAATGTATCCAATTAAAACATTTTTGCATTCCTTTGTGTTTATCTGACATCCTCTTAGTTGAGGCTGATAGACTCTCCTTCAAATTCTTTGCCCAAGTTTAGGCAAAAATAGGTTTGTTGGCAAAAAGTCCTTTAAAGTCCGGTTCTGGTTAAAGGATCTCCCATCTCTTGCAGATTATTTGTTTCACAGCGGCAAATCTTGTGGAAAACATAGAAACAAATACCTCTCTAACTTGGTATTTAGTTTCCTTGTGTTGGAGGAGCATTTTACGATCCATAGTGCATGCTTTATCTATAGCTTTCCCCAACACATGATCAGGATAACCCTGTTGTCTGTACACACTTCATTGTTAGAGGTGATCTTTCTGATGCAAATAAATTGTGTGAGTGGAAGATGTTGTTTGAGAGGTGGTGGATGGAAATTGCTGAACAACAATGCATTATTCTGATCTGTGGGTTTCCTATATACACAGATGGACATTCCTTTCAAAGATGATTCAATGCTGATATCTAAAAATGCAATACTATGCTTGTCTATAGTATGAGTGAATGAAATCTGTGGATTATGTTGATTCAAACAAAACAATTGTTGTTCCAAAAGCGGTTTGAGGACCTTCCAAATCAAAAAGATGTAATCAATGTATCTGCAGTATGTTAACAAATGTTCCTGCCAGATTTTGGAGGAGAATATGAACTGTTCCTCGACTATGGCCATAAAAATATTTGCATAACTAGGCACCCCAGAAAAAAACCTGGAAGTGTCATTCCTCTGAAGATAGAAAGTGTCCTTCCACGAAAAGTAACTATGGAACAAACAGAAGTGAAGCAGTTCCAAAATGAAAATCTTGTTTGCCTGGAGATCCTCTTGTGCTAATAAGGCCCATTCGACTGCTTCAATAGTCTCATTGTGTGGTATAGATGTGTACAATGAGGTCACGTCAATAGTGCACAGTCAACATGATTCTGAATTGTAGGACTCAATGGTGGACAGGAACTTCAAAAACTCTGTACTGTCCTGGATATATGAGCACCACTGCTGAACAATGGGTTGTAAAAAAAGTATCCAGGTACTTACCTATTGGTTCATGTAGGTAATCTCATCCACACACAATCGGTCTAGGAATTTAGGCAACATGCAGAGGTGAGAACATTGTGGTTATTCAGTCCACAGAAAGCTCTTGATATTCTTGGAGATCCAACCATTAAACAATGCCAGTATCGTCCGTAAGGTTGCTGTGAATTTCACCATGGGGTCACCGTCTAAAGGAATATAGGTATCTCTGTCACAAACATGTGCAAATACCTGGTCTTCATAGTAAATGCAATCCATGACAACCAGGGCTCCCCCTTTGTCCGCAGGTTAGAAAGGCAAGCTTTGATTGCTGGTCAAAGAAGTTAAAGTGCCCTGATCCTTCTGTGACAAATTCATGTGTTAAGACTTGCGGAAGTTGATATTTTGTGGGTTCTTTTTAACAAGTGCTTCAAACCTTTCTAATGTTTTTTGCAATGTAGGTGCTAAGAAAGCTCTCTTAGGATTGAATTCTTCTTAATGGTAACTAGTGGCTAGTAAGTTGTGAAAAGAAATGCCAAAGTCAGCGTTTCCGCATGAATTTGTAGAAAGAAGCTTCGCACTCCAAGACATTCGATCGATACTTTGGTACAAATGACACCCCATTATTGAGAATTGTTCTCTGTGAAGGTGTCAAGCAAGTGGAAGGTATGTTTATAACTAGGTCTTTGACTAGGTTCTGAGATTCATCCGTTGCTTTTTTTCTTTTTGCTTTTCCTTGTCCTGTGCACTTTTTTCTGGATAAGGTGCGCTGGACTTGATGGTTTCCGGATTGTTGTTGGCTGCTGGACACAATGCCAAAAAAAACTTTGGAAGTAGAAGCATCAGAAGGTTGAGCACTGGATGTGCCAGCCACAGATACAGTCCGTGTAACTGGAGGATGAGTGATCAAGGTGTCTCTCTCAGTAGTGATACTTTTTTCAGAGGAATGAAAATAGGATTTTTTGGGATGCTCTTTTCTGGGCATACACTTCTGCCTAGGTGTACACTTTGTTCAGTTTGTAGTCAATGGTATCCTGTTTGAACTTGCGTACCTTCCACTCCTGAGTTTCTTTAGGGTATTGTTGATATCTTCCAATAAAGTACGGCAAGTATCCGGTTGTAATCTGGAATCTAGAGATGCCTTTAAATCATGAATCTCTAATTCTAATTCCTTGATTAGATGTGAAAGTTCCTCTACCATTAGCAGTATCAGATCCAATGAGCATTTGTTCAAGATCGCGTACCACTTCGACATAAACTATTTATTAAACTTAAAGAGCATGGGTTTGATAGAAATCCATGGGAAATAAATTTAGCTTTGTGATATTGTATGAGAATGGTGGCATGTAATTGTTGATTTAATTTCTTTTTCATATGATATTCTAATTGATGCAATTGTTGAGTTACTGAATCTGTGGTCGATAATCCATGGGATCTGGCTTCCTGTATGAGAGCCTAAATGCTGGAAGCTTCCTCTGTAGAATAAACTTTAGAAACAGCTCCGTTCTAAGTAATATGGGCAATTTCCTCAAAAAAACATATTTATGTGATTTAATGCTACAACCATATAATGGAGCTGAAACAATTGACACTAAACAAAAGCAAGGTATTGCGCACTCAGACCTAGAAACTATTTTAACCAAATTGTTTCTAGGTCTGAGTGCACAAAATAGTTTCTAGGTCTGAGTGCGCAATACCTTGCTTTTGTTTAAAATCAACCTTTTGCCAGGCCTAAGCCTTCCTTTTTAATACCTACAAGTCCCCCTGAGGTATGCCATAAAATGCCCATTGGGCCAGGTCCACGATATTTAAAACTATAGGAATTATATTTAATGTTTTACATGTCCTGGCAGTGAAAAATGTCCAAAGTCCTTTTACATTATGAAAAGGCTGCCTTCAAATAGGTCAACACTGTTTTTCACTATTACCTTTATTAAGTGCTAAGTTCAATTTAGTAATAGCTACAAAAATGATTTCAAGACACATTTAATAGTAATTTAGAATCCAACCTAATGGTCATTGGTCAAGTCAGATTTTATGTTACTGCTTTGGAAATTACACTTTTAGAAAGTTGTCCTTTTCCTGCCTAAAATCAAGAAGGCTTCCCTGCCAGCGCCCAGCTGTTACCTGACCGCTGATGGCTCCCCTGTGGTGAGATGTGTATTGCTCCCAGGCAGAGGACAAAGGGTTACTGGTTTTGGGGTGGACTCCTCTTTCGACCGGATGGCCTGGGGCAAGGGGCATCCCCAGAACCTTGCAGAGATTCAGAGGATGTCTATAATTTTATTGCAGGATGAAGCTCACTCCTAGGTCTGCCTTCTCTTTATGCCTGTGGTCAGGCTGGCACCAAACCCTGTGGGAGTAGAGGTCCAACCAGAACTGGTTTATGGGTATGCAAAGTTTACGCTCCCTCCTCATGTTGCCCACAGGTTCTGGACCCTTGGCTGGTGTTAGAGTGTACTTCTCCTGTCCCCAAACTGAAAGATGTAGGATTTAGAAACTTTTAACCAACTTTCTGCCTGGAGAACCGTGAGGGACTGGGATCGCCATTAAAAACACAGCTGACAAACCTCAGCTTGCTAATTTGCCATCAACCTCAGTTTGCTGGCTTGCCCCGCTGAAGGAGATCTGACTTCCAGAAATGTTTGTAAGTTCAAATGTAGAAGGCTTCAACAGGACCAATGACTAGAAGCATCCCATCAATGTCTAGGGTGTCCTGGGCAGAGACTTTGGACTTCGCCCGCTTGGAACTTTTCTGCCTTGGTTGACGACCGCACCAGCACCCTGCTGTTCAGCAACCCAGTATTGTCAAATCCTGCTTCGGATCCAGCTTGCAGCTTTCCCCACCAATGACTCATCAGTGACCACTTTTTCTCCATAAAAGTTTCAAAGTCAGAAGGTAAACTTTCCACCAAGATGAACGTGATCTTTATATCTGACCGAAGTGCCATAGGCATAACTTTTGACTTTGACCCGGTCTAGCGTGACCAGATTACCGAAGTTGACACTTTGTTCTTTTTTGTGCTATTTTTAATTCAAACTTCTTTTCTAAATTGGTTTGGGATTTTTCGTATGTTGTGTTTTCACTTTATTACTGTTTGAGTACTGCATAAGTAATTTACACATTACCTCTAAATTAAGCCTGGCTGTTCTGTGCCAAGCTACAAGAAGGTTAAGTACAAGTTCATTTAGTAACTTTAGTGATTCACCCTGACGAGGACTGGTACATTTTTTGAAGTGGGTCCTCACCCCCTCTACTAATACCACATTTTCTTACAGTGTTTAAATATAATTAAAGAAAAATGTCTGACCTATGATATATGCCTACGTTATTGTGACCTGTTCATGTTTACAATCATTTGTCACAATGAATGAATAGATTTCTCAAGTTAAAGGAGGAATGCTATTCATTGAGGAAACCATCCCTCGTTTTTTCTTTGCGCTATCCATGTGTTTCAGGTAGTCTGGGAGGAATCCATATGGATTCCCATGAGAGAAGTCCCTTGAGGGTTCAACGTGTTTTTGTGCACATAGTGAGAGGATCCTGCTATTCCAAACTTTGCTTTGAGAAATTTTACCCAACATGATTGGCTGCCACCTTTGAACTGTAACACTTCTGTACTGAATGGGCATTGGTTTGCAGACAAATGCTCACATTGGAGCTGCCCTGGCTGCCCTGAAGTTCAGTGAACTGCTACTAAACCTGGTCATGTATGGACCCCTTGCTGCTAAAATGTTAGAGCAAGTGGAGCCCAAGTACTGCCTATTTCCACCTGGTGGCAGTGCTTAATTTGAGCCAGTGGTTTCAGGTAGGGCCCACTGGCACTCTGTTTTGAGGACCAACACGTATTTTCCTCAAAAGGCTCTTATTCAAATTAAGAGAGAGAGAAAAACACAAAAGGGGCACAGGAGGAAGCAAAATAAGGAAAACACTGTCAAAAGGAGAAAACATAATTGAGAAAGGACCTGCACCAGTGAGATAAGAAGGCACAAAATGTGTGGTGGTGATGGATTAAAGAGGCATGAGGTGGAATCAACACTATGCATAATAGGTATTTGGCACCCTGAATTGTGATAGTATCAGATGTGGGCTTCTGGCCAAGACCGTGGGCACTGTGGTTGTCCCAGCCAATTCCAAGGAGATCTGCATTCACAGACAGCCGAAGCAGACCTGAATACACTGTATTCCTCACCTAAAGAGAGAAGCAAACTGATTTCAAAGGAATCTGAGCATTCACTCATTTATAGAGCACCGTGTTCCCTGCAGTTATACATTCTGGGGAACTAGGCCTGGCAATGTTGTTTGTGGAAATGAGTCATTTCCCTTTGCAACAGCATTATTGCATAATAGAGCAGATGCTCTGCCAGAAGCAAGTCTCAGAGAAACGGAAGCATGTGTTAGAGCGAAGTTCCCCAAACCTGAGGCTGTCCCTGTTGGAGGGACCTGAAATTATCTCAGGGGTGATGTAAATACTAACCAAGAGGAACATAATGCTGAAAACACTAGTAGTGGAAAAACAGTGGCAGTGAGTCACTCTGTAGTGGAACAACAGTATCACATTTTGTCACACATGTCCTGCTTGGAATAGGAGTCAACTGGGTTGGGGCTCCAAATAACCTAAGTACCCCCATTTTAGACCAAGTCACCTATAACATGTTGGTACTCATGAGTTTGATTGTACTTTAAAAGGGATAACTGAACATAATTGTAATGTTTGAATTGTTCAATATGTTTAGAGCTGGCAATTTTATAGAATAATTGTAGAAAAAATATGATTGTTATTCTGGGGGGGGGGGGGGTGTTTTTTTTGTATCACGCAGGATGCAGCTTTAAAAGGTCTGGAGATCCCTGTGTAAAGAGGAAGACAGGATTTTGGAGAGGGGATAAGGACAAGCCTTGTAGTAAAAGGTGTGTTGTCTTTTCATCAGTTGGGCCCTCATTATGACATTGGCGGTAATGCCGCTTACAGCCACATTGACGGCCGCCAACTTACCACTGCGGCAGAGGATATTCGTTCACCGTATTGTGAGACACACACCAATCCAACAGAATACAGCCACATACACAAATCCACAAGCCCAAAGGTCAGTGATAAAGTGGTGATCTCAAAACCCACACCATTATGGCAACAGAACAAACGCCCACCACATTATGACTCAAGAATCACCACAGCGGACATTAAACAGCAGTTTACCATTGGCGGTACATACCCCCGCACTCACAATGGACACTCACAGACAAAACAATACCACATTGGACAATTCAAACAACACACACCTGACACCCATACTCACACCTCACCCACACCACTATAAAACACACACTCACATTACCCACAACCCTTTACGAATACAAGTCATTGCCACCAGAGAGACACCAAGACCACTGAGACAACTAGAGCCAAACACCACTCACACCCATAGACCACTCACGCACTCCACATCACACACCCCAAAACATTACCCAATACACCCTCACCAACACACCTCACATAACATCCATGGCACCACAAAGACACCCCCGTTTCACAGAGGAGGAGCTAAGGGTCATGGTGGAGGAAATTGTCCGGGTAGAGCCACAGCTATTTGGAGCACAGGCCAAGCAAATATCAATAACTAGGAAGATGGAGCTATGGCGGAGGATCATGGACAGAGTGAATACCGTGGGACAGCACCCTAGAACAAGGGACGACATCAGGAAGAGGTAGAACGACCTACGGGGGAAGGTACGTTCCATAGCAGCAGGACACCAGCTTGCTATCCAGAGGACTGCCGGTGGATCCCCACCTCCTCCCCCACAACCTACACCATGGGAGAAGCAAGTCTTGGCAATACTGCATCCTGAGGGCGTGGCCGGAGTCGGAAGAGGACTGGACTCTAGTAAGTCAACTCTCTACTATTATTACCCCCCTACCTGCATGCCATCAAATACCCTCACTCCCATCACTCCACTCCATCCCACACACTCGACCATCACATCTCACTAATCCAAATGCCAAGCCCTGCATGCTGTACCAGTGTATGGACACCCCTCACAGCCCTGCATGGACACTCATCACTAAAGCATGCACAGCATAGAGATCTAACAACCCCACCATACACTAACATACAAATGTGAAAGCAGGCAGGGCAAAACCAACCATAGAGGGGAAGCCATGGATGTCCAATATGTCATACACATCAACCATAACACATCAATTACATCCTCACAGGTACCTCAGCCAATGTCACCGGAAAGGAGGTGCCAGCACTATCCAGTCCCCCAACTGAAGAGGCCCACAGTGATGACAGTAGCTCTGGACTTCAGGATCTGGACGATCTACCTGGCCCATCAGGGACCACTGGACAGCCGGTTCCGAAGCCCAGTCACAGACCACCACAGAGCCTCCCCTTCAGGAAACACCATCACAGCACCCACCCAGCGTACCCACACCTCTGTCCCCAGGACACGTCAATCAGCAGTCTGTCCACCTGTACAGGGTCGCCTGTCCTGTATAGAAGGACAGGTGGAAGTGAGGTAATTCCGCTGACGTTGTACGCTGTGGCGGTAGGCAGTCAGGAACCGCCGTGCAACTCCTCATTGGTTAATACTGGGCCCTATGGGTCACAGTGGCCAATGGTGATCTACTCCGGCAGTGACAGTATGCACCGCTGCGCACGTGACCTCAATTTTCTATCATATTCCTCAGTTGTTACCTGTCCTTCGATAGGAGAGGACCTACACTGCATGTGCTGCTGTGACCTTTGTCTGGAAAGGTGATGGAAAGGGGTATGGTGGGCCATGTGTGTGACAGGCTGGACTGTTTGTCTAATGGTGTTTTCCTGTGTGTATTGCCTCTACAGGTCAGCGCGCATCAAAAGAAGGTTATATGGTGTGCCATCGCCGAGGACGTGCGGACCCTGGGAGTCTATGGCAGGCGGACCACCACTGTCGCTGGGCACAGAAGACTGCGGAGGCCCAGCTAGGGATGGCCTCCCAATGAGGAAGGGGTGCCTGTCGAACCCTGACCCCCCTAATGGCCTGCATACTGGCGGTGGCCTATCCAGAGCTGGATGGGTGCTTGAGGGCAGCACAGCAGCCACAAGGGGTTGAGTACAGTGGCTATCATTACAGCTTATGCCTGGTGGGGTGATATCTGGGTGGTCAGTGTGTGTCAGTGGGTAACCCTATGCCAGGCCAGACATTGCAGCATAGATCCTCTGGTAGCTAGGGGTCTGAAGGGAAAATAAGGGTTACCTAGCCTGTTAGCATCCACTACTTGCCAGGGCTGCGTGGATCCCAGGTGTGCTGCAGTTGGTGGTGTGTGCCCCTCCTCATGCCTTGGTGGCTAGCAATCTCACTGGTAGTGCAAAGCATAGTGCATAGGCCTGTTCCCTGTGTGTGAGGGTGCTGTGTACGCCAACGGTGGTGTTGGTGCAGTCATTGACCCAGTGCATCCTTTGTCTCTCTCCCACCCTTTCTTGTTTTGTCATCCTGTCCATATGTGCAATATCATCATCTGGTGGAGGTGCAGAGGCACCGGCGATGGAGGGAGCTGCATCCCGCAGGACCCAGGAGGCAGAGTCCACCGACACTGAGGGCACCAGTGGGACGGAGGGTGAGGGGAGCACCACAGCGGAGACTGGAGGGTACAATACAGACTCAGATACCTCCTCCGACAGCAGCTCCCTGGTGGTGGCGGACACTTCTGTGACCACCCCAGCTACAAGTACATTCACCACCCCCCGTACCAGCACCGCCCTCCCACCAGCCCCTCCGTGAGTTGCCTGTTCCCACTCACCCAGGAGGGTGGGCATCTCCTTCGCCCCAGGCACCTCAGGTCCTGCCCCCGTGAGCCTTGCTGCCCTGAGTGAGGAGGCTATTGACCTCCTGAGATCCATCTCTGTAGGGCAGTCAACCATTGTGAATGCCATCCAGGGGCTGGCAACCCAGATGCAACAATCGAATGCATTCCTGGAGGGCATTCACACTGGATTGGCAGCCCAACAGATATCGATTCAGGCTCTGGCCTCCTCTCTGATGGCAGCCATTGTCCCTGTTTCAACCGTCCCCCCTCCAACTTCCACTTCCCAGTCCCATTCTCCTCAACCCCAACCCATCCCAAGCACATAGCCTGACGAGCATGCACACAAGACAACACCCAAGAGTGTCACAGGCAAAAACAAGCACCACACTTCATCCCATGGGCATCATCCAGTTGCAGACACAACAAAATCCACTATTTCCACTGTCTCCCCCTCCTCCACCTCCCATCCAGTTACGTCCACACTCACAGCTACATGCACTACATCATCATCCATTAACTGTATCATCACCACACCAAGCAAAACAAACACCACACTAGCAGACACCTCCATAACAGCCATGCACACGTCCCCTGTGTCCTCTCCCACTGTGTCTGTCATCCCCCCTCCTAAGCTACACAAACGCAAGCATTCAGACCCCCAACAACCATCCACCTCACAACAGCATACAGCCCATGCACCTGCACCCAAATCCAGCAGAAAACACCTCCAACAACCACTTCCTCATTCTCCACTCCCATTACTTCTCCCTCTTTCTGCCTCAATGTCCCTAAAAAGCTTTTCCTTTCCACCATTGACCTCTTCCCTATCTCTCCCCCCATCCTGCACGTATGGGTAGGGTATCAAGGTTACAGCCAAGCACCTCAGCCACACAGTCCACAGGCTCACTTTCATCCGCACCTACTTGTGGTGGAAAGGATTCCAGGCCACAAATTCGGAAGGGGAAGAAGCCTGTACCAGCCAGCGGAAAAGGGAAGGAGGCTGCACCAGCCAGCAGAAAGGGGAAGGGGCTGCATCAGCCAACAGAAAGGGGAAGGAGGCTGCACCAGCCAGCAGAAAGGGGAAGGAGCCTGCACTAGCAAGCAAGAAGGGGAAGGAGCCTGCACCAGCAAGCAAGAAGAAGAAGGAGCCTGCACCAGCAAGCAAGAAGGGGAAGGAGCCTGCTCCAGCAAGCAAGAAGAGGAACGAGTCTGCACCAGCAAGCAAGAAGGGAAAGGAGCCTGCACCAGCAGCTGCCACAGAGCCCCCACCACCAACCGTGGTTTTGCAGCCATCAGAGAGTGCAGGGGCTGAGCAGGAGCCTCCCACTACCACCACCACCACCAGAGTGCGGCCATCGCAGGGTTCAGGAGCTGAGCAGGAGCTGAGCAGGAGCCTCCCACTACCACCACCAAAGTGCAGCCATCACAGGGTGCAGGGGCTGAGCAGGAGCCTCCCACTACCACCACCACAGTGCAGCCATCGCAGGGTGCAGGAGCTGAGCAGGAGCCTCCCACTACCACCACCACCACCACAGTGCAGCCATCGCAGGGTTCAGGGGCTGAGCAGGAGCCTTCCACTACCACCACCACAGTGCAACCGTCACCTCCGGCAGATGCAATGTGATCCAGCCCCCATGGGCTGCTGTGCGGCCTGTCCCCTCCAGAGCCAGTGGGGTATTTACCCACACAAAAGACTGTGGCCTTGCACTCCCCAGGACCAAGCACAGGGCATGTTGCCCTCTCCAGAACCAGTGGGGAAGACACCCACTCGAGAGATTGTGGCCATGCACTCCCCAAGACCAAGCACAGGGCATGTCCCCCCTCCAGAACCAGGGGGAAGACACCCACTCGAGAGACTGTGGCCTTGCACTCCCCAGGACCAACCACAGGGCATGTTGCCTCCACCAGAACCAGTGGTCTTGTTTCTGCTTCTGGCTGAGGTGCCCCCTGTCCCCCTGAGGTGCCTGCCTATTTGCCAACTGATGCCCCTACAGTGTTCTCTCCGTATTGATGCAGGTGACGAGTGGGGCTGTGGACTTTGTCCTTTGGCCATGTGGCCCACGCGAACTGAGGACTGAGCAGTGTCCCTTTTTTGTACATTTGTACATATCTGTTGCATTGGCAAAATTATTATTAATGTTGTGTTAATGTTATTATAATCACTTTAGTCAATTCCTGTTGACCTTGCATTATTCAGCCGATTTATCGGGATACATTGTTTTTGTTATGCATCTGGTTGTGTGTTTGTGGTGTGTGTGTATGGTGTGTGTTGTGCATGTGTGTGTTACTGTTGTTTTCCTAAACCCCTCCCTTGTGTGTTAGGTGGCTGTATCACCGTCGTCGTCTTCACTGGGATTGGTGTTCGTGGTTGAGCATTACATAGAATATTCTCAGGAAAACCTGCAGTTCTGGTTCCATGGTAGTGTGGTTCTTCCTTGTATCTCCAATGGTGAGTCCTTTCATTTCTGTGCAGTGTTTCTGCCAGGCTTTTGATGTTGTTGGTACCGCTCCAGAACAGGTGGTGGATTGCCATGTTATAAGATGGTGGCTGTAGGCGGCTACCACCGTGGTGACTGTTGTTTCCGCCCTGGCTGTCGGTGTAGTTCATTGGTTGTCTTTTGAAGATCTTTCCGCCATGGTCATAATTTGTCTGTAGTTGCCGCCAGCCTGTTGGCAGTATTACTGCCACTTAATCACCAACCGCCAAGGTCATAATGAGGGCCTTGGTGTGGTAGAGATGCTGCAGAAGTGCTGGTATCCTTTGTGCCCTTGCCTCATGGTGCCTGTATCCCTTTCCAGGCAAGAGCTCTGCTTTTTTTGCTGCTTTGGAGCTGGTTCCACAACCTCTGTCTCCTGCTCAATTGCCTGTGCCGTTTGGCTCCGCCTACTGAATCTATGCCCATTGAGCTAGACTCCAGTCTTTCAATCTCTGTGGCCCATCTGTATTCTCATACCTCAGTCCGCAGGCCCGGCCATATAGCGGAACAGTGATTGGCCTGCGGCTAATGCCTCCTGAGGGCGTGAGCAGATGTCCATGGGAGGTCGAAGCCCATGAATTTCAGGCGCGTTGATTGGCTGGCGTGCTTTAAACAGGCCAATCAAGTGCACAGGCAATGGTCACTGCGACCATCAAGCAAAGAGGGGCAGCTGCTGGCAGGAGGGTTCACTACAGGATTCACGATCCCTTACATGGGCCCACATGGTCACCGCACATCCAGAAACTTGAAATCAGTCACAGACAGCCTACAGGTGGAAAGGCAGAACGTTGCGAAGGAATTCTCCCTGGGAGGGTAGCTCCACACAAGAACACTTCGTAGCATCCCTTCTCGGGTGGTGCCATAGAAGGAGAGGGGGAAGTATAGGCTAATCCACCACTTGTCCTATCCACCGGGTGGGTCAGTGAACAATGGTTTGGACCCCAGAAGTTGCTCCGTGTCCTATGCCATGGTAAATGATACGGTGGACTAGTTCAAAGCGTTGGAAAAAAGGGTGCATGGTTGGTGAAGACTGACATCAAATCTGCCTTTCATCTCCTTCCAGTCCACCCAAACAGCTATAACCTGTTGGGTTTTTACCTGGACAACCACTTGTATTATGACAAATGCTTATCAATGGACTGCACCATATCTTGTGCCTATTTTGAAGCATTCAGTCCTTCCTAGAATGGGAGCTCTTAAGGAGATGACAGATGGGGAAATGCACACATTAGATGGATGGCTTCCTCTTTAAAGGCAGAGAAGACACTAATGATTGCGAGGCACTGTGGCAGATCTTTGAAGCATTAGGGGGGAAGCTGAAGGTTCCGCTGGTGGGGAAAAACAGAGGGCCCCACTACATGCTTATCCTTCCTGGGCAGAGAGTTGGACACCATGGAGGGAGTATGCAGGCTGACCCAGTCTAAGGTGGTGGAGTTAAGACGGGTCATCGGGCCATGCCTGATAAAAACAAGCATTTGCAATCCAACCGGTATCGCGTTTGCTCGTGTTAGAGCTAATAGCTTTGTAAACTCCTAACCAGACTTTTCTTGCCACATAAACCATGGTAATGGTACTTCGTATTGGAGCTTGTGCTGCTGTCTCTACAGGGACATCTACAGACGACCGGTGGCACTGCACCCTGGCACTCTTAGAACTGGATCCAGTCACTGACATTCCCTAAACGAAATCAGTGGAAAAATAAATAATTGCTGCACCTCGAGAGTGCCAGGATTTTAGTTTTTGTTTTTGTCATTCATGACTATTTTAATTGTCAGTAAATAGAATATTTGTTTATATTTCGGGGCTCGTAATAAAGAGGCACGATGAGAAAGTAAATAAGTGTATGTATTTTTTAGCGGGCGAGAGGAGAGTCTTCTGAAACAGACACGACCCTTTTCTGAAACTACAATGAACAATGCAATCCAATAAGAGCCGCTCCACTGGGGCCCTCCCAAAGCTACAAGAGAGATAGTAGTGCCGCTGTCCACCGGTTGTTAAAAAATGAGTGAGTGATTGTTTATTTTATTAGTTAATTAAAACCATAAAAGTAATCCTTCAACATAAAACGTAAACAAAACCGTGCTCATACATTAAAACATGTAAATTGCATACAATTTTAAATAACTGAGAGGAAGTATATTTCACAAAGAAGAAGAATCCCTACTTGACTCCGGGTTCTAATACAGTACTTCATAGTGGTCTGGCCGTGTGGCGAATATTACCAACATACCTTTCTATCTTTGTCGTTTCTACGCAAAGTGGGTGGACTATGTCTCTATTTGCGCCCTCCCTATCCCAGGCTTCTTCCAGCAGACGTTATTTTACCAGAGTAAATTTCCAAAAATGTAACCAATCTAATATTCAATATGGTGTTTTGTGGGTTGAATGCTTCGATTAGTGCTTGTCTGCAGGATCTAATCCCTAGGCCGTTTATTTATTTTTTCAATAAACGTTTTCTATTTGAAAATGCAGACCACATGCATCAGGTTTTCTACCACCAGATGACAAAGGCGGCACTCCTGTGCGCCCATTTGTGGCGCTTTCTTCCAAATTGGGAGGAGGTCTGGCGTTGGGACATCGCCCAGCCTAAGCCTTAAAAAGCATTGCTTAATTTTCCGTGAATAGGGGGCGGCCAAGAGTGTAGATTCTTTTAGAGTTTTATAAGAATTAAGGGTCAGCCAGCCATGCGACCTTTTGGTCAGAGCCTCTTTGTCAATTAACCAACTAAGCAGTTTACATGACTTATTGACTGCTTTGTTAAAAGCCGTCGTGGTAAGTGACTGATCCCAAACCCCACCTAGATTCAAGAGGCTTACACTCCTTTCCAGATACCTTTTGTAGTTTCCATTGCCTCTTTCCAGGATGATTTCCTGCCAGATTAGTTTGGCTAGAGACCCTTCTTGGGCACGGCTCAGTTTCTAATAGCATTTGATGAAAGCTCCCGGTCGAGCCAGTGATTGTTTAACCAACATGAATTCTAGTCTGACCTGGGCAGCGGGAGCGTACCTTGGTAGCCGAAAGGCACGCTTGTACGTCTTTATCAAAAGATTCTCCAAAAGAGTTCCATCCATACCCCTCATTATTTCTGCCCCATACGAGAGAGTTGGCAATAGTTTGGCTCTCATTATGGCTGTTAAGGGATTCAAGACGTGAACACAGATTGAATTAGCGTGTTTGCAGAATGCGTAAGCAAGGGTCTGCGCCCTGTTTTTTATTGCTTCTTTTTGAGCCGCAAAGTTGCACCTGGCATCGACCACGACTCCTAGATATCTGTAAGAGTTTACTTCCTCCAGGATCTTTTCGTTTAGGAGCCATTTCCACTGGCCAGCATGCCTGCGATTGATGGTAATCATTTTGGATTTTTTGTAATTGATTTCTAACTCGTTTACCTTTGCAAACTCTCCTAATTTATTTAGCAGTTTCTGCATGCCTATTCTGGTGTTACTAATTAGTAGTAGGCCATCTGCATATAACATATTAGATAAGTGCTGGCCGCCCAAAGAGGGGGAGTGGGATGGATCCACGTTTAGCTTTGTAGACAGATCCGCTATATACAGGTTAAAGAGTGTTGGGGCCAATACGCAGCCTTTTTAACACCAGCTGTTGTTTTAACTGCCCTAGATAAATGAGAGCCGCCCCCTAATTTTACCTTCACCCATGTGTCAGAATAAATTAATTCAATGGCTTTTAAAATAGTAGCTGGAAGTCCCCAAAGCTGTAGTTTAACCTATAGTTTACCACGGGGAACACAATTGAAGGCAGCTTTAAAGTCAACAAAACACAGGTAGGTGGGGGTCCTGGTTGCTTTTGCTCTATTTGTGATGAGTCCCAGTGCCATCAGGTTCGTAAGTGTTCCTTGATGCTTGGTAAAACCGCTTTGATTGAATGGCAAAATGTTATTGTCTGTAACCCAAGACTGTAGATGTTTTAACACACAGGATGAAAAATACTTAAGGTCGACATCTAGGTGAGCTATAAGTCTGTAATTGCTTGGGGAATCTGCGTTCCCTCCTTTGTAGATGGGATGAATTATTGAGCCTCTCCAGGTTGCTGGGACAATTCCCGTTGTGAGCACGCAGTTGAACATCTCAGCCAGGAAGTTGGCCCATCTTTCTGTTTCCTGTTTAAAGAGGGCCTGCTGTAAACCATTAGGCCCTGGGGCGCAATCCGTTCGCGACTTCCCAATGATATTTATTAATTCTGATGCTGAGATCTTTAGGCATTCTGCAACCTCGGGTTCTTGGCTCTCCGAGAACCCTTGGGATTGTGGAGCGATTTCGGTGTCCAATTCCTTTAGATGTGACTTTAGATGGTGTACACAAGCTTCCTCAGAAATATTTGCGTTATTAGCTGCCACTGGTCCCTTGTCCATTGTGTTGATGATTTTCCAGAATCTTTCGGAGTCGGATGATTTAGATGCGTCACGTAGTTTGGCCCAGAGCGTCTCCTGCTGCAGTTTTTTAAAAGACCACAATTTGCTTTTTAAGAGTTTCCTCTGCTCTCGCACGGCGGCCAATAGTGGACCGTTGGCTGGGAGTGTTTGCATTTGCCTAGCCTTAGTAGAGTGTCTTCTGCTTGGGTTATGATGGTATTGGATGACCATTTAAGTCGTTTTAGGTTTTTGGTGCCAAAAACCCCTTCCAGGGCTACTGCTTTTTCCGGTTTGAGTGGTGATGAGTGGATCCCTATTACCTGAGGCTTGTGATCACTTTCCACTCGGTCCACAATGCTGAAGTTACTCACTAATATGTACAGGGCGGGGGTTACCAGTGTATAGTCTAGGTAGGAGACTGATTTCCCAGAGGATCTTGTCCATGCTGGAGGAATGTCGAGCAGCTTTCGACCATTTAGTGCGAAGAGGCCTATACCTTCACAGGTGCGGATGAAACTCTCACCTAATTTGTCTTTCCTGATTTTAGTTGGGAGAGATTGGGCGGGCACTGTTGCCACTGTTTGGATGTGATTTTCGCCAGGCATGTGGAATAGATTGAGATTAAAATCGCCCGATATTAGCCAATATGCTGATTGTACCATGCTTTTCATCCGTATCAATTCGGATAGTAACTTATTAGCGTCAATTATTTTAGTTTTTGGATTGATGTATATATTGACTAGGATCATTGGATCCTGTATATTTTTTCCCCATCCGTCGAGCCTGATAAGTTGGAAGGATAAGTCTTCCTCCTTGTGCCCTGTGATCTTTACTCGGATGCTCGTGCTAATGTATGTCACTAGATCTTCCCTTGGCCGGCCAGGCCTGTTCATTTTTATGGCTGGACTGAAATGTTCAATGAATCCTACTAACGGTATTGAATCCAATGCCCAGGATTCCTGTAGAAGTATAATATCAAAGGTGCTAAAAAACTTTGTTACCTCTGGGTCCTCTATTTTTGCCCGCAGGCCACCTATATTCCACAAGCAGATATTCAATACTCTTTATGGGGATAATTCCCCAGCTGTTCAGCTGTTACCCGATGCTCCCAAAAGAAGAGCCAGTGATACCCGTTCCCTTCCAAGGTGAGATCTCTGAACTTGGACCAGCCTTTTCTTGCCTTCCTGCTTCCAAAATTGGACACGCAACGGGGATTTGGGAAGCCTTTTCTCGAAAATGGTTTTTGCAGGTTCTCTGCTGTCTGGGGTGGCTGCACATGCACCATGCAAGACGGACCGCATGCCTTTTGGCGTTTCCAGAGGATGAGAAGCTAATAATGGAGGTGGGTATCGTTCAGCTTTGTAGATGCCTACCTCAATACCCCAGGTTTTCAGTAGGTCCTTTCTTTCTAAGATCTGCATGGGTAGGGCCGGGTCCGCAAAAATACTGAGCGTGGGGTCCGTGTGTTGGCAGCCTCTGTCTTGGATCAATTTAATTGCAACGATGTCGTCTGAGCCCACGTGCTGTAGATCCGGGAGAGCTTTTATCAGTTTTAGAATAGAGGAGCGATTGAGAATATCAGTGGTAGATCTTGGGATGAACTCCGGAACCCACAGCAACTGGGGGGTTGGTTTCATCATTTTGGGTGCCTTCGTGAAGGGGCTGGAGTTGCTCTATGTGGTCGGCATGTTCCATGTAGGCCGCTTCGTCCGGCCTTGTGCCAAAGACATACCTCTTCACCATCGGATTTGCCTGCGATGTCTGTCTGTGTTGTTCAGGCGTAGTGGTTTTTAGTTTTATACTCTGGTAGTCCTCTTGGGGTCTATTATGATTATCCGAGGGTTTGCTATACACAGCGTGAGGCCCCATCTGGGGCTTTTGGTAGCTGGACCGCCCCTATTATGATAGAGGGGGTCTTGGGTCCTGCTTTTGTGTTACTGCAAGTGCTTGCTGGGACGTAGATATCACCGTTCTGCCTACCACTTGGAACCAGATGACTTTGCTCATGTGAGATGATTTCAGTGGTCTTTGGGATGGATAATTGAAGTGCTCGAGCAGATCGTCTTCCTTTTCTTGCCCGTTTGCATTCTCAGTTGACAGAAGAGAGCCGATTCAAAGTGCTACCGCTGCAGTGAAAGTTATTGGCTCCCTGAGTGAATGTCTAAACCAAAACCAGAGGCGGGGCCATCACACGCTGTAAAAGTTACATTTATTTTATTAGTGACCAGGAAATAAGCCTTCTATACTCCTGTCCCGATGTTGGGCACTAAGCGTGATAATCATGTTTGGCGCTGAGTCTCTACATACATGCAGATCTATATATAAATTGAAAGAAAAAACAGCGCGATCGCGCTGCTACAGTTCACTCATAATGAAACCTATCGGCAAAAGTGCAATTATGTACGTAACCGGAAAAAATGCAATAAACTGTGTAACAGGGTCAGTATTATGCAAAGCGCTCAACTTCTGCCAAGCAAGATTGCGCAGCAAAAATAGAGAAAATGTAGTCCACGAACCGGACGGAAAACAGTGAGCCTCGTATGTTTTCTGTACTTGGTCGATGCGCTCGAGGAGGGCTAACTACCGGAAAAGACATGACGCATGCGTGCCTTCCACTAATGAAATCAAGCAGATTCTAACAGGCAAGCCCACAAACCAATGAAAGACACTGATGTGATGTGGACGGGGCTCCGAGCCCTTTTTAATTCCTAAAGTGTCTCGCTAGCGAATCACATGCGCTTGGCTCGACCCTAAAAAGGATACTGTGTAGCCGGGGAGTGCATAGGTAACAGACAAATTCGTATTATTTGCATGTCGATAATAGCGTCGATTCCCTTAGTGAGTGGATTAGTCAGGGTATCTGCCCACTTCTCGCGGATTACAGTGTGGTGTAAATATTCGGAGACGGCGACATTGTGCAACCAACCAGGGATAAAGAAAAGAGGAAATACACACTGGCACTTTGTATCACCTTACATTTCGCTTTGTGTTCCACAGTGTAATGGTCAGCCGACCGAAAAATGCGGTACATGAAAAACAGGCTTTAAATTTATTTTTGGCTTGTGTTTGTTAGAGGGCGCAGTAGCTCCTTAAAACGTTTTCCCAAACGTTTAGCCCTACAATTACTATTATTGTGCTTTGAAAGAAATCGCTTAGAACATTACAGCCATGGGTAGAGTGTAAAATCCTTGTGGTAAGTGGTCCCGAGAAACGGGCATCAGAGGGACTTTCTCGACTGTATGTGCTTTCAAGTGTCATAGTTCAGTTTAATGGAAATAATGTGATTTATCGATGTAAAACATTGCATCACCTGTCTGTATTTTTTTGTTAAATGGAAAAACACGGAAAGTAGATTCTTTCATTGACTCTCTCTCTTTTGTTACTGGAGAAGGCCAAACTAGCATCTTCGAAGATCGACAAGTTAGGGAGTTAAATTTAGAGTTGTGAGCTTCTTAACCATGTGCACTCGACAAGACACAGATGATACTACAATGCTGATATTTTCATTTGAGTGTATCATTGTATTTTAGCGCAACAGCCTGCCAGGCATCCAGGTGCGAGCGTAGTTTCATCGGTAAAATACATCTGAGCATATGCTAGCTGGAACTTAATTTGTTTAGCTGAACACAAATTAAACATCGGTACATGTCAGGATAAAGGAATACATAAATATGAATAAATACAGAGAGAAAATGAAAAACAGTGCCATAAAGTTGGAATCCCTACTGGTAATCGATCTCGTCCTTTCAAAATGCAGAGAATGTTCAGAGTTGTCTCTGTGATCTGTTCTGTTTCTAAAAAATAACTTAAGAATAATAGATATGTTATTTCAGTTAATTATCAAACATAGCTATTACAACTGAATATACGTATTTGAGAACTGCTCCAATAATAGCATCGGTTAAAAGTTGAAATATGCCACCAAAGAGATGAAAGGGAAGTATTGCTTTAAAATGCAGAAGTATTTTATAAAGGAATGTAATTTTCTCTATATTAAATGTATTCACATAGAACATAGGAGAGCACATATGAAAGGGCATAGCAGACTGGTGCAAAAAGGGGCAAATGGTAGAACATCTTAAAGCAGGGTCGATATTATGCAAAGCGCTCGACTTCTGCCAATCGAGATCGCGTTGCGAAAATAGAGAAAAAGTAGTCCACGAATGGACAGAAAACAGCGAGCCTTGTATGTTTTCTGTACTTGGTCGATGCGCTCGAGGAGGGCGAACCACCGGAAAAGGCATGACGTATGCGTGCCTTTCACTAATGAAATGAAGCAGATTCTAACAGGCAAGCCCACGAACCAATGAAAGAAACTGACGTGACGTGGATGGGGCTCCGAGTCCTTTTTAATTCCTAAAGAGTCTCACTAGCGAAACGCATGCGCAAGCACATGCGACGCAGGCTCAACCCTAAAAAGGTGACACTGGGCGAGCTACAGCAGCTCTTGCGGAGGCTCAACTTCGCAAACAGGGGCTTAATGAGAAACACCACAGGGTCATGGACGACCTAGAGCAGTGGTTAGGTTTCCTGGGCAATTTCAATGGGACACTAATATGGATGGAACCCTGGGTCTCTGCTGGACAACTGGAATTGTTCATGGACGTCACAGGTGGTGAAGGTTTCGGGGCAATCCTAGGACCACTGTGGATGGCCATTAGATGGCCAGTTGCATGGCACACAGGTGGGGTCACCAAGAATATCATGGTGTTGGAGCTTTCCCTATAGTTATGGCATTCACAGTATGGGGAGACAGACTGACAAACAAGCAGATCACACTATGGTCTGATAACACCGAGGTGGAACAAGCAATAAACCTCGGGACAGCCCGGTGCCCATGGTGGTCCCGTTGCTGATCCATCTGCTGGGATGTCAACTGGGGGGCAACATTGCAGTCAGAGCTAGACATATTCCTGGCTGTGTAAACTCAATAGCTGATGCGCTGTCTAGCTTTCAATGGCAGATGTTCAGGGAGCTGGACCTCGGGCGGACAACACCAATTCCTTGACAATTGTGGAGGCCCTTGGATCACAGTTGATGATGTTGATGGACAACGTGCAGGCCCCTAAGAGGGCAGCGAGATACAGTGAGTGCTGGAAAATTTTCGGGTGCCCCAACTGGTCAGGGGCGAGGTCACTTCTGAGGAGATGCATAGATTCATCCACTGGGCCTTCACAGGGGGCAAGAACAGGTCATGGGTGCATGCTCACCTCAGTGCCATTGTATATTATGCGGAACTGTCCTCTGGATCGGACATCACCAACTCCTTTCACTGCAGGGCAGTCATGAAAGGATGGGCCAGACTGCAACCTAAGCAGCAGGACCAACGCCTACCTATTGACTTCAAGGTGTTAGGGGAACTCTTAGGGGCACTGCCAAACATTTGTAGGATGGAACACGAGAACGTGCTGTTCAAGGCAGCCTTCATGTTGGTGTTTTTCGGGGCCTATCAGGTCAGCGAGCTTGTGCCCCTCCCCAGGTCCCACCCTGATATAGCATGCCTGCAAGGGCAGGATGTCACGATGGGGGACTGGCATATGACAATCTATCTGTGTAGGTCCAAGAGAGACCAGGGGGGAAGGGGAGGCACTCTCACGTAAACTGCTTGGCCGAGGATGCACTGTTCCCCGTGTGCTGCGTGCAGGAGTACATGAAGTGCACCATGTTAAAATACCTGCCACTTTTCTGGCATGAGGACAGCTTGTGCTTCAGCCATTTTCAATTTAAAGCGGTAATGAAGATGAGCATTGGCAGAGACGGGCTTCCCCCTGATAGGTTCAGATCACACTTCTTCTGCATTGGTGCAGCCACAATGGCAGCAGAGTGGGGAGCAGATAAAACACATGGGACTTTGGGCATCTAGTGCATTTAGAAGTTACATACGACCAGAGGGTTCCTAAGTCCTAATCCCTCCTCTCTCTCTCCTTTCACAACAGGCCTCCACAGCAGCAGAAGCTTTATTTAGATCATAGGCCACTCCTTCATCTCATGTTCAGAATGTTTGCCAATGCAGAAGAACTACAGTGGACTGGGATTGCAGGGCGCGGCGATCTCCTCGCTAGAGCGGCTGGGGATGAGATGAGCCAAACTCCTCCCCTCTCTGCAGACCGCCCTGCAGCAGTTAAGTGGACCAGATACTATAGTAATCCACGTGGAGGCGAATGACCTTACTTGCCTGGGTAGGAGGGACTTGTTGGGAGCTATGGTGTCAGGCCTTGCAGCGGTGGCAAGTCTGCTGTGCCCCGCAGGCATCTTGTGGTCTGAGATAATAGCAGGACCAGAGTGGAGGGAGGCAAAGTATCACAGGCTGTGGAATGATCCAGTAGGAAGCTAAATATTGCCATGGCTAAGGCCTGTAGTTTCATTAGACATGGGTTTATTAACCTAAGGGTACCAGGGTTCCATGAGTCCGACGGCATCCACCTGAATTGGGGTGGATATGGATATGTTTCTGCTTCACATTTTTGGGGCGTTGAAGAAGCTAGGTTTCCAATAGCAAAAAAGTCAAGCTGCCTGGCAGCGTGGCTGAGAGAGCACAGCCAGATGTACAGCACATTAGCCGAAAGGACAAGAGCTGCTCAGGTAGTATCCACGGGATGCCTCACGGCAGGGATACGAGGGAGCAGACAGAGGCCAACAAGGGTTAGCAGCAGACAGGCAAACATGGCACTTGTGGCGTGGGCATGGCCAAGGGGCCGCCCACTGCGATTGGTAGCAAGGGAAGCCTAGCGCTGACCAAGGGCCCTCGGTAGGAAAGGCTGGGCTGGGACACTGGTTATTAGCAACATAACCACGAGGACACTGAAGGAACAGGAGAATGCATTATCATTCTGTTCTACCGATCCTAAAACTTGCATGAGATGAGATATTTTGTGTTTATGATGTACATTCAATAAATTCAGGCTGTTTAAATCGCAGCATAATCAATTCTCGATTTTTTGGTGGGCAGGAAGGGGTAGCATTGGGGTGAGTAAAACCAAGAACGGACGGAAGGGGATCTGCTCTGTAGCCCGTCTGGGAGGGGTGAGTCTCACCACACTCATATATGTGTCCAAAAGAGAAAAAACAATCTGCTGCCTTCCTCACGCACCAGGCTGCTGCCAGTTCCCTCTCTCCAGCCTCATTCTGCAAGTCATGGCCACACCCATACTGCGCCTACAAGGGGAAATAGCCTTACTTTTCTCTGTCGATATTTCACAGATTTCACAGTGTAATATTAGTGCCCATCATAGCAGCAGTCAATCAGTGCTAAGGCAACGCCACGCAATTTGCCTAGCTCTGAATTTTGACACAACACAGTAAGTAGATAATCAGAGTTTCAGCAAATCACGTTTAATTCAATCATATTTCCACATAAATGTACAGTAGGGTAGCATTTCAAGCACACAAAGTAGCGTCCGCCAACCACATGATAAACACTCCAACATGTTGTAAACATTGGAGTAATAAAACTTGAGGGTGCCCTCACGGGCCCAGTCTGGAACTCTCAGGCCAGGGGCCCGCAGCCTGTGCACAGTGCTTTCTATGCTGAGGGGGGCCCCTGGAGCTTGCCTCCCCGCCCCCCTGCACTGCCAGGGCTGTGGGGTCTAATGTTACACAACTGGTTGTCAGGCGTTACTTACTCCCTTTGAAAATAATACGTTGGCATCCACCTAGATAGTAACAAAACCGAGAACCACACACACAAAGTTTCACCCTCCTCCACATGCTTTCTGAGGATGGGGAAAAGAAGCTTGCAGAATTCCAATACAACCAGCCGTTTTATGCAGAACCTGGTTAACAATTAGGTTGTCAGAAAGACCCACCACTGGTGCAACTGCAGAGATGGTGAAAGACAATGAAAATGTCGCTTGTTCAGTAAGTGAGAGGCGTGACATTATTACCAGTTCAGTTTAGCTAGTCGAGCACTTTTTCACAATATTACACTCTAATAATGAACCAACACTGAACACCATGGGAGAGAAGCTATGACTAAGCTGCCACTCAAGGCGCCATTGGCACACAAGCAATATTGGGCGTTCTGGTTATTTTGGGCCCTCAGCAGAGCTCTGGGTTCCTGAGTCAGCCATGTCTTTGACCTTAGGATGTAGGAAGCCAGGGCTGCTGCCATAGTGCAGCACTGTTGTTAAGTACTAAAATACAGAAACAATCAGATTTCAGTGGATCCTTCAGTCCTCCGGGTCCCGGTGTCACTGCACCAGATCGATAGCTACGTCCCAGGTCTGAGCATAAAACATTTCCTCCACCACTGCGATAGGCAGGTAGAAGAGAGGAGTCTTTGAATGCATTGCAGATTATTGCCAGACTTGTAAAAAGCCATTCCAACTGCATGCACTGATTCTTAGGGCACCAAAGCCCAAGAGGGAAAGGCTGACGCTTTAGGAAAGTCTTATATTTCCATACAGGCTTGCGTTTCTGAAAGGCAGTGGGTGTTGGGGACCGTCAGTGGCATGTCGGGCTTTTTCTGACATGACAGAACCTGACACGGGACTGTCTGCACCAGGTCACAATACCTTTCAGAGGCATCAGCCTGTAAGGACCTTTCTTGCTTTTCCTAGATGCCAGCCATACAAATGACCCCCTTCCCCTCACCCTGTGTTTCAGGTGATCTGGCCTGTGGAACACGTTACTACTTCAAGTAGGCAAGTCTCTAGTCACCCTTTTAATGCTATTGTGAGTGGCTGTTCCTACACCACTCCCCACCTTTCAGAGGCACTGGCCTGGTGGACAGTTTCCTCATGTCACTGTACGCCGTCTTGCCAGTGACCATGTTCCCAGACCTCCCAGTCTTGCAGATGCAATGGCCTTCATGACAATTTGCTGATTTTCCTCTAGGCCAGTCATGCGAGTCACCGAGTCCCCATCTCTATCTCTCTTTAGGGGTTATAGGCCTGTTGGGTAACTTACTACTTTCGATGTGGTCCCCTTCAGCTTTCCGACGGACAAGGGGGTTTTCTTTGGCTTCTCCATGGAGTGCCCTTCTCAATAGGTTACCCATGCACGGGTTGGGAAAGCCTCAGCTGCTTCAGACCAGGATAAAATTAAGATAACATCAAGAAAACAAGGACATCATCCGCAAAACCACTCCAAAACGTGACACAGTGTAATAGTTGAAGAAACCGTAGGACCACTGTAACCAGACAGACCGCTGCAGTTCAGGGATGGCGTGCTAATATAGGTCTTTTTGGGGGTCCTGTCCAAAACTCGGGCATTGAGAAGGAGCGAGCTGTGTCACGAGTCATCTGACGCGGACATCAATGAGGTCAAAAACAGGTTGTTCTGAGGATGGCTTTGGAAAAAAAGTAAAGCAGTAGAACATTTGGTCAAATGGGCATAGAGCTCACACCTTAAGCTTACAGGCTGGGGCTGAGCGCACCCATGCTTTCAGTATAGCGCTAGACTAGCTGCCAGAAGATGGCACTCCAAGCGACCATGCAAAGACTCCCACAACCCACTTCTTAGGTTTGGATTAGAAACAGCGTTAAGTGTTTCACCATGCCTCGTATTAAAAAAAATCATACATAAAAAGAACAAACTTGTTAAGAGGGTTTTTGGATGAGTCCTCTTCATCTAACGTATGTTTATCAGTCTTTCACATTTTCTTCTGCGCACCACATCTACAGCATACATCATGGTGTAATAAGGACAGCCCACTACTGCCATTTGTGCTTTTGAACTGTAAAGTATGGCATTTTGCATGATCACGTATGCACGTCTAAAAAGAAGTTTGCTTCAGTGCCAGGGCTGGTTAGCCAGTATGTTACTTTGCCAATGTTTTTTCTTTCCGTTCTTAATCCTTTTTGAGTTATCCTTGCATGTTTAAACTGTCTTTAGATTACAATAATTCCATAAGTATCATATTTTCCTTTGTTGTGCATTAAAATTAAACATATTTTTAATACATTTTTTGAAGTACACCTGCCTGCAAGGAAGTACTATTAAATTAAAATGTGATTACAATTTTCTATTGGAAGCATGTGGCCTCCAGGTTTAGGTGTTTTTTATTTTTTCTTCTTTTTATTTTTGGGGTCTATGCTGATCAAAACAACGTATAACAATAGCCCCTACATGCCTAGGCTAGACCAATTGGCTTTGCCAACGCTTCCTCAAAATTAGACTTTTTTTCTCGAATATGGTGCCTAATTAGGGTGTCCAGGCGCCCCCGATTTGTTGGGACAGTACTGTTTTTTTACCATCTGTCCTGGCAGATTTGAGAGAATTTGATTCAAGTCCCAGTTTTCAAAGAGGGCGGACTGAAAACAGTAGGAGGCACATTTTTATGTGTTCCAAAGCAGGACTAGATGTTAGCTCTTATTAGAAAGCAATTTATTTGACAAGTATGATACTGGGTTTAAAAGCTGAATTTTATTTATTTCCTTGAGTGCCTCATGTGCATTGCTGGGTTGATGAGCGCTGTCTTTCTGTGCCCTTCGGTTGATGTAACATAGTAGAACTATTTTTGGAAAATGTCCTGGTTTTTCATCTTCAAAATCTGGATGACATGACACCTACACCTTGTAGTCCTTTTAATAGTTTGACGTGACAGCGCAGCTGTCGCCAGACAATTATGTGAGAACCCAGCAGAGGGGTTTTGGCTCCACCCATCAGTTGGGATCAAGGAGTACTTGTTTGGATTGGGCAGAAGTAGTACGGCTCCCAAAAAAAAGTGTTTGCCCTCCACACAGCTGTGATCCTTTTATTATTTATCCAGGGGCCTGAGGTTGAACTTTCAAGGACACACACATGCTATTAAATTGTCTTAAATAAGTAGATCAGTTTTGGTGTATTTCTCTGGCATTAGTACATTTGGGAGGAGGGCAGTCATTACCCTACATGGATTTTATGCCTGACTTCACAGTGCAACATTCACCTGACCTTTTAACCTACACTAATCTTATTCTACAATTCTTTGCTTCCCCACAAAACCATATCCATTTTCATGCTATCTACTTCTAATACTCCACATTATCATGCAATATTCTTTTAAAGTCAGACCTATTGGCATTGTCAGTGATTGTGGTCTTATGTAACTTTTCCTATACACAGATTTACACACATATGATTCATTAGCTCTGTGTAATGTGTGTGTAATTGTAAAGAGCTCTGACGCACTACACTGGTGTGAGTGGTGCTATAAAACAAATGAAATGCCCGTGAGAGAGGCGCTACGGAGAGAGGAGGGGCACTGTTGGAGGGTGATAGTGATGGAATCCGTGGAGAAGGTCATTGGGGGGGCATCAAGAAAGACTGACACCAGGCGCCATCAGCGGTAAAGCTGACCCTGAAAGACATACAATAATAATGTTAAGACAATACAGCTGCTCTTTAGACAAGGACAGTGTATTATGAGTTATTCAGAAAGACTGCACCCCAGCTTGTAAAACTGAATGTTTCTGTGACAACTACCAGCCATCTCACATAGGATAGATCTGCCTATACAATTATTCATGTACAATTTTCTAAGGTATTAACTCTATATGCCAAAGAGTTCTAAAATGAATGAGGGAGCTATGATAAACTGCAGTACATTAATGTCAAGAGTCTTCTTTCAGTATTGGTTAGCTACTAACCACTGACATTCGTGCATCCTTAGTTTTTTTAATTTAGTTCTGGGCATTTGAGAGACAGTATGGCCGTGATAACAAGTTGTGCCAATAGGTTGGTACTGATAAATGAAAATGAGGTGTAGCACCTAGAATCAGTTTTTCACACACATAATTCTGCCTGATTTGGCTTTTTTCTAGGCATTTTCTCCAGATAAATTATGGCAGGTTTATCCTGCCGGAGTCTATCAGGGGAAAACTATGGGGGTGTGATTATTATTACACAACTTTTAATTCTGGTTCACGTGCATTTATCCCACAACTTGATCAGAGTTTATACTGGAATTTGTAAACAGGGCCACTGTGTCAAAGGTAGCGTTCGGCATGTCTATGGTTTCGGGTGTCTCCCTGGAGCTCATGGAGGTATAAATCCTCTCTATTCTCTTTCACCTTCTCCCTTCCATCCCCATGAAGCGGTGCTATAAATAGTAACTGTATTTCAGTATCACTCAATAATCCTTCTAGAATAACTGCATGCTTTGCAAAGTTTGCAATACAACAACTCCTGTTATTAAATATTCCATTTTATCAAGCTTGAAATGATAAAAAGCTGAGTCACCTCACTGAGATTCAAACCTACGACCTTGTACAACAGGCATATTAACTTCATAGGTTATTTTATGGACTTACTGACACTCAGTGGCCTTAGCCGTCTTTTGTTTCTATGATTCTGTTTGTATAGGAAAGGATCTAAATGACAGG
Organism: Pleurodeles waltl; assembly: GCF_031143425.1. NCBI lineage: Eukaryota > Metazoa > Chordata > Amphibia > Caudata > Salamandridae > Pleurodeles > Pleurodeles waltl. The sequence goes on from NC_090449.1 coordinate 843,550,672, forward strand.
AATTAGTTGGAGGCATCACATCTCCTTACTTTACCAAAGGCGTGCTTCCATTGGCCGGGAAGCCTTCATTCGGTGTAAGGGTGATGATTCGTGTGTCATATCGATAGTTCACCCTTGAAGACCCCTTCTCCCCCCCCCCACACACTCTCCCGTTGCATTTTCCGTCTCCTATCTGGCACCACCCCCTGACCCTATGTTCCATTTTGTCCCCTCTCCATGCCATGGTGCTCACTACCAATCACCCCTCAATATTTGTGTGCTCTTTAAGCCACAAATATATTCTCTGCACACCATTTGGCTGTACTCCATTCAGCATTTCCCTCTTCTCCCGAAATCTATGCCTTATTCTGATGCCTTCACACAAAGCCTGGTAGTTTATGCTGTGTTCAAGCTCGGAGGTCGCAGGGTCCCGCTGACAACAAAGAGGATGCCAAAGAACGTGTGCTGAGTCTGATACCATCTCCACCTATCACGAGGTGGAGCGTGCACTGTCCGGCACCATCACAACCTGCATTCCGTTTATGTAAATATCATAGCGCTTGCAGCAGGGTCATGTGATTGCTTTTGACCACTGTCCTTTACAGAGTTCTTACTGAGTTCTGGAAGGGGCATGAGTTGATGGCTATCAGGGCTACAAAGCTAATAGATGACAGGGAGAAACATTGACTGGCACAACTACAGGAGCACTAGTCTGCAAGAGGCAGTAGTGCTCATTAACACTCACCATCACCACCGTTGCTCTGTCACATGCCACACACAGCCAAGTACCATCAAACAAGAAGCATCACTGTAATGCACACATGACCCCCACACACAAACACTGTGGGGGAATTTTGATTTGCACTCCTGGCTCTAGTGCTTTTAAAGTGTGTGGATCTACTACCACAACTATGCTAGGTTCAATCCCCACTATCAATTTAAGCTAAAACCTATTCAGACTCCTTTTGTGAGCTTCCACTTAAAACATCTTACCTACTTCCTTCCTCCCCCTCCTTTCCTTCTACAAACACGTTTTCATGCATCTAATGCATTTCTTGCTTTTCCATTGTACAAAATACATTATTTCCTCTTTATTGTCACTCACGATTTACAAGGAATAACACGCACAATGTAGCTCCCCAGTCGAAATCTAAATAGTCGCTTACCCATTTTCATAGAAAGCTTTGCCTTTCTCTTGCGTAATAGCTGGTCTCACAGGGATTTTCGTTTCTTCCAGTTTGCCCTCCAACACCATATAGTGCTATTCCCATCGGGTAAGATTTATGAAAAATCCGGATTATGTTTTGAAGCTATCCAAAGCAAATCCTGATATACATTCAGTGGTAAATCCCAGCGGTACACTTTGCATCAGGTTTGCGTCACAAAGGTAACACAATCGTACGGCATAGAGTTAGTTAACTTGTGCCACAATATCTGCACTTGTTTACTTCCCTTCAATTCTGCTAGCAAATCTACGTGGATCAGTGTAATGTTCATATAGCTTGTTCTTGGATGAGATCTCTAACGTTTGAAAACTCTTTTCAACAGAACAATGGGAGGCACGACAATGACGTGCTTTCTGTAGCGCCTCTCTCTGCAGGGGCTTCTCGAGATTTGATGAGTTTCAGACTTCTTCCATCTCTCTGGTGCTTGGTGGGAGCTGCTAATATTATGCAAGACATATTTGTGAGTGACCCTCAGTTATGATTGTGTTCAATCGTTTCTTCATTTGGATGTTTCTCAATGCCATTTCAAGTCTTTCTTCTAACAGGTCATCTATTGGTATTTTTTCCATGGTTTCCTCAGTGCTCCCACCCAGTACCATCTTAGACCTAGAGGATGATACCTCTTTAAGTGCTTCTTCATCTTATTGCCTGATTATTGTAAACTTGGCAGCCTTGTAGTATGGTCATGCAGTGGGGCCTTTCTCAATCAAGCCCCAGCTTGACTCAATCGAGCCCCAGCTGTGTTACACTTGAGTTACTTTCAAATTCCTCCAGACACATTAGGAGGATGTTTGGGAGGTTCTCTATCAGTGTTCAGAGGCCGAGCCTATGGTCCTTTGATCTTGCCCACCTCCAGGGTCTAGATGCTTCATGTTCCTTACACAGGGTCAGTGGTTGCCTCCTCTACTGAGCAAGAACTGGACTCTGTCATCCAGTAACCAAACTCAAGAAGGGGAACTCCGTCTTACTGAGTGGGACTCCCAGTTGGACAGAGCTTTGAAAGACTTTAGGGCCAGATGTATCAAGCTCCTCGTTTGTATTTGTTAAACAGTGCTATTTTAGAAATAAAAAATGGGATGTATGAAAACTGCGAGTCGGTAATAACGATTTCTAAAAAATTCACAAATGCAATTTGCAAATACTGAATCGCAAAAAACAGCGAATCGGTATTTGCAAATGCAAATTGTGAAAACAGCAAACCGGAACAGCCTGATGACATCTCAACCATGAAGTGAGTCAGCCCATGCTGTTTCCAGAAGCCCCACCCACAGGAGCAGGCAGAGAGACACAGACCAGCACCAGGGAGGCAGCCTTGTGAGCCAGCCAGGACCAAACACGAACATGGCCACTGATGGGAATGTGAAGGAGAAAGGTGACAGTAAGCACAAGCTCAAATACAGTGAGCAGGAATTTGGAGGTGCTCACTGAGAAGGTGGTCAGGAACCACAACAAACGTTTTGGGAATAACTCACTCCAGGTACCTGAAAGTGAGAAGAGGAAACTGTGGTCTGTCATCCAGACCAAAATATGCGCAGTGGGTGTTGCGCAGCGCTCCGTTGAGGAGATACGCATGCGATGGTACGACTTGCGTTCCTGTGCCAAAGTGAGGGGAGCCAGCAGGCTAAAGGAGGCAAGGAGCACCAGAGGAGGACCACCCACCCAGACACCGTCCACTCCAATGGAAGACATGGTGGAGTCGACACTGCTTCCTGAAGCTGTCAGTGATGTCACTGACATTGACACGTCAGGCACACCCAGCACCAGCAAAGGTAAGGACAGTAATGATTTGTTTCCCCATATGTGCATGTACAAATGCCCCTTAGAAAATAGATACTGGCACTATGCAGTGTGATAAGTAGTCCATGCCACATCTTACATACAACACAACAATGCCTTATGGGAGTGGTAGTCCACAACTCTAAAGAGCAAATGCCACACAAATAGCAAGATAGTGTTAAGCTAAATAGAGAAACAACACAAATGACTCTTAGTGATACTATGCCAGTGTACATTTAATACTATTATGCAACTATTTGTGTAATAATAAAAAATTACATGCTGCACATTGTCGTTGTAGATGTTCCAGGCCCTGACGCAGCAGAAGGTGGAAATGTGAGGGATAGCAAAACACAGCCACAGTCCAACTCAAACACCAGTGAGTCCTTCATTAATGCACCAACTAGACGCAGGGCAAGAGTGCTACCTCTTCCAGAGTATAACCTGGACTCTGATGAAATGCCAGATGAAGAATCCACACCACATCCAGAGGCTAGAATCACAGTAAGACAGCAGTCCCTGCCCCAGCGTCAGTCCACTCCCCTCAGGAGGCGTCACAAAGCAGGCAGACAGTGCACTGAGGAAGATGAGGGCCCATCACTCTTTGGCGGCCTTGAAGCTTCCATGCTGAAAGTGCAGCGCCTGCAATGTAAACACATGAGGTCAATGCACAGGCAGTTGGTGTCAATCGATCATAACATGGGCACAATGCACAGGCAGTTTGAGTCTCACAATGACAACATGGGAGTATTGCACAAGCAGTTAGAGTCTCTTAATGAAAACATGTGCAAGCTTCATGAGGGACAGCAAACAGCAGCAGAAAACGCAAAGGAGATGAGAAACGCCATTAGGGAACTCTGCACTGTGATTCAGCAGGAGCATGTCAGCCACTGTAGGCGCCATCACCAATTGATGGGCAGGTTGGATGGGTTCTGCAGATCTGTCAATCAACTCACTACCACACCTGCCTTGTTATCTCCACGTGCTCTGGGCATACAAGTGGAGATGGCACATTGCAGTCAGGACATTGCACAAGGATTGGTGCAAATAACCAATGTTTTGGAGACAATGCAGACAGCACGGAGTGCTACAAACAGCAAACTGGGTGGTGGGGATAGTGAGGAACTCTCTAGCCTCAGCAGTCTCACAGCCCCTGTGATAGATCCTAGGCGTCGCAGTACCAGACACAATACTGTCTTTGAACCTGCTACAAGAGGTGCCACCGAGGCCACTGAGCACTCAAGTGGAGTGTGTGGATGTAGAAAGTAATGTTGAGGACTACAGGGAACTAGCTTAACATGTAGTAAAACAGTTATACTATGATGCTAATAGTGTGACACTGTTACCTGCACCTGTTTGTCTATAGTGCATAGCTATGTCCTAATCACACATATATTACCTGAAGTCAAGGCATTAAGATGCTACCTGCAGCTATACATATAATATACATGGTATTGTCATTACTTACATAAGAAATGGTTGCACGTGATGTCAGCACGTCGTTGTCTGCCCTCTGCTGCACTGGTTCTGTGTACTGGGTGAAGAGGTGGCAAGGGATCACCATCCTCATCTGAGTCCGGCTCAGTGGGTTCCACCGGTATGCCCCTCGTTGTAACAATTTTGTGCAACATAGCACATGTAGCCACGATTTTGCATGTTGTTTCAGGGCTCTATTGTAGTGCACCACCACTCTTGTGAATGCATCTGAAGCGACTCTTCAGCAGGCCAAAGTTTCTCTCCACAATGTTGCAGGTTGTCCTGTGAGAAGCATTATACTTCCTTTCGGCTGGAGTTGCAGGACTCAGGTAGGGTGTCAATATGATTGACCGCACGGCGTAGGAAATGTCTCCTGGAATGACAGGAGAGTAAAATGAGCACTTGTTATACGCAACATCAAATTTTACTTCATTTCGACATTGTCAACTATTACATTACCCAGTAGATTTCCTGCACCAAACTCCCCAGCAAGTTGTCTTGTGTAAATTCCACTGTGCCGAAAGATGTGGGAGTCATGTGTGCTACCTGGATATTTGGCCACGAGATCCGTTATAATGTTGGAGGCATTGCTAATTACTTATATGTTCATGGAATGTGAATTTGTACGGTTCTGATAAACATACTCTATGCAGATGGTGGACCGATAGCTACATGTGTCCCATTGATGGCGCCTACTACATGTGGGAAACAGGCAATCTGGTAGAAATTGAATTTTATCTGTAGTAATTCCTGTGGGGTGTTGAGGAATCTTAGGTGCTGTTGCATTTTGCTCAGCATGGCATTGAGAAATGCATTGAAAAATCATGAGAGAGCACTCTGTGAGACCCCTCCAGCTGCTGCTATAACCCCTTGATAGCTCCCTGAGGCTAATAGGTGCAGGAAGCATAATACCTGCACATGGGTGGGTTATACTATTGGTCCTTTGTGGTGCACTGCAGAATGGGTTGTAGATCAGCTATCAGGTCAAGTATCATGGCTGAGCTTAACCTGTACTTCTCATATATCTCCTCCTCTGTCTGGTCAAAAAGGGTAATGCACACTTTAAAATGCGCTCCTGTCTCCTCCTCCCTCTCCTCAAACCTGCCAGGATCCTCATTCTCCTCGCCATCACATAGAGTGCAGCCATTGTGGAAAAGAGGCTGAGTCATTCTGGGCCTCTTTATATAGGTTGCACCTGGTTACCACCTGATTTCACTTCATGGTAAATTGCACATGCAAAAGGCCATTCTGCGAATAATCGCTATTTGCAAATTGTTGATGCATTGCATTGCGAGAATGTATTTGCGAATCGCATTCTGCGTATCACAAATAGTGATATGAGTTTGCGTGTCGCAATCTGCGATCCGCAATTCCAGTTTGCAATTTGCGATATGCAGAATGCAATTTGCTAATTCATGTCGCTATTTGCGAAACGCAGAATGCAACCCGCAAATTCATGTTGCAGTTACAAGGAATCGCCATTTTAGTGATTCCTTATATTTGCACTGTGAATGCCTTTCATACATCGTGAAGGGCATTTTTGCATTTGCAAAAGGCCAAATTTTGCAATTCGCACCATTTGCGAATGCAAAAAAGTTTGATACATCTGACCCCCGATCTCAATTCTCTCCATTTTGTTCTTGAGGTCTTTTGTCCCCCCCCTCTGTATTTCATTCCCTAAGCAAAGTAGCTGATAATCCTTACAGCTCTACCTAATTGAAATTTTGAACTTGTATGATTTTGATATTTTATTATGCGTTTCTTTTTTAAAAAGCAATATACATGGCAACATCTGTTTGCTCGTTTTTTTCAACAAGACATTTTCCTAATGAAAAACTAAAATGCCTAAGATAAAAACGATTTATAAACAAAAAATACCGTACTGTATTTTCCGATTTAAAAAAAATATTTTTGCAATACCTTAATGTTTTCCACAGCGTAGTGCCCTGGTGCACAAGCGTTTGTGCATTACAGACTGGCATAAACCTTGCCCGATTCCCTGTTACAGAAGAAACAGAAACAGAGCATAAATCAATTTTACTATGTGTTCATTTTTTACTAATGCACCTGATCCCCAGAGTACAATAATGTGAGGGGTAAAAAGAATCACACAATCTCGCAGGAAATTGCACACATTATGTCTTTGTTCATCCTGATAATAACCTGCATTTCTCCTCATTATCCCTTCAGCGAATAACTTAATATCAGTCTTGAAGGCTGTAGTTTTCTACACATATAAGATGTCAGCCTACACATTTCCAAAATGTACATTAAATATGAACATTCAGTTTTATTCTTTCTCGCCCCATTATATAAAAGTTACACGTTACCAAAGGGTTTTCAAAGCGTGAGTTACATGATAAAATGTACACGCATAGCTTTTAATTCATAAATAGGATACATGCAGATACCATATAAAAGGGGTCAATTATAAAGACTGCAAGATAGAAATTTCCGCCAGGCATTTTGGTGACTCGACCTCCACGGAAAGGCTGCATTCTTAAAACAAATGCTAAATTCTCTAAACTCCAATATAAATGAATACATTAAGCGAAATGGAGAGCAGATTTAACAATTTAGACGTCTGGTTTAGAAATTATTTACTCTTTTGTCTTGTAAAAGAACATGAATGTTTAGCAAAAATAAATCTGCATGAAACTGAGAACTCCCTGAACACGACCTTTCTGGTGAAGAGTTCTGGGAAGACAGGAGGGGGGAAACCTAATCTCCCAGGCCTTTTTTGCCACAATCTGGATGCAGGAAAGAAATGTTAAAAGTATACAGTCTACAGTAACGTTTTTCTGTTGTGTTTCTGTACCTCATGCTCATAGTTATTGCTTCGAGTACCAGTGAATTTATCAATAATTTTGTTAAAATCATTGCACTATGTAGAATCATTTGTCATGCAATTTCAAATGGTCTCAGCCCTTGTTAGGTTCTTTTCAGAATGCATTATTATATTCCTCTGCATAGCGTGTGCATTAGGCAGAAGATTAACTTTAGGAACAACAAATAAACAGAAGTCATGCAGTGCTGGTAATTTAAAAATAAACGCGAATTCGATCTGTATAGCAACAACAAATAAACTGAAGGCAAACACTTTCTGGCTGGATCTGCAAATAACTGTGAAATGAAAGCAATCTGTTTCCCAAGTAATGCAGTTCGACTTGGTAACAGCGAATTGCATAATCAGGGATGCCGATAATCAAGTATACATAGGGATACGACTTGGGACATATCCCAGGTCATAAATATATATGTGTGTGCGTGTGTGTGTGTACACACAGTCGTTAAAGACATAGATAACCTCTAGTGTTGGATATTGTTCTTTAAAGTGGATTTATCTGTACTGCTAAAAATACCAACACACACCAGATGGTATTAATTATAAACAAAAGTATTGTATATAGGGCTATAGATGGGTTCCACTGAGCGAACTCCACGTTATTGATACTTACTCAGTCCATCATTTTATATTCCTCTCTTTAGCAGATACTTGGGATCAGAAGTGCAAGAAGAGAAGACTACAGATGGGTCATGGTGAAAATGGCTTTAATCGTAATCACTTTACTTCAGCTCTTATACCTTGCATTTATTAAACAAGAACTTCCGTGGCACGCATTGGCTTTGCCATTTTTAGGTTGAGCACGACAGCGCGCAAGCTCTGCTTTTTCGACTTATTGGTATGCTTCTGGGATTTTAACCACGCCGAACACACGCCCATCACTATCACTCGTTCATGGGCTTGCCCTTCAAAAATCCTTTGCTTTCATTGGTAACTGCTTTATGTTCGTCCCTCCTTAGGGCGGTTTTGTTAACACCTTGGCCATCGACCCTGTTACATGGATAATTGCAGTTTTGCCGATAACCTTGACTGCAAGAGAACTTTTTTTTCCTTTTGTCTCTCTCTTTGCACTCACGGCGGCACTTTGAATCAGCTCGCTTACTTCATCTGTTTTACTTTTTATTTTCAGTTTGTGTGGCAAGAAAAGCCCAGTTAGGAATTTACAACTCTAATAGCTCTACCTCGAGCAAATGTGAGACCCATTGCATTGCAAATGCTTGTTTTTATACAGATGCCACTGTGCTGGACAGTTGTGGAAGACAATTCTAAATACATACATTTTGCTATGTTTTAAGAAAATTCATTCAAAGATAGCTGTTGCTGATGCACGCACATTGGTAACCACAGTCTTTGAATGGATTCAATTCAAGCATAAGAAAATACATTCAGAGATGCCGGTTGAACAAGTTTGTACATGCTCATGTGTGCTTGCGTAGACAGCCACCTTGGAATGGTTAAAAAACATTGATACAGTGGTGGGTGATGCCCAGGGTGGAAGTGGTTTCGGGGACAATAGTTGCCAGGGAAAGGGTAGTTTCTTTATTGTGAAGAGATTGGGTTGAGGGAAGAGAAGGTTCAGGGAGACCCCAGTGCACTGCAATTCAAGGTCTGATGTCAGAAGTAAAAAGATACATAATATCCAATCACAACAAAGTGAGACCAAATGCTCCTAAAAGGGACACACATGAATGAGGAGAAACGACATTGAATCAGGAGTAGCGAAGTGAGATAGGCAAGACATTCATCCATTCATGAACAAGGGGCTGACTCAAAGCCTGTTGTACAATTTGTATTGTTCACAGTAGGTCTTCAATAAAAACAGCTAAAGCTCTTTCCTTAATGGCCTTGCTTACTCCTTGTTATGATGTAATATGTCAAGTATTCTAGAGTGTGAGGAGCACGGTGTTCAATGAGTGACTGCTGGCTCTCAGGGGGAACTAACGCTAAGTTGTGTTGAATAAAGCTCATAGTTGGATTCAACCATTAACCCTGTGTCTTACTTGGAATACATTACAACAAATTTGGTGATGAGCGGAAAAGCGTGGGGAGAAAATGCAGATTCATTTTTAGCGCACAAAACCTAGGTTGTCCTAGTACTCATGATTATACCAGTAAGTATGGGCAACCTGTGATTACGCAGTGAAAATCTATGTTAGGACTACTGCATCAGAAGTGGTTGTTTAAGGTACTGTGAAATAATTTACGTATGTAATTTTTCAGGTGCGTTGTCAAAACCTCACAGTGACAGTAGCCGCGGTCTTGGGCTTCCAAGGCTATTGCTGTAGATGCGAAGTAAGTCGCTCGTGGACACCCGTTGTAACTCTGCAGCAATCTTGCATGCCCAGGGCACCTGCTGTGGCAGCACAACATCAGCTGCTTGTGGACATCTGCTATGACTGTGTGGTTGCTAGGAGCTGTGAGAAGCATTCATCCATGTATTTCCAGTGTTACATGTACGTCAGGCAAGAGAGTGTCTGACGTAGGATAACGTGGCACCATCTTTGTTTGGGTGAAGAAGCAACAGTTACCGTGATTTGCACATCACAACTAATTGAAAACACAGTGTTAACTATTGTGATCTGCATACCTAAATTAATTGAAATGAACCTTGTTGTCGTGGCCCAAGGAGTATATTATATAAACAGTGATCTGCACATCAGGTACAACGTGTGCAGAGAACAGTGTAATCTACTAGCAGTAATTACTAGCCAAAACACATTGTAGAAGCCAGGAGCTGATTAGCACATCATCAGATTGTGTACAGTGATTCACACACCACAATAGTGCAGATCTCATAGCAGTAGCAGTGATTTGCACACCTATATAAAGACTTTGATGAGTGTGCAGTCTGTTTAGACAAAGTATTTCTTTCTAAGACTGTAATATTTCAAGACATAATGAACACAATTTCACCACCATAATCTGTTGTAAAGAGGAGTATTCTATAGGAAAGTTCTACTAGGGTCGCATCGCACAATAATGTTAGCCCCCTTCAATTCTTTTTAGCTCAACCTGGAGTGCCACAAATTATTTGGGAAGATTAGATTGTGATGTTTGAAAATTACATTATGGCTTTGGAGAGTCAAAATTATTCTCCGGGTAGGAAAACTGTGCTGTTGTGAAATGCACGCAACAGTGAGGAGCAACAGATATTTAAATACTTACCTGTGGCAGCGGGAGCTAATGGGCAACCTATGGACAATGTAGATGAGGAGGCATTGAAAAGAGTAGAAACTAGATTTGCCAAAGAAACAAATATAGTAATGGCAGGGTATATGCTTTATACCCAATGCCAAGTAGAACAAGAATCAATTCATGAGTTTGTATCCAGACTCAGAGAACTATCAGTCAAGTGTAGGTTTGGAGTGATGGCATATTAACTAATTTGTGACCAACTCATTGTCCAGTGCAAAGATAAAAACATACAAGAAAGGTTATGGGCTGTGTTTCTATCTTTTCTAGTTAGTTGTTTCATGCAATGCATGAAAGAACTTTACAAAAAAGATAGAAACAATGGAGAAGTGTCAGGTTTGAGAGGTGACAGTGGTAGTCCAAGGAGAGAGCTCAATGCTGTTTCAAAAAATAGTAACAAGGGTAGTGCCATACCGGGTAATGTTCATAACAGACAAAGTGTATGTAGTAGATGTGGAAGTACATACTGTACTTCTGATATCCAAAAATGTTTTGTTATAAACAAAGACTGTAGGAGGTGTGGTGGTAAAGGTCACTTTGTGAGAATATGTGGTGAAAGCTATAAACAAGGCAAAGAAAATATCTGAGCCAGAGTAGGTGTAGTAGAAACAAGTGAAGCAGAGGTGGGAACAGAAAAAATTGTAGTAATGAAAGAGGGTGACAGACCAGAGGGCAGGGATAAAGTATGTTTAGCAAGACTTACAGTGGAATTTGATGTGTTGGGGAGTATAGTGGAGTATGTACGGTTGATGGTAGATTCTAGCTCCATATACAAAATTATCCCAGAGAAAATGTTCAAGTCACAATCGAAGAATGCAAACCTATTATCAAAAGACATAAACCCAGGTGAATACCAAGGAGAGACAACTGACATAGGTTTCATGGAAGGTGTCATAAAATGTGGCTCCCGCAAAATTACTGAAAAAGGTTATGTATCAAGTGAAGGTCCAGCCATTCTAGAATGGATGCATCAGTATGATCTTAATATAATATTCAATCCTAGAGCCTGAAATCAAGTCATTGTAGTGGAAGAGATGTCCTTGACAGATGTATTACATAGTGCACAAGGCGTTTTCAAGAAAACTTTGGGATGTTTAAGAGGATATGTGCATAAATAAATTCTAAAGAAAAACGCAATTCCAGAATAACACAAAGTGAGGTGTGTACCATTAGCAGAGAGAAGTAAAGTTACAAAGTTTTTAGATGAAATGATGAAGGGAGGTATTCTAGAACCAACAGAAATTTCTCAGTTGATAATACCGGTAGTAAATACACAAAAATCAGATGGACGACTGAGATTTTGCGTGGATTTAGGATCATTACATCACAATGTTGCTGCTGACACTTTTTCTCTTCCTTACATAAATTAGATATTGTCTTCCATAAAGGAAGGCAAATATTTTTCAAAAATGGATCTTAAAAGTGCCTACCATCAGATTCGGTTGCATGAAAGTTCGAAGCAATACACTGCATTCATAATACCAGAGGGCACATATCAGTTCATTTGTATGCCTTTCAGTTTAGTTTCTGCAGCAAGCGTATTTTACCACATGAAGTCTCAACTCTTTGATGGTATGGAGAATGTTGTCTACTTTCAATATGATATTCTTGTTTTTGGGGACACCGTAGGACAACACAACCTTTTGTTGATGAAGGTTTTGAAGAGATTTGAGGAAGCAGGTCTAACATTGAGTTAAGAAAAGAGCACATTTTTAAATCAGCAAATTCAATATTTGAGATACACCATTACTGAAGGGGGAATTCAGCCCAAACGGTGTTTATTGGATGCTATTGTGTTGACCCCGTATCCAAAAGATAAAGATCAATTAAAATCATTTTTAGGTCTATTAGAGTACTATGCAAAGTTTGCTGCCAATACTGAAAATTTAATAACATTTCTGAGAAAGGGGAATATGTTTATGTGGGATGAAGAGCAACATAGGTATTTTGATAGGATAAAAACTGAAATTTATGAAGCAAATATTTGAACAGCATTTGACACCTGACTTAAATCAGTGCTGACAGTTGATGCAAGTGATTCTGGAATTGGAGCAATATTCTCACAGATTCATGGAAGAAAAGAAAAGGCAATTGCATTTGTGTCACTCTCATTGACACAAGCTGAACAAGATTATTCAGTCATTGAGCAGGAATCTCTAGCTGCTGCATGTGGAGTTGAATATTTCCAGGTGTATTTGTGGGGTTCAAAATTTACATTGAGAACTGATCACAAACCCTCAAAGAAAGATACTGTTACCTAGAGGTGCATGAAAGGGTTCAGCTAGGCTGGCAAGGTTGCAAGAATATATGTACACCATAGAATTTATTCAAGGTTGGCAGAATCTACAAACAGATTGTCTATCTAGAATGCCTAAAGATTGGAAGCGTGTGGAAGGTTCTACTCTTGTAAAAGAGGGTGAAATGGATGGTGCAAGGGCATTAGGGCAAGATGTACTGAGCTATGGTTCAGGAGCATTTACCTTGCATGAATAGGAAGAAGACATTGAAGTGGATGGAGTACTAACTATTGTGGTGAAGATGGTACATAAAGGAGCCCTGAGAGAGAGTGTGATTCCATTAGCTGGGCAACCATATTTTAAAACTCTAGATGAACCCACTGTGTATGGCCAGAATGTTATAATAAGGGGTGACCGATTTGTGCCACCTTGAAGCTTAAGGTCAAAGTTAATTAATTTGCCTCATGAAGGACGTGGGTCACAGTTACCCAAAAAGAAAGGTTAAAGAATGAATTTTGGTGGCCTGGCCTAGATGAACAAGTTAATGAGTGGGTGGAAAAGTGTCTGATTTGCAAAGGAAGTGAGAAAAGATTGAAAGTAGGAGCTAAAGACTCTGAAGGACATATTGAAGATCCAGGTAGACCGTGGCATAAAGTTAGTTTAGATTTTATTGGCCCAATGTTTGAATTGTCAAATGAACTGTGGTAGACATTGGTGATAGTGGATGATAATTCTAAATGGCTGATTGTGAAGTTAATGACAGAAGTCACCACTATACAAACTTTCAAAGAATTGTAAAATGATTTTGCAGAGGAAAAGATGCCAGGATTACTCATAACTGATAATAGCACACAAATTACATTGTCTGAGCCATTACATTTTCTTGAGTACAGAGGAGTAAGACTTTCTTATACCGCTTCTTATTATCCGCAAGGCAATGGGATAGTTGAGAGAGCTAATAGATTGATTAAAGGAACCATTCAGATGTCATTGACTAGTCATTACAATGTAAGAAAAAGTATAGGTGATATGGTGTAGGCATACCACACAGCCATACACAATGTTACGCAAAAATGTTTTTTTCAAGAAATGAGAAACAAGCACAAGGCACCAATTTGATACCATTGTGGTTGAAAGATTTGGTGAGTGCTGGTGATAAAAGTATGTGGGATAGAGTCTATAAATGCCTATAAATCAAGAGGGAAAATAGAGAAAGGTGACTGGGTTAAGATAAAGTCTGGACCTGTAAAGAGTGGTCTGTCTAAATTTAAGGGTCTTCTGCATGTGGATAGAGTTGGTAAATTTTTTGTTGTTGTTAAAGGTGGTGAAAGGTGGAACTTAAGGAATGTGGCTTTGTATCAAAAGGGAGAACCAGAAAGGGGAGTGAAGGATGATGTTCAGAAGTGATGTTCATGAGAGAAGAAGAGTTGGGTGAAGAAAATAATTGGGGAATATCCAATGATGACAGTTTCAGATCTTGTGAAAGTTCAAATGATGATGGTTCCAGATCATCCAGTGGTGGTTCTAAATTCAACACTGTTGAGTCTAGGGATGGCCATAATCTATGCAAATTCATTTAAGAAAGCAGAATCCAGAGACCACCTTTCTTTCTTAAGGAATATTAAGATCATAATAGCTGAATGTCAGTTTATTGTAGTTTTCATTTATAATTTTATTGCTAAAAAATACAGTTGTAATCGTGTTTATTCTATACATTATTTGATGTTTTGGGTTATTCATTCAATTGGTTTATTGTTATTATTTAATGAAGCAAATGAGATATGTTATGATGAGAGTCTGAGGCGGAAGGTGCTCCATGAGTGACAGTTGACTGATTCCAGGTCGTGTTGAATAAAGCTCATAGTTGAATTTACCCATTAACCCTGTGTCATACTTGGAATACATTACAATACTCCTCTCACTGTCATGGTAACAGAGCAGATGCCAGCACAGAGGAAATTTGTGCTCTACCACAGTTTTGCATTGACCATGCAAGAGGGGACACAGTAGCTAACACCGCCTAAATCTCACCCCTCACCACAGTCTCTTGAGATCCAACAGAGGCGGTAGAAGACAGGAAAAGATTGGTCCATCATCTACCATTGCACTATCTTCTTTTGGTCCTTGGGGAGCTAGAGGAAAATGCAGACCAGCTTTCACTCTTCCAACCCGTCCCTCGAGTCAGAGATCAAAGGTAAAATAGGAAGTAATTGGGAAGCAGCTGCTGCCCTGCATCATGTTATCAGAGTAGAAAACTGTTTTTATTTTTCTATGCTGAAATGTCCAGGAGTCTAATTGTGTGGTGTAGAATTGATTTACACTCTTTCATATGAAAAATAAGCCCTCACTAAACATGTCCCTACAGGAAGAGGACAGTAAGGAAATATAAAAAATAAACATTAAATAATATAGTCATTGCATAGATTGATATTGAATATATATTGAATAGAACCAGTGCTTACTTTGTAAAAGAGTAAGTGTGTGGGCCCAAAGTTTTGCTCAGAAGCCCACAGCTAGTGCTGTTGAATGTTAGTGCTCGGAATAACAAGGCTGCATAGTCTTGATCCCACCTCATGCCTTTTCAATTCACAGCCAGGCACTGGCTGCCTCTTTATCTCACTTCTGCATGTCCTTTTCTTTTTCACCTCTTTCTTCACTGCTTTCTGCCTTTGTCACTATTTATCTGTCTTTTCCATCCTCTTTCTTACCCCTGATGGAGCAGGGGTATTTAAACCTCAATCTCTTGGTGTAGTCATCGAACTGAATCCCCCACTGCATGACACAAATTGCATTCGCAAGTTGCTCGGACTGAGGACAAAAGAGCTAAACCCGAAATGGAGCTCCCTTACCATCATCTGGGGTTACAGGCTATGTGAATATAAATCTGAAACCTCTATCCCCCTATTGTGCTGCTGTCTGGCCCTAATGAACACACGTCACTCCCTCCTAAGAACCCTCTTTCTTCATTATAACCTAAGAACTTGCATGGAGGCGATATCCCTGGTATTTGCTTTACAGGAATCTACTGACCTGGCTAAATTTGGGAAGTTCATCAAGCTGGTTCAAGCTGAACTCACGTCCCACACAAATGAACCTTAGGTTTTGACTCTGTGTCTGGGAACGGCAACCAGTCTAGGTTTTTATTCTTTTTAAAAACCTGTTGTACTTAATGTAACCTGTATATGGCTGATTGCCTCTTCGAGAGCATTTTTTTATGTACATACGTTTTGTCTCCCCTACAATTTTCTTTGTTTGTGAAAAGTTTAAGTAATCATGCAATAAAATGATGAGTGAGTGAATCCCCCACTGGTCATATGGAATTTTGGTAGTTCAACTTGAAGTGTTCAGTGAGAGCTGGCATTCCGTACCCAGTTACATTTCAATGAACCAAACACAGCTCCACAAAAACAAAATAAATGATGGTATTGATTAGTAAATCATAGCAAATCAGCAGTTTGGCAAAGTTTAATAAGATTACAGGAAAAAAGTTAAGGCATCCAAACAATCTGAATTTGAATATTATAAAGTAGAGTTTGAGTATTATAAAGTCCAGAATGCAAATAGCCAGCTTTAAGTGCATGCAAGTTATACAAACCATGTGTTCCATTAAGAAACTATCTCAATCTAAATTAGGTAAAGGAAGTGTGAAGGGATTTCTAAAAGGGAAATGAGAAAGGTGTCAACAGTATGTGAGCCTTCGTAGAGGTTCCGAGAGAAACAAAATAGTTTTTAGCTTGAAGCTTTAGACTCAGAGGAATATGAAAGGTAGAGAGATCTGCTCTCTTCAAAGTCAAGAGAAGGTCTCTAGTATAGCTGCTATGAAGCACAAAAGTCCCAGAACATCCATATCTCACCCTCAGAGTACAGAGGCAATCCCATGTCAACTTTTTCCAAGAGCGGGCAACCTTTTAAATTCTCATTGCAACACAATTAAGTACACCTCTGCTCGTCCTTGATTGCTGCATCTCTCTTGTACACTGGACACAGAAAGCCCCTTCAGTCATCATTTGTCCATCCTTGCTGCCAACTCCTTCATGCCTTACTTTCAGTCTAGTACAGAATAATGAATATTTCTGTAGCTAACAAGGAACTTGATAACACACCTGCAAAGATATGAATAAGAAGCATTCTGACAGTTCAAAATGTGTAACACTCATCTAATGCCTAATATCAAGCTAAGATAGCTCTAGAATCAAAATGTAGCTACCATGATATTATTAGCCATTAGAAAGCATAACGTTATCTTTATATAATGAGTATTCAATAAATGTAAATACATGAGCTATTTATTCACTCCAATTTACTACATGTGATCTCTAAATGTGAACAGCAATGTTTATCTCTGGTAATGCATATAGGGGAAACACACAGATTAATGAATGAAGGCTTACATTGAATATGTGAATTATATTTTGTAACATGTGAAAAGAGTATATGTAAAGGGTGGAGTTTAATTTACACTGATCCAATCCCTTCTCTGATGGCTAGGATAGCCATCACAAAGTAGAAGAATCTTTTGCGATGAGACCATCTCAAACATTTGTTGTCTTCAACAACTTGCATTTAGAGTTTTCCAATTTGTTTATCTGATTATAGAGCCTACACTAACTTTCCTTCAAATCTGTTTCCACCCTCTTTCTCCTAATTCTCTTTCCATCAACCACCTTCTTTGATCTCATGCACTTAAACCCAAAATCAAACAATTAGCAATGTATATCATAGGCTCCATTATAGCACCTACACCATCACCTAAACTAGTAAACCAATTACCTACAGTAGCAAATCACCTGACAATTGCCTCCCAGGCACTCTAGTTTCCAGTTCCTCCAAATCTTGCTTCAAATCAGTGATGTTTCTGACAAAGTCTCTTATTTCTTCACTCTTGTCATGTATATAAGTACAGCATTTGCTGAACTTTAAACATCTTGCAGACTACACTCTAGTTTGCAATTATAATATATAATAATGCAAGACGACCCTGTAGCACAATAGATCTAATGGCAATCGTTTCAGTATCAATAGCTAACAATGATCTACTCTTACTAGTTGCTCACGTATCCACTATAGTAGAAAGCTTTCTAATCTTCAGGTTATTCAGAACAATACCCCCAAAAATCCCAGACTATTTCCGATGCATTGCTATTATGTTTCAGCCTAGCAGGCAAATTCCCTTCAGGGGCCTTTAATGTTTCTACATGGTAAATCTTTGGGAAAACGTCAGCCACATAACAAGTACCAGACCAACCTCTATGCCATATAACATATGCATTCGAAGTGTGCACACATAGTAGACTCCAGAAATAACAGGATCCCTTCCTCCCATAATCTGGTCAGTGTTTCCCTAATTCAAAAATGTGTTCACACTTATTTTCTCCCATAAACTCATGATGCACTATATTCCACCTTCGATTCACACACAACTTTCCCTGATTTTGCCAAAACAAAGTCAAGTTAGATGGAACTCCCTTCATTTTGTGATCAATCTCCTCTAATGCCCCCCCTATCCTTTCCCACATCTCTTCCCATTTTAGTTCTCTCCTAAATCACCATTCTCCTGTCTTATAACTCATTGATAAATGTCTTTTCTATGGTGTTCATAGAGCAGGTCAAATTTTGTATGTGAGCATAAGCAGTGTTGAGCTTAGTTAGCTCCAGACAGTATCCATCTTTTTCGCATTAGGGTGTGCGTTTAAATGTTTGTACATGGGCACTTCTGAGAAAACCACATCATAATTGAAAAAATAATACTCAAAGTGACCCTGCTTATACAAAAGACTAAGCAAAAAACTACAAGAAATGGCATACGTGAGATTAATAACATGCTAGGCAATGCCTTCAGCTACTGAAGCAGACAATTGAGTGCAAACATAGCAATTCTTCCACCCATTTTGTCAATCTATTCATACAGCAACTTAAAGTAAACATTTGAGGAAAATTCTCCCTTAGAAGCATCCTTGTGTATCAATTTAAAATTTTACAAACCTTCTACAACAGTACTAAGCTCTGTTGGAGAAGGTGTAGACCTAATAGGACCATTAGGCATTGGTGATCCTACCCCTATAAGCAAAGCAGTGGCAATGATTAATATCCCTTCTACTGTTAGTGAACATCTATCAGAGTTACAAGTACTTATGACTTCACTAAAATAAGGACGTTGAATAGAAATAGCAGCACACAGATTTACTGTCTGCAAATTTCTACTTGTGCAAAAAGCAACGCTGAAATCGATAACCAATGATATCATCTTTATATAGAGAAATCTTTATGAGACATCCCTAACCCTACTCAGACTTCCGCTAGAATGATACCTTACTTTTCCTTTGCAACCTCAGCCCTAAGGACTCTTTCCAATTAAAGAAAGGAAAGTTTAAGGCAAATGTCAAAGTTCAGTTCAAATGAAACACTTAGCAAGCACAATTCGTTGTTCAGATCATCTGATCATGAAATCCAAAGGAAACAATATAGTCTGGTGCGGTGCAAGTTCATGGAGGCTTGATTAGCTTCGTACCACTGTCATCTAAAGAATAAAGAGCTTGGACACTGTCATTTGTATGAAGTAAGTCCATTCAGGAGCTGAATACCTCTGGCAAAGCACCTGTGCCCTTTTTGACCACCTTAGCAATGGTTGTTTATCTTTCCTGCAACTTGCCTCACTGTTCTGTGTTTCTTCAGCAAAGGTTTGTGGTGTACTTTCAACCGACAGGCTTTGCCCCACTCTTTCTCGCTGTTTCAGCCACTCGCCTCTGTCTCACTCTCTAAAAGTCACACCACGTGGCCCTTCGCCAGGATAAGAGTCAGTGTCCACCTGCGTCAACTGCCCATGAGCGGCTCGTCCGTTAGGGGGGAGGAGTTTCGCCCCCCGCCAGCAGCAGCCACTGCAAATCCTTTAACAAAGGAAATGATAACAAGCTGTGTTCATTATTGTTTCATTTGTTAAAGGGCATAGCATTTGGAATGATAAGGATGAGGAGAGTGCACTGTGCACTCCCCTCAGTGCGCATGTATGTTTGGCTGGCTGTCTCAGGCCTGCCAAACATACATTCACAGTAGGCTCTCTCCAGCCCGGCAACACAGTTCCCGGGCTGGAGATAGCAGCACAGGCTCTCAGTCTGTCTGGGAGCGCCCTGGTTGGGCGCTCCCAGCCAATCCGAAAAGTTCTGAGCAGTGTCAGGATTAGCTGTAGGGCAGGCTGGGAGCCTGTGCCTGCAGCGCAGGAGAGGAGTGGTGAGGTGGCGGCGGAAAAGCAGGTAAGTGAGTGTAGGAGGCTGGACTGGCTTGTAGTGAGTACCAAGGGGTACTTGCACCTTGCACCAGGCCCAGTTATCCCTTATTAGTGTATAGGGTGTCTAGCAGCTTAGGCTGATAGATAATGGTAGCTTAGCAGAGCAGCTTAGGCTGAACTAGGAGACGTGTGAAGCTACTACAGTACCACTTAGTGTCATATGCACAATATCATAAGAAAACACAATACACAGTTATACTAAAAATAAAGGTACTTTATTTTTATGACAATATGCCAAAGTATCTTAGAGTGTACCCTCAGTGAGAGGATAGGAAATATACACAAGATATATATACACAATAGCAAAAATATGCAGTATAGTCTTAGAAAACAGTGCAAACAATGTATAGTTACAATAGGATGCAATGGGGACACATAGGGATAGGGGCAACACAAACCATATACTCCAAAAGTGGAATGCGAACCACGAATGGACCCCAAACCTATGTGACCTTGTAGAGGGTCGCTGGGACTATTAGAAAATAGTGAGAGTTAGAAAATAACCCTCCCCAAGACCCTGAAAAGTGAGTGCAAAGTGCACTAAAGTTCCCCCAAGGACAAAGAAGTCGTGATAGAGGAATAAAGCAGGAAAGACACAAACCAACAATGCAACAACGATGGATTTCCAATCTAGGGTACCTGTGGAACAAGGGGACCAAGTCCAAAAGTCACAAGCAAGTCGGAGATGGGCAGATGCCCAGGAAATGCCAGCTGTGGGTGCAAAGAAGCTTCTACTGGACAGAAGAAGCTGAGGTTTCTGCAGGAACAAAAAGGGCTAGAGACTTCCCCTTTGGTGGACGGATCCCTCTCGCCGTGGAAAGTCGTGCAGAAGTGTTTTCCCGCCGAAAGAATGCCAACAAGCCTTGCTAGCTGCAAATCGTGCGTTTAGCGTTTTTGGACGCTGCTGTGGCCCAGGAAGGACCAGGATGTCGCAAATTGCGCCAGGAGGTAGAGGAGATGTCGAGCAAGACAAGGAGCCCTCTCAGCAGCAGGTAGCACCCGGAGAAGTGCCAGAAATAGGCACTACAAGGATGTGTGAAACGGTGCTCACCCGAAGTTACACAAAGGAGTCCCACGTCGCCGGAGACCAACTTAGAAAGTCGTGCAATGCAGGTTAGAGTGCCGTGGACCCAGGCTTGGCTGTGCACAAAGGATTTCTGCCGGAAGTGCACAGGGGCCGGAGTAGCTGCAAAAGTCGCGGTTCCCAGCAATGCAGTCTAGCGAGGTGAGGCAAGGACTTACCTCCACCAAACTTGGACTGAAGAGTCACTGGACTGTGGGGGTCACTGACCGGTAATGCAGCTTTTTGGTGCCTGCGGTTGCAGGGGGAAGATTCCATCAACCCACGGGAGATTTCTTCGGAGCTTCTAGTGCAGAGAGGAGGCAGACTACCCCCACAGCATGCACCACCAGGAAAACAGTCGAGAAGGCGGCAGGATCAGCGTTACAGAGTTGCAGTAGTCGTCTTTGCTACTATGTTGCAGTTTTGCAGGCTTCCAGCGCGGTCAGCAGTCGATTCCTTGGCAGAAGGTGAAGAGAGAGATGCAGAGGAACTCGGATGAGCTCTTGCATTCGTTATCTAAAGTTTCCCCAGAGACAGAGACCCTAAATAGCCAGAAAAGAGGGTTTGGCTACCCAGGAGAGAGGATAGGCTACAAACACCTGAAGGAGCCTATCAGAAGGAGTCTCTGACGTCAACTGGTGGCACTGGCCACTCAGAGCAGTCCAGTGTGCCAGCAGCACCTCTGTTTCCAAGATGACAGAGGTCTGGAGCACACTGGAGGAGCTCTGGACACCTCCCAGGGGAGGTGCAGGTCAGGGGAGTGGTCACTCCCCTTTCCTTTGTCCAGTTTCGCGCCAGAGCAGGGCTAAGGGGTCCCCTGAACCGGTGTAGACTGGCTTATGCAGAATTGGGCACATCTGTGCCCAAGAAAGCATTTCCAGAGGCTGGGGGAGGCTACTCCTCCCCTGCCTTCACACCATTTTCCAAAGGGAGAGGGTGTAACACCCTCTCTCAGAAGAAGTCCTTTGTTCTGCCATCCTGGGCCAGGCCTGGCTGGACCCCAGGAGGGCAGATGCCTGTCTGAGGGGTTGGCAGCAGCAGCAGCTGCAGTGAAACCCCAGGAAGGGCAGTTTGGCAGTACCAGGGTCTGTGCTACAGACCACTGGGATCATGGGATTGTGCCAACTATGCCAGGATGGCATAGAGGGGGCAAATCCATGATCATAGACATGTTACATGGCCCTATTCGGAGTTACCATTGTGAAGCTACATATAGGTAGTGACCTATATGTAGTGCACGCGTGTAATGGTGTCCCCGCACTCACAAAGTCCGGGGAATTGGCCCTGAACAATGTGGGGGCATATTGGCTAGTGCCAGGGTGCCCTCACACTAAGTAACTTTGCACCTAACCTTTACCAGGTAAAGGTTAGACATATAGGTGACTTATAAGTTACTTAAGTGCAGTGTAAAATGGCTGTGAAATAACGTGGACGTTATTTCACTCAGGCTGCAGTGGCAGGCCTGTGTAAGAATTGTCAGAGCTCCCTATGGGTGGCAAAAGAAATGCTGCAGCCCATAGGGATCGCCTGGAACCCCAATACCCTGGGTACCTCAGTACCATATACTAGGGAATTATAAGGGTGTTCCAGTAAGCCAATGTAAATTGGTAAAATTGGTCACTAGCCTGTCAGTGACAATTTGAAAGAAATGAGAGAGCATAACCACTGAGGTTCTGATTAGCAGAGCCTCAGTGAGACAGTTAGTCACTACACAGGTAACACATTCAGGCACACTTATGAGCACTGGGGCCCTGGAGAACAGGGTCCCAGTGACACATATAACTAAAACAACATATATACAGTGAAAAATGGGGGTAACATGCCAGGCAAGATGCTACTTTCCTACAGTGAGTTTTAAATAAAAAAAAAAAACAATTCACCCCACACCCCAAGTGCCGCCCCCCCCCAACTAAGCCCCGTGAGCCGCTCCTGCAGCTGCCAGGTTTTTTCATTAGCCCCAACTTCGAACACAACTGTGTCAAGGTTTGCTTCAGTTTGATCTTGTGTCCCCTCAAGACAAGGGGCTGTTAGCAGACTCTGGGTTCTTGTTCACTCTTTCACCCCCTGTGGTTCTTTGAAATGCCCAACAGCTACTGGTAGTGTCTTGCTGGTGGGCACAGTTATCTCATTCCCTTCACCGGGTGTGGGAAGTGTGTACCCAGTTAGGAAGTCCTCTATATTTTACAGCTGCATTTGTTATCAGAATGACCTGGAAGGAGCCCTTTAACTACAGCTTCAAACATGTTTTTCAAACATGTTTTTTCACCCAGACTAATTCTCCAGGACTGAGGTCATGGCACTGTTCTTGATATGGGAACGTAATAGCAGCTCTAACCTGTTGAGAGGCACATAACGTACAAAATCAACCAGTCTTCTGCAGTAGTCGAGACTCATTTGTGATATCCACAAACACATTCGCAGGCAAGGCAAGCAATCTCATAACTCTCACCATGATAATCTCATGGGTTGACAGTCTGTCTTCCTGTCAGGTGTACTGTGTAGACTCATCAGCCCCAAGGACAAAGCATCTGGCCATTTCAAAACCGTAGACACTGATACACTCTCTCCACCCGCGACTTCATCATCCCATTCATCTGCTCGACTGTTCCAGAAGCTTTAGGTCTGTAACTACAATGTAGCCTCTGTTCCACATGCAAAGCGGCACACAACAGTTTCAAGACCTCATTGTTGAAATGAATTCCTTGGTCTGATTCTAGAAAAATCAGGAACTCATACTGGGGTATTAATTCTTTCAACAACAACTTTGCCACTGTAAGACTGGCATTCCTCTGGTAGGGTAGGCTTTCACCCACCGGGAGAAAATACACATAATAACCAGGACATATCTCAGTCCATTACACACAGGCATCTTGAGAAAGTCAATTTGTATCCTGTTGTTGAGACCTTTGATCTACTTATGTGATTCATTGTCCCTGGAGTCCTCCTTCATACATTCATCTGTTAATACACAGCACACCAATAACATAAATTCTCAGCCACCAGCCTTAATCAAAGATTAAACCAATTCTGTATGAACACCATCACATTCCTTCCTATGTGGGCAGGACCATGAAAGTGCCTGCCATCAAGACAACAAACTATCCAGCAACACTGGTCTCCCTTTGGTAGATACCCAAAGTTCATCCCCATTCTTTGCACTTCCACCCCTAGAACAACCCTGTTCTGCCTCCAGTACCTCTTCTTTCACCCTCTTGACTTCTTTCCAGGTATCAGCTACAGACAACAGAAGATTTAAGCTGGTCTTATTTTCAGATTCATTTACGTTTTCTCCATTGAAGGTACGGGACGCATTAGGACAATACCGTGCAACTTCACCAATTTCATGATTGCTGATTGTCACATAGTAATTGCCACTCCTATGTGCCGCACACTTGACTTTCTTGAGGCATCTGTAAAGCTTCCAGCAATCGTATGACACATTCCCCAATTCTTACTGTGGACCCTGAAGCTGTCATAAACCCCCTCTGTGACTATAACTGTCAAAAGTCAAGGATAACACCAATGCCATACTAACTGTCTGTACACATAGTCACTTTCATTTGATCTGACGCACAGCAGGCTCTAGTAAAAGCGACTAGTTCAGACACTTGTGCAGAAGGTACACCTCGAAGCCAGGAGGCTTCCACTACTACCTTCACGATATGCACTGCATATGCAGCTCTCAAGTTTTCCCTATCATCCTTTAGGCAAGAGCCACCGACAAACAATACGTAATAAGACTCTGCCAGGGGCTCATCCCTGGTGTCTGTGTGAGAAAGTGCCTCTTTGACATGGTTAGCCTTCCACTTTTTGCCTGGAATTGGATGTGGTTTCAAAGTTGCCAGTGCCCAGGACCCCTGCTAACCAGGTTCCCTGGGCCAGATCTCTTTCCCAAAACTGTTGTGATGCATTGGCACAATTGGCATCACCTTTAGATGCCACTATGAGTCCCTAGTAAATGATACTTAGGTACCCAGGGCATGGGTACCACACCTGTGGTAAGAAGCACAGATTGTGCCACCCTCAGGGACCATGCATCTAATTGCACCCAGCACTGCCATTGCAGGCTGAGTGTCCTGGTACAACCCTAAAATGCAAAACTGACAAAGCACACTGCCTGTGTGACCTGTTTACTACAAACAGCATACAATATAGGTAAGCCGCCCCTCTGGCAGGCCTTCCCACCCTAAAGCAGGGTGCACTATAAATAAATGTGTGGTGGTAGATGCATGAGCAATATGCCCCTACTGTGTCCTTGCCAAATCTAGGGCATAGTAAGTAAACAGAGCAGCCATTTTAAATGCATGTGCTGGACACTGATCAGTATGAGTTTCACAGATGCATGATGGCCACTCTGAACCCTGGGTTGTTTGGTATCAAACAACTCAGAACAATAAATCCAAACTGGTACCAATATTGATAAATGTACCCACCTTAGAGGTGACCCCTGCAAAACCTACCTAACTCACTCTGGCATGGTTGTTGGCTGGCCACATTCAGCCTGTCACCACCAGACAAGATTTTGGAACCCTGGGGTGAGAGCCTCTGCTCTCTGGGTTCAGAAAACAAAGCCCTTCCTGGGCAGAGGTGTTCCACCTCCTCCCCCAGGATTGTGCAATGACCTTCAGCAAGCTTCAAAGGGCTTGCCGCCCTTGAAATCCGATCCCCAGTCCTACTGCTAGCAGCAGATGGCTGCCTCCATTGCAAACCCCTACTTTTGGCAGGAGCAATGGCAGGAAAATGCACAAGGGACAGAAGGAGTGGCCACCCCCCAGGCCTGCACCACCCCTAAGGTATTGCATGCAAGGTGACCCCTCCATTCATTTTCCTTCATCCTGCATGGTAGGAAAATGGTCACTCAGGAAGAGGAAGTAATCTCTGCCCACAGGAAGTGGTCACATAGTAGGTGTAGCCACCCTAAGGTAGATGACCCATTGGTCACTACTAGAGACTCCCCTTAACGCCCACTAACTGCAGAATTTAGTGGGCACCCCTAGACCTGCAGATCAGATTCCAAGGACACAAGAAGGCCTGCAGCAAAGAAAACCCAAGGTTCGAGAACTGCAATCCTGAGGCACAAAGAAAAAGGCGGTACACCCTGCCTGCTGCACCAAGAACTCAACAATTACCGCTGAGGGGTTGACTGGACATCAGACTCTACAGAACCCAAGAGGACCTCCACACTTCTGAAAATCACCAAACATCTCCCTCCAGAGTGAAGGCATAACTCCCTGCAACAAAGAAGCAAAGACCAGTGAAGCCTAGTTCACTGACCGGCCACTGACCAAGGAACCGGACATAGCAGCTGGATCAAATTCCACCTGAGAGACCTAAAGGACAAATCCTGCAAGGGTGCCAAGTTTGGTGGCACTGTGACTTCCATTGAATGAACAGTGCAATTGTCAGGAGTACTGGACCCCCCATGTCAGACACCTAGATGAAAAGTCCACTCTGGAATCATCAAGGACCAGAAGCCAGCTGCAGTCAAGGGACTTCAGTACACATTAGAACCACCCCCAGAGTCACCCTGCTGACCTTAAATCCACCCTCAAAGTGACCTGCCTCCTGGTTCCAAGGGCACCTTTGCCTACAGCTCTTGGCTCACCTATCTGCTCTGCACCCAGCCTCCCTGGGCCCTGCACCAGAGAATAAGCTGTGCTCTAAGGGTCCCCCACCCCTTGCGACCTCTGTAGTCCAAGGCGACCCACCAGACTCAACTTGAAGTCTGCCTGTGCAGTGCTTTTCCAAGTGGTCTCCTGGGGTGGTCCTGAGCCTGCTCCAAGGGCTTTTCAGCTGCTGCTCCCACCGCAACTGGGAGCCCCCCGAATATTCCCGGCTGGTCCACAGGACACCTTGATGACCTTGACCTAAAAACTAAAGGAGACATTGGTAAGTGCATTGCCTGATTTTATATGCATCTTTAAGGTTTTCTCCCATTGGTTCCTATGGTGCGTAATTACACACAAAAACACTATTGGTGATTATCTTGGTCTTAAAAATGTTAATGCAATCTGAAATATTTTTGTAAATTGGTCTTGAGTTATTCTTTTGAGTGTATGTCCAGATTAATTAATATGGCGAGTACAGCAAATGCCTAGCACTTCTACAAGATTGGCCTAACTGCTCGACTAAGCTACCATAAAGCTTAGTGGTCTAGTGGTCTAGTATTTAGGTGGTCTAGTATTTATCTCTGTAAACCAAGGTGTGGATGCTTGGGCTTTCTGCACAGTGTGCATAATTTCTGTACACTACATAGAGAGCCAGCCTCCTAAAGTCTGGTCTCGGATTCTGTGACATCTAGAGTCATAGTTAACCTCCCAATTATGAACTTTCTCTTTCAGGCAATGGTAACAATGTAGCAGGATTAAGAGAAGAACACCCTTTCAGGGTTATATTCATATCTGCCAAAATTATGTGTTCATATTTTGTAAAACAGCCATTAGTCAAATGCTGGTTTCTGGTATGAATCAACAGAATTTCAACAGGATGTGGGACCATCACTGTAAGAGGATCTCACATGACTATGCTTTTACATTGTTCAATCCTGACACCTACAGCTGCAACCGCTTTAAGGCAGCAAGGCAATGCTGCAGTTACAGGGTCGCGAGTAGCAGACAAATAGCTACAGGCCTTCGAGTATCCCAATGCATCTGTGCAAGCACTGAGAGAGTGTAGCCCTCTTTCCCACTGTTGAAAAGTGTAAACGCTTTATTATAATCAGGAATTCCCAGAGCAGTTCTAAGAATGCAATCAAACAATTGTTATCAATGGAAATGGATTTGCACATCCTTGTGCATCAGCCTTTGCAAAGGTTTT
Source organism: Pleurodeles waltl (assembly GCF_031143425.1). Lineage (NCBI taxonomy): Eukaryota > Metazoa > Chordata > Amphibia > Caudata > Salamandridae > Pleurodeles > Pleurodeles waltl. The sequence goes on from NC_090449.1 coordinate 843,578,564, forward strand.
GCTAGTAGGTAAAAGTTGGATATCTACTGTCGACAGTAACCCACCATTCCCAGAAATATCCTAACTTCTCCTTATGTGGTTGGCAGATTCATTTTAAAAATGGCAGAACTTCTCTCTTTGTGACACCATATGGTGTCCCAGATACCAGACTTTCCTCTGACAGTATTGTAAATTACTTGGGGAAGCTTTATGCCCACTCTCAGCCAACTGACTCAACAAACTGATGATGTCTTGCCTACAGACATCCTGTGTGGCTGATGCAACCAAAAGGTTATCAATAGATTGAACAAGGACTGAATTGCAGAGCATTACTAATGACTAAAGATTTTTCTTGAGAATCTGATTAAAGTTTGAGAGGCTGTCTTTGTATCCTTTTGGGACCCAGCACCATGCCAAAACTCTATTTTGAAAGCTGAAGTAGAAGAGAAACTGATGATCGACATGTAAAGGGATAGAGGAAAAAGGCACACATCAAACTCACATGGAATTTGGAATAAAATCATAGCTGGATTCAATACCACAGGGCAACAAGGGAGAACAATATTATTATTCTTTCTCAGACCCTTACAATCTGGTGTTTATCCTTCAGTTACTGCAGGCCCATTATAAGTGAGTTGCGTGGACTCCCCATTATTTCCTTCAAAATGCCTTTCTGGATTCTTGGCTCGATCACTGGAGTTATTCCAACTATAGCTTCAGGCGTCAGGTTATACTGAGGTGTTTTGGGATACTCAGTGTTTGGTTTAACAGTTATTCGAACAGGCTCAACTTCTTTTATGAGATCATTATCAATCCCCAAAATGTCCCAGACCACGGGCTTCACCGTATCTTCAAGATCAGATGGTAGATCTTCAGTAGTCATCAAGGGATACAGTTCAGCGGCTGTCCCTTGCCTCTCCAATTTTAAATCTACATCTTCATCATGAGTTTGAAATTCAATGCCATTTAGGGTACAATAGGTAGTACAATTTAACTTGCATGATAAGTCATGCCCCAAAAGATTTATGGGACTGAAAGCACACACTGCAAATTGATTTTCCTTCAAAACTACTTTATTTTAATTTGAACTTTTTTGTGACTGGGTTAGTAATCTGTTTATAAGTATCTTCTTTCCCGAGAAGGGTAGGTTCAGACTTCAGCTGTTCTAACAGTGGGATGGGTAGCACCTGTGTTGATCAGGAATGACATGGAATGGCCACTCACGTCGCCTTCTATGAATGGGGCACACTGGTCTCCCTCTAAGACTACGCCAAGTATGCAATCTTCCTCTCCTCTCAAGCACCACCATTGTGACTAATCAAAGCTGTAACCTTCCAAGAATTCAAAAACCAGGAACTGTTGAAATGGATTCTGAATCTGGAAAGAGTTCTTATTCACTTTTAGGGCCTGGTTTACATTGAGCCTATAGTTGCCCATATTCTGTTGGGACTTTTGGGCTTTGTGGAACTTGCATCACTGGAATTTGAGATAAATGAGGACTTGCATTCTCTGCATCTGTACATTTGGTAGCTGCACAGATTTACCATTCTGCGATTGTACAAAACCCATATTCTGCTTCTGAACTTCATTCAACCCCTTGTTGGGATTTGAGCGACACTCGCACTTCCAATGGCCCAACTTGCTACAATAATGACACGGATTTGATGTCTTCAACATTGCAACATCAATCCCAGAACTCAGGTCAGTCAGACCACCAAAACCTCTAGCCTGCAGAACACCATGTCTACCTCTATCATCAGTCCTCCTTGTGGGTATGCAACTCCTTACATTCCACCCACATTTCCTATGTAGGGCTGATTCAGGCCACTTTTCTGCACCAATTACATTTGGGCTAACGTGCAATTCTTCAATCACTGTATTTCATCTACACCTCATCGCTACAATATTTAGCACACCTCAGGATCTCATCAATAGACTTGTTCTGCCAACAAATCAATGTTGTTTAATCATCATACCAATCTCAGGTCATAATATCACTACACACTTTGACACAAAGCTTCCCATCTCTTTCCCTTCTGGATTCTCCAATCTACTGTGCTGTTAAAACACCTGTAACAACCTCTCATAATAAGCATGCATGCATGCATGCATGTAAGCATGTCTCTTTAGGTTCCTGAGTGGTTGCGATCAATCTTCACCCAATCAATATTTTTCATAGGCACGTTCCCTTTCAAGAATGTAATTACTTGCTTATACTTCTTCATCACCTCAGGTGTAGGTGCCTGCACATCGGATTTCTGTGAGGCTCCTTATCTGGCTACTGAATAAACATCTTATATTAAATTCATAGATCATTCAGCATCACAATGTCAAAAAAGATATTCAGAACCACAACCCCTGCAAGATCTTAACAAATCTTTCAAACTGAGTGTTCCATTGAACTGGATTCTCTATTAAATCAGGAAATCATTTCTGAAAGGTGCAAGATCACCCATTTGCCAAGGCACATGCACATAGTTTCCACCCTCAATGGGAAATTTTGTGCTTCTTGTTCGTTTGGTGGATAAGGGGTAATTCTTCTGTTTGTTCTGGGGAGGAAACCACTTTCCGTTTCTTTAAATTTTTCATTTTTGCCCATCTACGTTCCTACTTGTCCAAATCACTACACTTTTGTATGCTGCCAGTTAGTTTTCTTATTTGCAATTTCATCCCTGACATTCTCACACCCATCATCAAAAAAAACCAAAAGCTCGTCTGTAGTGATCTCTTCTTATTTAGATCTATGTCATACAAACTGACTAAAGCTGAAAGTCAGTCATGGGCATGACCAGCGCAGCATATAATATCCTTACAAAGGTACACAAGTTCATTCTCTTGATATGTGCCTATGTGTGAAAAATCAAGATTGTCTGAAATGAGTTTGTCCAGTTCTAGTCTCAACCTGATCTTACTATCATTTGGGCTTCCTTCCTTGCCTCTACACCTCGCCTCTACAACCTCGCCTCTTCTCGGGGACCCTTAAAGAATTGAACCAAGTCATCTATTTCTTGTGAACTAGCCCCATCTTATGACAGTGACATATAAAACTCCATTCTTCATCCACGCCCACACCTGTTTGGGATTCATTGTGATGAGTTCCAAATGGATATGGGTGAACTTCGAGGTATTGGGAAAGTTCTTCTATAGGAGCTGCCATGATTGAAGTCAAAAATAATTCTCCTGTAGCTCCTAAAATCATAGGCATAGGGGCATTATTTTGAGGGGTTTTCATAGTCTGGACTGAAAAAGATTTTGTTGTTCCTCCAGACAACGTTGGGTTATACATGGGAACTGTGGGACCAATTGTAATTGGAACAGTTATCGAACCTGGGGGATTAACTAGCAAAGAGGTTGAAGGAGCATGACTCAAAGACATTTCTCCTGTCAAGACAGGACTAGGGTATATTGGGACTGAGGCACGCACAATACTATTGCATGCAGTGGCACCACTCAAACCATCAGCAGAATTAGCATTATAAGGCAGTGGATGAGAGGACAACAATGTGTCAAAAAAGTAATCACTAGAATCACTGTCATCACTAGAGTCCTCAACGGCATCTGTCTTTTCTTCTCCTTTCCTCTTTTTCTGAGGCTCTTCAGTTGTCAATGTGGGTATTACCTAGCTCTCTTGACTACCTCCATTCACCACTTCTGTTACTCTGCACTTAGCATCAGCATAACTACATACAGTTTTCTTTGCCTTATTCTGATATTTGTCCTTCTTTTTAGCATGTACAGCATAATGTACTGGTGTAGGGGGAAGTTCCATGTTATACAATACTCCCCTTAAGTACTCAATGATTCTCAAATTAAATGTGCTGTATTGTGGAAATTTCAATGCACCTTCGCTCCCTTTGATCTTGTAGCCTCAATTATTTATGGAGTCCTACATTTGTTGCCATGACCTGGCATACTTTCCGGTGGAGCTTCCTCACCGTGACGGACAGGAATTCGCACATCACCTCTCATTAGTTCTTTAACTTTCTTGAAATATTGCATGATCATCGTAATATATTAGGCATAGAGGAATACAAAGTGATTAGGAAGCCAAAGGATTTAAAACATTTGCCAATTCCACCTAGATCACCGTTATTTAAAGTTGGCGCTTGTATCCAATCATAGCGTAACCACTACCTCCTAAGGCCTGTCCCAGCGTGGCAGCTGAAGACGTCTCAGCCAATTCCAACGCAGCGTTTACACCAACCAACCTCTTCCAGCGTAGAACTGTCTGTCACACTCCTTGCTCCTCGCAGCAGTTCACCCTCTTTTACAATTCTTCCATACATTCAACTCTCACTCCGAAAAGCAAGCACAACTAACAAATATCTTTTGTCTGCTTTACTTAAGTAAATCAAAGTAATCACATGTACAAGAATAACAGGAAAACTTTCCAATTTCCAAAACACCGATGAGTTCTCGATCAGCAGGAAATCACCCTGCAACAAGGATCTGCCTACATTAGTCACTATTAGTACACCCACAACAATTGGTTACAGTCCCTCTCTCAATTGTGCTGTAGCTGGTACTTGCGAATCAACACCATAAACTTAGCAGACAAATTTAACAATAATAATGTTACCTATCACAGGTCTTAGACCACGTTGGGGCTGATAACAACTTCAACTGTTCAGCATCAAGCATGTGCACATACCAAGAGTTTACATCATAACATCACCAAGACACAATTTGCTAACTATGCCTACACATACTAAAAACTCTATATGACAACTACAAATCACAATCCTATTAATACTTCTCAGCTAGCTGTCGTCAACTCTTTTATAACTGCCAAAACACTGTCAGTCCTCAGAACTGGGCCATTTGTTTGAGAGCATGGACTAGACTTGGATATCTCAGATTTTATCCAGAGTATTCTGTCTCCCTTCAGTTCAGTGACGAACCATCCGGTGACATGATGGAGTGGAGGGGTATTCAAATCTGAATTTCTTGGTTTGGTCATCAAACATAATCCCCCACTGGTTGTATGGACCTTTGAAAGTCTACTTAAAGCGTTGAGAGAGAGCTGGCAGTGGGAACCCCGTTACATTTCAATTAACCAAATACATTTCCGCAATAATAACAGAGAGGATGGTGTGCAACTGTTAGAAATTGGGTCTCCAGTTGGCATTATGCACCCTGTCCAAGTAGGGACCACAATCCAAGTCAGGGTAAGTCAGTTACACTCCCTAAAGTAACCTGTGCTCACCCTCTGTTAGCTTGGCACAGAGCAGTCAGGCTTAACTTGAGAGGCAATGTTAAAGTATTTGTGCAACAAAATTGCAGTAACACTGTGAAGGACACCGCAAAAAGACTGCACACTAGTTTAGAAATAAAAGAATATTTATCTGAGTTAAATAAGAACAAAACTACAAAAATCCAATAAGAAGAATTCAAGATATGAATTATTAAAGGTTAAATGTGAAATCAGTGGTTTGAAGTGAATAGTGGCCAAAAGGTTACTTGAGATCCCAAAGGACCGGTGCCAAATCCAAAATCCAGGCCAACTACAATGGAGGGTAGGTTGGCTACAGAACTCACACAGAGTCTGCTGAAACAGTACCTTTGATAGAGCAATGTTTCAAAGGCAAGGACACAATGCATCAGTATTTTCACCTCACTCAGGGGAACTGTGTTGTAGTCTGTGGAAGTGAAGACGATGCGTCGTCATTGGGCTGCGCAGAGCATCGTCATCAGGCAGTGCAGGCTGTAAATCCATTGTCATGAGGCAGCCACTGTGTAGTCATTTGTGATTCGATGCGCCAATTTTTCAGCCCCAGTCGGGGAGATGTGTCGCTTTTTACAGATTTTAGCTACAGAACCCACATCTGAGGCCCAGGACTGGAGAGGGGCACCTCAGGCAAGGGCAGGACTCACAGATGTCAGAGTCCAGATGCTGTAGCAGGTGCGTTGCAGGCAGTCTTTGATGTCCCTGGGACCGCAGGAGAATAGGGGGCAAGCCAACAAGCTCATGGAGAATCTTGGGTTGAAGTATGTAAAGAACAGGTCCAGTCCTTCTCAATCTGGGCAAGAAGAAGCAGGCAGCATCCCAACACAGCAGAGCAAGTACCAAATTGGCCGTCCCTCCTACATCACAGCACACAACAAGCATTGGTACAACACAGCAATACAGTAACAAAGTGGCAGTCCCTCCTGGCAGCACAGCGTTCCTTTCTGGCAGATGTCCTTGGTTCCCATAGAGTTCTGAGTTGGTGAGGTTTGGGGTCTAGTACTTACACCGAAATGAGCTTTTGAAGTGGGAAAGACTTCAAAGAGGCCTTTGAAGATCACAAGGTCCCTGTCCTTCCTTTCCTGGCTCAAGACACTCTACAGGGGGTTATGCAGCTCTTTATGTGGGGAGAAGCACAGCCCTATACAGGTGTAAGTGAGGCAGTGCTAAGCTCCGCCCCATTAAGTCTGATAATGGCCCATTAAGTCACACCTAAGGTCTCATTGTGTGTGACTGTCTAGACGGAATGCACAAAGCCCAGCTGTCACCAACCCCAGACATGTATTCATAGAAAGGCAGAGGCACAGAATGGTTAAAGTAAGAAAATGCCAACTTTCTAAAAGTGGCATTTCCAGACTTACAATTTAAAATCCAACTTCACCATAAATTGTGATTTTAAATTGTGATTCCAGAGACACTAAACTCCAAACTTCTATCTTTTCCCAATTGGAAGTTACACATAAAGGCTGCTTCAAGGTAACCCCAATGTTAACGTATTGGAGAGATAGGCCTTGCAGTAGTGAAAAACAAATGTAATAGTTTTTCACAATCAGGACATGTTTAACATAAAAGTACATGTCCAACTTTTTAAATACACTGCACTCTGGCCTTGGGGCTAACTAGGGTCTACCTTAGGGGTGACTTATAAGTAAAACACACAGGCTCAGCAGTGGCAGGCCTGTTACATGTTTGAAGAGCTACTGTAGTGTGTGGCACAATCAGTGCTGCAGGCCCGCTAGTAGCATTTAATGTACGGGCCTGGGCACATATAGTGCATCTTACTAGGCACTTACAAGTAAATTAGATATGCCAATAGCGTACCGGCCAATGTTACCTTATTTTAAGGAGAAAGCACAAACACTGTAGGACTGGTTACAGGTAGTAAAGTGCACAAAGTACTAAAGCCAACAAAACAATGTCAGAAAACGAGGAGATGGAAGGCGAAACATTTGGGAGCAACCCTGCAGAAAGGGTCATTTCCAAAAGCAACCATAAACCTTTATGTTTATTCTTGAATTAGTGAATCATAACAAATTAACAACTTGGCAAAGATTAATAAAATATATCATTACAGAAAAAATACTAAAGTGCCCGAACACTCGGCATTTGAACATTATAAAATACAGAATGCAAATAAGCAGCATAAGGAGAATGCAAGTTAACCAAACAAAGCTTTCCATAAATAAATTGGTACTAGGTAAATTGAATAATGGATTTACAAAGGGGATTTATGAAGGGGACATAAGAACGGTGTCAGCATCATGTTAATCTCAGTAGAGGTTCAGCGAGAAATGCATGAAGCTTTACACTCGGAGAAATCAGAAACAGAGAGTTCTGCTCTCTTCAAAGTCAGGAGACGATCTCTAGTTTAACTGCTATGGAACACAAATTAAAAGCACAATTGAAGGTCCCAAAACATCCATATCTCGCTCCCAGTGTCTTGAGCCAGTCCCATGTGGATATGTTCCGAGAGCTGGCAACCCTCTAAATTCCCATCCCAACACAATTCAGCACACATCTGCTTGTCCTTGAATGTTGCATCTATCTTGTTTACTGGGTCCATAAGGCTCTTTTAATGATCGTTTATTCCTCCTTGCTACCAACTTTCTCATTTTCATGCTTTACTATCAGTTTAGTACAAAATAATAAGCCTTTCAGTAGCTAACTAGGAATTCGATAACACACCTGCAAAGAACTGAATAAGCAGCATACTGGCAGTTCAAAATGTGCTACACTCAACTAAGGCCTAATGTCAAGCTAAGCTAGGCGAGAATCAAAAAGAGGGACATTATATTGTTATTAACCACAAGAAAGCAAACTGTTATCATTAATACCATGAGTATTCAAAAATGTAAATACATGAGTTCTTTATTTACTTCAATAATCTACATGTGCTCTCTAAATGTGCACAGCAATGTTTATCTGTGAATTGCTTAAATGTAAAGCACACAGGTTAATTAAGGCAGACACTGAATATATTAATGATATTTTGTAACATGGATAGAGTAAATGCAGATGATGAAATCTAAATTATGCTGCTCCACCTCCTATTGTGCTTTCCTCTCTCTTGCTCTGGGTCAACATCTGATGGGGAAAAATAAGTGCCTATCCCACTGGGACCCACCTGAACTACCCGCTCAAATTAAGTCCTGAATATATCAGTTATCTTGCAGAACAGTGGTTCATAATGTTTTGACTTCTGTTAACCCCCACTAAATCACTACTGGAAGCTGAGAATCCCTGCCTTTTCTATTTCTACAATTTCAAACAAAACAATACAGATAAATACAGAAACAAATACACAACAAATTGTGAAATAATGTATTCAATTCAGAAACACAAATATTCAAAAATGACATTTTAATATTAATGGGGAGTTTGGAGCTTTTCCAAATGTACTTTTATTTCAAAAAGACAAAGCAGTATGCTAGACTATAGCATATCGGCCTGCCTGTTTTGCTCCTATTGTATGCTCTGTTTTTGTTGGTGCATGCAAGCGAGTGACATGAGACCCACAATTATCGAGCCAATTTCTAAACTGAATGAATTTAGCTGGAGTTACCCTGTTCCCAAGAACCAAGGTAAGGATACCATCCTATAGCCTTAGAACCCGCCGTAGCGGGCTCTACCGGCCATTAAAGGCCCGCTCCCGCGTTAAAGGCCCGAACCGAAGGCGAGGGCCTTTAACAAGGGAGAGGGCCTTTAATGGCCAGTAGAGCCCGCTACGGCGGGTTCTAAGGCTATTAGAACATTCTGCCACTCAGGGCAAAATGTTCTATTAAATAAAACAAATTCCTCACGAAGCCCGAGGGGATTAAGATCCCCTCGGGCTCCGTGAGGCTTTGTTCACAGCTCTTGCTGTGAACAAAGAGAACATTGGAATGTTGGCGCTGCGGGCTTTTACCCGCCAGTAAAAGCCCACAGCACTCCATTGTTTTCAATGGAGCTGCCAACGTTCCAATGTTCTAATAAGTTTTAGACTCCAGTGTAAAATTATTTCTAATTTACAAGCGTTTTAAAATATTAAATTTTGCTGTTTTATGTCTATATACACTTAATTAATATAGTAATATTATTTTAACTTTGGAACAGTCATGGACTACCAAATAGGCTTTTCAGATTCCCAGTGGTCCTGGACCACGGGTTAGGAGCTACTGTAGAAAACATTCCTCTTTCTGGAGCACTTTTTCATGCAAGTTGAGGGGCGTCCTTTAGCCCTTGTTAGGTAGCTCTCATTCTTTTATTAATATTTTCAAATGCATTGTTATGTTCTCTTCTGAGCATGTGCAACACACAAGCTTCACTTTATCAAAAGCAAATAAACAGAAGGCTTTCAGTGTGAGAAATTTAAAAATAAACACAAATTCGCTCAGTATAGCAAAAACAAAATAAACACAAGGTATACACTTTCTAGAAGTTGGGAGATTGTGGAAATAAAGGAGTGAAATCATAGCAAGCTGCTTTCTAGTTTTTTTTTTTTTTATTTGTTTTTATTGTTATTAACTACTTGCTGTTTTTACAAGTGTAATTCTTCTTACAGTAACGTATTGTCGTGATTATACATTTCTGCTAATTATACCATTTCCGGGCTTTGCGGTCCATGCAATACGTTACGCATTTGGTTAGTCTTTACCATGCATTTACTTAACTTATCAACAGTTATTTCTTCGCCCAATTGAAACTTTATAATGGCATTCACATTTTCATTATCCTACGTTACTGTTGTATTCTGTGACCTGTTAACAGACTTAACTCAACTTCAAACTGTATATGAACTTTTAGGCCTATGTGGGAGGAACTGTTTAATTGCTGAATTACTAAAAAGGGAGATAGCTTGCCCGGGTATTGCTTGTCGTGTTGTATTGCCCTGTGTTCCGTCATTACCCTCCCTTATCCTTTTTATTATACAATCCCGCTCTCCCCCTCACACTCATACCGCATCCGGACCAAACTGATTCTTAGTAGTCATTCAGTCTTAGTTACAGTGAACTTCCCCTATGTTGGGATCTTCTGACCGTGTCCATTAGCTCATCCCACTCCCTCAGGCTCCATCGGACTCTTTGTTAAGTCTTCCCAGTTAGACACTAGGTTTTCCCACTCCGCCGCGATTGGGGTCTGAAGGACCCCCCACGCCTCCTCAGCCCTAAGGACCTGAAGCTCTGCCCTGGACCACCTTGTGACATCGTTCCTCCATTCTGTTAGTGATGGGTGGGTTGGGGACTTCCATCCCTTCATGATCAGTCTTTTAAATAGAGCCAGAGACAGGTCAAGGAAACGATTCCCAACCTTGCCCCACCTAATCCCGGTTCGAAGACCCAGTAGGCACAAATCAGGGGTTGGCCGGAGCTCCAAGCCGAATAACTTCGTGAGGGTAGCCATCATCTCGAACCAACCCACCTGGATTCTCGGGCATACCCACATCATGTGGTCAAAGTCAGCTTCCCCGCCCTCACATCTGGGGCATACCTTGGGAGCCCCCCCATATATGCGGTGCAACCGATGTGGGGTGAGGTAGGTTCTGTGTAAGTAATTGTATTGAATATATCTGAGCCTCGTGTTGCGTGAGATCGTTCTGGGATAAGCTAGAGCCCTGGCCCATTCCGACTCGGACAGGTCTCGCCCGGCTGTCTTCTCCCATTTTTCTCTTAGGGAGTGCAGGGGGTCCACAGCTGATTCTATTTGGGCACGGTTTATTTTTGTGATCATGTGAGGTTCCTCTCCTGCCGTCAACAAGAGGTGCAGCACCCCATGGATTGTGGGTTCTGCATTAATTGTACCCCAGTGCTCTTTTAGGGTGTGCATCAGCTTCCTGAAGAATAGGAATTGACCTTGCGGTACCCCTCCTACTACTAAGTCATCGAAGCTCTTCAGCAACCCCTCCTTGAATAGTTCCCCCACTGCCCCCAGCCCCGCTCCCACCCATGGCCCCAATCCTAGCCCCCCTCGCTCACGCCCCCGTATTTCTAGGGCGACTACCTCCAGTGGTAAAGCGGGAGAGTATGGCGGCCCGACCCCGGTCCTTTTCATGCAACACTTCCAGCATTTCAACGCCACGTTACACATTATGCTGTCACCTATGAGGGCGACCTTCCTACCCGCCATATTTGCCGCTATACGAGCTGTGTCTGTTATTCCTTGCGCTGTTGCCAGGTCTAGCTGTCCCCTGCCCGCCATCCAGCCGGCCACCCATTGGAGCTGAGATGCCAAATAATACGCCTCGAAGTCAGGGGCACCCAGTCCCCCCAGACGCGCCGGTCTACAGACGGTTGTTAGCGCCGTTCTCCTGCGACCCACATCCCATATCTACTCTCTAAGCAGTGCATTTAACTCTCGGAACCATGTAGGAGGGACCTGCAATGGCAGGTTCGCAAAGTAATAGAGTAGGCGTGGCAGCATGACCATTTTGGAGAGCGCCACTCTGGCCATTATTGATAGTTTCAATGACCTCCAGAACTCCACCGAGGTGCGCAGGGATCTAAGTGTCCTGCCGAGATTGCCGTCCCTAAGATCGCTCAGTTCGTGAAATATTTGTATGCCCAAATATTTAAAAGTCCGCGGGGCCCAGTTTACGTCCGCAGGGCACGAGTCCGGACGAGCGCAGCCTGCCAGAACAGGGAATACAAATGTTTTTCTCCTGTTAAGTCTGAGTCCAGATAGACTCCCGAATTCCTCCAGAATCCCCAGCGCCCACCCGACACCTCCCGCCCCGTCCCTCAGGTAAAGGAGTATATCGTCGGCATATAGAGAAATGATATGCTCAGCCGGACCCCAGATAATTCCCTTGCCCACTCCTTCTCGCCGCAACTGTGCCGCCAGGGGCTCAATTGCCAGGGCAAACAACATCGGTGATAGGGGGCAGCCCTGCCTAGTTCCGCGGTATATTGGGTATGCACTGGAGATCGACTTTCCGGTCTTAACTCTAGCCAGGGGGGAAGCGTACAGTAGGTCCACCCACTTCACCCATTCCTCCCCCAGTCCCATTTTGAGCATCACCTTCCTTAAGTAATCCCACCTGATTGAGTCGAAGGCCTTCTCGAAGTCCACCGCCAACAAAACCCCAGCTGGCGGTCTCAAAGCCCTGGGCATATGCAGCACCGAGAAAACCCGTCTTAAATTCAAAGAGGTGCTTCGGGCAGGAATAAAGCCATTCTGATCAGTATGCACTAGCTTGGTCATATGGGGCAGCAATCGAGCAGCCATGATCTTGCTAAGAATTTTGAAATCACTGTTTAGCATTGATAAAGGCCTAAACTCCGTCACCCGTGCTTCCCTGTCTTTAGTTTTGGGGAGAGGGACCACCACAGCCTCCCGCAACGTTTGTGGCAGTTCACCCTGTCGCCGTGCCTCCGCGTACATCTCAGTCAGTTGGGGAGCCAGCAGTGACCTATATTTTTTGTAAAAGTCCATGGGGAGCCCGTCTGTTCCCGGAGTTTTCCCTGGCGCTAGCTGTGCTATGGCTTCGTTTACTTCCTTCACTGACACAGGCCCCCCAGGGCCTCTTTATCCTCTGCGCTCAGAGTTGGTAGCGGGATTTGCTGTAGGTACTCGTCGAAGGACTCTGTCCGCAGATCACTGGGTTTCCCGTACAACTGCATATAATATTCCCTGAATGCATTGTTTATTTGGGCCGGGCTGAGCTTGCGTGAACCCTTCCCATCTAGTACACATGTGATAGGCTCACTCTGCCCCCCGGAGCGGACCAACCACGCCAACATTCTCCCCGATCTACCCTCCTCCGCCTGCAGGGATGCTGTGTACTTTTGCCTATCATGGCATCTAAGCTGCTCTACAATGCGGGAGTGTTCCCTGCGGGCTCGACTGTAATCCTCCTTCTCCTGCGCAGTTCTCCCCTGTCCCAACTCCCCTTCGTGTATGTCTTTCTCCAGAGCATTTAGCTCCCTTTCAAGTGTACGTCTAACCCCCGACGACTGCCCCAAGCAAAAGCCCCTCGTCACCACCTTAAGTGCCTCCCATTCCAGGGCCCTAGTGGGGGTGGACCCGTTGTTTGTCTCGATGTATTCTGTCAAATGACAGCATAAGGCTTCTCTGTACGACTGGTCCTCAAGTGTTGAGGGGGACATCCTCCAAGACGGTATGGGGGGTCTGTCCTCCGGCACCCTCATCGTTATTAACAAGGGATTGTGGTCAGACAAGGTGCGGGCCAAGTATTCCGAGCGTGTCATGTTAATTAACAGGCCTGCAGTGCATACTACTCTATCGATTCTTGTATGTACCTGGTGAAGACCCGAGTAATAAGAAGAATCTCTGTCAGTTGGGTGATGCACTCGCCAGACATCCGATAGCCCCCACCCGTCCAACCACTCCCCTACCCTTTTGGCTGTTTTTATTGCCGCAGCCCCCTGTATAGGAGGGGTAGACCTGTCCAGTTCAGTGTCTAGCACCGCATTAAAATCCCCACCTACTAATAGCTCTCCGGTGCATTGGCGTGTAAGGTGACTCGATAACCCTGACATGAAGGGTACCTGGTCTTGGTTAGGGGCATAGATGCAACTCAAGACTATCTGTACACCATGCAGCCTCCCCTCCAGTATCACGAATCTACCCTCCTTGTCAATATTGGAAGAGATCGTCGTGAAGGGGACCCCCGCCCTGATCCATACCAATACACCTCTAGCGTAGGCAGAGTATTCCGTTGCGAATACCTGCCCCCTCCACCTACGTCTCAACTTCTCTCCCTCTCCAGGCGCCAGGTGAGTTTCCTGCAATAGAGCCACCTGTACACCCCTTCTCTTTAGATAGGAGAGTATCTTGTGCCTTTTAGCCGGAGTGCCCATCCCTCTAACATTCCAGGTCATGAGATTGTAATCTGCCATTGCCCATTTTCGGTTTGGTGGCTCTGTCCCGGCCCTCCCAAGCCTCGGAGCCTCCTCTCCCTTTATCTATAACTTTGTCACATTCCAATTCCAATTCCCACATTGCCTTATTAACTTTTAACTGTATGACCCAACTCCCAGTCCCCAGGGCGCCTCCGAACTTGTAGGTCGCCCAGCAAATTGTGCAACAGTGCAACTTGTTCAGTCTCTGATTAGCAGTACCCGCCATTATTGTCAAACGGCAGAGTACTGGTCTGGGGGGGTGGCCTTGCCCGGAGGGGCCGGTCGATCCCAATACGCGCCCTGTCTCCAGGGCCTTCCGTGCGTCCAGGCTAGCCTAGTTCGTCAGCTGTTTGAGGGGTTACTTTCGGGGCTCGGGTTGAATGATCCACTTCACCTGCAGATGAAACCATCGTGTCGTCAGACTCGTTCCCGGATTCTTCCTGGGGTGACGCCTCTCCGCTCATGCGTGCCGCTGCCTCCAATGCCTCCTTCCTTCCTTTCTCTTTCTGTGTTTGGGTAGGTACCAGACGTCTGCGGTTTCTGGGCTTCCTTCCCTTCAGCGCTCGGCGCGCCCCGTTCCCAAGCGCGACCCTTCCTGTGGACCCTCCTGCCCGGGAGCTGTGTGACTCTAGCCATTCCCAGGCTTCCTCAGGTGACTGAAGGAACGATGTCTTCCCTTCCAGCATCACTCTCAATCTGGCTGGGTAGAGTAGCGAATATTGGATTCCCTCCTCCCTTAGGGCTCTCTTGACTGCCAGAAACGAAGCTCGCTTGTTTTGTACCTCCAGAGTGTAATCCGGGAATAATGTCACCTCCCCGTTTCCGACTTTAAAAGGGCCCGATTCCCTGGCCCTCTGCAGGAGGGTGTCCCTGTCACTATAATGTAACAGTTTAGCTATCACGGCCCGGGGGGGCCTGCCCGGGGCCAGCGGCCTCGCCGGTACCCGATGTGCCCGCTCCAACGTGTAGAAGGGGGTCAGGTGCCCCGGAGCCACCGTCTCACCGAACCACTTCTCCAAAAATTCAACCATGTTCGTACCCTCGGTCCCCTCCGGGAGACCCACCACACGTACGTTATTCCTTCTGTTCCTCCCCTCTGCGTCTTCAACTCTCCTTTCGAGGCGCGTCACTCTGTCAACCAGGGAGGACACTTCAGCTGCCAGGTTTTCCTGCTTCGGTGCTATGTCTGCCAGGGCAGTTTCTGTTTCTTTGACTCTATCTACCAATTTGTGGTGTTCCGCTCTCAGCAAGCTCACCTCAACCGCAACCTGGCTGATCTCTCGCTGCAGCGTTGTTTTGGTGTCCTCTATCGCTCCAAGAATTTTATCTAGCGTGTCCTGGACCTTGACCTGTGTGTGGTCCTGCGCGCCCGACTCTTCGCACTCGGCCTGAGCCTTGGACTCCATATTTCTGGCCTTGGGGCGAGCCTTGGAGGGCATCAGCGCGGCCGCAGGCCCCGCCTCAGGGACCCCTGACAGCAGCCTCGGCGGTGTCTGTCTATCTTCTCCAAGACGTCACTCCCTCCCCTCCATGAGCCGCTGCTTGCCCCAGGCTTTTCCTCAGCCGGGTCCCCGTACCCTTCAGGGTCCACTGTTTCTGAGTCTCTCCGTTGGGTGCTCCGCGCCTTTGCTC
Source organism: Pleurodeles waltl (assembly GCF_031143425.1). NCBI lineage: Eukaryota > Metazoa > Chordata > Amphibia > Caudata > Salamandridae > Pleurodeles > Pleurodeles waltl. Next base: position 843,594,239 of record NC_090449.1, read on the forward strand.
CCCTATTGCAGTCCAGACAAATGGGTCCCCCCGTCCCAGGGATCAGATCAGCCCCCCAGGGGTTGGTGCGGGTCCAGATCGTTCTTTTTCAACTTTTGCCCCAAACAGCCTACCAGTCCCGCGCAGGCTCGACAATGTCCACAGCAGTCCTCAAGGGACCGATTTTACTGCACGTTACGCCGCCATAGGGAATGTCAGGGCCCCGGGTTCCGTCTCCGTTCCAGTGACCTCTCCATGTGTTCCCTTATCACTCCGGCCTTTCGCTGCACTGGTCCCCTCTTACAGCCTCCCGATAACTCTTCGCCGCTGGGCGCTCTTCGGCTGCACCGTCGCAATGGAGGGGAACTCCTCCGTTGTCCCCTGGGGTCCAATGACCAGACGCTCGATCACAGCCCTGGCCTGCAGCCCTACCCGGGTCTCAATCACCGCCTCGAGCAGGTCTCCGAGTCCACCCGGTGCCGCTCGCCTCCCGGGGCGCTGCCCCGCCGCACCCGTTCCGGTGCGGGAGCTCATGGGCTCTCAGGCCCCTCCAGCACCTGTGCCGCTATGAGGAGGGGACTCCATACTATCCCCCCTCGCGCCTCGCATTGCCCGCTCCTACCGCGGGATGGTGCCGCCGTCTTCCGCTGGGGCCACCCGCTTCTGGGCACGCCGGCCGGTCAGCTCCGCCACCCGACACCCTCAAGGGCCGCTGTAGGGGCCGCAGTCTCTCGCCCGGGTCGGCGCCCGTCTGCTCCCGGGGCCGCCCGCGTTCATCCACTCCGTCCTGCAACGCCCCGACTGGGCGCGACTTCTCCCGCAGGCACGGCCGCCCCCTGCTCTCTCACCGTCTGATAAGGCCACGCCCAGGGCCCCGCACCTTCACGTCCCGTCGCCTCCTTCCCTCTCCGGCGGGCCCGGCCACAGCCCAGCGCGAGGCCGCGGATGCAGTCGTGCGCCCAGGCCTCTCGTCCCCCGAGCCGTCCAGGAGGCCGATTTCGGCACCGGGCTCACTTCGCCGTCACCAGAGGGGCACTCTCTCGCCTCGCCCCCTCCTGTGAGTCTACCCCTCAGTCCGGACCTCGGTCGGCCCGGCAGAGGCGCTTTTTCGCACAATTATTCGCCGGCCCCTCCGGAGCTCGGAATTTAGGCGTGCGCCATCTCCGAGACCTTCAAGCTGCTTTCTAGTTATAGTAATTTAACTTAGTAGCTGTTATCAGTGTAATCTGGGAGGTCAATAATAAAAAGACATATCTTAATGTCAATTAAGCTTTTACAAGTTAATCTCTGGCATTGCGCTTTTCTTTTAAATGGATCAATCAGTACTGCTGATAATAATGTCTACTAATGAAGCAGACAGAACCAATTTGATTTGAGCTCTGCCTTCGTAAAATATATAGAGTTATAGATGGAAAGGGTTATTTTCCACCCGTAAACTTCGCGTTAGTAACATCTATCGATTAAGGTGTGTATGGCTCCCCAAGAACACTCACCTTAGCTGATCCCAGTGAGAGAAAGCTATGGAGGAACCACTTTTGAAAATGGCCTTACTCGCAAGAGATGAATGGGGAAACAACTTCTCCCATATGCAACATCTCTACAGGGGAATACAGTGTTCGCTTTTGTGGGTGATGTCACATCATGAATAATGAGTTTTCAAGCTAGAGCCCATATTTATCATGGTTTTGCATCACCCTTGAGCCAAGCAAAACCTTAAATAATATTTACCAAGCCATGCAAGGTCACCTTGCTTAGCCCTGTGTGACTTGGTAAATGTGTAGTAATGCAAGGCAGCACAAGTCGCTGCCTTGTGTTATTCTGTCCCAGAGAGGCATTACATGGGTGGATCATGGTGTACTCACACACAAGGGTGGGCGGTGAGCTCTGCTCTGCTTGCAGAGCTAACAGTATTTTTGGCACTCTGCTCTCCGCTTGGAGCCCCGGAGGTGAGCAGAGCTCACCGCACTAGTTGTTTTGGGCCACAAAGCACATGCACATGTTGACTGCACTTGCGTTGTGTGGCCCATAAAAATCCTGCAGCCGCGTTATGGGCCATACTAGTTATGGACCACACAGTGCAAGCGCAAACATTCTGTGCTTGTGCTATGTGACCCATAACTGGGTTGCATGACTTCTGCCGGTTGGCGTGGAGCTGCACTGCGCCAGCTCCAGATCCAATCCTCCCCTCTTTCACTGTCCTCTGCAGCTCGGGGGCAGAGGGAGGTAGAGAGCCAGGCCGTTGGCAAATAGGACCCTGGACCCAGCAGGTAAGACCCTTGTTTTGCCTTCTCTTCTATGTGCACACGGCGTCCGGAGCTGGGCATGGCAGGGTTTGCATATAGTGGGGTCTATGCTTGTAAAAAAGGAAACTTGCAGTTACAGTTACACTTGAAGAGAACCCAGCTTCCGTGTGAAAGGAATTGGTGTTATGGGGTACGATGCTGAGGCCATCAGGGGGAGCATCAGTTGCTGAGTGGTAGTCTGACAGCCCCTGCCAGGTGTGTGTGGCCTGGTAGAGTGCCTTTGAGCCCAGGGAAAGGCAAGGCTAGGCAACTTGTGAATATACTAGACTGCTGGTGGTGAGCTGGTTTGTGGTGGGCCCTCAAGAAAGGGCGGTCTGAGGCTGTGTGTAAGTGCAGAGGAAGTGATTGCAAGGCTGGTGCAAGACAGGGGGTGGGCTTGGACCTCCGTAGCAAGGTTGTGAAGGAGGGCAGTTGATGAAAGGAAGTTTGGAGGCTTGCACCTGATCTTGGAAGCGCTAAGCAGGGTTGGGTCACTCGACCCTGCTTAGCACTTCCAAGATCGGGTGCATAAGCCAGGGTGGTAGCTAGCCACTATCAGGCTACACTCCAGTTGTAGTGCAGCGGTCAGAGCGACTGCTTCAGGAGCTGGAGATATGGGTTCGAGCATCAGTGCAACATCCTGTGATTCTAGGCAAATCACTTAGGGCCTCATTCCGAATCCGGCGGGCGGCGGGCGGCGGGCGGCGCCTGCCGGGCGGGAACCGCCAATTGGCCGCTCCGCGGTCAAAAGACCGCGGAGGCCATTCTGGCTTTCCCGCTGGGCCGGCGGGCGACCGCCAAAGGAGCGCCCACCGGCCCAGCGGGAAAGGCCCTGCAACGAGGAAGCCGGCTCCGAATGGAGCCGGCGGAGTTGCAGGGGTGCGACGGGTGCAGTTGCACCCGTCGCGATTTTCACTGTCTGCAAAGCAGACAGTGAAAATCCTGCTGGGGCCCTGTTAGGGGGCCCCTGCACTGCCCATGCCAGTGGCATGGGCAGTGCAGGGGCCCCCAGGGGCCCCGCGACACCCGTTCCCACCATCCTGTTCCTGGCGGGTTTTACCGCCAGGAACAGGATGGCGGGAAGGGGGTCAGAATCTCCATGGCAGCGCTGCAAGCAGCACCGCCATGGAGATTCAGCCCAGCCGGGGGAAATCCGGCGGGAAACCGCCGGACCCGCGGTCAGAATAACAGAGGAAGCACCGCCAGCCTGTTGGCGGTGCTTCCGTGGTCGTTGACCCCCTTAATCTCCCCGTGCCCACGGACAGCACCTTGAGACCCTCAAAGGTGTTAAGCCGCTCTATATAAATCTACATTTACTCCGCCACATGCGGAACTCCTCGGAATTCCACAGAGTTTTTCCCCAACTCTGTGGAATTCCACGAACTAGAACTCCATGTGCTTCGTGCAGGCCTACTCACACATCCACCCATGTATTTTGGTACATTCTCAGGTTTACCATCAGTGGTAGATCTGGGAATGGGTCAAAATGTTACACCTCCCCAAGGGAGGCGTAACTAGTAGAAATATGTTTATTTCTTCTTATTTGCATTGTGCAGCACACATAGAAAGAGGAATTTGCATATGAGGATTGTTTTGTGCAGGATGGTATCCCTTCCTGTACAAAATCAATCCTGCCTGCAACACAGGTGCACTTGCACCACTGTGTATGGACCCTGGTTAGATATTCTGCTAATTGCCTGGGGAGGTGATGGTCCCCAGGGCTGCGGGAAGGGGCGTGCACCCCTTGTATTTAATATTTTAAAAAGGCTGTATGGAGGTCTCTGGGGCTGTGGGGGGAGGCCTGTCAACCTTAATGCAATTTCCTCTGTGGAGGTACGGGGGAGCCGCAGGCCCCCATGCATATATCATGAAAATCACCCTGGGAGGTGGTAGTCACTGGGCTACACTCAATATTAATGCTCCCTGGACCTGGCCCACCTGGGGCCCATTAAAAAACAAGCGTGTGACCGCAAGTTTGTTTTTCTTACTACAAATTCGCAAAGATTGTGAATCTGCAACAGTTTTTTTTTTTTAAACATACTTTTTTGCTCACCACCAGAGCTAAGGGACGAGGGTGTCTCTACCCTGGCCCCTGATTTAGGTGCGTGCTGATCGGTCTGTGTGCTTTCAGAAGGTAGGGGAATGAGGGATTTGGATTGGGACGGAGAGGTGGAGAGGGGACGGAAGATGGAGGTTGACTGGCTGCCGTCAGTATGGAGGCCAGAGCCTGAAAAGATCTCTGTAGGCCAGACATTGCACCATGAATGTCTTCTAGGAATGCATTTGTCTGCTGGAGTTGGGTTGCCAATCCCTGGATGGCATTCACAACGGCTGTCCGACCCAGAGTGATACTTCTCTGGAGGTCAATAGCCTCCTCACTGAGGGCAGTAGAGGTCACCGGGTTGGGGTGTAGGTGCCTGTGGCAAAGGAGATGCCCACCCTCTTGGGTGAGTGGGCACAGCCAACTGGGCGAGGAGTAACAGGGAGGGTGGTGAGAGAATGGGAGGTAGCAGACAAAGATGGTACAGAGGTATGCCCCGATGGATCCGATGGATCCGTCACCACTAGGGAGTGTCCATTGGAGAAAGATTACGATGATGAAGATGATGTTCCAGTCTCCCCCATGGCACTCCAGTCACCCTCCGTGCCACTGGGTTTGTCTGTGTCCAGGGTGTCTTTACCCAAGGTCCCATGGCCAGGTGCGTCCCCACTAAGCTGTGCCCTGTCTCCTTCGCTTACTGGAGATGATGCTGCAAACACAAAGAGAAACAGGGTCATCTCATGTCCATGATCACACAACAGCTCTGATTATCAAACATTACCATGATGTCCAGTAGGCCCTAGCACTCCACCTAAGTGCCCCAGACATGTATCATACAATATGCATGCATGCCATCTGAACTGTCAACAGTTGCCAACATGAAAATCAGGATCTCAGGCAACTACAAATGCATGGCTGAATTTGTGCAATCACAAGAACTGTTGAGCTAGTAGGAGACCGCATCACCCTCAAAGCTTTGCCCAATGGAGCAGACCTCAGTTACCTGTTGTCATACAATAGTAGCCCAATGCCAACTGCATTGCCACAGATCCCACACAAGGTCATGCAGACATCTTCTGGTCACATACTTAATGACCCAACAATAACAAATGATGCTGCAAAATCCCGCCTTGTTGCTGGCAAAAGTACAATAGCCTGGAGAAGGTGACATAGAAATACTCATGTCACACTGGAAGCAGGTTCACAATGCACACTTCAGCAACTGATATTTGTCCCGATAGAGTCATCCAGGTACTACTAATGTTGCTTAGATAGGCCACACATGTGGCATGGAAATGGATACTGTACACATCATGTGCAATATGTCAAGGAGAGATGTCCCCAAAATCCACAACACAATAAATCAGCAAGCCCCAGGGTTTTCACCACTAATGTTTAGCACTCCTTACAATTACATACCCTCAGTGTATCTGTAGATGCAATGAATCCCTTGGATGTTGGAGGGGCCCTGAGATTTGCAAGTACTTGTTGAAAGCCCTTAACGTGTTGCCTAATTGGAAGCTACATCATTGCCTCCAATATGGTCATGCAGACCCAGATGTCTGCCTCTGGATGAAAGCTTGTACCAAAATACATGTGATTTCAAGATAACTGTGAGTCACTCCATGATGCATGCCATCAGTCAGGTTACAACCTTACCCGTTACACATGTGCAGTGCACTTTGCTACACGCTGCCACATCAATGGCATAGAAATGCACATTGCGGCTCAAAACTCCAGGCCACCTGTCATGTCCCTCATTGCTACTACAGTCATACATGCCAAATGACATGCTATGACGCATAAGGGAATGTGTCAGCCAATAAACAATGGTGGCACACTTCTGTATGAGGCACAACATGAAATGTACCCTCATTATAAATGGCTTATTCCACACACAGATTGCATGCACATACATGTGAGGGAATACAAACATCATCCCATCAACACAGATAGATGATGCACGAAATAGCAGCTAATAAATGTTTTGCTTATGAGAAAGGGACACATGCTGACATGTAGGCACAAGGAATGTTGGCAACAATGATGGCACATAAATCATGCCAATGGACATTCCCCACTTACCAAGGGAAAGTATTGACCTGTAGCTGCACTCGGAGTACAATGTATGCTCTGTCACATGTATGGTGGCCATCTTCACATTTCAAACTATAGTGAGGCACCAGCACCCATCATACGCTGAAGACAACTAGCCTCTGGCTGGCTGATGCCAATATACTCATTTACCCAGACACATAGCTGAGGGCAGTGATCAATCACTTTCTTACCTTTGGCCTGTAACATTGAGGAGTAGTGGTCAGTTGCATATAATTTGCACATACTACAACAACAAACAGCACTTGATTGATCACTGTACACAGCCATATGTCATCCCTGGGGAGCAAGTTGTTTTTGGATTGTACACAGTTGTGTCCTCGGTCCCTGGGCCAGTAGGCAAGGCACATCAGTATACAACACATGAAATGCCTACATAAACAATCACTCATCCACTGTGTTACACATGGCTCATCCCTTATTGTCAGGGGGAGCTGTCAGAACCTAACACATTCACTTGGCAATGTGACAGGCAGGAATATGCCCTGCACTCACACCCTTGTGGCTGCTGTGCTGTCTACAAACTCCCATCAAGGTCTGGGTAGGCCAACGCTAAATGCGGGCCATTAGGGAGATCATGAGCCGACGGGCACCTGACCACATTGGAAGGACAGCCCCAGCTGGATTTCTGCAATTTTCTGGGCCCAGTATCTAAGGTGCTGCCACCTTTTCCTCCAGTGGGTGCTGCGCTGGCTGTGGACCCTCAGGGTCCCCACCTCCTGAGCAATGGCTCTCCATAGGTCCTTCTTTTGATGGGTGTTGGCCTGCATGGATGCAAAAGACAAATCAAGAGATTATATTCGCAAGTTTCATCACAGATGGTTGCGTCACAAACATGTCAGTAACATCAAATTAGGACTTTTCTATTTGTCAGTCATCCCCAAGTGTGAAACACACAAGCCAGTACTCACAGGGACAAGACTACAGACATAAATGTTTCCATCTGCAGACTAACCCACTACCCTGCTCATGGCCTGCAATGACAAAGCACGCTCACTGACATCAGGTAGCATATGCTCTAGCAACCTGTAATGTGATGTGTGTGATGTGAGCCACTATGAAACACTACACACCTATGTGTCTTCTGAAGGGGAAACTCTTTAGGTGTGAATGGACCAACACATTCACACTCTGTGAGAATGACTCACAGAATGCAGTCCCTACAGGCAAACTTGAATATTACACATGAGTAGCAATCAAGGGGCTGGCATGGTGGGTACAGGAAGTGTCTTCCTTGTCAATGTGTGGACATGTGGCCTAACAAATGCAGACTCTGCATTTAGCTTAAGCTTAAGCTGTTGACATCATCCACTTTAATGTTGAATTCTTCAGGACAATGTCTGACAAGTCCCTCCCTTCTGTGGTCTGGGGGCTGTGCCTGGGAATATGTACTTTGACTCAGTATGAGTCACACATTCTTATTTCATAAAGGTCCAGACATATGGACAATGATTGTGCTGTACAATGGAATAAAATTATTGTTGTGACCAGACACTTGTACTGATGTGTTTGTGTGTAAGAGTTGTAATCCTGAGCAGGACACTACGTACCTGTAACATATACCTCCTTGCACAAGTAGCTAGTGTCTTCATTATATGGTTGATGAAAAATAATGAAGTGAAGGTGTCAGTGATAGTGAATGAAATAATTTGAGTTGATGCTACACAATTGGGAGTCCAAACTCCAGAGTACTCCTCCCATTGGAACTGATAGGTAGATCAAGATCAGTCAGCAGAGTGAAAGTGTGGCACGCAAAGGAGTTCCTTTAGGAAAAGGTCACTTGCTGGCAGTGGTGGGTATCTTGCCATCTGCACCTCCTGGATTCTTCGCCAGATGTCCCCGCTTGTATAGTGGGGGGAATCTGCTGCTACAGAGGGAGGGATGTCTGGGTCTTGTTCCTCTGGCAGGGCCTCCCTTCCAGTGGCTGGCACCGATGAAGAAGGGCCTGGCGTTGATGTGTCAAAGGAAGGGGTAAAGTGGTATTGTGGAGCACGGCTCAGGTTGGTTTTGATGTCCCTCATCACCCCTGTTAGGGAGGCCATGTTGGTAATGTGAGCCTCACACTGTTCACGCATATCCGTATGGATGTCCTCTCTGTAGCTGCTTTATTTCCCGGAGCTCGGTCAAAACCTGGCACATCACACCTTGGGACTCCTGAAATACCCCCAAGACATGGCTGATGGTGTCCTGATGGTGTCCTGGCCAGGAGCAGCCCCAATGGCCTCACCCTGCTGGCCCACAGCATTCCTACATTGCATCCTACCCCCACGGCCCTGTGCCATTGCCACAGGGTGTCCTCTCCAACTGGGTCCCGGACCCTCATTGTTGGAAGTCTTGTGTTGCAACTCAGGATCTAGGACTGGGGGTACGAGATGATAGACACTGTGCTTGGAAAACAGGTTGCTGGGGGGAAATGGTTGCCTGTGATGTTGAGGTAACCAGGCTGGGAGGTGTTGATGTGGGCACAGCGAGACTCACTGTTGGTGTCTGTCCACAGAAGTTTGCCCAGATGGGTCTGAAACGTCCTCCACGTCCAGACATCTTCTTCACTAAGGGCTTCATCCAGGAGGGTAGTGAGAGTCTCTTCTGTGTCCTCTTTGTGCCCAGTGGCAGCTCCACCTGTCGATGTGAAAGATACAATGTTACTGGTTGTATTGTGACATCTACCTCCAACAATTTAGTGTTACACTAATCATAGACCTTGGACAAAGTTATTTTGCAGTTCATTCTGTTGTAGCAAGGAGACATGATGGTTGGTTGTATTGACCTGACATTTGTGAAGCATGCCAAGTTCATCTAAGTCAGCAGCTGATAAAATGTGCAGATCATTAGCCCTTGAAGGATGGCCTGAGGATGCCATCTTCCCACCAGTGTGGGTGAAACAGTTGCTCAGCAAGATATGTCTTTGGCCATTTTGAGGCCTGATTGATTATTATGCAGGCAGACCCAGGACTTGTAGTATATGTGACTGGAGTTGTCTTGTGGTCAGTGCATCGTGAAAATGGCTGCTGCCAATACCATTCTAATGATGTATCTTGAGGCCTTTGGGATCATTGTTTTACACATTTGGTAAAGTGTCCTTACTATCCTTAATAGTTTCATTTTGGGGTAGCTGGTCAATTTGGAGCTAGGTGGCCAGACACATCCCTGGGTTGAGCATGATCTGTATTTTGGTACCTCCCAGGTGAGTAAACTTCAATTGAGAGTTAGCAGGCAAGGGTATTTGGACAAGTGACCACTGTTCTGGTGTTTGGAGTTATTGAAACAGTGCCTCCTGGGAGTTGCAGTCCTGTTACTCTTTATACTACACACACTTGACAAATGGAATCCTTCCAGGTGAGTAAACTTCAATTGAGAGTTCATAAATAGATAGATTTGGGCAAGTTTTTGTGGTTGGAGTTAGACACACAGGAACTATTGGGTTTTGCATTCCGGTCACTCCCTCTATTTCCCACCACCATACAAATATTATCCTCCGAGATGAGTAAACTTCATTTTAGAGATAAGACACAGGGGTATTTGGGCATGAGAACACTGGGCTTGTGTTTGGAGTTGGAGAGACAGAGCCTCCTGGCTTTAGCAGTCATGTAACTCCCTTGATTTCATACACTTGATAAATGTCATCCCCACAGATGAGTACACTTCATTTGTGAGTTTTGAAAGAAGGGTATTTGGAGAACTGAACACTGAGCTGGTGTTTTGAGTTAGTGAAACAGTGCCTACTGTCCTTAGCAGTCATGTAACTTCCTGTACTACAGACACATATCATCCTCCCTGGTGAGTGCACTTCAATAGAGAGTTAAAATGCAGGGGTCTTTGAAGAAGAGAGCAATGGGCTGGTGTTTGGAGTTTGAGAAACAGTGCCTTTTTGGAGTTGCAGTAAGATCACTCTCTCTACTCCCCAAAGCTTGACAAATGGTGAGTTAACTTCATTTGGGAGTGAGTTGCCAAACAGGGGTCTTTGGACAAGAGAACACTATGCTGGTGTTTTAAGTTACAGGACTAGTGCCTGCTTGAAGTTGCAGCTATGTCAGTCCCTTTACTATACACACTATACAAATATCATCCTCCCAGGTGATGTCACTTCAATAGAGAATTGAGACACAGGGTTCTTTGGACAAGAGAACACTGTGCTGGTGTTTGGAGTTACACATACAGGGCCTCCTTGGAGTTGAAGTCATGCCACTCCCTCAAGTAAACATACTATATAAATATTATCCCCCCAGGTGAGTACACTTCATGTGTGAGTTCCCAAATAGGAGTCTCTGGAGAAGATGACACTGGACTTGTGGTTGTAGTGACAGTAAGAGAGTCTCCTGGGAGTTACAGTCATGTAACTCCCTGTATTACACACGCTATACAACGGTGTCCTCCCAGATGAGTCCACTTCAATTGAGAGTTACCAAACAATGGTATTTGGACAAGAGAACACTGGGCTTGTGGTTTGTTTTACAGACACAGGGCCTTCCTGGCCTTAGTAGTCATGCCACTCCCTCTGCTTCCCACATCTGACAAATGGTATCCTCCCAGCTGAGTAACCTTAAATTGTGAGTTGACAGGCAGTAGTCTTTAGACAAGTGACCACTATTCTGGTGTTTGGAGTTACTGAAACAGTGCCTACTATAACTTTCAATCAGGTCACTCTCTCTAGTACACACACTAGACCAATATTATCTACCCAGGTGAGTACACTTCAATTGAGAGTTCAGTAAAGGTTGTACTGTAGTATGTGACCGCTGTGCTAGTGTTTGAAGTTACAGGACCAGTGCCTGCTGGGAGTTGTGGTAATGTTGATGCCTGTACTACACACACTATACAGATGTTTTCTCCCCAGATGTGTACCCTTAAATTGATATGTACAAAACTGGGGTATTTGCATAAATGACCACTAGTCTGGTATTTGTAGTGATAGAACAGAGCCTGACAGGAGTTGGAATCATGTCAGTCCCTGTGCTACACACACTATGCACATGTCACCTCTCCAAGTGATTACACTTCAAATGTGAGTTGCACAATAGAGATCTTTAGACAGGTGAAGACTGGGCTGGTAAGTTGAGGAACAGTAAATGAGGCAAAAGGTGAGCTATGAGCCTGCATGACATCGCATTTTTGTGACATTTTAGTGTTGTGACTTACCAGACTCCACTCCCCCAGATATTCCTGTCAAGCCCTCAGGATGCAGGATGGCCACGACCTTCTCCTACCAAGGAAATAGATGTGATGGGGCACTGGGAGGGCCACTGCCAGTCTTCTTGGCCAGCAGCTGGGGCCTTGGGACAAAGGAACAGACCTTACCCCTGACATCGTTCCACCTCTCCCTAATGTCCTCACTTGTGCGCAGGGTGGTGCCTTCAGGACTGACTCTGTCGACGATCCTGTCTCACGTTTTCACTTTCCTACTGAGAGGAATATGCTAGACTTGTGCTCTAAACAACTGTGGCTCTACTCTTATGATTTCATCCACCGTGACTCTTAACTCATCTTCTGAGAAATGGGGATTCTTTTAATTGTGCCGTGGTGGAAAAAAAAATAGGTGACAGAAACTTACTGAAGAGGGTAAGTGCAAAAGGGTGTGACTGGGCAAATGTGTGCGCAGGGTGTTGTATGAGATGATGAAAAAAGTGGTGCCTAGTATCTCTACTGTGTGGTAAATAATTTGCTCTGACTTATGTGTGTTGCAGTGTAAATGCAAAGGACTGTGGTGTGTGAAAGGGGTGTGTTTTACCATGTCCTTTGCAGGTGTGTCCAGTGTGGCAACGTGTGTCAGCTGTGTTATTTTCAAATTTATTAAATGTGCTGTTGTGTATTACTTTGCTGACCGCCATGGGAGTCCATCATGGCGACCGTGTGCTCGTAAGTAGTTGGTCGCATTGCTGTCAGCGCTCAAGGTCACACCACCTTTTTCAAGGCCTTAGCACCATTGGCGGTCCGCCTTTTTTGGTTGGCGGTCCTGCCTGTGTGACTCGTAATAGGGAGGTCTGACAGACCACCAACATAGTGGTCTTTTCAGGACCGCCCGCATGGCGATCTAGTGGTCTGACTGTCAAACTCGTAATGAGGCCCTCATTTTTTACTTTCAACAGAAAAGGAACCACCTGCTCCAAATTAAAACAACCCCAATGAAAAAAGGTGCAAAACAGTGTGAAACATCTAAAAAGAACAAACATGTAAATATTAAAAAAAGAAGTAGTTGAATAATTTTAATGTAAATAACAAGTGTATGAATTTTACAAATCTTTATTTGTTTATTCTATTAGTCTACTTTCAGATTCAAGGACACAGCAAGCCACATATATAATAACCCAGAACGGCAAGCAATTACTAAGTCCCATGGGTTAAACCTACAACCAAGAAAGTGCATTGACAAAATATGTAAATTGGAAATGTACCAAATATTATTCTAATGTGTCCCAGGGGAGGATAACTACAAAAGATGATGTAAAAGAACATAACTAACCACCAAATGTGATGGAAATAGAAGTAAGGGAGCTATTGCAGGATATAAGAGAGGCGTGCACTAGGCCCGAGGAACCCACAACCTAAATTCTAAAGGATATACTGCTTAAGTGCCCTAAGCACATCACAGGAAACTACCATCTATCCCCACTTTAAAACATTTAATTGCACAAACTAAAACATACACCGCACATCACAGGGCAACAACCATCTATGCCCACTTTAAAATGTTTATTGAACGAAAAAGGCCACCAGTGATACTCTTCCTGCCCCTAGAAGATACCAACATATAGAAATACCTGACCATTTAACAATGATATGTAATGAGGAATCGTTCCTTTTATACAACAATATGAACAATGAGAAACAAATCCTAATGTTGTCTACAGGAAATAACTTACTAAAACTAATCCATTGTGAAACCTGGGTGATGGATGAGACCTTCAAAATATGTCCCAAACCATTCTCTCAGATTCACACCCTACATGATGAATATCAAAACACAAATATCCCTTTTTACATATATGCCCTACTACCAAATAAACAAAGCAGCACTTCCTAGAAACTCTTAAACTATAAAATCAATAACTACTATCCACAAAAAATAATCATTGTCTTTGAAAAAGCAATGTCATATACATTTTTAAAAATGTACTCCTGCATAGCCATACCAGGATGTTACTGTCATTTCAATTAAAGCATGTGGAGACTCCTCCAACAATCTGCACTGAGTGTATACTATTCTACAAACAACCAATTCACCTTTAAAATAAAAAACAAATCATACCACTAGCCCATGTCCCTGTCAAAGAGGTAGCTAACCATTACAATTTACTAATAGAAAGTCCCTTCTACCAACAAAACAAAGACAAACTAAGCCCCTAATGGATTATTTCAAAGAGACTTGTGTTGGCAGACTGCACAGTCTGGACACAGATGCCAACCCAAATTCAAATACCTTGGTATTATGTCTATGACAACACCTTGGCACAGGAAGCCAAAACAAACAACAAATGATAAACATAACATTTTATTATATCAATCTAAACATTGCATTAAACTCCAATATTAAATAAGAGTGAGATAATAGAATATAAAAATTATTTACATCAAACACGTAAAGCTGACCAACCAAAAAGCTCAAAGAACATACTCAGTCCATCATGTAAAATAAATACAAAACTTATACCATACATTTGCAAATACGAACCATGTAAGATTTACGCAAACAATAAAATATAACATTTCTCACCCAGGAAATCAAATAAATATAACTTATTGTTCAGTAGCTGCAGATGATCTTCTATATCCACATCGTCAAAAATATTAAGCCCAAAAAAAAGGGAAATATATTTCCCAAAAAGCTCCCCCAAAAATCCAAAAATTAAACCAATTCAATGGACATCCCTTGAAGCAATCCAAAGTATGAAGGAATCATTAAAAACTCGAAAAAGTGTTCAAAAAGATAAATCCTCCAGGAAACCCAAAAAAAGGAATTCAAATCTAAAAATATTGGTTCAACATAAACCAAAAGTGATTCCCTGTACAAAACGATAACTTCCAAAGCCTATAGGAGATGTCTGTTGATAAAACCTGTGAAGTAAACAAGAAAACCCACCTGCAAAATACAAAACAGTCCCCAAAACACATGTACATTACACTGAATCGTCACACAATACGTAACATGACATAATCTGATAGAGCATAATGAAACATTAGTGAACCAGTCTATGAAAACCCTAAATTAGACACTAGTGAAAAACACTACTTTCAATGCAGCCAGATGTACCAAAAACTCACAAAGAAGACTGTAAGTAGCCTCTAGACCCCCTCACACCCAATCCGGAAAACCCTTAAAAAAACTTTAAAAGGACTTTCCTACTGTGACGGACTGCAGCACCTTACTATGACCTCGATCCTGGAAAATAGACTAAAAATGACTCAACTAGAGTACAAAATAGAAGGGAGCAGTAGAAAAAAAAGGCCACTGAATAAAACTTCCAAAAACAGACTATCTCCGGATAAAAGAAAATGGGAACACATTTGAAATTGATGAACTAATGTATTTAAAAAAATGTTTAAAAATATGAAGCATGTCAACAAATGTAATAAAAAAATATACAAAAGTAAAATATACATTTAATAATATTATAAAATATGTACAATACTTTAATACGTACTAAAATTAATGTTAGGCGGATGTTAGAATTATGAATCTATAGCAATGTAATAAAAGTTGAAAAGGTCAAAGGATGGAAAAAATGCAAAATGTACATTATGCAATACATTTCTAAATATAATTTATATTTTTATATAATAGTACAATTGTATTCAACTGTTGTATTTACTTCTATATAAATGTTTATTTTTATTTTGTTTTAAACCCTTCGCTGCCAGGCCTGTTCCCCTCCTGTTCCAAGCCTTTTTTGGCTATTTGGGGCAGTTTGCGCTTAGGCCCTCATAACGTTTTGTCCACATAAGCTTTCCATGCCAAATGTGCGTCCTTTTTTTCCCCAACATCCTAGGGATTCTAGGGGTACCCAGAGTTTGTGGGTTCCCCTGGAGGAGACCAAGAAATTAGCCAAAATACAGCTTAAAGGTTTTTTTTTTAAATGGGAAAAAAGGGCTGCAGAAGAAGGCTTGTGGTTTTTTCCCTGAACATGGCATTAACAAAGGGTTTGTGGTGCTTATACACCATTTTCACAGCTTTCAGGAACAGGCAGACTTGAATCAGAAAACCACATTTTGCAACACAATTTTGGCATTTTACTGGGACATACCCCATTTTTACTTTTTTTTGTGCTTTGAGCCTCCTTCCAGTTAGTGACAGAAATGGGTGTGAACCCAATGCTGGATCCCGGAAAGCTAAACATTTTTTAAAAATAAACAAAATTTGGAATTCAGCAAGGGATCATTTGTGTAGATCCTACTAGGTCTTCCTACAAAAAATAACAGCTGAAATAAAAAAATATTGAAATTGAGGTGAAAAAAACAGCCATTTATCTCCAGGTTTTACTCTGTAACTTTTTGCGATGTCAGATTTTTTAAATCAATATACCGTTACGTCTGCTGGACTCTTATGGTTGTGGGCATATAGGGCTTGTAGTATCATCAAGAACCCTGTGGGTAGGCCTAGTGCCTGCGAAAGGAAATGCCCCAAAACACTATCTGGACACATCAAAATTATCAAATACAAAACTACCTGTTTTTGCGGGTGGGACTACGTTTTTGGTTTTGGGCTCAGCAGCCATCTAGGGAAACCTACCAAACCCAGACATTTCTGAAAACTAGACACCCGAGGGAGTCCAGGGAGGTGTGACTTGCGTGGATCCCCCAATGTTTTTTCACCCAGAATCCTCAGCAAACCTCAAATTTAGCTAAACAAAAATCACATTTTTCCCACATTTCTGTGTGGAATCACAGCACCAGGACATATTTCCTACCACCCACGTTCCCCTCAGTCTCCTGTTAAAAATGATACCTCACTTGTGTAGGTCGGCCAAGTGCCTGTGACAGGGAAGAGCCAAAAACATGTTGAAATTAAGGGGCAACTAAAGCGGGTCCAAAAAGGCAGTTTGAAAAAAACATTTTTAGGCTGACAAGTGCAGCAGAATTTTTATCCGTATAGATGAGACGATGCTGAGTGGTAGGAATTTTGTGGATTCCTGCAGATTCAGGAAGGTTCCATCATAAAAATGTGGGAAAAATGTGTGATTTCCAGCAAAGTTGGGGGTTTGCAGGGCATTTTGGCTAAGAAATTGGTGTAGGGTTCATGTGAAGCACACCACCCTGGAATTAACCAGATGTTTAGTTTTCAGATGTGACTAGGTCTTGTCGATTTTTCTACATGGCAGCTTCCCAAAGTCCAAAAACTGCAGCCCTCACCATTCCAAGTGGGACGTTTTTGAGAGTTACCAAGCTCTCATGGCCCAAATGTAAAACCAAAACCCAAAATAATCAAATGTCCTCTTGCTTGCCGTGGGATAAGATGTTTTAGTGTGCTGGGGGAAAGCTGAAAGACTGTTACCCCCTTCAGTTGGGGTGAGAGCATAACCAGACCCATACTGGTTGGTAGCCACCACCCCACAAATATATATATTTTTTAATTCCCTGGCATCTAGTAGACTTTCTTCCCCCGGCGTATGGATCAGGGGTAATGGCCCCATCTGCCCACTGTTGGGCAGAACAGCTTTGTCCCCATTTATTTGGGGTGAGGGTATGGCCATACCCCCAACCTCTTATTTTGAAAAAGAAATCTTCCCTGGTGGGCTTTCTGCGCCCCTTGGGGGCTGATGGGCCTTCTAAAAATAGACCGATGTGCCCCCAAGGGGGGCAGATATGGCCAACAGTAATGTGCCCCCATGGAGAGCGACCCTTGGCCAAGGGACTGCCCCCCCAAACAAAAAAAATGCATACAAACACACACCAATCTCTGGTGCCTAAGTGGTTTCTGCCCCACTTGGGGGCAGATTGGCCTAACAAAAATAGGCCGATCTCCCCCCAAGGGGGCAGAAACGGCCTAAATACAGTTTGCCCCCCAGGGGAGTGTCCCTTGCCTAAGGGGTCACTCCCCATACATAAAAACATAAAGTAAATAAAAAATATATATATATATCCCTGGTGTCTAGAAGTTTCTGCCCCCGGGGGCAGATCTGCCTAATTATATCACGCTGATACGCCTCCGGGGGGCAGAAAAGGCCTACAAATATTTTGCCCCCCTGGGAAGCGCCCTTGCCCAAGGGGCCGCTCCCCTTATGTGTAAGTATAAAAAAAAAAAAGAAATTCCCTGGTGTCCAGTGGTTTCTGCCCCCAGAGGGGTCAGAAATGGCCTAAAAATATTTTGGCCCCCTGGGGAGCGACCCTTGCCTAAGGGGTCGCTCCCCACATATAAAAAAAAAAAAAAAATATCCCTGGTGTCTAGGGGATTTCTGCCCCCAGGGGGGCAAAAATGGCCTAAAAATAATTTGGCCCCCTGGGGAGCAGCCTATGCCCAAAGGAGCCGCTCCCCTTATGCGTAAGTATAATAAAAAACAAATTCCTGTTGTCTAGTGGTTTCTTCCCCCCCTGGGGGCAGAAATGGCCTAAAAATTATTTGGCCTCCTGGGGTGCAATCCTTACCCAAGGTGTCACTCCCCATAAATAAAAGAAAAAAAATAACCCCAATTTTTTTTTTAACCCTGGTGTCTAGGGGTTTTCTGCCCCCGGGCATGCTTCCAGCGCAATGGGAGGTGACCTCTGATGAGTGATTGTGTGCTGACGTCACTGGGAGGGTTAGGTGGAGTTGAGGGTGGAAGGGGAAGGGATTCTCTGTCCAGCCAGCCATTATGTCCCTCCGAGCTCCGGTGCCGGACATAATGGTTATGTCCTCGGCACAGGAGCACTGTGCTGCGGGACGTAACCATTACGTCCCCTGCACAGAACTGTTAAAAAATGTAAAAATATAAATAAAACTTTAAGAACATATATACATTTAGAGAAATGTGCTAGTTGTCTTCTATAAACATCTTTAATAATATTATTCTTTACAAACATGCAACTATTTGATATGACATTTCTAAACACCTACATTACTAATTAACTAACACAAATTAATTCAACTACAGACAAAGCAATTTAAACAAATTATTTCACACAAAAATGATAAAGAACTGTACAATCAGACTGCAACATAAACCATTTTTAAGAAAGTGTTATACACTAAAGGGGTGACATTTACTATTCCCACTCCAATCTATACCGATTTGAGGAAAGTGTTGGACACTAAATGAGTGACATGTGACATTTACTATTTCCACTTCACTTCACATGGCCCTTAGTTCACATACTAAGGGCCTCATTACGAGTCTGGCAGTCTTAAGACCACCAGAATCGCAGTGGTGGTTGGACATTCGCACTACTGATGGTCCGACCGCCAGATTACTATCCTGGTGGTTGGACTACAGGAGACCGCAGCCACTGCCAGGAACATGGTTTCTTATGCAGTTGTGGCAGTCAGAGTCATAGTCAGTCAAGGGGGCACTGAGTTAAGTACCACTGTAATTATCACAAGTCCCCTTTCGCCAGCCTTTTCATGGAGGGTCTCAGTCATTGAAAGGCTGCCGGAAAGGCAGTGCTGGGGGCCATGGGGGTCCCTGTACTGCTCACAACTGTGTTGTGGGGAGTGCAGGGGTCCCCCTCCCCAGCACCCTCAGAATGATGCTCACTGTCTATGGCAGACAGGGTGCATTCCGAGGGTGCTGGGGGCCCCCTCCGTGTGATGACAGTGGCCTCGGCTCCTCTTCGAAGGCTGACACCAGGTATAAATATTGAACTCTCATACCAACTCTTCAGTGCATTCCAAGACCTGCTGCTTGATACTTGCCTTGTGCCCTCAGAGGACTGCCCGCTGCTTAAGGCATGCCTTAATGCTTGATCCCAGGAATACCAGAGAGACTCCAATGGCTAGTTGGATGGCTTCCTGTGTAAGCCACAGGGACATACCAAGTTCCATAATTCTTGAGCCCCGCACCTGACCTTTGCCTGGATTGAGTCCTGACCATCTCAGTGGTGCACAACCAGTCTTGGACCTACCTGCTCGCAAATCCGCCAAAGGTGCATTGCCAGTCCGCCAGACTTTGTGGTAGCTCCCGTTACGTTTTTCTCTGCAGCAGCAAATCCTGTTCAGCAGGATCTCTGTGTAAACTTATTCAGCCTCGTGGAGCCCTCGCCTGCAGCTGGCAGCTTCGTCCCACTGGAGATTTTTTGAATTCCAAAAATGTGACAAAGTTTGAATGTATAAATATTCACTGCAACTCTGTCCAGTGGCTCATTGATGACAATGCCTCCTTGGCTGCCTTGCCCTGCTGACATTTACCTTCTCAGGAACTTTTCCTTGACATTTCTTCTAAGCCCAAAGGTAAACCGAGATCAGGTCCAATCCACCTTGTGCATCTGAACTACACTCCATCGCAGTCAGCCTTAGCTTTTGACTTTGCCAAGGTCTCACACCAGTAGATACATGTGGTTGGCATTTTGATCTTTTAGCCACTATTTTATATTTTAAAACTTTTAAAATTCATAACTCCGGTTATGCTGATTGGATTGTGTTTGTTTTGGTGTGATTTTATTTATTAAAAGTTACTTTAATTTAAATTGATGTAGGATTTTTCTTGTTCGGTGTTTTCACTTTTGTACTGTTTGTTTGTTGCATAAATACATAATACAGTGCCTCTAAGTCAAGTCTAACTAACAGTGCCTCATCTCCACCTAAGAGCAGGGATGATTGGGGCAACCGGGCGCATGACACACATGACTCCTTAGGGTAATCGTGGTCACTCAGATCTCATCCGTTTCTCTCAGTTACATTAGTCTCACATATGCAAGGACAATCAGAGGCAGAATATAGTTACGGATGATGAATTACTGCAACATTTAAGACGGGTAGCCCACATTGTTGTAGGATTTGCTGAATTATATGGCGGAGCCAACGTTTGGTCAGGCACTAGTTTTCGGGTCGTCCTGAGTATCTTTGTCTCACTACATGCAAAAGACAACTCAGTACTATACGCGGAGACGTCCGTGGTATTGAGGATTTTTTTTTCCTCCTCAGCTAAGCGGGGAGTACCTAACTAACAGTGCAGGTTGTTCAAGCTTGAACTTTAAAAGGATAATCCCCATTTGGTGTGCTTATCTCTGAACAAAATTTACCATTTACCATGACGAACGCACAATGGGTAGCAATTGCAGTAAATATGCGACCACCCCTTACTGCACATTTATTGGCAAATGGCCTAACGGCCCTGGGGGGGTCCAGTTACAATTGTTGTTGAAGCTCATGCAGCATGCAGAACAGAAATATTATATTCTTGGGTCACATTTCCAGCAGTTGATGGGACACAAATACATTTCACCACAATACACCTGCAAACATACCTGCACAACATAAAGCTTATGCTTATTTAGAAATACCTCTATCTTATCAAGACCATAATAATTGGCTTGATGGCACCTTACCACATACAATCCTACATGTTAGGTTAGGTCCTCTTAGTAATGATGGTCTTACCTGGCCTTTACTGGCTACATATACACCCCACACTGATGCAGCATCCTTGGTGGTAGCTGAGGTTCGCTGTTGATATACTGAGCTTACGGCACTATACAGATGATTAGTACAGTTTGTAATGCAAACATTAAATACAAACCCAGCATGTGCTATTCCGGTGCAACCACATGCATCAACGCATGTATTAATCCTGTGACTGTACATTCGAATATGGGTAAGGTACCCACCAAACGGGAAGAGATTCCGTTTTTATTTAGCTAGATAAAAAAATTAATGCACTGGAAGCACAAGTTCCCCATATGGTTCCTTAGGCTAAGCACAGAATATTAACTACGTGCTTGCCATATGGGATGGTTCCCACTGTAGATAACTGCAATACATGGGGCACGGTATTTGCTAAGCTCTATACTACCACACACAGTACACTGACACTTGCCAATCTTTCAGAAGTGTTAAAACAAATTCAAAATGAATACGGGGCTGCCCTCGCCCTAGACTTGGGGATGCAACTTATGGGCAACTTTACCACTGTATCTTCCATTATACTAAGTAACCTTAAGGGGGAAGCAGCAGCACTAGCAGTGCATATGCGGCTCTGAGACGTTCTTGCACAGGATCAAGAACGTGAGCTGCCAAAGACTATCGTGGGGAACTATTCTAGTATTGGTCGAGATAGTCTGGGGGCACGATCCATAAAACCACCATTTCAGGGTAAAGCTAATAAAGATTCTACCAAGGAAGCTCCTGAGGGTTCTAAAAAAACGCTAGGATAAAAAACAACAAACACCTAAAAAATAAAGGGGAGAATCTCCGCATACGGAGACCCCACAGTATAGATATAATCTCAGAAATAGAAATAATATAAAAACGCCTGACAGATATCAAAATACTGATACACGGCAATCTCGTTCCTTTCAGGACTCACTGGAAAAACCCAGTGGGAGACGTGGGTGGTTACCGCGGAGAACTGAGTACGTGAAACCGAGACAGGAATCACAATGCTCTACAGAAGTTTCTGTTCAAAAAGAAGAGAAACTTCCCCAACAAAAACCCAAATTTAAAAAGAAAAAAGTGGCAACAGTTGTGCTTCGTCATGCCACTCAGGAAGAGGGCTCTATTAAAAAACAAGACGTGGGCATTAGTTCTGCTAGACAGTGCAGCAGTGTCATGAACGCATGATGCAGTACTTTGGAGCACCACTCCTGGAGCGATTGGAGTGTGACTGGTCTCTGTCATTCAGACCAGTTTTGCGTTGTGTGCAGCCCATGTTTCGGTGCCTTTGGTGCCCTTTTGAATGCACTGAAAGTTTGTCTTTCTCCGCAGCGCTTACTTTCATTGGACGGAGATCTGTTGATGTTGTCACTGAGGGCTCATTACCAGACATGCGCATTGAGGGTGTGTTTGCTACGGGAAGGTGTTGATGAGTTGCCCTTTGTGGATTATGGAGCTCTAAACTCATTGTTGGGCTGCTCAA
The DNA here is from genome assembly GCF_031143425.1 of Pleurodeles waltl. Lineage (NCBI taxonomy): Eukaryota > Metazoa > Chordata > Amphibia > Caudata > Salamandridae > Pleurodeles > Pleurodeles waltl. Next base: position 843,616,630 of record NC_090449.1, read on the forward strand.
CACTTGTAGAGAGACATCTTGACCAACATCCTGACCAGTAGTGAGACGGATTTGGGTACTACTGTTGTTCCTCTTGGTCTACTGTGTAGGATCGACCACATGGTGTAACTTGCATTGTCGATAGGGACAAAGTGGTTTTCTTTAGAACAGGCAGCAATGATAGAAAAACAGTTCTGGTACCGTGTACCACCAAGACTTGAACCAGGGCCCGATAGGAAGGACCAAACTCTTTTTTCACAGCAACGTTTTCACGTACTAGATCCCCAATCTTTGGAACCCCGCCGGTAGATGTTATTGATACATCCTTAATTCCTAAGGAGGCAGCACTGGCAGAAGCATTGTGTCACTGAACTGTTGTAGTTCCTGCCCCTGCAAAATTTTACAAATGGCAAATGTTTGTCAATGCAACAGAAGATCAGCTCAATGAATGGGTCCAAAATGGCACATTTAATGGTTCACTTTCACATCCTGGTGGTTGGTTATTATGGCCAATAGATACTAATGGGTGTCATAAACGTTATGTAAACTCCACGGGTTTTTAGAACAAGTAGGTCTGACCCTCACTATGTGTTATCTGAACACGCAGGTATAGTGACAACATACAGTGTAGGGAAACTATGCCAGCAATGGTTGAAGAGTGCCTCACTAGATGCTGTTAGTCTCCTGTCTAACAATACTGATTTACAGGATTTCCTTATAGACCCCAGACAACAACGCAGAAAGCTCTTCCTATATGCAGTCTATAATGAAATTTGGAAGCTTTCCCAACAAGAAGCTGCTGCCCAGTTAAGGCAAATAAACCAGGAACATTTTCAGAAGGCATTAACTGTTGTAGATAATGGGATTAATACCCTGTACGACCGAATATACACCTTAAACAACATTGTTTCCTCTGCACTAGACGTAATACAGAGCAACATGTCTTCTTTACACCATGGACAGAGTCAGCTAAGATCCATTATGCAGATAGGGTGGACACTACAAACACTGAAAGCAGGTCGTGTTCTCTGGCAACACGTTAGCGTGAGGGACATATTTTCTACTTTTACTTTAACGTAACAACAACATCTAATGGCTAAGAAGGAAGCGACTTATGTCATGTTAACTATTGAACAATTGGAAAAGTTGCCTTTTACTGTTGCTGAAATACCATCTGCTGAGTGGTTAATACATGAAGTCATCTATCTACCTATTTTAACACTTTAATTCACAGTCTGCTTAAAACACATTCCAGTGGGCAGGTATGAAAGGCTAGGAGATAATTACATACACAAGGTGTGGGAGCTAGCTACCCTTATCATACAAACATCTCAGTGGCATAAAAGAGGTCTTTCTTAGCAGTAGTGAATGTGAGAGTTCTGTCAGCCATTCAATGGTTTGTAAACAGCTGTCCTTGCAACGGACGTGCAATGCTTCGGCAGCGAACTTGGCTTGTTATCTGAAGGGAGTCCCAGTCCCCTTGATTAGACCTGCATTCCAGGTGCTCTCGAATGGCAGCTATGTGCTCCTTAATAGTGAGAGCTGTTGTGGGATGCAAGCCGGATTAGTTTATGTTGTTTCGGTCCCCAAAATTGTTACATGCCTCAGGTATGTACGTTTTCCTCATGCACGACAGAGGGAAGTAACTGAGATTTGGTCCCATATCACTACTTCAAATGTGAATTTTGACAAGTTGAGCAGACTCAAGGCTTTATTGTTTCAAAAACATGTGGCGCTTACATCTGCACGCAAGACCTATGCGCTTCAGGTTGCAATGTCATCTGCAGACATCCAGTCCCTTTTAAGTACAAATTTCCGAGACACTTTGGTGAACTCATGGGTCTGATATTTAACACGTCCAGTACTACTGGGATCGCACATTTCTTTGAGGTTGTTAGTTCTGGTTTTGTTCACACCTTCTCCTCTATGTTTGGCTTAATACCTTCAGCCATCCACTCAATGTTTTCCAGCATTTTTGGGGGATTTCTGATAACTTTGGCTATAATAGGTGTCATTTTTCTCTTGCTACTTTTTCTGCGCAATGGCTGTCCCTTTACAACAAGGAGGACTGAAAGCGCTTCCACCAGTGCAGCTGTGTCGTGAATGCATGATGCAATACTTTGGAGCACCACTCCTGGAGTGATTGGAGTGTGACTGGTCTCTGTCATTCAGACCGGTTTTGCATTGTGTGCAGCCAGTGTTTCGGTGCCTTTAGTGCCCTTTTGAATTTGCACTGAAAGTTTGTCTTTCTACACGGTGCTTGCTTTCATTGAACGCTGATCTGTTGATGTTTTCACTGAGGTCTCATTACCAGACATGCACGTTGAGGGTGCATTTGCTACGGGAAGCTGTTTATGAGTTGTCCTTTGTGGATTATGCAGCTCTAAACTCATTGTTGGGCGCTCTACGGAATGCTGCTGCCTCGGCTGGAACTCAGGCTTTGGAACAAGAATGCTCCTTGGTTTTCCTTGGCGAGGAACTTCGTACTTTACCACCTGCCGAAGTGGAAGATTTCCTATCTTCAATTATTCCAGATTCAATTAGCGACTTTAAAAATGACTCTGACTTTTGAAATTGGGCTTTTCTTGACGCCACAATTAACATTTCAAATTGTCCTTTTAATACATGCTCTTGTGTGTTTTAACTTGTCATTACTGACATTCCCAGATGCATTTTAGTAACTCCTATATATTAAATTAGCCTTTGAACCAACTTTGAACTGGCAAGGGGAGGGCGTTGTGTAGCCATTTTAGCTGTAATTTTATACACAGTATTTAAGCATATTAGGCCTGTTGCTGTGCACTTTAACCTAGCTATGTTTTATTTGGCTTTGTTTTCTTATTTTAACATTAGCTTCATTTGCATGCTTGTTTTATTTTCTCTATCTAGCTGTTCTTCGCCTAGGTCAACACTGCGTTCTTAAACAAGACATTTCTCTTACTCTGTGCTTTTCTCAAGGCTTGGGTTTGTGATTGAGGGGAGGTGACGACCCTTCTCAAACAACAATCACAATCCCTGTCAGGGAGAACAACAAAAGTCACAAAATTAACCTGTGCTTAACTCTCTATTTTAGCATATTGGGCCTGCCGCTGTGCACTTTAACCTAGATATATTTTTTTCAGCTTTGTATTATTATTTGAACATTAGCTACTTTTGCGGTCTTGTTTTATTTTCTCTATCTAGCTGTTCTCCACCTAGGTCAGCACTGCGTTCTTAAACAAGACATTTCTCTCACTCTGTGCTTTTCTCAAGGCTACATTGAGATAGGTTTTCGGCAAAAGTGGTATGCTTTGTCTCCAATGTTCACATAAACATACACACTCTTACATGGGGATCCTTTCTTGGAACATTGGCTGTTTTATTATAAAAACACTACTTTGACCAATGTAAGTTAGAGGGAGATTACAGCCAGATGACCATGACTGTATGCTGATTGCTAATTGCTTCGCTGCAGCTGCTTATGTAGACTACAGGCCTCTTGCTCAGGTATGAGGGATGATGTCTTCCCAGGGGGAACCTGAAAGGCAGAATTAGAGCTTAACATGCTGTGCTCTAACATAGTTTAGGTAGGAACTATCTCCATAAAATTTAGTGACAATATGGTGGCGATATTCTTGTGTTTCACTCTCCTTGTCACAATCTTAATCTTATTGTGCTTTAGTTATTGCAATACGTGCTTTATTATCTAAGATGCAGTAACTTCAATAAAACCTTATTGAACTATATTCTTCCTCTGATTGTCCTTGCATATGTGAGACTAATGTAACTGAGAGAAATGGATGAGATCTGAGTGACCACGATTCCCCTGAGGAGTCATGTATGTCAAGTGCTGCAATGCCCTAATCATCCCTGCTCTTGGGTGGAGATGAGGCACTGCTAGTTAGCGGGAACAAACCCAGATTAGGCCGACAGGTGTCACATGGTGTGGGATCTTGCATTTATTGTAAACAGGTAAACTACTCGGCTGCCCTATTCCCTTCCTAACATGTTCATTGGCATGGAATTTGGGAACAGTGATTTGTGATCATTATGGATTTTGAGGGGCGTGGCCAGCTGTTTATGGCGGCGGACGTGAGCTCTTTAAGCTCTGCACCGTTGACCCTCCAGACCGGCTAATCCTGGTGCCCGTGGCAAAATCAACATAACACAAAACCCCTAAAAGTAGAGGCCCCGAAAGGCCCAGGAAGAAGGTCCAGACAGAGCTGATTTTGTAGCCACTGCAGCCCACGGCCATGACTCTTGCAGGATGGCACTGACCCCTTGTGGATGGTGCACCCGATGCCCGAGGACTGCTCCTGCACAAGCAAATCAGGAGGAGGTGATTCAGGGGCCTGGCAGGGTGTGGGAGGAAGACTATCTGACTCCAGATGGGGCCTGAGAGGAGCATCCCTTAGGGAGAGCAGTCGTAGCCACAAGAGACTACTGTGATGATGGCGCTGGCCCATTTATTAGCCGAGCACCCAACGAAGAGAAGCACGCCTCACACCAGCATGAAAGGCAGCGGCACGGAGGCACAGTAGGGCATGGACGAGTGATCTACTGGGCCCCAGTTGGCACCCGAGGTGCAGAGAACCTTGTGGTGAGCATCAGGAGGCGGCCTACGACCTGCAGAGGATCAACTACCTCTAGGAGATGCCAAGGGGGTTGCTTGAGAGAACTAGAGAGTGTGAGGTGGGACGCAATTAGTGGAGGTGGTAGCCTTGGGATTGGGGAGGCTCTCTTGGAAACTGTTAAGCTCCCCTCGACTCCTGTAGTGCAACGTGGGATAGTACCTGGTGTGCAGGGCATGGACAGAGGACAAGGTCTCAACTCAGTAGCACTGAAATAGAACTGGGAAGAGAGACAGTGATGACCATAAGCCTGGAAACACTCCCTGGATGACAGTGTGCCCTTGCTGGAGATATAGGTAGATTCCACACAGCAGGAGTGCCATGGATGGTTGGTGGGGACCCACGGCAGGTAGACAGTGAAGCTAGTCCATCAGTGATGGTATGTTAAGGTGTATTGGAGGAGGTTGTGAGTCCTGGTGAGGTGTAGGCTGAACTGCATCAGCACCAGGTTTGACAGAGGTGAGCTGGGGGGGCTTGTGCCAGCTGGGGGGGTTGCTGTCTTGCGGGGACTGGTTGACACTGTGCCCTGGGTGCCTCCCTTTGGGGGAATGAGGAGTTGGCCCAGTTTGGGGGTAGGGGCGGCACATGACTGGGCTTCGGAGGCAACCCTCTGTGTCTGGCAACCCCTGAACTTCGGACTTGGTTCATACGGACGGGAGGCACTGATTCAGGCAGCGATATATGTTATGATGTGCAATAAACCAGCGAGATAGGACTCCCAAATGGGGGTGAGGCACAACCGGGTGGTCTCCAGGGACTCTGACCAGTGTGCACCAGACTCTGGCCTGAAAGCTCACACGGCCGCAATTTGGCCACCTATTGGAGACACCAAGGGGGTGATTCTAACCCTGGCGGTCGGTGTTAAAGCGGCGGCCAACCCGCCAACAGGCTGGCGGTAAAAAATATGGAATTCTGACCCTGGCGGGAACCGCCAACACAGACAGCCACTTTAACACTCCGCCCGTCACGGCGGTACAAACAAACAGCGCGGCGGTCACCGCCACCAGTCAGGCGGCAGACAATGTACCGCCCACACTATCACAACTCACCAATCCGCCACCTTTTCCGGGGCGGGAGCACCGCCGATAAAAACACGGCGGAAACAGACTACGGACGGGAAAACGCTCACCATTACGCACTCCAGGAGGAAGGAGGACAGCATGGAACCCGAATTAAACATCCTACCTGCTCTCGTCTACCTTCTCATCTACCACGAGTACGAAGTCCGGCGCAGACGACAACGGTGAGTACTGCACCTACGACACACGGGAGGGGGGAGGACGAAAGGTTACGGGCACACACATATGCGACCCCCCCAACTATGTACACACCAATGCAGAGCAACAAGTCACAGTGACACCACCCAAACACCCCTGAAAAATGCTAGGACATAATCAAATTTGGAATAAATATTTATGTACCAAAAAGCTCCTGAAAATTATCGTACAACCATGAAAGATATTCACAAGAAAACAAATGACATACACATCAGTGTATAACTGAAGTAACAAGTCCTGCACATCCTACGAATTCATCATGTCCGTGGGCCAAACTTTTGAGAAACAAGGGCAAAGCCCACACAGGAGACCTGAGTCCTTTGGAGAGAACACTGCAGGGGCATCAGATGTAAAAACTACAGGCACCTCAGGGGGAAGGGAAGGGGGGGGCACCACAGCCACATGAGTCCACGACGACAGATCCACGAGGAGCCACCATGCCCACTGTACCATCCTGGGGAGTGCAAAGCCACAGTCTCTCAATGTCTCTACAGTGGGTGGGCTGCCCACTGTACCATCCTGGGGAGTGCAAAGCCACAGTCTCTCAATGTCTCTACAGTGGGTGGGCTGCCCACTGTACCATCCTGGGGAGTGCAAAGCCACAGTCCATCAGGTGGATGACAGTCTCCACTGGTCAAGGAGGAGGCATGGTGGGCACAGTGAACCATAAACAGTGATTGAGACGGCGGTGCCCAGCGGAGCGGTGCTTGACAGGAAGGGCCCATCGGAGCGGTGCTTGAGACGGCGGGGCCCAGCGGAGCGGTGCTTGAGATGACGGGCCCAGCGGAGCGGTGCCTGAGATGAAGGGCCCAACGGAGCGGTGCTTGACAGGAAGGGCCCAGCGGAGCGGTGCTTGAGAAGAAGGGCCCAGCGGAGCGGTGCTTGAGATGAAGGGCCCAGCGGAGCGGTGCTTGAGAAGAAGGGCCCAGCGGAGCGGTGCTTGACAGGAAGGGCCCAGCGGAGCGGTGCTTGAGACGGCGGGGCCCAGCAGAGCGGTGCTTGAGAAGAAGGGCCCAGCGGAGCGGTGCTTGACAGGAAGGGCCCAGCGGAGCGGTGCTTGAGATGGCGGGGCCCAGCGGAGCGGTGCTTGAGAAGAAGGGCCCAGCGGAGCGGTGCTTGAGACAGCGGGGCCCAGCGGAGCGGTGCTTGAGAAGAAGGGCCCAGTGGAGCGGTGCTTGAGAAGAAGGGCCCAGCGGAGCGGTGCTTGAGATGAAGGGCCCAGCGGAGCGGTGCTTGAGATGAAGGGCCCAGCGGAGCGGTGCTTGAGAAGAAGGGCCCAGCGTAGCGGTGCTTGAGATGAAGGGCCCAGCGGAGCGGTGCTTGAGATGAAGGGCCCAGCGGAGCGGTGCTTGAGATGAAGGGCCCAGCGGAGCGGTGCTTGAGAAGAAGGGCCCAGCGGAGCGGTGCTTGACAGGAAGGGCCCAGCGGAGCGGTGCTTGAGACGGCGGGGCCCAGCGGAGCGGTGCTTGAGAAGAAGGGCCCAGCGGAGCGGTGCTTGAGAAGAAGGGCCCAGCGGAGCGGTGCTTGACAGGAAGGGCCCAGCGGAGCGGTGCTTGAGACGGCGGGGCCCAGCGGAGCGGTGCTTGAGAAGAAGGGCCCAGCGGAGCGGTGCCTGAGACGGCGGGGCCCTCTTCAGCGGTGCCTATCCTCACGGCGGGCCCTGTTCAGCGGTGCTCTTCTCCACGGCGGGCCCTGTTCAGCGGTGCTCTTCTCCACGGCGGGCCCTGTTCAGCGGTGCTCTTCTGTACCGCGGGCCCTGTTCAGCGGTGCTCTTCTCCACGGCGGGCCCTGTTCAGCGGTGCTCTTCTCCACGGCGGGCCCTGTTCAGCGGTGCCTATCTTCACGGCGGGGCCCTGTTCAGCGGTGCTCTTCTGCACCGCGGGCCCTGTTCAGCGGTGCTCTTCTCCACGGCGGGCCCTGTTCAGCAGTGCTCTTCTCCACGGCGGGCCCTGTTCAGCGGTGCTCTTCTGCACCGCGGGCCCTGTTCAGTGGTGCTCTTCTCCACGGCGGGCCCTGTTCAGCGGTGCTCTTCTCCACGGCGGGCCCTGTTCAGCGGTGCCTATCTTCACGGCGGGGCCCAGTTCAGCGGTGCTCTTCTGCACCGCGGGCCCTGTTCAGCGGTGCTCTTCTCCACGGCGGGCCCTGTTCAGCGGTGCTCTTCTCCACGGCGGGCCCTGTTCAGCGGTGCCTATCTTCACGGCGGGGCCCTGTTCAGCGGTGCTCTTCTGCACCGCGGGCCCTGTTCAGCGGTGCTCTTCTCCACGGCGGGCCCTGTTCAGCGGTGCTCTTCTCCACGGCGGGCCCTGTTCAGCGGTGCTCTTCTGCACCGCGGGCCCTGTTCAGCGGTGCTCTTCTCCACGGCGGGCCCTGTTCAGCGGTGCTCTTCTCCACGGCGGGCCCTGTTCAGCGGTGCTCTTCTCCACGGCGGGCCCTGTTCAGCGGTGCCTATCTTCACGGCATGGCCCTGTTCAGCGGTGCTCTTCTGCACCGCGGGCCCTGTTCAGCGGTGCTCTTCTCCACGGCGGGCCCTGTTCAGCGGTGCTCTTCTCCACGGCGGGCCCTGTTCAGCGGTGCTCTTCTGCACCGCGGGCCCTGTTCAGCGGTGCTCTTCTCCACGGCGGGCCCTGTTCCTGTTCAGCGGTGCTCTTCAGCACCGCGGGCCCTGTTCAGCGGTGCTCTTCTCCACTGCGGGCCCTGTTCAGCGGTGCTCTTCTCCACGGCGGGCCCTGTTCAGCGGTGCTCTTCTCCACGGCGGGCCCTGTTCAGCGGTGCTCTTCTCCACGGCGGGCCCTGTTCAGCGGTGCTCTTCTGCACCGCCGGCCCTGTTCAGCGGTGCTCTTCTCCACGGCGGGCCCTGTTCCTGTTCAGCGGTGCTCTTCAGCACCGCGGGCCCTGTTCAGCGGTGCTCTTCTCCACGGCGGGCCCTGTTCAGCGGTGCTCTTCTCCACGGCGGGCCCTGTTCAGCGGTGCTCTTCTCCACGGCGGGCCCTGTTCAGCGGTGCCTATCTTCACGGCGGGGCCCTGTTCAGCGGTGCTCTTCTGCACCGCGGGCCCTGTTCAGCGGTGCTCTTCTCCACGGCGGGCCCTGTTCAGCGGTGCTCTTCTCCACGGCGGGCCCTGTTCAGTGGTGCTCTTCTGCACCGCAGGCCCTGTTCAGCGGTGCTCATCCAGCAGGTCAAGGGAGCCAGACCTGGCCTGGACTCCATGCTCAGTCGCCCTCGGACCGTGACGTTTCTGGACCCTTCGGGGACGGACTCCTGGCCTCCTTAGTGTCCTCCTTCCCAGCTGGGATGTGACATGTGGGGTCCACCTTCTCCGCGCTCCTGCTGCCCTTCCGCTCCTTTGATGGGGCTCTCGGGCTCTTGCCTCCCCTAGATGGTGTGGGTGGTGAAGTGGCCGGACATTGCTCCTTGGGGGCAGCCCTGTCGGTCCTCGCACGGCGGCCCTTGTTTTTGCGGGTCCTCTTGCCGGGGGGGGGCTGGACGTGTCCTTGCTACTGCTCGATGTGTCACTGCTGGCAAAGGGTGGGCTCCAGAACCCATGCACAACAGTGACACCCGAAGCTGGGCTGGTGGTGGCTGCGGTGCTCTTGGGGCTCTTTGCAGATGGAGGGGGGAGCTCATCGGAGGGAAAGAGGTCAAGATTAGCCAGGAAAAGTTTTTTAGGGCCAAGGTAAAGGGTAGGAGAAGTGGAGATGGAAGTGGAGGAAGAGGAGGTGGTTGTAGGAGAGTCAGGTGTGCTGTCATTGGGTGAAGGTGCTGGTGCTGTAGGCTGTCGTGAGGTGGATGTCTGTTGGGTGGGTGGCTGCCTGCGTTTGTGTGTCTTGGAAGAGGGGGTGACAGACACAGTGGGAGAGGACACAGGGGACGTGTAAATGGCAGTGGGGGTGGTGACTGCACGAGTGTGGACTGTACTGGAGGGTGAGGTGGTGATGGAAGCACTGGCTGATGTTGGGGTGCATGCAGGTGTGAGTGTAGACGTCACAGGGAGGGAGGAGGGAGACGAGGAGGAGGGGGACACAGAGGTGGTTGTGACTGTTGGAATGTCTGCATCTGGGTGTTGCTTGGGTGAGTGTTTGTGGGATCTGTGGTGCTTGTGTTTGGATGAGCTGCTCTTGGGTGTTGAGGTGTGTGCAGGCTGGTCTGATGGTGTGGATGGGATAGGCTGAGGAACAGGAGACAGAGAAAGGCTGGAGGCAGTCAGAAGAGGGAGGCTGGAAACAGGGACAATGGCTGCCGTCAGTGCTGAGGCCAGAGCAGTGAACGCTCGTTGATGGGCAGCCTGACCCGAATGAATGCCCTCCAGGTACGCATTGCTCTGTTGCACCTCCCTTTGCACCCCCTGGATGGCATTCAAAAGGGTCGTCTGCCCAACAATGAGCGTCCTCACCAGGTCAAGGAGGGCAGCAGGGGCAACAGGGGCAGGGGCTGAGGTGCCTGGGGCGAAGGAGACGCGCGCCTTCCTGGGTGAGCGGGCACGGAGCGTAGGCTGAGGGGCTGCTGGGAGGGCGGTGCTGGTGCGCTGGGTGGCGCCTGTACCTGTAGAGGCGGGGGGCCCGGATGTTGCCGCCACCGCTAGGGAGCTCCCATCCGAGGACGTGTCGCTGTCGCTGCTCTCACCAGCGGTCCCCGTCGTGGTGCTCCCCTCGCCCTCCGGATCACTGGTGCCCTCGGTGTCTGTTCCTGGGCCCACCGGGGCCTTGTGTCCTGCAGCTCCCTCGTGCACCGATGCCAAATCTCTTCCGCCTGATGATGCTAATGCACACATGCACAAGAAGATGAAGAGAAAGGGTGGGGGGAGAAAAAAGAAGACCAGGTTGAGTGCATGCAATGTCAACACCGTTGGCGGAGAGGACAGACACAGGAGCCTAATGCACTAAGCCGCGCATTCGGGGTACACTACTCAGTACTACTGACTAGGACAACAGGCCAAGAGACGTCAAACGCGCACATGGGAGATGCTGGACCTTCAATGGCTGTACTTGTCACCCTACAGAGGTGGGGGCCGGGGGCACAGGGCCATGCCTAAGGGAGAGGACTACACTACAGAAAGCGCCCTGGCCTAATGTCACCCACAGCCCTCCTCCCCCACCCAGACGCCTCCACTGCGCAGAAAGATAGGAGAATGTGCTGATACTCACCCCCTTGTGTCTGCTGTGATGTCTTAAGGCGCCCATCCAATTCAGGGTAGGCCACCGCCAGGATCCGGGACATCAGGGGGGTCATGGTGCGACTGGCACCCCTCCTAGGTTGGGAGGCCATCCCCAGCAGTGTTTCTGCGGTCTTCCTTGTTCCGCAGCGGATGTCCTCCCACCTCTTGCGGCAGTGGGTGCCCCGTCTGTTGTGGACCCCCAAGTTCCGGACTTCCTTGGCGATGGCACACCAAATCTCGATCTTCTGATGGGCGCTGACCTATTTGACATGTACAGGGTGGAAAGGAGGAAATCATCAATGACCTGCATGTTAGATGTGATTGGACCCCCCCACCAACTTTGCCATATGGCACATGCTCTCATCTGTCGGGCGTTGCACTCCTCATTCGCCCCCCACCCCACCAACTTACATCCACCCCAATCCACACAGGCATAGCCCATTCCATGTGCACCCGGTGTACTCACTTGTTGGTCTGGAGGACCGTAGAGTAGCGCATACTGGGGGAGGACCCCATCCACGAGCTTCTCCAACTCTTCAGACGTGAAGGCAGGGGCCCTTTCCCCAGTCGCAGCAGCCATTGTATCTTCCAGACCGAGGTCACAGCAGCACTTGCAGTATAGGTCCTCTCCTGTGGATGATCAGGTCTCGAGTGATTAATCAGATAGAAAATGGCGGTCACGCCCGCGGCGGTGCGTACCGCGGCGGTGCGTACCGCGACCGCCGGCGCACATCGTCATTGGCTCCTGAAACCCATAGGGTTCAATGTTAACCAATGCGGCTTTGCGCCGCGGTCTTCGACCGCCTACCGCCACGGTGTGCCCCGCCAGCGCATTGACCTCACATCCCATTGTCCCACTTCACAGGTCAGGCAACCGCCATTTCAAGGGCCTACATGGCTTAATTTTGACTGCGACACACAGGCCTAGGCCTTGCATTGCCACACATACACGCCTTTCAACCCATTGCCATTCTTTAACTGTGCAAGCTGTCTGAACGTACCTGTGGTTTGCCTGACTCTGTGCTCCATGTTGTCCTTCCTAGGCACCGTCCGCTGGGACTTGCGAGGAGAAGGACGAATCCTCGCGTGTACCGACCGCTGGTGGACCTGTCGACAATGGAAGAACGCCATATAATACTTCGATACAGACTTGACCGTGCCACTATCCATGAACTGTGTGCCCAGCTGGAGCCAGCCCTGATGTCCCCCATCCGCCAACCCACAGGGATTCCCCCTCTGGTGCAGGTTTTGTCAGTCCTCCATTTTTTGGCAACTGGGTCATTCCAGACCACAGTGGCCATGTCATCTGGAATGTCTCAGCCTATGTTTTCAAAGATTTTGAGCAGAGTGTTGTCTGCCCTGATGAAACTCATGCGGAGCTACATAATTTTCCCAGAGGAGGGTGACTTGCCTACAGTGAAGGGTGATTTCTATGCCCTGGGACATATCCCCAACATCATTGGTGCCATTGATGGGACCCATGTGGCTTTGGTACCCCCAAAAGACGATGAGCAGGTGTACAGAAACAGAAAAAGTTATCATTCGATGAATGTCCAGGTGGTCTGTTTGGCTGACCAGTACATCTCCCATGTAAATGCCAAGTTCCCAGGGTCAGTGCATGACGCGTATGTGATGCGAAATAGCAGCATCCCCTATGTGATGGAGCAGCTACAGAGACAACGTGTGTGGCTAATAGGTGACTCTGGTTACCCCAACCTGCCTTGGCTACTGACCCCAGTGAGGAATCCCCGGACCAGGGCAGAGGAACGGTACAATGAGGCCCATGGGCGAACTCGGAGGATCATCGAAAGGACCTTTGGCCTCCTGAAGGCCAGGTTTAGGTGCCTGCATATGACTGGGGGATCCCTGATGAACTCACCAAAGAAGGTGTGCCACATCATCGTGGCCTGCTGTATGCTTCACAATCTGGCATTGCGACGTCAGGTTCCTTTCCTGCAGGAGGATGGTGCAGATGGTGGTGTTGAAGCAGCTGTGGAGCCTGCGGAGAGTGAAGAGGAGGAAGACTCAGAGGACGACACAGACAACAGGGACAGAGTAATAGAACAGTATTTCCAGTAGCACACAGGTAATAATCACCCATGCCATTTTACATTTCCTGAAAGCCTCCTGCATCTCAACTTTGTCGATTTCCCCCCAGACCTATAAACATGATGTTTGATTTTCCCTTCCCTTTTCTGTGCTGTATGAGCCACTGCGTGACCTCGGCTTGGTTGGCCCATGGACTAATGCTAAGTTACCTCGGTATGTGTAATTCACAATGTTAATAATACGTAATTGATATGTAATGTGTCATACATTTGTAAATAAGACAGGCTGAGTCCTGATTGATTTCAGTGCAATGTGTGATTTATTATTAGTGCATAGATATCGGTACATGATAGTGAAACAGTGATGGGTGGGGGTGGAGTAATGTCCATGGCGGAGTCCAGTTCTCAGTCTCACAGGTGCATTGTCCATATGCCTGTGGCAGGATGGAGCAGGGGCAGTTCAAGGTTTGACAGGGTGGCAATGTGGAACAGTGGGAGGACTTCAGGGGGTATGTGATGCTGGCGGGGGACTTGACATCCTACTCTGTCGTTTTTTTTTATCTCAGGCTCCTTTTGCGGGCGGTTGTTGTTCAGCAGGAGGTGGGGTTCTGGTGGGCTGTCGTTGTGGTGGGGCCTCCTGTCCACTAGCGCCGGCGGAGGTGGTAGGCTGTTCCTGTTCCTGGCTAGTGACAGGGGCCCTGTGTGATGCCACATGGTCCCGAAACGTGTCCTCTATACGGTTCAGGGCCTGGACTATGCTCCCCATAGCGGTTGAGATGTTGCTGAGTTGGTCGCTGAACCCCATGTAGCGTTGCTCCTGCTGTGTCTGGATCTCCTGGAACCTGGCCAGTACCGTCGCCATCGTCTCTTGTGAGCGGTGGTAGGCTGCCATGATGGTGGTGAGGGCCTCTTGGAGAGTGGGTTCCCTGGGCCTCTCCTCTCCCCCCTGTCGCACAGCAGCCCTCCGAGTTGCCCTGTTTCCCTGGGCCTCTGTCCCCTGGACGGTGTGCCCACTCCCACTGCCCCCAGGTCCCTGTTGTTGTTGGGTTGGTGGGTTACCCTGGGGGCCCTGTAGTGGTAGACACACCGCTGCTTGACCTGTCCTAGAGACAGAGGCATGAGCCCGCTGGGTGGGAGCTGTGCTGTTGTTCCCAGAGGGGGTTGGGTCTGCAGTGGCCTGTGTCTGGGTGAGGGGAACCGACTGCCCAGAGGTCCCTGATGGTCCGGGCTGGTCGTCAGGTTCCAGGTCGACAGAGCTGCTGTCATCACTAGGGGCCTGTTCCGGGGGTGGGATGGACATTTCTGGTCCCTCCTGACCGGTGTGTTGTCGTTCGGGTCCTGCATGGGGTAAGAGGGTATGGTTATTGTTTCTGTGTGTGCATTAGCTTGCGTTTTATGGGTGCCCTTGTCCCCTAGTGCTGGCATTCCCTTGGGGGAGGTGTTGTGAGGGTGTTTTGTGGGGGGGGAGATGGGTATGTGCAGTGGTCATGCTTAGGTGATGGGTGTCCATAGTTTGGGGGTGGCATGCAGGGGTTGGTGTTGGGTGGGTTGTGCTGGGGAGACATTCTCAGGGAGGATGTGTGCTGGGGGGTTGGGGGTGAGGGTGGGGGTTAGCATGCTGGGGGGGGGGTGAAGTGGTTGGCCTTGTACTTACCAGAGTCCATTCCTCCGTGTACTCCAGCGAGGCCATCAGGATGCAGGATGTTTAGTACCTCTTGCTCCCATGTTGTGAATTCGGGTGGAGTGGGTGGGGGTCCCCCGCCAGTCTTCTGCACTGCGATGTTGTGTCGCGAGACCATCGAGCGCACCTTCCCCCGTAGGTCGTTCCATCGTTTGCGGATGTCCTCTCGATTTCTGGGATGCTGTCCCACCGCGTTGACCCTGTCCACGATCCGCTGCCAGAGCTCCGCCTTCCTCGCTATGGTGGTGTGCTGGACCTGTGAGCCGAAGAGCTGGGGTTCCACTCTTATGATCTCCCCCACCATGACCCAGAGTTCTTGGTCCGAAAAGCGTGGGTGCCTTTGTGGTGCCATGGGGTGGTGTGTATGAGGTGTGGGGTGGTGTATGTGATGATGTGTGTGTTGGTGTGTGGTGCTTTGTGCTTCTATGTGGTGTGTGTGATGTTGTGGTGTGCCTCTGTGTGTCTGGCTCTCTATTCTCTGATGTGTCTCTCTCTCCTTCGTCTCTGGTTTTTGTTGGTAGGGGTTTGTGGGTGATGTGGGTGTGTGTTTTATATGGTATTGGATGTGTGGGAGTGGTGTGTGTATGTGTTTCAGGTGTGTGCCTTTCAAATTGTCCAATGTGGTAGGGGTTTGTAAAGGTGTGTGTATTTTGACCGCGGCGGTGTGTACTGCCAATGGAATACCGCGGTTGAATGACCGCCGCGTGGATTTGCGGGTCATAATGGGATGGGCGTATTTCTGTTGGCGTGGTGGTGGAGGTTTGGTCTTCTCCAGTTTACCGCTGGCCGCTGATGTGGCGGACTGCAATGGAGGGCAGATTTTCGGAGGTTTTGCAGTTGTGGGTCAGAATGTCCGTGGCGGCTGACCGCGGCCGCGGCGGTATTGTGGCGGCCTTCTGACCGGCGGTAAGCGGCTTTTACCGCCGAGGTCAGAATGACCCCCCAAGAGTGCATTGGAAAATAAAAAAGAATTGGTCGCTGTGTACCTGGGACATCTCTGAGCGGACCAAAAAAATTTGGTTGACAGGGTAAGTGAGACAGAGTCCATGGTGGCCCAACTGAAGCACATCTCTGAGGGCCAAAAAAAGAAGCAGCAAACAGTAGTGAGCCTACAGGAGAGAGTGTAAGAAGTGAAAGGATGCTCCTGATGCAACAATGTGTGAGTGGTGGGCCTGCTGGAATGGGCTGAAGGTCCCAGTGCAGAACTATATATGGAGGACTGGTTGCTGAAGGTGGTAATGGAGGGCAAGGCCTCCAGACTATTAACAATAGAAAGAGCCCATAGAATGCAGGGTGGCTCCTCCATGTCTGTGACTGGGATGACATCTTACAACATGCTTGCACTCATAGACCCTGGCAGGTGGAGGATCGATCAAAATCTATCCAGTCTATATTCAAGTAGTCCAACGCCAGAGGGAGTTATTCATGTCCATGGAAAGGCAGCTACATATTCTGAGCTTAAAATGTGCGGTCCTCTTCCCAGCCAGATTGAGAATTGTGGGCTAGGACCACTCCTACTTCTTCAACACAGTGACTGAGGAGTGGGCATGGCTCAAGGCCAGAAGTGCCCTTCCCACAAACGGTGCAGAATCCCAGGAAGAAGAGCATTGGCAGACATCAAAGTCACTACATGGCCTGCACTGTAGATCAAAGGTGGCCCCAACAAAAGACCAAGTGGAGATCAAAAGGATGAAAGTAGTTGCAGGGTTACAACACGATTGCCCTCTCTCCACCAGCAACAGATGGAAGGAGCTTGCACAGTCTGAGGAGGGCTCTGGGAAAAGATGTTGAGGGAGCAGAGATGAAGGGGACATGCCAGAGGTGACTCCCATAATGGCAGATTTGTTGATATGAAGTTGAAGGTCTTGGTTTGATTCTTGGGATAGTATTACTGCATGCACACCTACTAAGGTGCACGCCTGGGAGCATTGGATGGTGGTTCATTGATGATCCAGAGGGTCACCCCCATTGCAATGATGGTAACCGTTATCAATCCATAATTGGAGATTATCCTCAAAATGGCTAAAGGTATGACAGTAGTGCGACACACATCCCAGTCATTGAGGAGGTAAGTAGTTCGAAGCCCGCAGCATGAGGTGCCTGAGCGGAGGGTGTTATGCGTTGTTTGAGTTTGTTCAAGGGCATGTGTGACATGGGGTGGGACCTGCCAGACAGAAACATGGGCATTGAATCAGACATCATATGGAAAGCACAGCACCAGAGGGCCTGAGCAGTGGCCTTACTTTGAAGATTCTCTCCTGGAATGTGAATGGTTTGGGGGTTGAACTCAAGAGAGGGGTGATGAGGAAGTTTCTGCTGAGGTAGAACCAACATGGTCCAGCTTGGGGAGACACATCTTGTGGGTAACAACTGCGGGTTCTTGGGCTGCAGTAGAGATGTTCTGGTGGCAAATGCAGATTTCTCTAGCGGCTCCGGGGAAGTGGGGATCTTGGCCCGTAGACGTCTCCCATCGGAGGTCCATAACATGTGAGCCACTGAAAATGGGTGCCAAGCTGCAATTCACACTTGGTGTTTTGGTAGAGACCTGGTGTTGAGCTCCTGGTACTTTCCCCCTGAACTGCAGCCTGAGAGCTTAGAACGTTTGGGTGTTTGAGTGGCGGAAGCCCCAGATTCACTGACTGTTATTGAAGGTGATCTAAACTTGATGTTATGGGGGGACCTAGACAGGGTTATGAAAACAGGGAAGGACCGAGGCCAGACATGCACCAGGCCAACTTTATGGAGGCCATGGGACTAGCTGATTTGTGGAGGGAGACACATCTGGGACAACACCAATACTACTACGAAGCCAACTCAATAGGCACCTTGCCTAGACCTCAGATGGGTAGATTCACTCACACAACCTTTCTTCCGTGACGGATCTCGGGCCACTCACCCCTAACCACAGTGGTTCAAATGGGCCTCCCAAGGTTGAGGAGGACTTGGGGGATGGATCAATGGCAACTCACAGATGGCACCACTAGGCAACTGGTGGTCATGGCCATAGAATGATACTTTGTGAAAAATGAGGGTTCTGTACACTCTGAGGTTGACTTGTGGGAGACCTACAAAATCATCCTTAGGGGCCAACTAATAGCACATGTAGTGGGTAAGACACAGAAGAGGGAGGAAGAGTGTCAGTTGACTGAAGAGAAACTGGCAGAGTTGGAGCGATAATATGTCACATCGTCTTTGAGGGCACTCGCATATAGCATAGAGAAGGCAAGGCAAGAATATGTGCACCTAATCCAACAGGAGGCCAGGGCCCAGTTTAAAGCCCAGGAGGGTAGGCTGCCCTGTACAAAGTAGGCAACAGAGCAGGGAAGCTTCTGGTCTGCCTGGTGAAGAGGGAAGAGGGGCAAAGGTGCGAGGTGGTGGAAGCCATATCCACGCTCAGCAGCAGTAAGACAACCTGGCCCTAACGGCTTTCCACCAGAGTTTTTTAATTGTGCAAAATACAAGGTGGTGAAACCAATGCTTAAAATGTTTTCTAGGGTGAGGGATCAGGGCGTATTGCCACCAGACCTTAGGGAGGCAGAGATTGCCTCAATCCATAAGGAGGGTAAGCCAGCTGATGACTATACCTCCTATAGTTCGATCTCACTGATTAACTTGTGTTGGAAAATGGGTTATTGGTAGGGCAGGTAGGTACCTACACCTAGCAACAAGCCACAAACCTCCACAAAAGTACAGTTAGGTCTCAGTAAATTAGTCCCAGCTCTACCCTTGGTAGCTTGGCATCGAGCGTCAAGGCTTAACTTAGGAGACAAAGTGTAAAGCATTCAAATATCACAAAACAGTAATTAAATAAAACACAGGAAACAGTTTAAAAATCCAAAACCAATTTATAAAAATAGCTTATATTTTTATCTTTAAAATGACACAAAAACGATTAAAATCGGTTCAGGGGAACCGGAGATATGAATTTTTAAAGTATTATTATTTTCTAGCGCTTAGAAACAAAAAGCGCCAATCGGGTCATCTGGTTGCACCAGGACCGGGGCAAAGTCAAATTTCAGGCCGACCGCGATGGAGCCCTGCTCGGCTACAAGTCGCGGGAGGCCTCGGTTAAAAAGTTACCTTCTGACTTAGTCTCTTTTTTGATGTTTTTCTTCCCCGGGACGAACCTGCCAGTTGGATCCGACCTCCTGGAGCCCTTGTCCGGATACGCGAAGTCGGTTTCCTCGGTGGTGATTTTTACCTTCGGACTTAGTCGTTTTTTCAAGATGAAAATCCTTCGACCGGGGTAAACCTGGATCTTGATCCGACGTCCGTGGAGCCCTTCTCGGATACGATGGCTGGAAGGTCCCGGTCAACTTTTTACGTTCGGACTTAGTCTCTTTTTCGGATGTTTTTCTTTACCGGGACGAACCACGAAGTCAGGCCGGGTCGCGGTTGAGGCAAGCCGGCTAGAATTTCCGCGTCGGGTCGGTCACTTTATGGAGCTTTTTTCCAAAATTTCTCCAATCTTTTCCAAACTTCTGGGGCTTCACCCAGATGTTCTTTTAAGGTTCTTTTGGGGTCCACAGCTCACCCCAAGGGTCCAGAAGTTCTGTGATGGTCCTTGGGAAGTGCGGACTTCAACTCCCAGAATGCACCTGGCGCAAACTCCTTTTTGGCCACTGGACAGTGGTCAGCTGGTCACTTTTTCAGGAGTTGGTGCAGGGGACTCTGGTTAGCAATTTTTCACCTGTAGCAAACAGGGAGTCCCTCCTTGAACCAGTGGAAGCCAGGCAAAGTCCTTCTTGTGGTGAAGCCCAAGTGTGCAGCTGGTGCAGTCTTTCTGAGTGCAGGGTCCAGGTGCAGGCCAGGGGTCCAGCAGGGCAGTCCTTCTTCTCCTTGTAGTTCTTTCTTCTTGAAATTTGGTGGGGATCTGAGGCGTGGGTGCAGGTCTGCCAGTTTTATCCTTGCTCCTGGGTGAAAAGCAGGGGGGCCCTGGTTCTCCAATCAGGGACAGGGTCGTCCCCCTGTGATGACCACTTCCTGGGAAGTGTGGCAAAAATCCATCCCAGAAGGCAACAGTCTCTAGAAATCCAAAATGGATGAATCTGATTTTTGGAGGAGAGATCTGGCTGAGCCCACCCACTGGTGTGGCTAAAAATCATAAACACACCCCTCTCCTGCCCTCTCCTAATCTAATCAAGGGGGTACCTAATTGTCTGGGGTTGCAGGATGTGGGGGTGTTGCTGGGTGCTCCAGATGTCCTTCTCTGCCTTTGAAGACCAGTTTGGCAGCCCTCCCCCTTCCTGCCTCACCATCTGCTGAGGGGAGATTCTCTCCCCCAAGCACATTCCTTTGTGTGAAGTCAGGCCACTTCACACCTCATTAAAGTAGCCTGGCAGAAGCTGCTGCAGGCTGGCCAATCAGAGCACAGCAGCAAAAACAATGCAGAGCTGAAATTGGCAACTTTTTAGGTAAAGTCTAAACTTTTTACCTGCACTAGTTATATTAAATCCAACAACTGGAAGTTGTGGGATTTATTATAACAATCAATTTGATACCAAATTCTTGGTATGTAACATTTAAGGAGACTTTAAAATTGTAAATAAAGTCTGCCCATTCTAGCCTATGAAGGCCATTTACTTCAATGAGGGAAAAACGAATTTGGCTGTTTTTACCTCACCAGGGCTTATAAATCTATTTTTATAAAGTCCCTGCTTATAGTTACATGGCACCCAGCCCTAGGGGCACATAGGGCACACCTTAGGGGTGACTTATATGTAAAAATAAGGTAGTTTAAGACTTTGGAAGTACCTTTAATTCCAAAGTCGAATTTGCATATAACTTTAATTTAAAAGCAGCCAGCAAGGCAGGCTTGCTTTTAAAATGACACTGGGCACCTCAGCAATGCACCTAGGTGTGCACCACCTATGCTGTGGTCCCTAAACCTACATGCCCTACCATATACTAGGGACTTATAGGTAGGTTAACTTAGCCAATTATAATTAGCCTAATTTGCATATCCATTTTACACAGAGCACAGGCCCTGGGACTGGTTAGCAGTACCCAGGGCACCATCAGAGTCAGGAAAACACCAGCATAAAGTGGAAAATGGGGGCAAAAAGTTATGGGGCCTCTGCAATCAGCCCCAGTTTCTCACACAACCCCCCCCCAGCCCACACGCCCAGGAGACTCAGCCCAACCCTGGGAGAGTCTTCCTGGCTTGTTAGGCGAGGAAGACAGTGAAGAAAACTGGCTGTCCCTTTGCAGGGCCTACTCTGCCTTATATCCTCCTGTCAGGGTCACTCCCTCTGGGTAGTGAAGCCATCCCAACAGTAAAAGGACCCAACCCAAACTGAAACTTCCCTCTAGGGGGGTCTTCCTCCTCTCTCTCTGCCAACTTGGGTAGTGAGGTGCCCACCTCCCCTACTCCTATCTTTGCTAGGGCAAGACCTAGCTTACCCAAAGAGGTCACCCAACACTTGAGCAACCCCACCATGACCAACAGGGTCAGGGGGCCTACTTTGCTATTGGCCTTGGGGTCTGCCTCCCAGGCCAAGTACAGTGCTGCCAGGAAGGCTAGCACCCAGCAGAGGCTACTGACAGCTGTCAGTACCCAGAACCACACCCTAAGCTCTCCACTGACAGGTGGCTGAGCTGCTTTAAGGGCAACTTTGGGGTCCTGGCACCCCTCTTGCTGTCTAGAGTGGGGGGCTACCACCTCCTGTGGCAGACACCCTCCTTCCACTCTCCCTTCTGTCAGTGCAGGGGCAACACCTTGCATCTGGACAGCTGCCTGACTACTCAGGACTTCCTTGGGGTCAGGTGAGGCCTCACCAGTGCCAACTCTGGGCTCCCCCCCTACTGGGGCAGAAGGCCTTTGGCTCCCTGGAACTCTCTTTAAGAGTGGCCTACCCTTCCTTTTCTTCTTTCCTTTTCTTGGGGACCCCTGTCTCCTAATTGTAGGGACTGACTCCCCAGGACTTTGGGTTGGGGGGGCGCCCTGGGCGACCACCCCATCTGTGACCAGACTCACCTCTGGGAGGTCTTTGCCCAGGATACAATCTAGGGGAAGGTCAGCACTGACTACCACCCTAATCCAGTCAAGGATACCCTCCCTCTCTAGGGGCACTATGGCTACAGGTTTGGAGGTGACCTCCCCTGTGGCTATCCTGACTTTCTTTGTCTTTCCTGGGACATACATGTCTGGGGTCACTAACCGGTCACTCACTACAGTGTGACTGGCACAGGTGTCTCTCAGGCCAGTGGTAGGGATCCCATTCACTTGAATGTGGTGGAAGTGCCTACTCCCACCCTCAGGGATCACCAGCTTACCATCTGGTCCTGTCTCCCAGCACAATGCTAGGAGGACTTCATCATCTGAGGAATCCTCCTCTATGGCTACACTGGACAGCCCAGTGCTAACCACCTTCTTTGGACAGGCTGCATCTCCTCTGAAGTGACCTGTCTGCTGACAGTCAAAGCAAGCCCTACTGTCCAAGAGCTTTTTTAACCCTGGGTCTCCCTGTCTCTGCATGTCAGAGTGGGAGTGGGATTTACTCTCCTCCTTCTTAGGGTTCTGGGGTACAGAGGGAGTCTCTGTGGTGGGCTTACCACCTCCCTCCTTAGGTTTTTGGGGACCTGTCCCCCCCTTCTTGGAGTCTCCCCCCTGGGACTTGACAACCACCCTGGTTCTCAACCACTCATCAGCTGCCTCCCCTAGCTCTCTAGGGTTGGTCAGCTTAGAGTCCACTAGATGCTGGCGTAACCTTTCTTGGATACAATTGGTCAAGATGTGCTCTCTCATGATCAGATTGTATAACCCCTCATAAGTATTAACTTTGTTGCCAATAATCCAGCCCTCCAGTGCTTTTAGTGAGGTGTCTACAAAGTCAACCCAAGACTGGGTACTGACCTTCTGGGTGTCCCTGAACTTCATTCTATATTGCTCTGGGGTCAGACCAAACTTCTTGACTAAGCACCTCTTCATACTAGGGTATGAATCTGCCTCCTCCCCCCTTAAGGTCAGAAGCCTATCCCTCCCTGAGTTGGGGACCAACTCCCACAAAAGGGAACCCCAGTATTGAGGCCTAACCCTTCTCATTTGGAGTGCCCTCTCAAAGGCCCCTAGCCACTTATCTATGTCATCCCCCTCTACATAAGCAGGAACCACCCCCTTGGGTAATCTGGGGCAAACTCCCCCACCCATGGACACCTCAGCTTCTTTATCGCTGCTTCCATCTCTTTTTTCTTTGTATGCCCACTTTTTCTTTTCTAGGGCCATCTTCTCTGCTTCCAAAGCTATGTAGGCTAGCTGGGCTTCCAGCTCTCTTTCCCTGATGGATGGGTTCTCTCCTCCTGAAAGGACCCTCTTCCTACCACTAGCTTTGGGTCTGCCCCTAGTGACTGTATCCATTGAGGACCGTTCCTCCTCTTCCTCACTTGGGGTCTGATGCCTTCCCTCCCCTGAGTGGTTAGAGTTAGCATCTTCCTCTTTTTCTTCCCCCTCTGGAGCTTCCTCTGTCTCTACCTCTTGGGCCTCAGCCCATGCTGTCAGGGATGTGATCAGGATTTGCTTCCTGAGATCAGTGGTTGCAGGCAACCTTCTTTCAACACACAACCCCCTAAGCTGGACTACTGTCAGTGTGGGTAGGCTAGCCAGATCAAGCTCCATGGTTCCCTAGTTTTGTGTCAACAAAAACTTTTTGCAAAAATTGGAAACAAGAATTTAGAAAAATTACAAAAATTCAATAATTGAAATTAATCCAAATTTAAAAATTAAAAACAATTTTTGCACTAGGACAATTTAAAGGATTTTTAAATTTGTTTTACTCAAAACTGTAACGCGATATTGAACACAAGTACAGGATCCCGTCGCTGCTTCCAATTATGTTGGAAAATGGGTTATTGGTAGGGCAGGTAGGTACCTACACCTAGCAACAAGCCACTAACCTCCACATAGGTACAGTTAGGTCTCAGTAAATTAATCCCAGCTCTACCCTTGGTAGCTTGGCATCGAGCGTCAAGGCTTAACTTAGGAGACAAAGTGTAAAGCATTCAAATATCACAAAACAGTAATTAAATAAAACACAGGAAACAGTTTAAAAATCCAAAACCAATTTATAAAAATAGCGTATATTTTTATCTTTAAAATGACACAAAAACGATTAAAATCGGTTCAGGGGAACCGGAGATATGAATTGTTAAAGTATTATTATTTTCTAGCGCTTAGAAACAAAAAGCGCCAATCGGGTCATCTGGTTGCACCAGGACCGGGGCAAAGTCAAACTTTCAGGCCGACCGCGATGGAGCCCTGCTCGGCTACAAGTCGCGGGAGGCCTCGGTTAAAAAGTTACCTTCTGACTTAGTCTCTTTTTTGATGTTTTTCTTCCCCGGGACGAACCACGAAGTCAGGCCGGGTCGCGGTTGAGGCAAGCCGGCTAGAATTTCCGCGGCGGGTCGGTCCCTCTCTGGAGCTTTTTTCCAAAAATTCTCAAATCTTTTCCAAACTTCTGGGGCTTCACCCAGATGTTCTTTTAAGGTTCTTTTGGGGTCCACAGCTCACCCCAAGGGTCCAGAAGTTCTGTGATGGTCCTTGGGGGGTGCGGACTTCAACTCCCAGAATGCACCTGTCGCAAACTCCTTTTTGGCCACTGGACAGTGGTCAGCTGGTCGCTTTCTTCAGGAGTTGGTGCAGGGGACTCTGGTTAGCAATTTTTCACCTGTAGCAAACAGGGAGTCCCTCCTTGAACCAGTTGAAGCCAGGCAAAGTCCTTCTTGTGGTGAAGCCCAAGTGTGCAGCTGGTGCAGTCCTTCTGAGTGCAGGCCAGGGGTCCAGCTGGGCAGTCCTTCTTCTTCTTTAGTTCCTTTCTTGCTGAATTCTGGAGGGGATCTGAGGTGTGGGTGCAGGTCTGCCAGTTTTATCCTTGCTCCTGGGTGAAAAGCAGGGGGGCCCTGGTTCTCCAATCAGGGACAGGGTTGTCCCCCTGTGATGACCACTTCCTGGGAAGTGTGGCAAAAATCCATCCCAGAAGGCAACAGTCTCTAAAAATCCAACATGGATGAATCTGATTTTTGGAGGTTACATCTGGCTGACCCACCCACTGGTGCGGCTAAAAATTATAAACACACCCCTCTCCTGCCCTCTCCTAATCTAATCAAGGGGGCACCTAGCTGTCTGGGGTTGCAGGATGTGGGGGTGTTGCTGGGTGCTGCAAATGTCCTTCTCTGCCTTTGAAGACCAGTTTGGCAGCCCTCCCCCTTCCTGCCTCACCATCTGCTGAGGGGAGATTCTCTCCCCCAAGCACATTCCTTTGTGTGAAGTCTGGCCACTTCACACCTCATCAAGGCAGCCTGGCAGAAGCTGCTGCAGGCTGGCCAATCAGAGCACAGCAGCAAAAACAATGCAGAGCTGAAATTGGCAACTTTTTAGGTAAAGTCTAAACTTTTTACCTGGACAAGTTATATTAAATCCAACAACTGGAAGTTGTGGGATTTATTACAACAATCAATTTGATACCAAATTCTTGGTATGTAACATTTAAGGAGACTTTAAAATTTAAAATAAAGTCTGCCCATTCTAGCCTATGAAGGCCATTTACTTCAATGAGGGAAAAACGAATTTGGCTGTTTTTACCTCACCAGGGCTTATAAATCTATTTTTATAAAGTCCCTGCTTATAGTTACATGGCACCCAGCCCTAGGGGCACATAGGGCACACCTTAGGGGTGACGTATATGTAAAAATAAGGTAGTTTAAGACTTTGGAAGTACCTTTAATTCCAAAGTCGAATTTGCATATAACTTTAATTTAAAAGCAGCCAGCAAGGCAGGCTTGCTTTTAAAATGACACTGGGCACCTCAGCAATGCACCTAGGTGTGCACCACCTATGCTGTGGTCCCTAAACCTACATGCCCTACCATATACTAGGGACTTATAGGTAGGTTAACTTAGCCAATTATAATTAGCCTAATTTGCATATCCATTTTACACAGAGCACAGGCCCTGGGACTGGTTAGCAGTACCCAGGGCACCATCAGAGTCAGGAAAACACCAGCATAAAGTGGAAAATGGGGGCAAAAAGTTATGGGGCCTCTGCAATCAGCCCCAGTTTCTCACACTTGGGGAGGAAGGTGTTGGCGAAAATTATGGCAAACCACCTTATGCAGGTAGTGGACTCCCTGGCTGATCCAGACAGGTCTGGGTTTATTACATACAGGGCCACGAGACACAACTCACGGTGTTTGATCGGTTGGTTGGCGCATAGCACTAGGCTTGAGAAATCTGGAGTCCTTCTGACGCAGAAAAGGCTTTTGTTTTGTTGGAATTGCCATACATGCTGGGGGTGCATTTGTGCTTACTTCCTGTCTTGGGGCAGGCTGTTATATAGGGATCTGGTGGCGAGAGTTCGGATCAATGGGGCGAGATCTGAGGTATTTACACTATCCGTGGACACCAGACAAGGATGCCCATTGTTGCCACTATTTTTTGCTATGGCCTTGGAGCCACTGGCGGCCTGGGTCCTAAGGGATGCACAGATCAGAGGCCTCTGATGGGCCCCAGAATGGGAAGATGCCATCTCCCTATACACAGACAAAATTATTTTCTACCCGGTAATCCCGCCAAAGTCAGTGCAGAGAATCCGTAGCGTTCCCCATAAGGAGGGAAAGCCTGGACTAAACGCAGGAGTACTCATTTCGATGGTCAACTGATGGGCTGCAATACCTGGGAATCTTTGTGACCATGGATCATGATCTGTTTTTTAAAAGGAATTTGATAAGTGGCCGTGATGTGTTCTGCCGGAATGTGAAAGATGATGAAATCTCCCTCTGTCCTGCTGCGCAATGGGGCCTGGCACAAAACGATTTACTTGTCTATTTTTTTATATGTATTGCAGAACACCCCTTTCCCGGTTTCTGATATTTTTTTTCAGACTGTGGATGGGATCACTAGGTGGTTGTTTTGGGATGGTAGTATCCTCTGAATTCCATTATCACTGCTGACTAGACGGCAGGTGGATGAGGGTATTGCTCTTCCAAAACTCCGGCACTATTATTGGGCCACCCAGCTGCAGAAGATAAATGACTAGGTCCAGCTGGAACTATCCTAAACAGGCATACAGGGAAGCGATGTCCCCAGGCCGCTACCTGTAGAGACTCTATAGAGAGTGGGGGTTGCCCCCGCCCTATCCCACAAAGACTGTAGTGTCAGTGTGGAAGCAAGCTACAAGGAAGCTAGGATTGTGGGGTACATTAACGTGGGAGACAGCCCTGTAGGACTGGGACCTTCTGAATGGGCTGCGTAAGATTGAGGGACACGGGAAGAGGGATTTCCAAGCTCGGAGATGTTTGGAAAGAAAGGGCACTGGTTTTGTTTGCTGCACTGCAGACAGAATTTTAACTTACAGGGAGTCAGGTGCTATGATCTCAGCAAATGAAAGACATCCTGGAGAAGGTTGGGGCCCTTCAAGACACCATAGAGAAGGATTCCCTTCTAGACTACAGGGTGTATGGTGCCCCCTCTGACAGATCATGCTGTGTCTCGAATTTATTCCACCATATTGATCAATGGACTCCTGCTGCTAGAACCCCTTACGGAGAAATGGAAGAGAGACCTTGAGAACCTTGAGAATGATGACTGGAGTGAGGTGTGCAGATACCCAAGTGAAGTGGCAATTAGGCTGGGATTCCAACTGATCCAGTTGAAGAAATTGCACATGGCGTATTTCATGGGGACCTGGCTATTTTGGATGGGCAGGGTGACTGAAAACCTCTGCTGATGCTGCTTGCAGACAAAGGACACCCTACTCCACATATTGTGGGAAAGTCTGGGGACCAGGAAGTACAGGGAACAGATTGGTAAGCACATATCAGAGACACTGGGTTACAAGATACAGCTCACACCCCAGTTGATTACACTGGGCATCTGGGGAACAATCGTTGGATAGATATGCACTGCTCTTTAGTAATTTGGCCTTGATGGCAGACGCAGCTCGTGGGGCGCAAAAGGGGCAGGGTGGCCCGCAGAGGGCGGAGCAAACATTAAATTAATGTTTTTTTTAAAAACCCACTTACCTGCATGCCATCTCACCGCTCCGCTCCTCCATCTCCTCTGCTGCAGGCTGAGGCCAATCCTGACTCTGCTCAGAGCAGCATCAGGATTGCCTGGAAGCACCCAGCCAGGGCGCTCCCAGGCAGACTGGGAGCCTGTGTATGCTGTCTCCAGCCTGGCAACTGTGTTGCTCGGCTGGAGAGAGCCCACTCCACATGTGTGATTGGCCGGCACGAGACAGCCAGCCCAACACACATGGCATCTGAGGGAAGTGCTGTGCACTCCCCCTCACTGCCTGTCACCCCATGGCCCTGCCCCTTTACAAGAAAATTATAAAAAACCCAGTTTTTCTTGTAAAGGATTTGCAGCTGCCACTGCTGGCGGGGGTGACGCTCCTCCGCCCTAACCGAGGAGCTGCCCCTGCTTGATGGTGGCCCCCTAGAGACCTCCTCAAACATTGGGGTGCTAAGACATTATCAACTAGGGGGGAATGGAATGAAGCAATGGATTGGGGCCTGGGAGCAGAACAACATATGTATCGGACAAGGTGGTGCCCCCTGAAATGTGGCAAAGACTGGGGCCCATGGAAGGAAATGAGGGAAGGCACAAGGTAAAGTTCCAGGGGAGGGTCAAGATTTATCGGGATGGCAACCTATCATGGACCATGGCCACAAAGTCTGGGAAAAGGAACTCACTGAAGAGATTTGGGGGTTATGGTAGCAAACAGCGGTCAAGTCTGGTCATATTAAGATGCTGTTTATATGGGTGGATGAGAACCTGTCTGCATGCCTTTCGTATTGGATGGGATTTGGTATTGCTGATGGTTTTGTCAAAACACAATAAAAAAGATGTTTAAAAAAATGGATTTTGAATTTATCTAATATTGCATATGCGGAGCTGGATTATCTTAGATTGTACACTCATCACTTAATGTGTTGTGTGTCTCAGGGCTCCATGTCAGTATTGAGCCATTGACTGAAATGCTCCTGGAGGAAGGTATGACCATTCACCAAAAGACTAATGGCACTCAGCCCTACCTGACAGCTCACAGCTCTAACAAATTTCCTACAGGCACTCGTAAACTGGATGGATTTATCTCGCTCAAACAAAATCATTCCATCAAAGCAGAATTCTAGCTCTTCTCTGTCCTCTTTCCTAATGGTTCAAATCCTGGCAATCCGACAGAAGACTTGAAACCCTTACCCTGTCGCGTAGGCTCTCATTATCCTAATGAGACTACTGGATTTTTGGGCGGCAAGATCGTTTGCAGTGTGGGGGGACTAAGTCTGACTCACGGTGAAGGACCCTTGTCACCCCAAACCTGTTTTTTGCTCCGGCTAACTAGCAGTGCCTCATCTCTCCCAAAGGGAAGAGAGAATTGGGCAGCCGAGCGCATGACATCTCAATACTTCCCAGGAAAGTCGTGGTCACTCAGGTCACAACCGGTTCGCTCATACACAATGCGGTCTCATATATAAATGACAAAGGCAGTTTGAGTTTTAAAGATTGGTTTAATAAAACGACTTCATTTTAGATAAAAAAGCGTGAGCTGCTATAACCAGAACTATACAACACAGTAGGATTGAAATAGTAACGAGGAGAGTGAAACACAAGAATAAGGCTATCATAGTGTAACTAAATTATGTTCTGAGCACAGCCTATGAAGCTCTAAGCCTGCCTTTCAGGTTCCCCCGGGAGGACATCAACCCTCATACCTGAGCAAAGGCCTGTAATCTGCATCAGCATCTGCAACACGGCAGTCAGCATCTAGTTGTGGGTTCCTGGTCGAAATCTCCCTCTTACGTGTACCAGGACTAGGAAGTGTTTTTATAACTAACATGCCGATGTTCTAAGAAACGTCCCTACGTAAGAATGTGTACTTTCTACGAACCCTAGAGACTAAACTTCTACCACATCTATCGGCAATGTACCAGACTGTATCCTTGACTGAAGCACAGAGCGAGCAAGAATGTATTGTTTGACAACACAGTGCTAAAGTAAGCTAAACAGTGTGATAGAATGAAATAAAACAAGACAGTGAAACTGGTTATTGTAAAATAACAGTGCGAGGATAAATAAAATGCATCTAGGGCAAAGTGCACAGAGGCCTAATACATTAAGCAAACGCGCATAAAGCTGTATTAAAAATGGCTACACTACACCCTCCCCTTGTCGGTAGAAAGTGGTTTAAGTCTAAACTAAAAAATACCCTAGGCTAAAATATAATTAAAACCCTAACAAATTTCAACATGTCAAGAGGACATCAAAGCATATTAATCCTAAATTTAAAAAATGAGCATGCTGCAAAATGCCGAATTCAAATCATAATGTCAATTTAAAATAAATCCAATTCAAACAGTGGTCATGGAAAGCAGGAGAGTCTCCACTTCGGCAGATGACAAAACCGGAAAATCCACGCCAAAGACTACCAAGGAGCAGGTGTGCTCCAAAGCCCCAGTGTCAACCAAGGCGGCATCCCGTGTAGAGCCTGTAAACGAGTCAATATCAGCTTCCTCCAGGAAGGGTATCTCGTAAGTAGCCTCTCGAAGCAAACGCAGACGCAGCACGCATGTCTGGTAATGAGCCCTCATCGGGAACATCAACAGATCAGCATCTACCACTGGGGGGCGTTGCTGTGAGAGACAGATATCTAGTGCATGTTCAAAAGAGCACCAACAGCACCGAAACATGGGTTGCACACAATCCAAAACCGGTCGGAATTACAGAGACCAGTCACACTCCAAATATTCCAGGAGTGTTGCTCCAAAGTGCTGCATCATGCGTTCACGACACAGCTGCGCTGATGGGAGCGCCCTCATTTGTCCTTGTTGCGCCGGGACAGCCATTGCGAAAAAAGAACAGCAGTAGTAAAATGCCGGCTAATAAAGCCAAAGTTATCGGAAATCCCCCAAAAATGCTTCCGAAAATTGAATGAATAGCCGAAGGTATTAAACCAAATATGGAAGAGAAGGTGTGAATGAAACCAACACCAACGGCTTTGAAAAAATCTGCCAATCAAGCTGTGCTGGACGCATTAAATATACGTCCCACGAGTTCACCAAAGTGGCTCGGAAAGTTGGTATTTAACAGGGACTGTATTTCCGCCGATGACCTTGCCACCTGGAGCGCATAGGTCTCGCATGCAGATGTAAGGGCCACATGCTTCTGAAACAATAAAGCCTTTAGTCTACTTAACTTGTCAAAATTCACCTTGGAAGTAGCAATGTGAGGCCAAGTATCCGCTACCTCCCTTAATTTAGTGGGGGGGAAACAACACACTCCTGCAGCAAGTAACGACCTTAGTGACCGAAACAACGTAAACTATTCCGGCCCGCATGCCGCAACAGTCTTCACTATTGAGGAGGACGTAGCTGCCGTTGGAAAGCACCTGGAATGTGCGCTTAATCAAGGGGACTGGAACTCCCTTCAGATAGCAAGACAAGTTCGCAACCAAGGCATTACACGCCCCATGCAAGGACAGCTGCTTACAAATCATCGAATGGCTGACTGAAGTCTCGCATTCACTACCGCTAAGAAAGACCTCTTTCATGCCATTTACGCATTTGTACAAGAAGGGAAACTCCCGCACCTCATGGATGTAACTATCTCCCAACTTTTCATATCTGCCTACCGGAACATGTTTCAAACAAGAAGTGAATTGTAATGTAGAAATAGGCAGATTAATAACCCTGTGTATTAACCACTCTGCAGAGGGGATCTCAGCCACGGTAAAAGGCAATCTTTCTAACTTTTCAATATTGAGCATGACATAAGTCGCCTCCTTCTTAGCCATTAGTTGTTGTTGTCGTGTTAAATTAAAGGAAAAAAATATTTCCCTGGCACTGATATGCTGCCACCGAACGCGACCCGCCTTCAACGTCTGAAGCGTCCAACCCAACTGCATAATGGACCTGGTCTGACTTTGTCCATGATATAAAGAAGACATATCAGATTGTATAAAGTCTATAGCAGAAGAAACAATGTTATTAATTGTTTATATCCAGTTGGACAAGGTGTGAATTCCATTATCCACAGCAGCTAATGCCTTTTTCAAATTTTCCTGATCTATCTGCCTTAACCGGGCTGCAGCCTCTTGTTGGGAAATTTTCCATATTTCATTGTATACCTCATACAAGAAACGTTTCCTACGTGGCGTCTTCGGGCCTGACAAAAAATCTTGTGAATCAGTGTTATTAGACAGGAGAGTGAGATGTGCCTTAACTGCATCTAGCGAGGATGATTTTAACCTTCGCTGGCACAATTTTCCCACACTATGGCCCTCATTACGACCCTGGCGGTTTGTAACCGCCAGGGCCGCTGGACGCGGAGGCACCGCCGACAGGCCGGCGGTGCCCCGCGGGGCATTCTGACCGCGGCGGCTTAGCCGCGGTCAGAGAAGGGAAACCGGCGGTCTCCCGCCGGTTTCCCGCTGCCCCCAAGGAATCCTCCAAGCCGGCGCAGCTTGCTGCGCCGGCTTGGGGATTCCGACTCCCCCTCCCGCCATCCAGTTCCTGGCGGTTCTCCCGCCGGGAACCGGATGGCGGGAGGGGGAGTCGCGGGGCCCCTGGGGGCCCCTGCAGTGCCCATGCCAATGGCATGGGCACTGCAGGGGCCCCCGTAAGAGGGCCCCAAAATGTATTTCACTGTCTGCCTTGCAGACAGTGAAATACGCGACGGGTGCAACAGCACCCGTCGCACCTTCCCACTCCGCCGGCTCTATTACGAGCCGGCATCCTTGTGGGAAGGGAGTTTTTCCCTGGGCTGGCGGGCGGTCTTTTGGAGACCGCCCGCCAGCCCAGGGAAAAACTCATAATACCCTCCGCGGTCTTCTGACCGCGGAGCGGTATTACGGAGGGCGGAATTCTGGCGGGCGGCCTCCGCCGCCTGCCGGAGTCATAATGAGGGCCTATATGTAGTAATTATTTCAGCATGTTCTGGTGATATATAGCGAGGGTCTGACCTACTTGTCTGGAAACCCCCCGAGGAGGTGACAAAACGTTGATGACACCCGTTAGTGTCTATTGGCCACAATAACCACCCGCCTGGACGTATCAATGAAGTGTTAAATGTACCATTCTGGACCCATTCAGTAAGCTCACTAAAAGTGGCATTTATGTATTTCTGCCAATTATTATTTTTTGCAGGGGAAGATATACTAGGCATATTCAATTCTCTGATTGTGGCTAAGCCTAAACAGCTAGTCTGTTGTACTGTTTCATTTAAAAAGACCATTTGAACGGGAATGAGACATGCTCTAAACAATGTTTCTTTACCCTTGGTTTGCCAATTTTTTGTTCCCCAAACTCTATTCAAATCAACATTTTTTTACCAATATTCATAACCTTCAATTGACAATCGGGAAACAAAGGAATCCGAATATATGAATTTCGTATTGGTCAACAACATTTGTTTATCTTTAGTCGGGGTTAACCTAAAATGATATGACTTAGCATTCTTTTGATGATGCCCAGAAAAATACGTAAATTTATCAAAACAAGTTTTGGAACTCCCTTGCGGGGAGTCAGGCAATGTTCCCATTGCGTATAGTCAAATATCATTTTTGGACTACTTGCTTTGTGGATGAAGTGGTGCCCATAATAATTATAGCAAAACATGTCACCATCGTGCAATGTTAATGTTTACCTTAGAAAAATATGTGTGCAAATTGGACTGAATGCCTGTGAAGAAAAATACCAGTCAAAGAAAAGTCAACATAAAAAGCACCAAAGGCATTCAAACATTGACTAAAGATTACACTGAAAGTAAGGGGTTGTTCAATACCTTTCATTATCGACAGTGATGTGTTGGTAAATATTATGCCTGAGGAGAAATATAATGAACTATCTCCATTGCCAGACTGATGGCATCGAAAATTAAAGTACATACATGGGTTGCATCAACACCATTGAAAAGTAAAGGTTCATTTTTAGCGATGATGAAACACAAGAAGACAAAAGTGCAAGTGCCCATTCATGTGCTGCAAGGCACGGTGCCAAGTGCCTGTTTGCTCAGTTTCAGCACAGTTGCTGATGTGGGACTGATCTCAGTGAACTACAACATGAATGCTTGTCACAAAATTGTTAAGTCAGTTCCCTTTGTTGTTTTATGGGTTAGGAAAACATAGGACCATGAAAGTACAATTGCATATTAATAAGTCCATCCTGTTGTTCAAAGACACAGCTGAATTGCTTTTCATTAACAAGAAGCTGTTAAAAAGTAACTTGAATCATTACTTTAAGATTATGTCATTTAATGTTCTATTAGTCCAAAGCCATGGGTTTCTCCCATAGTTATAATACCCAAAAAGGACAGTGAAGGAGCTGTACACATCTGTGTGGGTATGCATCAAGCGAACAAGGCAATTGAAAGAGAATGACATCCAGGTCCACACGTTACTGACATGATAACACAATTGAATGATGCAAAGGTCTTCTCTTGCCTTGATTTCAATAAAGGATATCATCAGTTGGAATCCGAGGAGATTTGCAGGTACGTTATAACCTATTGTTCTATTTCAACTAAGTGTCAGTGTGTCATCAGCAGTGGAGCTTTTTCAAGATGTCATTCAACGTGTCATACAGCCTGTCATGAATGCTTTCAACTATAGTGATGACATATTTCTTTTCTGAGCTACACAGATGGAGCACAATAAAGCTCTCAAGCAAGTGTATTGTTTACTTGTTGATGCAGGTTTAACTTTGAATGTTGAGAAATATGAATTCCATAAGACAAAGCTAAAGTTATTTGGCCGTATCTTTTCTGATGGGGGTATGACACTGGATCCAGCTAAAGTATAAGCGTTATCAATTGCCAATCCCCCACAAGATGTCTCCATGTTACGTTCATTCCTTGGCATGGCCAATTACTGTTCCAGATACATACAAGACTGCCACTGTGATTACTCCATTGAGAGACTTGATGAAAAAAAAGTTTCATTTAATTGGGCACATGAATGTGAGCAAAGCTTTAAGAGAATCATACAAGCTTTCAAGAATGCTGCTGAAATGGCATATTTCAACCCAGAGCTTCATACAGAAGTTGTTGTTGATGCTAGCCCAGTCGAGGTAAGTGCAATGTTTGCACAGCACAGTGGACACCCAAATGCTTGAAGACATATTGTGGCAAATACAAGCAACTGTTTGTCCCAAACTGAACATGCTTCTTCACAACCTGACAAAGAAAGTTTAGCAGTGGTTTGGGCTTGAGGACATTTCCACATGCTGTCCTACAGAAAGTCTTTTACGCTTGTGACAGATTTTCAAGCATTGTTGGCCATCTTTGGATTTTTGGCAAACCAAAGGCCAAGATACCTCCTCGCATTGAAGTTGGGGTCTATAGTTACAAGATACATCTACACAATCATGCACAGTCCAGGAAAAGATCAATACCCTGCCAAATACTTGTTCAGAGTGCCTATACATTGTCATGGAACCCCTTTCAAGAGAGCTGAATATTGTGAAATAAAATACAGCAGCTGCATTTTGTTGGAGCAAATTGACACCGCCATGAGTCAAGAGAGTGATAAGTTAAAACTGAAAGACATTATTACACATCTGTCTTGGAACCAGCACATTCGGCCTCTTGCCAGTGACAGTGAAGACCAGAAGTTCAAAAATGTCAAAGATGAACTGTCCATGATTTAAGAAGGCATTATCCTGAGGGGTTTGAGAATTGTTACTCCGGAGAGTCTACAACAGCAGACAATTGAAGTGGCCCATGAAGGACATTGTGGAATCGTTGCACAAAACAAGCTCTCCGTGACAAATTCTGGTTTCCTCATCTGGGTGAGAGAGTTGAAAGAGAGTTGAAAGCCTGTCATCTATATGGCTGACTATCATTGAAAACCACTCAAGAGAGAGCCATAGAGAGATTAGACAGCATCTTTATGACATGGGGTATTCCTGCAATCTAAAAATCTGACAATGGCCTACCTTTTAACAGTGGAGAATTCAGAGATTTTCTCTGTCATTTTAATGTGAAGCATCAGAAGAGCACACCTCTCTGGCCACAGGCCAATGGTATTGTCGAACATTTCATGAGTACATTGAAGAAAGCTGTTCAGTGTGCTGTACTGGAAAAGCTCGACCTTAAAACTGTCTTGAATTCTACCCGGCAACCTTACTATTCGACCCCTCACTCGACCACAGGTGAAAGCCCTGCAACTTTGATGTTTGGGAGAGCCGTGATGACCAAGTTTCCTCATTGGATCAGAAGAAGATCAAGTACTGCGGAAGAAACGTGTACCAAAGTCTTGTATCGTAAAAGGAAAATGAAGGCTTATGCAGACAAGCGACGACATGCAAAAGACATGCTTGTCTGTCAGTCAAGAAACTGTAAGTCTGATGCTCCATTCGATGCTGAGCCATTCCATGTCATAGCCAGTAAAGGAAACATGGTGACTGCTCAACATCCTGAGAAGTCCATTATGTTAGTTTCCTTGCATTTCTGACATGCGGCTCATGGACACTTTTACTGCCAGTTCCCAGTTTCCGAAGACACAATCAGGGCGAGTAATCAGAGCACCATGGAGGCTCATCGAAGAACTATGATTGTGTAAAAGTTTGTAATTTTTTTAATTTTTTTATTTAACAGAGGAGGAGATGTAGTGTTATGTTAATAATGATGGAACCCTTTTGCCTCCTGATGGACTCTGTAGAACTGTGATGTAAGTGTTAGACTGTGGTGAAGTGAATGCACATTTAGAATGTTGAGTTTGTAGCTGCACACTGATGAATAAAGATGTGTAATGCACCGCTCTGTGTGTGGTGTAATATTTAGTGGATACCTAGGCTGAGAAAGATGCTACATGATGAAACAGAATTTGAACCATGTTTTATTTTTTTGCCCAGGTATTTTTTCTCTCCAGGAAAAATTATTTTTCATATGGTTATAAAGTACTCTATAGCAGCGTGCAAAAAAGCACTTTATTGCCTATTTTAATCATGGAGTCAAATACAAAACATTTTTTTGGGGGGGGGGGATTTGATCTGCAGGTCCATGCAATACCCAGTGTGACACCTCTGGATATTCACTCTGGTTCCACGGATCTTGAGTGAATTCCCAGAGATGCCACTTTGGGTGCTGCATGAATCCACAGGTCAATGTAACTGAAAAAAAAGGGGTTGTACGGTTGAGGGTGTAGGACGCCTGAGGTTGGGTTGAAAGCACAGTGTGGAAGCAGGCCAGGCCCTGTGGCCAAACCCATGCAAGTTGAAGGCCATGCATGGCGTGGGGTTAGCTGCCCACAAGGAGTTGGCTGCAGGGCATGGCAACAAAGGCCATGTGTAGTGGGGGTTAGCTTTACGTATTGTAATAAAATATACTTTATTTTAATAAAAAAACCTAGAAATTCACAAAGGTTAAAGTAATATGATGGTTAGGTGAAATTTTCAGTTAAACTAAAAACATACATACATTCACCAGTTATAGTTATCTCAAGTAACTATAACTCATGCCCTAAGGTAGCTATAGCTCACACCCTTGCCATGTGCTGTTACTACCCCACATATTAAATCACTCATACCATCTTCTATGAAATCATTGATAATATCATTGCAACATTTGCAATGAAATTACTGATAGGAAAACTGTGTGGTGGTGGCGTGAGTCTGGGAGCCAAATTCAATTTAAGCAGGGGTGGGCCCTAAACAGATTAATACCAAATGTGGCAGAAAGCTAGACCTTGGTCAAGAAAGAGTGTTTTTTGTGATTTGGTGTAAATCAATTCACTAGTTTTGAGAAATTAATGCTCAAAACATTTGTATATATCATGCCATGGAGTATCCATGGAGCCAACAAATCTCATGGACAGATCTGATTGGCTGCCTCTGCATCGGCAAGAATGTTGGCACCCCATAAATACAAAACATGCCAACTTGTGTGCAGCCCCTTATGGTCACTTGCAAGGAGCCAGCGGGGCCAACGGGGGCATGGTGCTCCCTATCCAAAAAAATAAAACAACAGGTGTCTCTGGTGGGACCAGCACACCCAGAAAAATAATAAATGCAGGGAAAAAGTGAAGAATAAATGAGTTGCTCCATTGATGAGAGCCCATAATCCCCATGAGAGCTATTTATATATTTTTTGTTTTTGATGATGTCCCTAAGAGGGGCACCACTAACTTGTTGTATGCTGTGAAGTGGCAGCTTCAGGGAGTTCTGAAACTCCCAAGCAACCTTAGAAAAAAAACGGTACGTCCTCTAGGTCACTGAACTCATGACCCCTGGAAAAATTACCATATTTTTTAATGTACTTTCCAGGCTGGAACTCTTGCTCTACAACTAGGAGTGCAGCGCCCTGTAGGGGTTGGTTTCTGTCTGCATTTTATGTAGCCTGAAGGTGTATAAGAAAGATATATTCGGCCAGCTTGTGGTTGTTTTTATGATTGCATATTTTTAGCCTGAAAATCTATAAGGAAAACATTGAAAACATGTTTGTTTGCTTTTTAAGCCTCTGATTATTTATTTTCAAATTTTTCACCTACATAATGTAATCATAAAAACAATGGAAAAAGAAAGAGTCACAGACAAATATTTTAATAAAACTTTAATACATATGTTTCAAGTAATCAGTATTAATAAACATTGCATTCTATGTATCATTGCAATATACATTTGATTACAGTTATTGATGATTTGTGAAGAAAGGTGATAGATCTATTTTATGTATAAGATGAAGGGAGAGTTTTGCCTGAGTTTGACCAGAGTCTAGGCCCTGCAGCCAAACTCCTGCATTCACAGCCAACCCACTGCACCAATGCATGCAGAGTTGGCTGCTGGCGGGGGTTGAATGCTGGGGGTTAGCTTTGCGTATGGTAATAAATATTGCTTTATGTTAAAAAAAAAAAAAAAAAGAAATTCATTGAAAAAAACAAAAGTTAAAATGATGCTACAGTAAGGTGAAGATGTTAGTTAAAAATTTAATTTTTGAGCATACAAAACCACTGAAATTGACCAGTTATAATTATCTCAAGTTACCATAACTCACACCCTAAGGCAACTATACCTTGCACCCTTGCCATGCACTGCTAATTACCCCAGATATTACATAACTCATGACATCTTCTGTGACATAATCAATAATATTACTGCAACATTAACAATTAAATAATTGATCAGAAAAATGTGCATGGAGGGGGCACGAGTTATTGTTACTTAGGGCAACCTCCACCATGCACAGTCTTGTCATCAATGATATCATTTTAAATATTGCAGTGATGTTATCAATGATGTTGTAAAACATGTCATGAGTGATGTAATATGTAAGATAATTAGCTGTGCATGGTGAGGGTGCGGGTTATAGTCACATAAGGGTAGCTTCGGCAATGTGTAGCCAGGCCCTGTGTCCAATACAACCGTGGGCACCTTCCACCAAGCACAGCCTTCTGCTGTGCACGGTACAGTGTTGGCCACAGGGCAGGCCTGCGAGCATCCAATCGTATGCCACACACTGCCTTCTGCAACACCGAAATACAAAAGGTGAGCCTATGGGGTTTATCAAAGGATGAGCCAATCAATATATGTATAGCAAATCTATGATCTTTCTCCAAAAATCACCAATATTTTTAATCAAATGTAATGTACTGAAATGCAATGTTTCATACTATTGATTATTACAAACATGTGTAATAAAATGCTAATAAAAAACTTGCCTATGACTCTTTTTACCTATGGCCTGATTTAGATGTCGGCAGATGGGTTACACTGTCACAATGCTGCCAGATATACAGTCCGTTGAAATACAAATCCATACCAAATAAAGGGGTTTATATTTCAGCGCACAGGCTGTCCGTCACTATTGTGACGGAGTAACTTCAATGCAGAAATCTAAATCAGGCCCATAGTTTTTATCATTACATTTTGTGGTTGACTTGTGTAAAAAAATAGTCAGAGACATATTGTTCAAGATAAGACAAACATGTCTCTGAGGTTTCATTTAACACTTTGCAGTCAAGAAAATCCAACCATAAAAACAACCACAGAACCTAGCACTCCAGCTAAATAGCAGTGCGCTCCAGCTAGGAGTGCTTCAAAGAAATATGGTAAGTTCTCCTGCGGTCATGGATTTAATGACCAAGGAGACATACTGGTCTTGTAAAGGTGCTGGGGGCTGCTGGACTTCTTGCAGCCCCTAATAACATTTAAAAAAGGCTTGGTGGTGCCCCTATCTATTTTATGGGCACCACCAAGCAGAAAAAAGTATAAATAATTAAAGCCTTACAGGGCATTATGGGGTGCTCCTTCAAATGAGCAGTAAATAATAAATGGGCGGCTCCTGACACTAATTTATTATTTAGTTTTTGTTTTTTAAATAATTTAATGTGAGTATCCTGGTGGCCATCCAGGACACCCACATAATATTTTTATAAGGAGAGGAGTCATGCGACTCCCCTCCCTGAGCCTTTCTGGGCCCCCATTTTCTGTGGCTGTATTTTTTAATAAGGGGAAGGGTGTACGGGTCCCTCCCCAAGTTTGGAATAGTTTAGAATTTATGATCCAATTTCACCTCTTTCATGCCCTCTTTAGCGAGATCACTGACAGTGCACAGGCACTCTAGTATGTGTTCGCATCAAATATTCAGGGATAGTGATGTGTGTTTTCAATATTTGTAACACAGCAGCTGCTCACTAATAATACTGAAAATAATCTCTTTGACAACTTACCGTTTCTCATAAAACAAGTCCCGTTTTGAGCTAAAAGAAACTTTTTTTTATGGATGGTGCACGTAACATAAACACAACATTTTGCTGCAAAACGTCTGTGATAGACTCACATGCATCGACCACATTAAACGTAAATTAAAGGAAAACAGTATTTAAAACAATATATTCAGGAATTACTCAAGGTCATCAAGGCAGGACTCTGCAGAACAGAGCTGGCTCTATCAGGGAGACCCCTGAAAGGCTGGGGCCCTGGGTCAGAGCCCACTTTCCCCACGCCTTAAAATGTCTTTGGATACCCCCCTCCCTGAGCCCTAAAGGCCTCCTGACACCCCATCCCACAGAGACAATGGTAGGTGTCCCGGTACCCGTCCAGGGCACCCACAAAACAGTACATTAGGGGCCACGCGGCACCTACGGACCCTGAAGCCTAACCAGCTCCAGCAGCCACCACCCTACCAGATACTGATGGTAGCCGGAGGGAGCAGCTGTTTCTAACTGTTCTCACCAGCCAGAAACAAAGTGGAGTTCATTGCCCGGGAGAGTGCAGGCATGGTATGCCATCACTCTCCTGGGCAGGGAACTACAATGTCCTGGAGTTAGCCTCCCCAGGATACTGTAGATTATCATGCCCCTGGGAATGGGGCCCTCAGGAGCCCATATTGGCATGTGGAGGGGGATGTGCGGCCCCCTGTTCCTCTGTTAATAATTTGGCCATGGGGATAGGGTCCTTGGCGTAAAAGAGGCTCAGGGAGTCATACCCCCCTCCACTTCTTTAAAGACATTGGCCCTGGGGTGCCCAGGGCCCAATGGTAGCCCTTTATTTCTAAATTAGTCCCTGGGCATGGGGTCCCAGGGGCAAGGACTGGCTTGGCAAGGGGAGCTCTAGTCACACCCCCTCCACAAATTTTTAAAAGTAAAACCGCCACACACTGGCCGACCCTGGCCACCCTAGGTCCAATTATTCAAATTTAAAATACAGTGGGTGTTTCATTTTGCTTTAAAAAGCTGTGATCCTCCAGCTTTTTTAACAAAACTATTTTTTGGCTCCGGGTGGGTCCCGGGCCTAGGGTGGCAGATATCCTTATCCTGCTCCCTTATATATTTTTTAAAAATAAAACACAGGACAGGGGACTTAGGGCCTGGTTTAGACATTGGTGGATGAGTCACTCTGTCACAATGACGAATATGCTTTCCATCGAAATCTAAACCCCATAGGACATAATGGGATTTATATTTCGGCAGATGTGATATCCATTACTGCTGCGACAGAGCAACCTGTCAGCCAATGTCTAAATCAGTAAGTCCCCAAGTCTTATAATGGCTACTTGCAACATTTTTCTTCATGATGCAAGTTGCCAATAGGAGCAACGGGCCCAAGGGAAAAAAAAAGCAGAATGCTATATTTTTAAAAATAAACAACATCTTCCAGATATACAAATATTTATTAGTCTTAATATCACAAAAACTATTGAAAGTATTTACACCCTATCATGAAAATCACTCTCTCTTAAACAAGAGCTAGCTTCCTTCCAAATTTGGTTCAATTCTGTTCAGCAGTTTTTGCAGTTGGGCTCTCTAAAAAAGTCTATGAAAAATGAATGGGAATTTTGCATTTTGGGACCCCTCCATTTTTCTCATCCCCCCCACTTGATGAATCTTCGAAACTTTCCATGCACCGACGCAGCAAAAAGAGCACTTATTTGGAAAGTTTTGTGAAGATTTGTGAAGCAATGCCAAAGTTTTTAGCAAAACAGCTTCATGTGGAATTGCTGAACCATCTATGCCTAACCAATCTAATATTAAATTTGAAATAGAAAATAATATTTAAACAAATACATACCAAAATACAATATTAAAGTTAGCATTCAAAACCTTTTCAAATGAAACCTTTAGTAAATGTTTAAACAATAGACATATACATTCAGAACAATTATGTATATAAAAGGTAATAGTATAAAAAATATCTAAATAAAAATGTAATTTATAATACAAAATTAAACAAAATTTATTTAATGATATAAACCATTTGAAAAACAACATCAACAATAATTTATCTATGATATGGCGAAAAATAAACCATTTCTTAAACATTCCCCAAATTACATTGTCCAGTCCAAATCCAATCTAACAAGCAATTTATAAAGAGTTGGGCTTTGCATAGCTAAAATATTACTATTCCCACTGTAAGTTTAGCAAAGTAAGGAAAGTGGGGTATTCTATTCCCACCCCAGCTTTAACAGAAATAGGAAAGGTGTTGCAGTTCGGAGGAACCAACCTACTATACTCACTCCAGTCTAACAAATAGTGGGGAATTTGTGGGACATTGATGGGACAAGATTTACTATTCCCATTCCTGTCTACCCAACAGTAGA